>NC_069500.1:398963944-399693944 GCF_027579735.1 Bombina bombina | reverse complement strand
TGGGCTGCAGCGTGCAAATATAAGCACATTCTGTATAAATATAGCAGTTGAATAATCAGGCTTACAATAGGGAAAAAAAGCCAGATATTTTATATTAAAAAAGAACCCCCAATTGACAATGGGCCGTCATTTTTAAGCATATAAAAATGTAATATTTTAATAGTTGCTTTACATAATTCCATGTAAAGAAGAAATATTTAGCAATCTGCTGAAGTCAAGGGCATACTTTTTAACCTTTTCATCACTAGTTAAACAATTAACAAAATGGGCCTTCTATGCTAGTGATAAAACACACACACACACACTATACATGAGGATAAGTGTTTTATTTTTTTTAGCAGGACTCTGGCCAAAATCTCATACATATTATAGGCAATATCCACCAGAACACAACAAAAACCTTTTTTTTTTAATTAGTGATACAACAGAGCTATAAAAGTGAATATATTATATTATCATAGACATGTGGAAGCTTTCATTGATGAAAAGCTTTTTATTTGACTTTTAGAAATGCCATCAAATAGAGGTCTATTGTGGGCACAAAGCATTCATGTCTATTTTTGTGTCAGAGTAGTTTGCAGTAGTAAGAAGGAGACAATTTTAAGTTATTTATTGGCTATTAGATTTCCAAATCTCACAGTCAATATCACAAAGTACTGCATTCTTAATCAGCACAAAATAGAGTATAGGGGACATAGCTGCCATTGCAAACACATACACACCCATAGCAAAAACATTAAGAAAATGGATAATGGCATTGGCAACTTGGCAAGGGTATTTCTGTACACAAGTTTATATATATATATATATATATATATATATATATATATATATATATATATATATATATATATATATATATATATATACATATATATACATACATACATACATACATACACACACACACACACACACACACACACACACACACACAATTTTGCTTTATAAAAGTATCTTATGAACTCACATCATCTTTTTTATACTATTCACAAAATCTAACCCCTAGAGCATGCACTCCAATGATTCATGTTTTCTTTATTTCACCCAAACTCCACTTTAATTTATTGTGATTATTTATAATCTCTTTTTAACTTAAAGTAAAACAATATCTTATGCCTCTAAACAAATCACTATTATCTGCACATTGTTTCCCTGTGACATAGATTTTAGAGGAAGTATAGAAGGGGTTAATCTTGTTAGCCACAAAGTCCCTTGTAATATTACTGTGACTACTGTCTGTGTGCCAGAGCAGGGGGGATAGTGTGTAGTGTAGTCCCTTGTTGTGACAGTGTGACTCCTTAATCCTTCCTTTCCAATTCCTTATATTATAAATATACAGTTACCTACTGCTGCTGCTGTCTTCCAAGCCAGAATCCTTCAATACTGTCAGTCTCAAAAACGATCAAGCTTCCCACCCTGCTGAGTCCTCCAGAGAGACAGACAGTGTGGCCATCAGCTCCTGCCTCATAGCAGGGCCCAGTAAGTTCCAGGAAGTTCCCGTGACCTCTATTGTCCCGCCCCCTAACCATTCACAACACTACTAACATCATCACTGTTTGATGTTTGCAGGCAGCCGATTTCAATTTCAGTAATGTCATTGCCCCCCCCCAGCCCCCCCCCCCCCCCGACTCCCCACAGATCCCCCTGTTTTAATTTTTTTTAAATCAGGCTTAATTTTTTTATACAACAGCTGCTCACAGTCTCAACTCTTTAAAAAAATAAAGAGCAGTTACGCCGGTCATGTGCTATGTCAGTCCCTTAGAATGGCAGGGCCCCTGACTGTAGTCACTCTCACCCTGATGGCGGCCCTGCTTGACAGACATAAAATCAATCACACTGTGACACATGGAAAAAAACTCACTTGACAGGCACTCAGTCTTGCTGCAGCTCCCTCCTTTTCAGTAGTTCCCGCCAGCAGCCGATGACGATGAGATGATGCCCGATGTCACGCCTCCCTGAGTCCCTGTGATTGAAGCCCACGATGCACCTCCTCCCACACACAGCTCTTAGTCTGCGTGAGTCACGTGACAGCTGGCTCTCGCACACTAAGAGCTGTGCTCTTTAAGAAGGCTATGGGCTGGCCTGTAGGTGGTGCTGCAGTCAATGCAGTTTTAAAGTAGAAAGGGCTTTTGCCTATACTTCTATCTATCGCACTGCACAGCATGTGCGATAGATAAAAGTATAAGGCAAAAGACCATTCCACTTTCAGCCTAAATAATTAAAAACGGAAATTTTAAATGTTTTAAGTCAAAACTGCAGTGGAGCATGGAGATTTTTTTTATTTAAATCAGAAAAAAAGGTTTAAAATTTAATTTAATTTTTTTTTATTTCTCACTCTTTTTTTTTTTTTTTGTTCATCAGGAGTCAGGGGGTTCACTGCTCAAGTGCTCCTATAGAGGAGCCTCCACTGATCTCATGCCCCCAACGTCGCCGCTACTATAATAAAGTTATTAACCCCTAATAATTAACCCAAACAACCCCCTAAGTTAAATATAATTTAAATTATCTAAATAAATTTACTATATTAAATTTATTAAATTTAAATTAATCTAAATAAATTTACTATAATTAAATAAATTATTACTATTTAAAACTAAATACTTACCTATAAAATAAACCCTAATATAGCTACAATATAACTAATAGTTACATTGTAGCTATTTTAGGATTTATATTTATTTTACAGGCAACTTTGTGTGTATTTTAACTAGGTACAATAGCTATTAAATAGTTAATAATTATTTAATAGCTACCTAGTTAAAATAATTACATTATTACCTGTAAAATAAATCCTAACCTAAGTTACAAATACACCTAACACTACACTATCAATAAAAAAAAACAATTTGGAAAAAATTAATTAAAAACAAAATACTGCCGTTAACAGTCTCTTTGGTAACATGGTTAAAATATTAGACAAATGCAAAACTTAATAAAGGAATCTTTTTTATGAACAAAATAGTCACAGTGCATTTATATAAAAAAGGAATTAAGCACCAATAAACCCTGGACCCTACTAGATGCCTTCCAAGATCCTTTGAGAAGAGACTGCAACAGCATTTTACCCCTCTCTTGCTGATGCCTCTTGTAATTGGCTCACCAGATGTATTCAGCTAGCTCACAGCAGTTCATTGTTCTGAAGCTGGTTTGAACTTAGCGTTTAGCCCTTTGCAGGGGTTAAACACATAGGGCCAGATTACAAGTGGAGCGCTATCATTAGCGATAGGAGTGAAAATGCGATCACGAAATTGCAGTGTTCTTTATGCTCAAATCCATATTACAAGTAGCACGTTATTTAAATAACCACAATTCATTTGCGCGAACATGCTGTAATTTATGCTTCCCATATTTTCTATGGGTAGCATAGAGCGGTAAGATGCGCTCGTATTATAAATTGAAAGTAAATGCAATCACGCAAAAGCAATCGCATTTACCGCTTAAGAGTTTGTCCGGATGAAACAGTTGCACTAAACTACACTATGAACCCCTAAACCGCCACACCCCACAGTACATTGCAAACTACATCTTTACACTATTAACACCTAAACCGCCACACCCCCCACATTGCAAACTCTGCACTACCATATTAACCCCTAAACTGCCAGCCCCCCAGCACAAAGTAACCCACTAACATCAAACCCCCGAACCTAACAACCCCTAAGTTAACACAAAATAGACTAAACCTACCTTTACCAAATAAAACTACTTTTAAAAAAAACACTAATCTTACAAAAAATAACAAAGAAATTACCAAAAATAATAAAGAATTATACCTATTCTAACACCCCAAAATTAAAACCCACCCCAGAGTATAAATTTGTTTTCTAAAAATAAACTACAAATAGCCCTTAAAAAGGCCTTTTGTAGGGCATTGCCCTAAAGTGATACAGCTCTTTTTCTGAAGAAAAAAAACATACAAAAAGAAAACTAATCTAAAAAGTGCCACAAAAAGGCATTTAGCTCTTTTTCTGCCAGAAAAAAACGGGAAAAAAAACTTACCTTAAAAAACAACCACCACCCAAAAAAAAACTAACTCTAAACCCCAAGATGTACTCACCAAAGATGGTTGATCAACCACACACACTCAACGTGTCACCATTCACAATAATCACAATTTGGATTTTTAGATGTACAAACTGAGATTATGGGACAATATACAGTACTTTCAGAGAATAACTCTAGAATTTGACTGATCATATACCGTTAGTCCTAACATTACACAAACATTACCCTCTATATTGCAGATAATGTTAAATTTTCAAATCCAGTCCAAGTTATTTATATTTTATTATTTTGGTCTTCCAGAATAAAGATAAACACATTTACACTAGAAGATTAGCTCATTTCTTTCTACTACCGTAATAATTCTAAAACACATTGCCAACCAATAGGAGATTCCCAATATTATTGACATCTTTTTAAGACAATCAATACACGCCATTGATCGCCCAATCCCAATCACTCTTCCTGCATAAATTAAGGAACTCGAGGTGGTGGCTCCACCTTTGAAAAAGCGTTTATTGTGAAACATATTAGGGAGCTTGTTGGAGAATTTTTGGGATCTTCACTTTTTTGTTTTTTTATAAATATAATTTTTATTCAGTTTCAAAAGTAAAAGTAACAATTGGGGCCACGCATGGCACCTGCGCCAGTAGACACAAACATGTGGATCGGACACGCAGGTCTGGTTAAGGTTATTGTTCAAACATTGATATGTCAAGTAACTCTTTGTCAAGGGGAATTTTAACCTACTCCCCCAAGGTCAGACTAAGAAGTAAAGTCCAGATAGTCATATAAATCGTAGGCATCAGATTGACTCACTTCTTTCTACGTCAAAGAAGTCAGTATAGATCTGACCATTGGGCTGTATCTCCGGTCCCCAATAACGAATCACGCCGCTTTTTGGACTGCGGCATCTGGAGACCGAGAGCTTTCAAATGACACCCTGGAAGTGCCGCCGCTCCCCCGGGATCACCCCAAAAGCATCACCACTGTGTCCTGGGATTCTGTGGGACTATGGTTGCTATGGAGGCGACGGTCAGTTTGGAGGGACGGGAATGGCGGGAAAACTGTGACATTGTCTCCCTGTTTTATCAAGATGTGTGTGTGTATAAAAGATGTGTGTTTGTCCCAATAAACACAGTTCTTATTTCATCTGAATGCTAGTCTGTCTAGTCATTTAGGTGGGCTCCTGCTAGAATCACTTTCCTGGGCTACATAGCAGCCTGTTCCAGGCAGAGGAAGGACTCTCAGGCAGAGCTACCAAGTCTGGGTAGCTGGAGTCTGCCACAGGGTGGGACCCTGAGTACTGGTGCTGTCGGGCATCAGGGGTGGCTACAGGCTGTGGTCACCTGCCAGCTGCAGGAGCATTGTCCGCCGGCAACTATGGAGGGAGAGGCTTTAACAAGAAAAGGATTGTGATGGAAAGGTCCTCCCCACAGATGATGAGAGGTACTGGGTCCGGTGGGACTTGCGAGTGCTTTTCCTGGGAGAGCAGCCCATGGAGGAATGGCTATCAGAACTAGATCGAATGGTCCGGGCAGAGATGTGGGTGGAGGATGGCTACTGGGATCTCCGATGGCTCGCTATGCAAGCACGGCCATGGCTGGAGGATTGCTCCCCCACAGAGGGCTTTGGCTTTGGCGGCCCTGGGTTACTATTGGAAAAGTTGAGAGAAGACCCAGAATTTGGGAGCTGGGTGAAACTGAGAGTAACGAACATTGGCCTCTCCCAAGAGCAGCTGTTGGATCTCTCGGGGGTGCCCTGGCTGGTATCCGATATGGTATCGCATATTGTCCAAGAATGGGAACTGGAAAAGGCATACAAGAGGCTGCTAGACCGAGTTCTGCAGCATGCCACAGAGTCTGCACAGAGCTGTGGTGAAGCACTCTGGGAATCATGGAGGTTGGCCTCAGATGAGTGTCAACAGAGCATAAGAGACGACGAGCTGCTAGATACAGATCAGCAGCCTGGCCCCGAGCTTATAGACTTGGACAAGGGAGCCACCCCAGCAGAAGCGCTGGCAACAGGGCAGAGAGCCGCCGGCCTCTGCCCAGCACCTGTAACAGCTCCAGGAAACCAGGGAGAGATGGAAGTCGTCCTCCCTCCCCTTACAGAGGACCCCTTTGCAGGGAGAGATGGATGTCGATAAATCTCCCCAGCAGCAGAACCCCTTCCCTGGAGAGGAGACAGTCAGTCTCTCTCCCCAGCGGCAGAGCCAGGAGCAGGGAGAGGAGACAGGCAGTCTCTCTCCCCAGCGGCAGAGCCATCCCCTGGGAGCGTAGGTAATCGTCCTCCCTCCCCGTAAGCAGAACCCCTTCCTGGGTGAGTAGACAATCGGTCTATCTCCCCAAAGGCAGAGCTATCCCCTGGGAGCGGAGGTAGTCGTCCTCCCTCCTTGCAGGGAGAGATGTATGTCAATGAATCTCCCCAGCAGCAGAACCCCTTCCCGGGAGAAGAGACAGTCGGTCTCTCTCCCCAGCGTCAGATCCATCCCCTGGGAGCAAAGGTAGTCGTCCTCCCTCCCCGTAAACAGAACCCCTTCCTGGGAGAGGAGACAGTCGGTCTCTCTCCCCAGCAGCAGAACCAGGAGCCGGGAGAGGAGACAATCGGTCTCTCTCCCCAGCGACAGAGCCATCCCCTGGGAGCGGAGGTAGTTGTCCTCCCTCCTCGTAAGCAGAACCCCTTCCCGGGAGAGGAGACAGTCGGTCTCTCTCCCCAGCGGCAGAGCCAGGAGCAGGGAGAGGAGACAGTCAGTCTCTCTCCCCAGTGGCAGAGCCATCCCCTGGGAGCGGGGTAAGTCGTCCTCACTCCGAGTAAGCAGAACCCCTTCCTGGGAGAGGAGACAGTCGGTCTCTCTCCGCAGCGGCAGAGCCAGGACCCGGGAGAGGAGACAGTTGGTCTCTCTCCACAGCGGCAGAGCCGGGAGAGGAGACAGTCGGTCCCTCTCCCCAGCGGCAGAGCCATCACCTGGGAGCGGAGGTAGTCGTCCTCCCTCCCCTTACAGAGAAGCCCTTGCAGGGAGAGACGGGTATCGATATCTCTCCCCAGCGGCCGAATACCTTTCTGGAAGAGGAGACAGTTGGTCTCTCTCCCCAGCAGCAGATCCATCCTTTGGGAGCAGAGGTAGTCGTCCTCCCTAACCTTACAGAGATGGCCCTTGCAGGGAGAGACGGGTATCGATAGCTCTCCCCAGCGGCCGAATCCCTTTCTGGGAGAGTAGACAGTTGGTCTCTCTCCCCAGCGGCAGCACAGTTTCCCATGGAAGGGAGGTAGCAGACCTCCCTCCCCAGTGGTAGATCTCCTTCTCAGGAGAAGAGACAGACGGTCTCTCCCCTCAGTAGCTTGGCAGGGTCTCCCTTTTCTTGTCCTGGAGTATTTCTCACCGGTGCCAGGCGTTGCATTAGGCAAGGAGGAGAAAAGCTTATACAGTAGGTGCCACATGTTTGGGCACCCGAGCTTTGCCTGCCCTACCAAGGAGCAACCTCCCCCTCTGGTCTGGGGTGGGTCCGCCGGTACTAAACCAAGTGTCATGGAGAGAGGCAGTGTGGCCCTGGAACTTGAGGACCCTGGAACTTGTGGGACAGCAATTGTTTGGGAGCCGGCCTTGGCATACTTGTTTGGGACTTTGCCTTATGTGACTATCCCTGCACCCAGGACGCAGGGTATAAACACCAGCCGGAACCCCCCAGGAGCTCTAAGCTCTGGAGAGATGGGATCACCTCTCCCAGCAACTGAGAAGGGGAGGGCCACCGTCGGATAGCCCCAGGCCGACCCGTTAAGGGTCTAGCCGGGTCTGCTGAACTGGAGGGGGGGAGATGTCACGGATACCAGACAGCTAAGGCTACCCCCCTACAACCTCACCCCTGTTGTTTCTCAGTGGTTTTGGGCTCCTCAGAGCAACCACAATCTCTGGAAACTTTTGTTTGCATGGTTTTGTGTTCCAAACTTGTGTAGAGAAGAGCTGGTCTATGACCTGGAAAACCCTCCTAGGCTGCCCGGGCTCCTGGAAATCCCGGTCGGCCACAGGACAGCAGGACACCTGCTAACTTTACCGCTGGTTGCTCCAGAAACCATGTGAGCAAGAGCTCCGCTCTTTTGGGGATTAGTAGCCCCTAGGGAGTACAAGAGGTGGGGGAATTACCGGAGGGGAGCTGCTTTGGGAACTGGGGTTTTGGACACCCCTACCCCCATAACTTCAACGGGCTGTATCTCCGGTCCCCAATAACGAAGACACCCTGGAAGTGCAGCTGCTCCCCCGGGATCACCCCAAAACCTTCACCACTGTGTCCTGGGATTCTGTGGGACTATGTTTGCTATGGAAGCGCCGGTCAGTCTGGAGGGGCGGGAATGGCGGGAAAACTGTGGCATTGTCTCCCTGTTTTATCAAGATGTGTGTGTGTATAAAAGATGAGTGTTTGTCCCAATAAACTCAGTTCTTATTTCACCTGAATGCTAGTCTGTCTAGTCATTTAGGTGGGCTCCTGCTAGAATCACTTTCCTGGGCTACATAGCAGCCTGTTCCAGGCAGAGGAAGGACCCTCAGGCAGAGCTACCCAGTCTGGGTAGCTGGAGTCTGCCACAGGGTGGGATCCTGAGTACTGGTGCTGTCGGGCATCAGGGGTGGCTACAGGCTGTGGTCACCTGCCAGATACATAGCTGCAGTCGGCAGGGAGAAAGCAGGACCTGTTTGGCGGAGCTACCCAGTCAGGGTATCCAGGGTATCCGTCACGCCATATTTTTGGGGGAGGGGATCAAAAGGAAAGAATGGGTAAGAAGAGGGAATTTGTGGTGAAAATAGTTCACCTAGCTTGAACCCTGATGTGGGCTCTAAATATGGGGGGGGAGCTAAGGCCTATAAATTAAGCTTAGTCCTGTAAGAGCTAGCACAAGGTATATGCGAGATAGATAAAGGCTCTCAGAGCAAAAAAAAAACTATTGTATTTCCGGGGGAAGAGTATATTCTAGTGATACATAATATAATATCGGCCTCTCGAAGTACTATTAATATAATCTAAAACAACAATGCATAGCAACATGAGGAAGAAGGTAGCATATGTAGGAAGGTCACAAGATAATCTTAAGACTAGTGCATATTGTACCCAGCACGCAAAGTGCCTAGCACATCCATTACCCAGGACACACAGCACCCAGCACAAACACACAGCACAAACATCACCCAACACACACAGTACCTAGCACACACAGTACCTAGCACAAACAGTACCTAGCACAAACAGTACTTAGAACAAACAGTACCTAGCACACACGGCACCTAGCACAAACGGCACCTAGCACACACGGCACCTAGCACACACGGCGCCTAGCACACCCGGCACCTGCACAACATCACGTAGTACCTAGCACAAACAGTACCTAGCATAAACAGTCCCTAGCACAAGTAGTACCTAGCACACACATTACCTAGCACACACAGTACCAAGCACACACAGTACCTAGCACAAACAGTACCTAGCACAAACAGTCCCTAGCACAAACAGTCCCTAGCATAAACAGTCCCTAGCACAAACAGTCCCTAGCACAAACAGTTCCTAGCACAAGTAGTACCTAGCACACACATTACCTAGCACACACATTACCTAGCACACACAGTACCAAGCACACACAGTACCTAGCACAAACAGTACCTAGCACAAACAGTATTTAATGCACAATGTACCAAGCACAGACAGCACCTAGCACACCTGGCGCCTAACACACATGGCGCCTAGCACAGCCGGCACCTTGCACAAACAACACCTAGCTCACAAAGCACCTAGCACAAACAGTACTTAGCACAAACAGTACCTATCACAAGCAGTACCTAGCCCAAACAGTACCTAGCCCAAACAGCACCTAGCCCAAACAGCACCTAGCCCAAACAGCACCTAGCCCAGACAGTACCTAGTACAGACAGTACCTAGCACAGACAGTACCTAGCCCAGACAGTACCTAGCCCAGACAGTACCTAGCCCAGACAGTACCTAGCCCAGACAGTACCTAGCACAGACGGTACCTAGCACAAACGGTGCCTAGCACAAACGACACCTAGCACACACAGATCCAAGGACAAACGGTACCTAGCACACACGACACCTAGCACACACAGCTCCAAGCACACACAGCTCCAAGCACACACAGCACTTAGCACAAACAGCACCTAACGCACACAGCACCTAACGCACACAGTACCTAAGGCACACAGTACCAAGCACCCATAGCACCTAGCACACACGGCAGCTAGCACACACGGCACCATGCACAAACGGCACCTAACGCAAACATTGCCTAGCACAGACAGTACATAGCACAATCAGTACCTAGCACAATCGGTACATAGCACAATCAGTACATAGCATTATCAGTAACTAGCACAATAAGTACCTAGCACACACCAGACCTAGAATTAAGAGTACCTGGCACAATTATCTGAGTTCACACAAGCAAATAGTGTAGAGAAGCAACACTAAAGAACTATGAGTTATAGTACACTTCTAGTAATATGTAGATATTTACATACTCCTACAGGGCGCTTTATACCCAGAATACAGTGTTGGTGTATCAACAGCATTATCTGCTTCACTATCTCTGTACATTTCTCCAGGGGCCACCCACGAACCCCCGAAGACTGTTGACATGCAGAAGTGCTGGCAAGGTATTAAAGGGAAAGTCTACACCAGAATTGTTATTGTTTGAAAAGATAGATACTCCCTTTATAACCCATTCCCCAGTTTTGCATAACCAACACAGTTATATTTATATACTTTTTACCTCTGTGATTATCTTGTATCTAAGCCTATGCAAACTGCCCCTTTATTTCAGTTCTTTTGACAGACTTGCAGTTTAGCCAATCAGTGCTGGCTCCCAGATAACTTCACGTGCACGAGCACAGTGTTATCTATATGAAACACATGAACTAACACCCTCTAGTGGTGAAAAACTGTTAAAATGCATTCTGAAAAGAGGTAACCTTCAAGGTCTAAGAAATTAGCATATGAACCTCCTAGGTTAAGCTTTCATCTAAGAATACCAAGAGAACAAAGCAAAATTGGTGATAAAAGTAAACTTAAAAATTACAAAGTAAACTTTAAAATGACATGCCCTATCTGAATCATGAAAGTTTATTTTGGACTAGACTGTCCCTTTAAGTGAAGCATAACCTTGGATTGGTTAATAAGTATAATATTAAGGCAGCATGGTTCAAGAAATATAATAAATGACAACCTGGACACTTATGTTTGATATCTGGGAGTGCAGGTTGTAATAATACATTAGGTAGGGGTGATTGGGACATAGGTAAGTAAAAATGACTATGTTGGACATAATGTGCTATGTAGATCACAGTTAATGAAATGTGCTGTAGCTGGGCACCTCGCACCCTATGTTAGCATCTTGGAGATACAGGCAGCGACATTGAAAGAAGGTTAGTATCTTAAAACTAAAAATGGTAATAAAGTGTCTGCATTAACATCTGTGCCACTATTTCTTTTGAGCACATCACTTTATGGGCCCCCCTCAAACCCCCTCATGGTACATAAATACAGAGGTAACACTAATCTATCAACCATGAATGATACCTCATACCAAACCCTCAGTAATACTATATTGCTGAAAAAGCAGGTCTTACATTTTATGGTCTTTGATCAGTAATGATATCTATAACGGAGTATTATGGGCAAGAAATGCAGCTTGCTATAAGTCAATATAATTTAGGCTACATAGAACAAAACTAAGTAAAACGTTCATGCTGTGCATATTATGTTATGTAGTGTAAAGTTAATTCCTTAGAGAATAGCTGAATATCATTTGATTCGTACATATGTTAAGAAGGCACAGGCCGGAGTACTGTTATAGAACAGTGTTCTAAGCCACCCGGCACTTCCATGCGATAAGGAGAGTCTCTACAATAGTGCAGACAACCAGCTCTGTGTTGTTCCGGTGCTCAGATATCTCCCGATGCCCTGGAGGTCCCGGCAGAGTACACGGCTACAGTCGCAATGGGGAAATTAGGACAGCTCCAGGAACTGAAGTGGTAGAGGTCTATAGTTCCTATTCTCTTCAGGAACCAGTGGATAGCATGGCCTGGAGCCTGATACCTACGGATCTTCCTTGCAAGCCGCAGAGCCAAGATGGCGGCCGTTCGTGCCATTCCACACTTCACCATCTCCCTCAGTAGGTCTCTAGGGATTGCCGGTCTACTAGGTGGTTTTCCTCTCAAGCGTCCTCCGGTGTCTATTTTAATCTTCAAGCCTCAGGAACCCATGAGTAGTGGTTGCTTAAGGGTAGAAGGCCACATGGTCACTGGTGTCAATCCAGCATCTAGCCACTCGTCCTTGTTCCGAGATCATATTATAAAGGCCTCTGCGCCTCCGGAGCGGAACCTCGACCCTACGGAGTACCGGCCCCAGGTGGAATTTAGGGGATGGCGGCTATATAAATGTTGCACCTGTATCCCAACAGCATCAGGAAATGTGGTAATGTCACAAATAAGGGGCCAAATAAAGAGCTATGTAGGGTGACCAGAAGATTCCCTCAATAGAATAAGGGGTTATTTGGTAAGAAATCGGCCCAATTTTAGTATTTTAAGCCAAAATAGACCCAGAGCTCTGCTCTCAAGCATCCACACATTTCGGAGGCTAGCTCCACCCCCTGGGATCTTTATTTTTAATTATGGTCAATAACAAATAAAATATTGTATGCACCTAATGTTTAAAGGGTAATTTGGTCAAGGTAGGGTTAGTCTATTTTGGGTTAACTTAGGGGTTCTTAGGTTAGGGGGTTTAGATGTTAGTGGGTTACTTTGCATTGGTGGCTGGCGGTTTAGGGGTTAATAGGGTAGTGCAGACTTTGCGATGTGGGGTTGTGGTGGTTTAGGGGGTAATAGCGTAGAAGCTTACTTTGTGTTGAAGGGTGTGGCGGTCGATGTGGGGGGGGTGACGGTTTAGGGTGTTAATAGTGTAGAAGCTTACTTTGCGGTGGGGGTGTGATGGTTTAGGGGTAAATAGTGTAGAAACTTTCTTTGCGATGTGGGGGTGTGTGGCGGTTTAGGGGTTCATAGTGTAAAGAGGTAGTTTGCGAGGAGGGAGTGGCAGTTTAGGGGTAAACATGTAGTGGGTACTTTGCAGTGGGCTATGTGACAGTTTAGGGGTTCATAGAGTTGGGTTCTTATGGCGATTTGGATTATTGCGCAAGTAGGGTGTTTGTTTTTTTCACTTTTTTTCCTCCATTGACTTCTATGGGGCAGTAGGTTATCGTGCGTGCAATAGCGTAATTACACTAGTGGAAAACCTTTTTGGGTGAGTGGGGTTAGAGCTGGAGCGATAACTTTTTACTTTCAACTCGTTAATACCAGCGCAACCCGACTTGTACAAAAGTTAGTACTCTAGCGAAAGCACTAGTTAGCGCTCCACTTGTAATCTAGCCCATAGTTGTATACAAACAACAGTGCAATAATAAAATGCTCTTAAACATTAGAGCATTTTCATTTTGCACTATCATGTATCTTCAAGTAACTTGATCTTTGTTGTTTTTAAACAAGAGCATTTAAAATGTATTACATTTTTTAACCTTTTCTAAACAGTGCTTTTTTTAAAGGACCAGCCAACACAGTAGATTTGCATAATTAACAAATGCAAGATAACAAGACAATGCAATAGCACTTAGTCTGAACCTCAAATGAGTAGTAGATTTTTTTTCTGACAATTTTAAAAGTTATGTCTTTTTCCACTCCCCCTGTACCATGTGACAGCCATCAGCCAATCACAAATGCATACACGTACCATGTGACAGCCATCAGCCATTCACAAATGCATACACACTTATTCTTGCACATGCTCAGTAGGAACTGGTGATTCAAAAAGTTTAAATATAAAAAGACTGTGCACATTTAGTTAAAGGGACAGTATACACTCATTTTCATATAACTGCATGTAATAGACACTACTATAAAGAATAATATGCACAGATACTGATATAAAAATCCAGTATAGAACTGTTTAAAAACTTACTTAGAAGCTGTCAGTTTGGCTCTGTTGAAAAAGTAGCTGGAAAGCCCACTGCAAGTGGCAAATAAGACACTCCCTCCCCTCCCCCTTCTTTTGCATATGAAAAGACCCTTTACACAAACAGGAGCAAGCTGGAGTAGGTAGTCGAGCGTATTCACATAAAACTTTGGGGCTTGGTTAGAAGTCTGAAAATCAGAGCAATGTTATTTAAAAATAAGCAAAACTATACATTAATTAAAAAAAAAAAACTTTATGGGCTATATAAATAGATCATCTACAAAACATTTATGCAAAGAAAAAATGAGTGTATAATGTCCCTTTAATGGAAGTAAATTGAAAAGTTGTTTAAATTGGCATGCCCTAACTGAATAATGAAAGTTTAATTTTGATTGAGTGTCCCTTTAACATGCATGATAGAATGGTTTAGATTTTAAAATCCGTTCAAGTGTTTCTCTAAAAAGCAGAAAGTATCACACGGCCAGCACAAAAGAAAAAATAAGGACCAAAAGAAGCCCAAAAAGCCTCTACATTTTTAAGAGCTGCCAGTAAGCTGACAACATATATACCATATATATCCTAAACAGACTTCTCACCTAATGGATTATTGATGTGTTATCTTTCCACTAGTTCAAGTAGGTGCATGCAGTCTAGCACTGTCCTAACACAAAACAAACAAGTATTCTATTCTTTAGCTTTTACATTTTCACATAGCATTATTTAGATCCCTTTTCTTTTACTTTAAAAGGACACTAAACACCAAATACATTTCATGCACCGCCCTCTAATCATGGATGCTGCCATTTTTGAACCTAGATTAAAACTACAGTTATGTGGAGAGTTGCTGCACATATTAACACTGGATTGTAGCGAAAGGCAGATTTCAAGATGGCGACACTCTTGACTAGAGAGAGGCAGGGAATAACCACAATACTATACATATAAAATGTATATAGTGTTTTTCTGTCCCTTTAAACTGTCATATTCTGAAGCCATTACTATCATTTTAGAGTAGAAGATGTGGAGTCAAAGCAAAATTGATTTTAGATGAGGCAGCTGCTTACAGGAATTGAGGTTATGTTTGAAATTATTAATAGGTGACTCCTATGTTGTGTAGTGACGTTAGTAAATTAATTGTAATGTCTTCATAAGCACAAATGGGCAGTATTTGGTATCCAAAGACCATACAGGCTTATATGTAATGAGTGCATAAGACTTTACCAGCACCTCCTATCTTTCCTTGTTCAGTGTGAAAAATCAGATAAAATTAAATAAAACAGCAAGTGATTTATGCTGCTGTTAGTAGCAGCGTTTCCATCACAACCTCCTTGTTAATATGCAGTGTTATTAAAGCATCAATTATATGTTTAGGCGTCAGACACAGGGAGATGCAAGCTGCTCGGCTTGATAAGGGGACAAGCTGTTTGTTCATTTAAATGCATCTGTTAATGCATTTTCCAGAAAGTATTAGCCTCAATAAAGGGGTTAATTAACAGTCATCTGCAAATGCAATGTTAATGAATGAGATTTAAGACACTCGGTGGGATAACGAGTTTGCAGTCTTCCTGGCAGTGACAGGGCTTAAGTGTTGTTAATTATAAGAAAGAAACTCACCAATGTATTGTACTGAAGAAAGCTAGTCTTTAATTAAAGGGACATGTTACCTATATTCTAAATCTCTTGAATGCATAGCTGTTAACAGCTGACTTGAAAATGTCACATGAACTTCTCTATGTAAAAAAGGAAGATATTTTATCCTCAAAATGCCCTCAAGCTCACTAGAGTAAGAGCTCTTTGAGCAATTATCGTTCACTTACTGTTTTTACTGTCATCTGCAGGGTGGAAAAAACAGCCATTCAATCATCAGTGCTGAGTTCACACTTTGCTTTACTGTCATTTAATGCAATTTCACCTTAAAGGGACAGTGAACCCAATTTTTTTCTTTTGCGATTCAGATAGAGCATGCAATTTTAAGCAACTTTCTAATTTACTCCTATTATCAATTTTTCTTCGTTCTCTTGCTATTTTTATTTGAAACAGAAGGGATCTAATCTTTTTTCTTGGTTCAGAATTCTGGACAGCACTTTTTAATTGGTGGATGAATTTATCCACCAATCAGCAAGGACAACCCAGGTTGTTCACCAAAAATGGGCCAGCATCTAAACTTACATTCTCGTATTTCAAATAAAGATACCAAGAGAATGAAGAAAATTTGATAATAGGAGTAAATTAGAAAGTAGCTTAACAGTTCATGCTCTATCTGAATCACGAAAGAAAAAAATTGGGTTCAGTGGCCCTTTAATCTTGCGAGATTTTATAGAAAACTCTAATAAACTAAGGAGAAAAATAAAATTGCTGGGCCTGCACATGACAGATGCACACTTCCTTGTAAGCCCTGGGAGGTCCCCTTAAAATAGGATGTCGCTACTGAGGACATTTTGAGGTGAAATATCTTTTAACATAGAGAAATATTTTTACATATACACTACAATACTTTTAAATGATTCAGCAATTGGGTAATGTACCTTTAAAGGGATATTCCAGCCAAAATTGGAAACCACATGGGTGCAGTGAAAATATCTAGCTATGGTTCACATGCACCTGCAGAGAAAAATGTTACCAATAAAACAGTGATATCTTTCATGGTGCAAGCAGATGCACCATGCTTAGAATGCTGTTAGATAGAAGGCTGGGAAATGCAGAATACATTCCTTACAAGTTGGATGCTAGACAGTAAGCAGTTTTGAAGAATAATTCTGGATTCTTACTTTCATAATAAATCTTTAATTTTACTGTATTTTTGGTCATTGCTCTTTTCTGTTACCATCCAGAATTTGCATTTCTTTGTAATGTACATTCAAAGAGCCTTAAAGGGACATAATACTTATATGCTAAATCACTTGAAAGTGGTGCAGCATAACTGTAAAAAGCTGACAGGAAAATATCACCTGAACATCTCTATGTAAAAACGGAAGATATTTTACCTCACAATTTCCTCAGCTCACCAAAGTAAGTGTTCTGTAAAAAGTTATTTCAGTTACTGCCCAGCTGCAGGTAAAAAAAAGAAGGAAATAATGAACAGCAGCCAATCAGCATCAGCAGTGCTGAGGTCATTAACTGTTTTACTGTAATCTCATGAGATTTCATAGTAAACTTCCTAAAAATTAATAGGGAAATAATTTGAGTGTACATGAGGCACGCTCCCTTGTGAGTCCCGGGACAGACATACAGATTTGTCCTTTACAATGGGGTGTAAATACATAGAGATGTGCAGGTGATAGTTTTTTACAGCTGTGCTACATCACTTTCAAGTGTTTCAACATTTAGGTATCATGACCCTTTAACAAAATAACGCTTCAATAACTCATGCACATAATGCAATTATTTTTCACTGTCAGACTATAAGTCAACATACCGCTCTCCACATCACACAATAAAAAGATTTTATTACAAAAGGGATGTCAAATATAACACCTGTCTTCTCCTGGGCCATCAACATATCAGCGAGCATCAAGTTTACATTAATGTTAATCCATTCTTCAGAAAATGTTAGTGAAACCAAGAAGCATGTCTCAAACTTCTTCTCGCCTGGTCCACGTCTGAAATTGAATTTTATTTTGCACATAAACCCAAGCAGATTACAAAGATAATGGCTATGCAGAATCATGTGCCGCCCCCACCCCCTCTTATTTAGAGAAATTAAAATGATGTTCCTATCTGTCTAGTTGGCATGTCCTAACAGCCACACCCAATGCTCTTACCTCATTTGCTAGACACCTCCAATTAAAAGATCAGAAGTGTCCAAAGTAGATATATAACTACCACAAACAGGAGGTTGCAGCCTGCTTAAAGGGACAGTTCACCCAAAAATGTCTTCCCTTTAGATTGTTCCCAATGATCAATTTTACCTGCTTGAGTGTATTAAATTGTTTACAAGTAGCTCCTTTACTCTTATTTTGGCATTTGAAATAGCTGATTTAGCCTGTGGCATCCCAACCCTTTCTAACATTTCTATACTGGAGTCTAATTCTATTGATAAGGTATGTAAACAAAGCCAGCAGAAGAAATTACACTCCCAGTGGGGTGCAGGATAGTTAAGCAATAAAATGATAATTTTCCATTGTTCTCTCTAAGTATTAAACTTTGGTTTACAGACAAATATAAGATAAGGAAGCAAGTGTGTGTACATGCTCAACCCATTGTAATAGCCTGCGGTTTAAAAGCACAAAACCAGCTAATTCATATATAATTCATATACACAAATAAACCTGAAAATGCAATTTCTCATACATTTTATACTCTGCAGCTGGTATACAAGTAATTGTAAATACATTGAGAAAACTATTTTACAGTGTACTGTCCCTTTAATAGATTATCTGTTTGGGTAACATATGACAAAGGTGAATGTAGGGCATGTAGCAGATTTGGGGTCTGATGTTGGTATACAGCTAGAATAAGATATGGGTATTTTTGGGTATAATTTTACAAAGGAAGTATAAATACATTTATAAATATGTATATTCTCCTTTCAAATAATGCACTCACAGGGCTTTCTCAACATCAGACAAAATTTATTTTAACGTTTTCAGAGATTAACTCTCCTTCATCAGAATGACAAAATGTGTTTACAAATCACACTTAAATAGTTATCTAAATCAAACACTCAAACTATGTGTACCTACCTAAAGTGGCGCCAAACACAACTGACCATTCCGTGAAACCGGAAGTGCTGTGACGTCACTTCCCATTAACTAAACAAATAGGGTAAAAGCAACAATATCATATTTACGAAAAATAGAACACCACCACATCACAATAGTGTATGCAAATTTCTTACAATGGTGGTATACATATCAGAACAGTGACAACTTAAATGCAACTTTGTGCGTGTGTATCAAAACTATATGTTTAGTAGCCATCCTGCATTATCATGGTTACCAACTGTCAACTAGTGAAACTCGTCACACTTCGTCGGCATACCATCCCCCTTCCCATATTGGAAACACTCTCCTGTGTATTGCACCCCAGGTATGTATCACCTAACTGGCTATATTAGTAGTTTAAAATCCGGAGTTGATTTTAACCTCCCGGATGTATAGTACCAAGTCTATAGATCCATTGTGTCTCACAGATCAGCAAAGTTTTGTTTCTATCACCACCCCTGTCCAATTTAGGTATGTGATCTATAAGCACATATCTTACGGACGAGACAGGGTGTGACATTTCCGCATAGTGTCTAGCAACTGGTTGCTCCGATTCACCTTTTTCTAGTGCCTGCCGGATGGCCAGCCTATGATTTGCCATGCGTTCCTTTAATGTTCCTTGGGTCTTGCCTACGTAGAAACTCGAACAAGAGCAAAACAGCAGGTAGACAACATGCATGGTGTTGCATGAGAGAGAGTGTCTTATAGTAAATAATTTTTTGGTATGAGGATGGTGAAACGTCTTAGCTGCAATGAGCCCATTGCACGATGTGCATCCCAGGCATTTATAGAAACCCTTGATATTCACCTTGGGTCTGGTTGTGTAACAGTGCTTAGGGTCAGTATTGACCAATAGATCACTTAGGTTGGTCCCTCTTTTGTACCCCACCATAGGTTTTAAGTTATGTATATATCTATATATCTATATCTCTCTATATATACAGTCATATGCAAAAGTTTAGGTACCCCTGACAATTTCCATGATTTTCATTATTAAATAATTTAATTTATTTGATCTATCAAATAACTGAAGGACACAGAAATATTTCAGTAGTGAAATGAGGTTTATTGGATTAACAGAAAATGTGCAATATGCATCAAAACGAAATTAGACAGGTGCATAAATTTGGGCACCCTTGTCATTTTGTTCATTTGAATACCTGTAACTACCTAGCAGTAATTAATTGGAACACACAATTTGTTTGGCGAGTCCATTATCCTTGAACTTCATAGACCGGTGCATCCAATCATGAGAAAATGTATTTAAGGTGGCCAATTGCAAGTTGTTGTTCTCTTTGACTCTCCTCTGAAGAGTAGCAACATCGGGGCCTCAAAATAACTCTCAAATGACCTGAAAACAAAGATTGTTCAACATTATGGTTTAGGGGAAGGCTACAAAAAGCTATCGCAGAGATTTAAGCTGTCAGTGTCCATTGTGAGGAACATGGTGAGGAAATGGAAGACCACAGGCACAGTTCTTGTTAAGGCCAGAAGTGGCAGGCCAAGTAAAATATCGGAGAGGCAAAGGATGGTGAGAACGGTCAAAAACAGCCCACAGACCACCTCCAAAGACCTACAACATCATCTTGCTGCAGATGGTGTCACTGTGCATCGTTCAACAATTCAGCACACTTTGCGCAAGGAGAAGCTGTATGGGAGAGTGATGCGGAAGAAGCCTTTTCTCCACACACGCCACAAACGCACATTTGGACAAGCCAGCTTCATTTTGGAAGAAGGTGCTGTGGACTGATGAAACAAAGATTGAGTTATTTGGTCATAACAAGGGGCATTATGCATGACGGCAAAAGAACACAGCGTTCCAAGACAAACACTTGCTACCCACAGTAAAATTTGGTGGATGTTCCATCATGCTGTGGGGCTGTGTGGCCAGTGCCGGTACTGGGAATCTTGTTAAAGTTGAGGGTCGCATGGATTCTACTCAATATCAACCAATACAGTACTTGAGAATAATGTTGAGGAATCAGTCACAAAGTTGAAGTTACGCCGAGGCTGGATATTTTAACAAGACAAGGACCCAAAACACTGCTCAAAATCTACTCTAGCATTTATGCAGAGGAACAAGTACAATGTTCTGGAATGGCCATCCCAGTCCCCAGACCTGAATATCATTGAAAATCTGTGGGGTGATTTGAAGCAGGCTGTCCATGCTCGGCAACCATCAAACCTAACTGAACTGGAGATGTTTTGCAAGGAGGAATGGTCCAAAATACCTTCATCCAGAATCCAGACACTCATTACATGCTATAGGAAGCATCAAGAGGATGTTATTTCTGCTAAAGGAGGCTCTACTAAATAATCTAATTTCGTTTTGATGCATATTGCACATTTTCTGTTAATCCAATAAACCTCATTTCACTAATGAAATATTACTGTGTACTTATTTGTTAGATCAAAATGAAATTGCAGATCCAAATTCCCAATTATTTACAAATTAAAATCATGGAAATTGTCAGGGGTGTCTAACTTTTGCATACGACTGTATATCTATATCTATCTATATATCCTTAAAGAAATATTACCACTATAAACATTCCCCCTGGAGTTTTGGGTTTAAAAATATGCCTAATATGGATATCTTGAAAATTATGCCTAGCTCCAAATCAAATGTATCAATGAGTGTATATTAAATTTAAGAAGAAAAATATTTTATTCTGACCCTACCAAAAAAGTATTTCAAAAAAAAAAATACACTGTGGAGACTTGTTTGAACACTTATTGTATATATCACTTGTTTTCAAACCTGTCCTCAGTCCTCAATAACAGGCCAGATGTTGAGTTCTGGACTGCCAAATACATGGCAAATATAGAGCAGTCACCCCCCCCCCCATCAGTGTTTAGACACAGGCATTGTATTTCAACTGAGTTCACAGCTTCTAGGCATGCTCCAGCAGATAATCCCTATGCACTTTTGCATTCTACTAAAACAACAATAGATATACAGTCAAAGAAAGAAATGTGTGGGGGGAGTTAGAGCTTTACAATTCAGAAACTAAAAATAAAGGGTTAATGGTGAGGCACTACAGTATAAATTTGCAGGTAAAATAATTAAAGTAAATATTATATTTTGCCTCTATCACAACTTGTTTTATGTCCCTTTAATCTTTATAAAATAAAACATAGGAACACAAAAGAACTGGCACTTTTGAGCAAACCCAGAAGATTCACACTAGCAGAGTCATCAGCATACTGCTCTGAAAAACTAGACAACCAGTAAGTAGAAACAGCAGCTACATCAGCAATAGAAGTAGCTGGCCTGAGAATATAACCTGCGGGTAAAAAGGCCCTTCTATGAAAAAAGAAAATTTATGCTTACCTGATAAATTTATTTATTTTTTGACACAATGAGTCCACGGATCATCTTAATTACTAATGGGATATTCACCTCCTGGTCAGCAGGAGGTGGCAAAGAGCACCACAGCAAAGCTGTTAAATAGCTCCTCCCTTCCCTCCCACTCCAGTCATTCGACCGAAGTTAAGGATAGAAAGGAAAAACCAAGGTGCAGAGGTGTCTGAAGTTTATAATACCCAACAACCTGTCTTTCAAGAACAGGGCGGGCCGTGGAGTCATAGTGTCAAAAAAGAAATACATTTATCAGGTAAGCATAAATTTTCTTTTCTTTTTAATGACACGATGAGTACACGGATCATCTTAATTACTAATGGGATTCAATACCCAAGTTAGAGTACACAGATGATACGGGAGGGACAAGACAGGGAACCTAAACGGAAGGCACCACTGCTTGAAGAACCTTTCTCCCAAAAGCGGCCTCAGCCGAGGCAAAAATATCAAATTTGAAAAACTTTGAAAGAGTGTGAAGAGAGGACCAAGTTGAAGCCTTGCAAATCTGTTCCACAGAAGCTTCATTCTTGAATGCCCATGAGGAAGCAATAGCCCTCATGGAATGAGCCGTAACTCTCTCTGGAGGCTGCTGTCCAGCAGTCTCATATGCAAAATGTATGATACTCTTCAGCCAAAAAGAAAGAGAAGTAGCCATAGCTTTATGTCCCTTACGTCTTCCTGAGAAAACCACAAACAAAGAAGAAGACTGACGAAAGTCCTTAGTCGTCTGCAGGTAAAACTTTAAAGCACGGGCCACGTCCAAATTGTGCAGAAAACTTTCCTTCTGAGAAGAAGGATTAGGACACAAGGAAGGAACAACAATCTCCTGATTAATGTTCCGATCAGAAACAACCTTAGGAATAAATCCTAATTTAAAACGTAAAACTACCTTAGCTGAATAGAAAATAAGGTAAAGAGACTGATACCGCAAAGCCGAGAGCTCTGACACTCTACGAGCAGAAGAAATAGCAACAAGAAATAAAACTTTCCAAGATAATAACTTTTACGAGCAGAAGAAATAGCAACAAGAAATAAAACTTTCCAAGATAACAACTTAATATTTAAGGAATGCATAGGCTCAAACGAAGCCCCTTGAAGAACTTTGAGAACTAAATTCAAACTCAATGGAGGAGTAACTGGATTAAACACAGGCCTGATCCGGACCAAGGCCGGACAAAATGATTGTACATCTGGAACATCCACCAGACGTCTGTGTAACAAAATAGATAAGATCGAGATTTGACCTCTTAGGGAACTAGTCAATAAGCCTTTCTCCAAACCTTCTTGGAGAAAAGACAAAACTCTAGGAATCCTAACTCTACTCCATGAGTAGCCTTTGGATTCACACCAATAGAGATATTTACGCCATATCTTATGGTAAATCTTTCTAGTTACAGGCTTACGAGCCTGAATTATGGTCTCTATGACCGAGTCAGAAAAGCCCCACTTGGACAAAATTAAGCGTTCAATCTTCAAGCAGTCAGCTTCAGAGAAACTAGATTTGGGTGAAGGAAGACCCTTGAATTAGAAGGTCCTTCCTAAACGGAAGTCTCCAAGGTGGCTGAGATGACATGTTCACCAGATCTGCATACCTGCGAGGCCAAGCAGGAGCAATGAGGATCACCGATGCCCTCTCCTGCTTGATTCGAGCAATGACCGGAGGAAGAAGTGCAAACGGAGGAAATAGGTATGCTAGACTGAAGGTCCAAGGAACCGCCAGAGCATCTATCCGTTCTGCCTGGGGGTCCCTGGACCTCGACCCGTATCTCGGGAGCTTGGCATTCTGTCGAGATGCCAAGAGATCTAATTCCAGCTGACCCCACCTGAGAATCAGGCTGGAGAACACTTCCGGATGGAGTTCCCACCGCGGATGAAAGGTCTGCCTGCTCTGAAATCCTCCTCCCAGTTGTCCAACCCTGGGATGTGGATCGCCGACAGGCAGCAAGAATGGGCCTCTGCCCACTGAATTATTTTGGTAACCACTGTCATCGCTAAGGAACTCCTCATTCCCCCCCCGATGATTGATGTAAGCCACTGACGTTATGTTGTCCGACTGGAACCTGATAAACTGGACCGAGGCTAACTAGGGCCAGGCCAGAAGAGCATTGTAGATCGCTCTCAGCTCCAGAATGTTTATAGGAAGAACAGACTCTGAGTCCAAACCCCAAGCCTTTAGAAGGCTGGCGTCTGTTGTCAAAATCACCCAAGATGGTCTGCGAAAGCAGGTTCCCTGGGAGAGATGATCCAGAGACCACCACCATTGAAGAGAAACCCTTGTCTCCTGCTCCAGTAGTATTCGAGGAGACAAATCTGTATAATTTTCATTCCATTGCCTGAGCATACTTAACTGCAGAGGTCTGAGGCGGAACCAAGCAAACGGGTTGATGGCCACCACTATCAACCCTATTATCTCCATGCACTGAGCCACATATGTCCGAGGAGAGGACAGAAAGGCTAGACAAGTATCGAAATCCTTGATTTCATGACTTCTGTCAGAAAGTTTACATTGATAGGGAATCTGTTATGGTTCCCAAGAAGGTTACCCTTGAATTTGGGATTAAGGGACTCTTTTCCAAAATTACCTTCCATCCGTGAGATCTCGGGAAGGATAACAACATTTCCATGTGGAATCTTGCTTGTTGTAAGTATGGCACCTGGAATAGGATGTTGTCTAGATAACGCGCCACTGCAATGCCCCGTAACCGAAGCACCGCCAACAGAGATCCCAGAACCTTTGAGAAAATTCTGGAAGCTGTGGCAAGACCGAAGGGAAGAGTCACAAATCAGAAGTGTTTGTCTAGAAAAACAAACCTTAGGAACTTGTGATGATCCCAGTGTCAGGGTGCCAGGAATCAGACTGAGACAAGAAGTGCAAAAATAATCACACCTTTATTAATAGCAAAAAATAATAAAAAGTCCACAAGTCAAATAACAAGCCAGGAATCAAAACCAGAACTGGTAGTCAGACGAGCCAAGTCAGGAGCCAAAGCGAATAGTCAGACGAGCCGGAATCAAGAACAAGGAGAACAGCAGAGTCAGGAACAAGCCATGGATGAGGAACCAGGAGGGACGTCAGACAGCCAGGTAATACACAGGAACTCTCACAAACAGGTCTGAGACAACACAAGGGCAAAGCATACTGAACAGAGGCCCTTTAAATAATAAGTGATGACATCACAATTCTGAGACTGCTTCCTGTCTCCCACGGATGATGTACACCAGTCTGGCCATAAAAGGAAGTGTAGGAAATGAGCAGCATCACACAGTATACACCAGAGTCAGGAAGAGAGGTGAGTAAAATGGCTGCCAGCAGGACATGGCAAACAGATCAGGGAAAAAACCCTGACAGTACCCTCCCCTCAACGACCCCTCCCCCGCGGGAGGACAAAAGGCTTATTGGGGAAATGGGCATGGAAGGCATGGAGGAGAGCGGGAGCATGAACATCAGAGGAGGGAACCCATGAACGCTCCTCTGGACCGTAGCCCCTCAAGTGAACCAAATACTGTACGCGGCCCCTGGACATACGAGAGTCAATAATGCTGCTGACCTCATACTCCTCATGGTTGTCAACAAAGATAGGGCGGGACGAGGCAACACAGTGGTAAACCGATTACAAACCAATGGTTTCAAGAGGGAGACATGAAAAACATTGGAGAGGCGCATTGCAAGAGGAAGGTCAAGAGCGTAGGCCACAGGATTGACCCGTCAGAGTATTCGAAAAGGACCAACATAACAGGGAGCCAGTTTATTGGAAGGCACATGAAGGTTCAAGTTGCGGGAGGACAGCCAAACTCTCTCACCAACCTGGTAGGAAGGTGCAGGCAGACGGCTACGATCAGCCTGGAATTGCATAGAACGATGAAGGAAATCCTGAATCTGCACCCACGTGGAACGGAGTTGCCGGAGATGCTCCTCCAAAGTCGGAATACCCTGAGACATGAATGAATCAGGCAACAAGGATGGTTGAAAGCATTAATAGCACTATTACGAGCAAACTCTGCCCAAGGTAACAGTTCAGACCAATTATTGTGGTGAACTGAGACATAGCAACGGAGGAACTGTTCCAGAGCTTGATTAGACCGTTCCGCAGCCCCATTGGATTGAGGGTGACATGCCGAGGAGAAGGAAAGCTGGATCCCCATTTGAGCACAAAAGGAACACCAAAATCTGGAGACAAACTGGCTACCCCGGTCCGACACTATCTCCTTGGGTAACCCATGTAAACGGAAGACCTCCCGGGCAAAAATTGAAGCAAGCTCCTGAGCGGTAGGCAACTTCTTCAAGGGAATGCAATGTGATATTTTAGGAAAAACGGTCAACCACCATAAGGATAACAGTATTGCCATTGGAAACAGGGAGCTCGACAATGAAGTCCATGGAAAGATCTGTCCAAGGACGCTCACCATTAGCAATAGGTTGAAGAAGACCCACAGGAAGACGTTGAGGAGTCTTATTCTGTGCACAAACTGAGCAGGAGGAAACATATGCAGCAACATCAGAACGAAGAGCTGGCCACCAGAATTGACGAGTGACAGACCAAATAATTTGGTTCTTGCCTGGGTGACCTGCGGCATTAGGATAGTGGTAAGTGTGCAAAAGTTTACTTTGAAGATTCTCAGGAGCAAAACACTTACCACTAGGCTTCTCAGGAGGTGCATTGGTTTGTGCAGCCAGGATCTCCTCCCCAAGGGAGAAGTCAAATTAGTACGTATGGTAGCCAAAATATGGTCAGGAGGTATAACTGGAGTAGGTACAGACTCCTCCTTGGAGAGAGGCGAAAATTGTCGAGAGAGGGCATCAGCCCTAACATTCTTACTACCAGGCAGGTAGGAGACATAATTAAACTGAGAAACAAATAGCGCCCATCTGGCCTGTCGGGGCGACAAACGTTTTGCTTCTGATAGATAAGTTAAATTCTTGTGGTCAGTAAGAATGAGCACTGTCACGCTAGTACCCTCGAGCAGATGCCTCCATTCCTTGAGTGCCAAAATTATGGCCAGTAATTCCCTGTCACCAATTTCATAATTGCACTCCGCTGGAGACAATTTCTTAGAGAAGAAACCACACGGATGCAAGGAACCGTCAGGCGTAGGACATTGAGACAAGAGGGCACCTACTCCAGTCTCAGATGCATCGACCTCAAGAACGAAAGGCAGGACAGGGTTAAGATGAGCCAGAACTGGAGCAGCAGCAAAGGCAGTCTTAAGACTATCAAAGGCCTTAATGGCAGTAGGTGACCAATGGAGTGGATCATTCTCTTTACGGGTCATGTCTGTGATAGGTTTAACCAAGGAAGAAAAGTTTTTAATAAACTTTCTATAGTAATTGGCGAACCCCAAAAAACATTGAATAGACCGAAGACCAACTGGGCGAGGCCACTGCAGAACTGCAGATAACTTGTCAGGATCCATGGAGAACCCTGCATGGAGATAACATAACCTATGAAGGTTACTTGAGTCTGATGGAACTCGCGTTTCTCGAGTTTACAAAACAGGCCTTTCTCACGTAGTCTCTGAAGAACCCGTGTAACATCAGAACAATGAGCCTCAAGTGCGGGTGAGTGTATGAGGATGTCGTCTAAGTACACCACAACACACTGTTGCAACATATCTCGTAGGACATCATTAATAAATTCCTTGAAAACAGCAGGAGCATTACATAGGCCAAAGGGCATAACAAGATACTCATAATGCCCGCTCCTGGTGTTAAATGCTGTTTTCCATTCCTGGCCCTCCTTGATCCTAACGAGATTGTACGCTCCTCTCAAATCAAGTTTAGTAAAGACCGTAGCTCCCTTGAGGCGGTGAAAGAGTTCCGTAATGAGCAGGATAGGGTAAGCATTCTTAATGGTAAGACGATTAAGACCCCTATAATCGATGCATGGTCTTAACTCGCCACCCTTTTTCTTCACAAAGAAGAAGCCAGCCCCTGCAGGAGAGCAGGATTTGCGGATGATCCCCTGCGTCAGCCGTGGATAACGGAGCAGTTTTGTGAGTAACAAGTGCGGGCTGAAGGGGCCTGCCATCAATGGCCTCAATAGCAAGAGGAACGGACCAAGGCAAAACAGGAATGGAGTGCTTTGATACAAAAGCACTGTCAATGAAATAGCCCGCAGCCAATCACTAACGGCACAAGGCAGGGATGTCCCTTGTCTCCCCTGATTTTCGCACTAGCGATCGAACCACTGGCCACAGCACTTCGTTCCAATGATGACATTAAAGGGGTAAACATAACTGGGTCTATACAGAAAGTTGCTTTGTTTGCTGATGATCTCACAGTAATTTTAAGTGATCCTACACATTCCCTCCCAGTACTATTTGACCTCCTTCAGCACTTTGGAACTGTTAGCTACTACAAACTAAACGTGAATAAGACGGATGCCTATACACTTAACATCCCCGATAGGGAGTATCATACGCTTACACAGAAATATAGCTTCAATTGGTCGAAGCAGCGACTTAAGCATTTGGGAGTCTTCCTCTCTGCCGATATTTCGACTATAGTCGAATCTAATTTTTATCCCCTTCTTCATCATTTTCAGAAAGCTGTGAATCGCTGGGATGTTCCTAGCATTTCGTGGCTGGGCAGGGTGACGGCCTTTAAAATGTCTCTCTTACCCAAGCTCACATTCCTGTTTCGTTCACTGCCGATCCCTATCCCCAAATCTCTTATAGGGAAATTCCAACTTCTTTGTAATAAATTCATTTGGAAGAACAAACACCCGAGAGTAGCAACTAGAATTTTGCAACAGCCAATGCTGAATGGGGGTGCTGGTGCCCCTAACTTGGCATATTATCATGAAGCCTCTAGACTAGCACACATTCTTCCATGGAACTCTGAGTCTTCTGAATGTAGATGGTGGAAGCTTGAACAAGCTTCCTTACCTCGCCCACTGACTTTATCAGACCTGCTTTGGATCCCCAAGCACATTAGAGCTGCTTTAAACATCCAAAATATTATTGTTCTGTCAGCCTTAAAATTTTGGGACAAAATAAGATCACTTCCCCAAATAGCCCCCCATCCATCTCCGGCCCATACACTGTCAGGCCTCCTATCCGCTCTTCAAGATTCGCATCCCTCAGTATGGCATTCCCATGGAATCTTCAGTATCCAGGACCTCTTTCCTGGCAAACAGTTGATGAGCCTGACAACTTTCTGCTCCACGTTCCAGCCCTCACAGTTGTTACAGTTTGAATTTTGGAGGCTGAGAAGCTTACTAAATACGTGGGGATTCACTGCTCTACCATTACGGGCCCCTACGAAGTGGGAATCGCGTTGGTGTGCGGCAATAAAGATCCCTAAAGCACTATCGATATCCTACCAGGATATTCTCAATCCCCCCATGTACTTTAAATCTACTTACATTATCATGTGGGAAAGAGATTTTGGATTCCAAGCCTCTCAGGAAGAGTGGTCCAAAGCTGTAACTGTGACCAAACGAGCCCTACATTGCGTCACGCTGCTGGAATTACACCTCAAGATATGCATGCAATGGCATATCACTCCATTGCGACTCTTTAAAATATCCCCGGTGAATTCTCCGCTTTGCTGGAGAGGCTGTGGACAGGTAGGGTCGCCGGCACACATATGGTGGGAATGCCCTGTCTTGCAGCCCTTATGGACCATGCTCTCACACAGATGTTCCTTAGTAGACCCGAACCTCTGGCGAACTCCACAGAAAGCACTGTTTCATCTTGGGGTGGGGCTTCCCCTCTCCCCAGTGGGTCTCCTTAGCATTTATCTACTGATGGCCATTAAGCTTATAATTGCACGTAAATGGAAACAACCCACTATTCCCAATTGGCAAGATTTGATCAAAATTATGGATTATCTGGAGGTTATGGAAAGCCCCATATTTACCTCAAACAATAAGATCTCCTTGCATTGTCAAACATGGGAACTCTGGAGGAGAATTAAGTCCCCTCCCACTTAAATAGTATCAACGAGTCAAATAGATCATCTGTTCCCCTTACCCTCTTAGCCTTATCTCCCATCCCTCTGACTCTCTCCCTCTATCCTCTTGACCCACCACCTTTTTTTTTTTTTTTCTCTCCTCACTAGTATTCGGGGTCCTCCCCTATACAATATGATAGAGTAATTATATATCCTACTTATTAGAACTCAAGTTTTCATGCACATACTTAAACATTATTATTTATCAATATCTGATTCGCACACCATAACTATAGCCTATCACATCAATATGAACACACCTAGGAGCCCTCCAAATATTAATGGTCATTGTCTTTGTGCTTAGTGTTGGATCACAATGTATATCTATGTAAAAATATTTTTGAGGTTTTTTTTGTTTACAAACAATCTGTTATGTTACTTCATCAAAAACAAAAAAATGAAGAATATTGTAATATTGACATGCCTTGTATGTATTTGATTGTTCTTTGTTATATTATTTGCATAACATCAATAAAAAAACATTATTAAAAAAAAAAGAAATAGCCCGCAGCACCTGGAGTCAACAAGAGCCTGGGTGAATATGGAGGAGTCCACCCAGGAAAGGACAACCGTGACCAAAGGTTTCTCCTTTAGCTGTTCCGGGGATGAGGATAAACCACCCAAGGTCTGCCCCCCGACAGGACCTTAGGTGTGAGCGTTTCCTGGCTGTGTAGGAATAGGACAAGACTTCAAAACGGTGGCCCTGTAACCCACAATAGAGGCAGAGCCCCTCCCTCCTCCTAAAGGCCCTCTCCGCCATGGAGAGACGCGTGAATCCCAACTGCATCGGCTCAGCAGTACCTGGTGACTCGGGACCAGGAGGCATGGGAAGAGAGGGAGGCATGGGTGGGAAGGAACACGTAGGAGACAACGGAACAGGAGGTTTCCGCAAGCGCTCCTTGAAAGAGGACCTCTCACTTAGTCTGATGTCAATTAGGATTAAAAAAAAAAAAAAAGAAAGAAACACGCTATCTTTCAGTGAAAATTATGTGAAAAAAAAAGAAAAAAAAAAGAAAAGAAAGAGAAAAAAAACGAACAAACAAAAAAAAAAAACACCTAAAATATATTTATATAAGAAAAAATTATAATCTTTGTTTTCTACCTTCTAAAGTAGGGAACAGTGAGATTTTCTAAAGGTTGCTTGATTATCAATATCTGTTAGCCACTGCTACCTTATCTAATAGAAACACTTCTTTTCATTAAAGATTATTACTCATTTTTACTCATAACATCCAACCATTACGGTCTCTCAGACTTAATCCCACTTTTAGAGTACTCCAATCTGCAAAAAAAAAAAAAAAAAATTCACTTGCAACTTTTGAAAATTAGTAACAAGAGAAAAAAAACAAACAAACAAAAAAAACAACAACACAGTACTTTTCTTTTTTTCTTTTTATCTTTTCCCCTTTTTTAAAAAGTCAATCTTGCTCCTAAACACGTTAATAGGGAAAAAAGCAAAAACCAAGTCTTTAGAGAACATTCTCCCATATGACACTGTCCATAAAACTAATTGGCAAATGCAAGTCCTATTTGTTTCACAGAAAGAGCAGTCATCTATAGTGTCCAAATTCCTGAAAGTATTACAGAGCCAGCATCCACAAATTATCTGGCTTATCTGCTTTAACCAACCATTACAGAAGCTTGAAAAAACAGCATAAGACTCCACAATATGCCAACGCAAAAAAAAAAACTGAAAAAAGAAAAAAAAATGTTTATACGATACCAATCAATTTGTCCTGCCTAGGTACGACTTTTCTCAATTGGGCTTATTCCTCTGTTGCCCGAAGACAGTACAACACAGCTTATTTGCCAAAATACTTCAGCTCCAATCCTCACACCTCTTTCCAACGGGCCAGTAACCCGTAGACCGCGTCTCTCTCAGAACTCCAGTATACTCCTGAGACGCTTAGCAACAGTAGTGCACCTTTGATGAAAACTTGGAGCTGGGTAATCAGCCAGCCACTCTGCTTTGTAGAGGATACCCTTCACCTCCCGGCCACAAGCGTAACTGATGCACGTCAGCTACCCAGGCAGGGTTGATCTAACAAGCTTGTTTTGAGCCCAAATCCAACGCACAGTCACAACGGACCACTTATGCACTCATAGGCTCCAACTCCGGTTCAGCTTCGCGGCCCCACAGACACGCCGCTAACACAGGAAGGTGTGTCAAAACACCCTGACCCGATTGGTCCAGACACTGACCGGCAGCTTCACACCCCCTTCACTAATAGAGACTCATTCTGAGCACCAGCGGACCTTGATATGTAGAGGGCCGTAGGATTTTCCTATCCCTCCACTTTAACTCTCGTCTCCACTCTTCTTGGGGTATAAGTTTCTGCTGCAAGACATCAAGGCTGCGACCACCACCAGGCAGCTGCGGGGCAAAACTCTCCAAACACAGGACGCCTTAATCTCCAGGTATCTATAGACACCTTTTTTTTTTTCTTTTTCTCTGATGGATAGTGTAGCCTTGACTTAAGACTTAGCGGCTATCTTTTTTTTTTTTTTTTTCTCACACACAATATTATTTTTAATATCTGGCTGACGTCAGCCCTTAAGCACTTGATTATATGAGATTTTTTCTCTATCACACATAACCCCTTGGGGGAGATTTGATTGGATATTCATATTTAGAGTTGTATGAATATATATATATATATATATATATATATATATATATATATATATATATATATATATATATATATAAAAGAAGTTAATTCTTAAGATTAAAGCACATTGACACAGAGGTGAATGGATAGATTTATAAATCAAAAAGGTGCTTCACCAAACATGCCGCCTAAACACAAAGATAAAAGAGGGAATACAAAGAACATAGAAGTACCCTTAGACACCTCACAAGAGCGTGGAGCCTTTAATTCTGGTTTTAATGACATGACAGAATTTGCAGCAGAAGTAGCTAAAATGATTGCACCACAGCTGGATGTTGTAAAACAAGAAATTAAATCAGAGATATTTAATTTGACAACTGAGAACAGGCAATTTACAGCTAGAATGGAGGAGGTGGAGACAAGAGTGTCTGACCTAGAGGACAGAGTAAATCTCTTTGACTCTTTGTCATCGGAGCAAGGTAAGGCCATCTCTCAGTTACAAGCTCGAATGGAGGACCTTGAGGATAGATCGCGACGTAACAATTTGAGAGTCATTGGCTTACCAGAAATTGTCCAATTTCAAGACGTATTGCATTTTGTCTCTGTTACCTTGCCTCAGGCACTCCTGATTCCCCCTCCTCCTATGCCTTTCCAGATTGAGAGAGCACATAGGATGGGGACTCTCAGAGATAGCAATACTATAAATAAACCAAGGCCCATTATTTTTAAATTCGTGAATTATCAAGATAAGGTATTATTTCTGCAGCACTATAGGAAACTTAATTCACTTAATATTGATTCTTATAAAATTCTGATCTTTCAAGATTTCTCCTCAGAGACCATGGCTAAGAGAAGAGAGATGTCACCATTCTTTGCTAAATTCTTGAAAGCTGAATGTAGTGTCAGACTGGTGTACCCTGCTAAACTTTTAATTACTAAGGCAGGAATTGCCTATACAGCAAATAACTTGAATGAAGCAATGGCGCTATGTAAAGAAATGGGTATTTCTTGAAGGTGCCGCAGCTAATATTTTTTAGTGATCTGTATTGGTTTTTTCTTTTTTTTTTCGGTTAAGAATGGATTATGATGTTATTATTAAATTTTGTGATTTAATGCGGCTGCTTTTTTTTTTTTTTCTTTTTCTCTACCTCCTCCTCCCCCCCTTGCCCGTTGCACGTCTCTCTCGCTTGGGGGTGTCACGGCCATATATACTGGATCTATTACATAGACCTTTTTATATAAAAGATGTTAACTTCTCTTAATTTTGCTTCCTGGAATGTAGGGGGTATTAACTCCCCTATAAAAAGGAAAGCTATAATAAAACACCTTGCAAAATTAAAACTTGACTTAGTCTTCTTGCAAGAGACACATCTGAAGCTATCTGAAAGCTGAAACTCAAAACTAATTGGGTGGGTGAAGTCATTTCTGCCCCCTATAATGCACAAAAGAGGGGAGTAGCTATTCTTTTTAATAAAAACTTAGTCTATCAAATTGAGTCCTCGGTGATAGATCCGGAAGGGCGCTTTTTAATTGTAGAAATATTATGCAACAAAATACGATATATACTTTGTAACATATATGGACCAAACAAAGTTGATAAGGTATTTTGGGATAAAATGTTGCTATATCTGCATAAATACACTGGTCAAAACCTTATAATCACGGGAGATTTTAACTTAGTAGCAGATCCCATTCTTGATAGAGCTAATAAAGTTTCTGGTTTCACGCGGGACAGGAAGATGCGTATCTTTCAGAAATTTTGTTCCCAATTAGGTGTAATAGACATTTGGCGTATTCAATACCCCAATTTAAGATCCTATACATGTTTATCGAAAGGACAGCAAGCCCTATCTAGGATAGATTTTTTTTTTAATTTCTGAGACTATGTCTGGATTAGATTGGAAAGCAGATATTGGAGATATAGTGATCTCAGATCATGCTGTAATTTCATTAAGGCTTAACTCTTTTCTTTCCTAAATATCTGCTGAATAATAACAATTTTCAAAATTGGTTAATTGAGCAATGGAAAGAATATGAGAATTTTAATAAAGACTATAAAGATAAGCCTGAAGTGTATTGGGAAGCGGCCAAAGCCGTAATTAGAGGGAAGATTAAAGCCTATTTGTGCAAACTTAAGAGAAGGCTCAGTCAACAGGCGTCCCAGATCTCTAATCAGGTAAAAAATGCATATAAAACATATTTGGCAGATCGATCTACGGGTAAATGGCGCAAATATATAAAGCCAAGGCGATGCGAGATATATTTATCCATCAGAAGATTACATGGAGATGCAAATACAAAAAGCTCTATACGGTGGTTTCGCTGGTAGATCAGCTAAATTCTTAGCCAGATTAACTAAAGCAACTCATCGTAATAGTATAACAGCCATTAGAGTTAATTCGAGAAGAGTCACTAATAATCCGGATATTATTAAAATCTTCTATGAATATTTCAGTCAGTTATACAGCGCAGAGGAACATGGAGTGGATGGGAAAAAAATCTTCTGGGATAAGATAAAGATTCCTAAAATACCCGCGGAGATCATGGTAGAGATTAATAAACCGATAAATATAGATAAGATAGGTGCAGCAATTAAAACAGCTAAAACTAACAAGGCTGCAGGTCCGGACTGTCTTCCGATTGAATTTTATCGGATTTTGCAACCACATATAGTTCCTGCGCTTGAGCAACTATTTAACTCATATTTTGTTAAACATAATAAATGTTCACCATATTTCGCATCTGCACTTATATCTTTAATCCCAAAAAAACATAAAGACCTTGAACTTCCAGAATCATACAGGCCCATCTCTGTATTAAACACGGATTACAAACTTCTAGCCACTATCTTAGCAAAGAGACTAAAACCATTTTTAGGCTTAATAATACATGATAATCAGGCTGGATTTATGGCTGGGAGGAACCCAGCTTAGAATATTAGAAAGGTGATGACATTAGTGGATTTCTTCTGGAACAAGTTTAAAACATCTAGACATCGAGACACGGTCGACTTAGCGTTATTGACAATTGAGGCAGAAAAGGTGTTCGACAGCATCTCGTGGAACCATCTACTTTATTCCTTAGAGCAGTTTGGCTTGACTGGCCATATATATGAATATATTCGTCTATTATATTGTGAGCCGACCTCATCACTACTTATTAATGGAGAGATTTCACAGCAATTAGTACTTTACAGGGGCACCCGTCAGGGTTGCCCATTATCTCCACTGCTTTTCAATATATCCCTAGAGCCGTTGGCGATTTGGTTTCGGCAACAGTTGGAAGGGATTCATATTAGAGATCAAAAATTGGTGTTATTAATGTACGCTGATGATATACTTTTATGTCTGAGCAATATAAAGAGAAGTCTTGTCCATTTATTAAATATGATTGAAATATTTGGCTCAATTTCCGGGTACAAAATCAATTTAGGTAAGTCTGAATTATTATGGCTAAATAAAAAAGATCAACGTATCAATCATCCATTTAGGGAAGCTCGGCAGATAACCTATTTAGGTATTAAGCTAAGTGCAAACCCAGATAACTGGTATAAATTGAATTTCAGTACATGTTTCCGAGAAAGTGGGGAAAAAATGGAAGAATGGAAAAACTTACCTATTTCTCTGACAGACTGTTATATTTTATACAAAATATTCCAATTCCTATTCATAAAGCAGATATTGATAAATACAATAAGGCATGTTCTAAACTTTTATGGAAAGGCACTAGGGCTCATATTGCAGTGTCTCGTCTTATGAATAATAAAGACGCGGCAGGTCACAACCTTCCTAATTTACAATTTTATAGTCTGGCAGCACGACTGAAGGTCCTGGCGGATTGGTTAACAAAACAAGATCAGGTCTCTGCAGAGGCATGGGAATCTTCCTTGGCAGCTCCTTTCCGTTTGGATGCTATTTTGCACTGTCCAATGAATTTCTTTTTTTCATTAATAACTTTTAGACATATTATTCTTGCTTGGCAAAAATGTTGTGGGGTTATTGGTTGTTCCCCTTACGTTTCTAAATATTTACCCATTATCGGCAACCCTATCTTTCCACCTGGTTTGACAGATGAAGTTTTTAAACTTTGGACTTTCTAAAGGGCTGGTATATGTAAGACAAATGTTAGACGTAAATTTTGTTCCCTTAACTTTTATGGATTTAATAAATCAGTTTGGACTAAGAAAGAAAGATTTCTATACGTATCTGCAACTGAGACATTTTATACTTGAATTAAAACAAAGATATGGAACGGATTGGTCACTGCGGGAATTTCAATCAAATATCAATATGTTCCAAAGAGGCATATACTCGTTAGCACCGTTTTATTTCTGTCTTAATCAAGGTCCCTCTGATGCACAAAGGGAATATATAATTACAAAATGGTCTAAGTTTTTCCCGGAGATAGATAGTCAAGTAATAGTGAATGCTTTTAAAGTTACTGAAAAAAGTTGGGTGCTGACTTCATGGAGAGAAACACAGATCAAGATAGCTCTTATGACATACCTAACCCCGCTTAAATTATCAAGATGGTTTAAATCTAAGATTACTTGTCCTAAATGTAGTTCTACCATGGCAGATCTTTTGCATTGCTTCTGGTCATGCCCAAAGATTGGGCAATTCTGGGCTAAAGTAAATTACTGGCTGAATGTAACGCTCAAATTGGAATATCTGATACAGCCGATAGAAAAAAAAATTCTAGTCAAATCTCAGGTAACTTCGCGAAACTCGAAATTAATTAACCTAATTATATTTCTCGGCCGTAATATAATATTGAGAGCCTGGAAAGCTAAAACACTGCCCCGCTTGAAAGAACTTAAAAATGCTTTAACAGCATAATTTACATTGGAGCAAGGTAATCTGCAAAACCCCTCGGATGCTCGATTAGCTTTGTTTTTTAAACAATGGAAAACTTTCATCCTTTCATTCCCAATTGAGGCTCAAGTTAGTTTAGTTAAACCCTTAAGGAACTCTATCTATATTCAATTACAGGTACTGGCAGGAAACGTTCCCAGTGCTTGGCTTAGTGATAACTCGGCTGGAGGGATGGGTACTGGGTAGGGGGTGGAGGGGGCGCAGGATGGAGGTAAAATTTTCTTTTCCCTTTTTTTTTGTTGTTATTTGCGGGTATAACTTAACAGAAAGTACACTGTACAAAATATAGTGATATTGCATAAGAGCCAAGGGATTAGCAGGATGGATGGGTAGAGGGTAAAAGTAGTAGGTAGTTAAATTATAGTTGGAGTGTTAGGTGGTCTCTGGATATTGAGTGTAAAGATAGCTGTTAGTATAACGGGATTCACACGTAATGATCTATCAGAAACAGAAAAGTTAGGCTTGGTATTGAATCAGAGATATTTACGTGTAAAGTAAGTCGGGGTCTATATAACCCCTTTTTCAGGTTACTGAAATAAATTTTTGTTTTTGGGTTAATGTATAAATGTTTAATCCTGTTTTAGGTGATCGCCTAAGTTAGTTTTTTTTGTTAAGTGTCTATAATAATGCTTCATATCATGAACATGTTTATTTGTAAGATGCTTATTAATTTAGTCTGCTATTGTTTAAGATGTTTAAATCTGTTTTGAAAAATCCAATAAAAAAAAATAAAAAAAATTAGGATTAAAAAAAAGACACCAATGCCTCGAGATCTGGTAAATCTCTGTCAGCAACTTCGTCCTTAAAGGGACAGTCTAGGCCAAAATAAACTTTCATGATTCAGATAGAGCATGTAATTTTAAACAATTTTCCAATTTACTTTTATCACCAATTTTGCTTTGTTCTCTTGGTATTCTTAGTTGAAAGCTTAACCTAGGAGGTTCATATGCTAATTTCTTAGACCTTTCAGATTGCATTTTAACAGTTTTTCACCACTAGAGGGTGTTAGTTCATATAGATAACACCGTGCTCGTGCACGTGAAGTAATCTGAGAGCAGGCACTGATTGGCTAGACTGCAAGTCTGTCAAAATAATTGAAAAAAGGGGCAGTTTGCAGAGGCTTAGATACAAGATAATCACAGAGGTTAAAAGTATATTATTATAACTGTGTTGGTTATGCAAAACTGGGAAATGGGTAATAAAGGGATTATCTATCTTTTAAAACAATACAAATTCTGGTGTAGACTGTCCCTTTAATCACATCAGAGAGCCCATGAAAGAAGGCGGCAACAAGGGCTTCATTGTTCCAACCTACCTCTGCGGCAAGCGTACGGAACTCAATGGCATACTGAGCAACAGATCTTGTACCTTGCTGAATGGTCATGAGTCGTTTAGCAGCAGAGGAGGAGCGAGCCGGAACATCAAATACCCTTCGAAAGGAGGCCACAAATTCAGGGTAATTTGAAATCACAGGTTTATTAGTCTCCCACAAGGGTTTAGCCCAGGCAAGAGCTGTGTCAGAGAGTAACGAGAAGAGAAATCCCACCTTAGCTCTGTCAGAGGGAAACGCCTGAGTTAACATCTCCAAGTAAATGCCCACCTGGTTCAAAAACCATCTGCACTGATTAGGATCACCTCCATATCGCTGAGGTAGAGGTGCAGAACCGGACATGCTCCTGGTAGGACTAGGTGCAGCAACAGAAACAGGAGAAGCCATAACTTGCGGGACACTTTGGTCCAAATGTGCAGTGCGAGTCAGCAGGGTTTGCAGGGATAGTGCAAATTGATCTAAACGGTGATCCTGTTCGTCCATCCTGGAAATTATGGCAGGTAAAGGTGGATTATTAGCACCATCAAAATTCATGGCCCTTGCGTAATGTCAGGGTGCCAGGAATCAGACTGAGACAAGAAGTGCAAAAATAATCACACCTTTATTAATAGCAAAAAATAATAAAAAGTCCACAAGTCAAATAAAAAGCCAGGAAACAAAACCAGAACTGGTAGTCAGACGAGCCAAGTCAGGAGCCAAAGCGAATAGTCAGACGAGCCGTAATCAGGAACATGGAGAACAGCAGAGTCAGGAACAAGCCAGGGATCAGGAACCAGGAGGGACGTCAGACAGCCAGGTAATACACAGGAGCTCTCACAAACAGGTCTGAGACAACGCAAAAGCAAAGCATACTGAACAGAGGCCCTTTAAATAAGTGATGACATCACAATTCTGAGACTGCATCCTGTCTCACATGGATGATGTACACCAGTCTGGCTATAAAAGGAAGTGCAGCAAATGAGCAGCATTACACAGTATGCACCAGAGTCAGGAAGAGAGGTGAGTAAAATGGCTGCCAGCAGCACATGGCAAACAGATCAGGGAAAAAACCCTGAAACCCAGTGAATGGAAACATGCAGGTACGCGTCCCTTAAAACCACTGATGTCATAAATTGACCCTTTTGGATAAAGGGAGAATGGAACGTATAGTTTCCATTGTGTAGGACAGTACTTTTGAGGAATTTGTTTAGACTCTTGAAATCTAAAACTGGAATGAAGGTTCCCTCTTTATTGGGAACCACGAACAGATTGGAATAAAAAGGAAATTTATGCTTACCTAATAAATTGATTTCTTCTATGATACGACGAGTCAACGGATTCATCCTTTACTTATGGGATATTATCCTCCTGCCAACAGGAAGTGGCAAAGAGCACCACAGCAGAGCTGCCTACACAGCTCCTCCCTTGACTTCACACCCCAGTCATTCTGGGGACAAGACATATACCTAAACAGAAGGCACCACTGCTTGAAGAACTTTCCTCCCAAAAATAGCCTCCGAAGAAGCAAAAGTTTTAAATTTGGAAAATTTGGAAAAGGTATGAAGGGAAGGCCAAGTCGCAGCCTTACAAATCTGTTCAACAGAAGCATAGTTTTTAAAAGCCCATGTGGATGCCACCGATCTAGTGGAATGAGCTGTAATTCTTTCAGGAGGCTGCTGTCCAGCAGTCTCGTATGCCAAACGGATGATGCTTTTCAGCCAAAAAGAAAGAGAGGTAGCCGTAGCTTTTTGACCTCTACGTTTTCCAGAATAGACAACAAACAGAGAAGATGTTTGACGGAAATCCTTGGTCGCTTGCAAGTAAAACTTCAAGGCATGAACCACGTCCAAATTATGTAACATACGCTCCTTCTTAGAAGAAGAATTAGGACACAGAGAAGGAACAACAATTTCCTGATTAATATTCTTATTTGAAACAACCTTAGGAAGGAATCCAGGTTTAGTATGCAAAACCACCTTATCAGAATGGAATATAAGATAAGGCGAGTCACATTGTAACGCAGATAGCTCAGAAACTCTTCGAGCAGAAGAGATAGCTACTAAAAATAGAACTTTCCAAGATAGCTTAATATCTATGGAATGCATGGGGTCAAAAGGAACCCCTTGAAGAACATTTAAAACTAAATTCAAACTCCATGGCGGAGCAACAGGTTTAATTCTAACCAAAGCCTGACAAAATGACTGAACGTCTGGGACATCTGCCAGACGCTTGTGTAGTAAGATTGACAAAGCAGAAATCTGTCCCTTTAAGGAACTAGCTGATAACCCCTTCTCCAATCCTTCTTGTAAAAAGGACAAAATCCTAGGAATCCTGATCTTACTCCATGAGTAGCCTTATAAAGATATTTACGCCATATCTTATGATAAATTTTCCTAGTGACAGGCTTTCGAGCCTGAATCAAGGTATCAATGACCGACTCAGAGAATCCCGCTTAGATAAAATCAAGCGTTCAATCTCCAGGCAGTCAGCCGCAGAGAAACTAGATTTGGATGTTGGAACGGACCCTGAATGAGAAGGTCCTGTCTCAGTGGCAGTTTCTACAGTGGCAGAGATGACATTTCCACCAGATCTGCATACCAAGTCCTGCGTGGCCACGCAGGCGCTATCAAGATTACCGAAGCCCTCTCCTGTTTGATTCTGGCAATCAGACGACGTAGGAGAGAAAAAGGAGGCAACACATAAGCCAGGTTGAACGACCACGGTACTGCTAGAGCATCTATCAGTACTGCTTGAGGATCCCTTGATCTGGACCCATAACAGGGAAGATTCTCATTCTGATGAGATGCCATCAGATCCAATTCTGGTTTGCCCCATTGATGAATCAATTGTGCAAACACCTCCAGATGGAGCTCCCACTCCCCCGGATGAAAAGTCTGACGACTTAGAAAATCCGCTTCCCAGTTCTCCACTCCTGGGATATAGATTGCTGATAGATGGCAAGAGTGAGTCTCTGCCCATCGAATTATTTTGAAAACCTCTATCATCGCTAGAGAACTCTTTGATTGATATATGCTACAGTCGTGATATTGTCCGACTGGAATCTTATGAATTTGGCCGAAGCCAGCTGAGGCCACGCCTGAAGCGCGTTTAATATCGCTCTCAGTTCTAGAATATTTATTGGAAGTAGGGCCTCCTCCTGAGTCCACACACCCTGAGCCTTCAGGGAATTCCAGACTGCACCCCAGCCCAAGAGGCTGGCGTCCGTCTTCACTATGACCCATGCTGGCCTGCGGAAACACATAACCTGGGACAGATGATCCTGTGACAACCACCAAAGAAGAGAGTCTCTGGTCTCTAGATCCAGATTTATCCACGGAGATAAATCCGCATAATCCCCATTCCACTGTCTGAGCATGCACAGTTGCAGTGGTCTGAGATGCAAGCGAGCAAACGGAACTATGTCCATTGCCGCTACCATTAGTCCAATTACCTCCATACACTGAGCCACTGACGGCCGAGGAATGGAATGAAGTGCTCGGCAAGTGGTTAAGATCTATGATTTTCTATCAGAGTTCCTAGGAATGGAACTCTTGTTAGAGGAACAAGTGAACTCTTTTTTTTATGTTCACCTTCCACCCGTGAGATCTTAGAAAATGTCCGTGTGAGATTTGGCTAGATGGTAAGTTGATGCCTGAATTAAAATATCATCCAGATAGGCCGCCACTGCTATGCCCCGTGGCCTTAGAACCGCCAGAAGGGACCCTAGCACCTTTGTGAAAATTCTGGGAGCTGTGGCCAACCCGAAAGGAAGGGCCACAAACTGGTAATGTTTGTCCAGGAAGGCAAACCTGAGGAACTGGTGATGATCTTTGTGGATAGGAATGTGAAGATACGCATCCTTCAAATCCACGGTGGTCATATATTGACCCTCCTGGATCATTGGTAAAATTGTCCGAATGGTCTCCATCTTGAAGGATGGGACTCTGAGAAATTTGTTTAGAGTTTTGAGATCTAAAATCGGTCTGAAGGTTCCCTCATTTTTGGGAACCACGAACAGATTGGAGTAAAACCCCTGCCCCTGTTCTACTTTTGGAACTGGGCAGATTACACCCATGGTATATAGGTCTTCTACACAGCGTAAGAACGCCTCTCTTTTTGTCTGGTTTACAGACAAACGTGAAAGATGAAATCTCCCCCTTGGGAGAGAATCTGTGAATTCTAGACGATACCCCTGGGTCATGATTTCTAATGCCCAGGAATCCTGAACGTCTCTTGCCCAAGCCTGAGCAAAGAGAGAAAGTCTGCCCCCTACTAGATCTGGTCCGGATTGGGGGCTGCCCCTTCATGCTGTCTTGGTAGCATCAGCGGGCTTCTTGGCCTGTTTACCTTTATTCCAGGTCTGGTTAGGTCTCCAGACTGACTTGAATTGAGCAAAATTCCCCTCCTGCTTTGTGGCAGAGGAGGAAGTAGAGGGTTTACCTTTAAAGATTCGAAAGGAACGAAAATTATTTTGTTTGGCCCTCATTTTATTCGTCTTGTCCTGAGGAAGGGCATGGCCTTTACCTCCAGTAATGTCGGAAATCATCTCCTTCAGTTCAGGCCCGAATAGGGTCTTACCTTTGAAAGGAATAGCTAACAGCTTAGATTTTGATGACACATCAGCAGACCAGGACTTAAGCCATTACGCTCTACGCGCTAAAATGGCAAAGCCTGCATTCTTTGCCGCTAATTTAGCCATTTGAAAAGCGGCATCTGTAATAAAAAGAATTAGCTAGCTTGAGAGCCTTAATTCTATCCAAAATAACATCTAATGGGGTATAAACCTTAAGAGACTCCTCTAGAGCGTCAAACCAAAAAGCTGCTACAGTAGTTACAGGAACAATGCATGCTAAAGGTTGTAGAAGAAAACCCTGATGAAGAAAAAATTTCTTTAGAAGACCCTCTAATTTTTAATCCATAGGATCTTTGAAAGCACAACTGTCCTCAATAGGTATAGTTGTACGCTTAGCCAGGGTAGAAATAACTCCCTCCACCTTAGGGACCATCTGCCACGAATCCCGAATGGTGTCAGATATGGGAAACATTTTCTTAAAAGTAGGAGGGGGAGAGAACGGAATGCCTGGTCTATCCCATTCCTTAGTAACAATGTACGAAATCCTCTTAGGGACTGTAAAAACATTAGTGTAAGTAGGGACCTCTAGAAATCTTTCCATTTTACACAATTTCTCTGGTGGTATTACAATAGGGTCACAATCATCCAGAGTCGCTAAAACCTCCCTGAGTAACAAGCGGAGGTGTTCAAGCTTAAACTTAAAGGCAGTCATATCTGAGTCTGTTTGAGGGAACATCTTTCCTGAATCAGAAAGCTCTCCCTCAGACAGCAATTCCCCCACCTCCAAATCAGAACACTGTGAGGGTACATCGGAGATGGCCAATAAAGCATCAGAGGGCTCAGCATTTACTCTAATACCGGACCTACTGCGCTTACCCTGTAAACCAGGCAGTTTAGATAATACCTCTGTAAGGGTAGTAGACATAACTGCAGCCATATCTTGCAGGGTGAAAGAATTAGATGCACTAGAAGTACTTGGCGTCGTTTGGGTGGGCGTTAAAGGTTATGACACTTGGGGAGAAGTAGATGGCATAACCTGATTCTCTTCTGACTGAGAATCATCCTGAGACATAATTTTATCAGCTAAAATATGTTCTTTGCAATGTAAGGCCCTTTCAGTACATGAGGGACACATTTTAAGTGGGGGTTCCACAATGGCTTCTAAACACATGGAACATTGGCTATCCTCAATGTCAGACATGTTAAAACAGGCTAGTAATGACCACAAACAGACTTGAAAACACTTTATTTTGTGAAAAAAATAACAATCTGAAAAAACGGTACTACGCCTTTAAGAGAAAAAAAAAAAACATACAATTTTTCCAAAACTGCTTTAAAACGATAAAATTATCACAATTTTATGATAAATGCATCCAAACTTGTCAGCTAAGTTTGCCCCACAAGGAAAGGAATACTTAACCCTTAAGACCAAAAAACATTGTGCTAAAAAACGTTAAATTCACACAAAAACACCCCCTGCACCTCGCCACAGCCCTGCTGTGGCGCCTACCTGCCCTCAGGGGTCTGCAAAAAACATAATTTATGCTTACCTGATAAATTTATTTCTCTTGTAGTGTATCCAGTCCACGGATCATCCATTACTTGTGGGATATTCTCCTTCCCAACAGGAAGTTGCAAGAGGATCACCCACAGCAGAGCTGCTATATAGCTCCTCCCCTCACTGCCATATCCAGTCATTCGACCGAAACAAGCCGAGAAAGGAGAAACCATAGGGTGCAGTGGTGACTGTAGTTTAATTAAAATTTAGACCTGCCTGAAAAGGACAGGGCGGGCCGTGGACTGGATACACTACATGAGAAATACATTTATCAGGTAAGCATAAATTATGTTTTCTCTTGTTAAGTGTATCCAGTCCACGGATCATCCATTACTTGTGGGATACCAATACCAAAGCTAAAGTACACAGATGATGGGAGGGACAAGGCAGGAACTTAAATGGAAGGAACCACTGCCTGTAGAACCTTTCTCCCAAAAACAGCCTCCGAAGAAGCAAAAGTATCAAATTTGTAAAATTTGGAAAAAGTATGAAGGGAAGACCAAGTTGCAGCCTTGCAAATCTGTTCAACAGAGGCCTCATTTTTAAAGGCCCAGGTGGAAGCCACAGCTCTAGTAGAATGAGCTGTAATCCTTTCAGGAGGCTGCTGTCCAGCAGTCTCATAGGCTAAATGGATTATACTCCGAAGCCAAAAAGAAAGAGAGGTTGCCGAGGCCTTCTGACCTCTCCTCTGTCCAGAGTAAACAACAAACAGGTTAGATGTTTGGCGAAAATCTTTATTAGCCCGTAAGTAAAACTTCAAGGCACGGACTACGTCTAGATTATGCAAAAGACGTTCCTTCTTTGAAGAAGGATTAGGACATAATGATGGAACAACAATCTCTTGATTGATATTCTTGTTAGAAACCACCTTAGGTAAAAACCCAGGTTTTGTACGCAGAACAACTTTATCTGAATGAAAGATCAGATAAGGAGAATCACAATGTAAGGCAGATAACTCTGAGACTCTTCGAGCCGAGGAAATAGCCATCAGAAAAAGAACTTTCCATGAAAGAAGTTTGATATCAATATAATGAAGGGGTTCAAATGGAACCCCTTGAAGAACTTTAAGAACCAAGTTTAAGCTCCATGGAGGAGCAACAGGTTTAAACACAGGCTTAATTCTAACTAAAGCCTGACAAAATGCCTGAACGTCTGGAACTTCTGCCAGACGCTTGTGTAAAAGAATAGACAGAGCAGAAATCTGTCCCTTTAAAGAACTAGCTGATAATCCTTTGTCCAAACCCTCTTGGAGGAAAGACAATATCATAGGAATCCTAACCCTACTCCATGAGTAATTCTTGGATTCACATCAAAGAAGATATTTACGCCATATCTTGTGGTAAATTTTCCTGGTGACAGGCTTTCGTGCCTGTATTAAGGTATCAATTACTGACTCGGAGAAGCCACGCTTTGATAGAATCAAGCGTTCAATCTCCATGCAGTCAGTCTCAGAGAAAGTAGATTCGGATGATTGAAAGGACCTTGTATTAGAAGGTCTTATTTCAGAGGCAGAGTCCATGGTGGAAAGGATGACATGTCCACTAGGTCTGCATACCAGGTCCTGCGTGGCCACGCAGGCGCTATCAATATCACTGATGCTCTTTCCTGTTTGATTTTGGCAATCAGACGAGGGAGCAGAGGAAATGGTGGAAACACATAAGCCAGGTTGAAGAACCAAGGCGCTGCTAGAGCATCTATCAGTGCCGCTTCTGGATCCCTGGACCTGGATCCGTAACAAGGAAGCTTGGCGTTTTGGCGAGACGCCATGAGATCCAATTCTGGTTTGCCCCAACGGAGAACCAATTGAGCAAACACCTCCGGATGGAGTTCCCATTCCCCCGGCTGAAAAGTTCTCTACACCTAGGATATGGATCGCTGACAGGTGGCAAGAGTGAGTCTCTGCCCAGCGAATTATCTTGGAGACTTCTGACATCGCTAGGGAACTCCTGGTTCCCCCTTGATGGTTGATGTAGGCCACAGTAGTGATGTTGTCCAACTGAAATCTGATGAACCTCAGTGTTGCTAGCTGAGGCCAAGCCAGAAGAGCATTGAATATTGCTCTTAACTCCAGAATATTTATTTGGAGGAGTTTCTCCTCCTGAGTCCATGAACCCTGAGCCTTCAGGGAGTTCCAGACTGCACCCCAACCTAGAAGGGTGGCATCTGTTGTTACAATTGTCCAATCTGGTCTGCGAAAGGTCATACCCTTGGACAGATGGGCCCGAAATAACCACCAGAGAAGAGAATCTCTGGTTTCCTGATCCAGATTTAGTAGAGGGGACAAATCTGTGTAATCCCCATTCCACTGACTGAGCATGCATAATTGCAGCGGTCTGAGATGCAGGCGCGCAAATGGCACTATGTCCATCGCCGCTACCATTAAGCCGATTACTTCCATGCACTGAGCCACCGTGGGGCGCTGAATGGAGTGAAGAACACGGCAAGCATTTAGAAGTTTTGATAACCTGGACTCCGTCAGGTAAATTTTCATTTCTACAGAATTTATTAGAGTCCCTAGGAAGGAAAAGGTGTAAATGCTATATTATCAAATCTGAATTTATATTGCTACAATAAATAACTTTTATTAAGACATATTCTCCTTCCAAGTGGTTTCTAAATATTGTGTGAAATATGTATACTAAGATCTGCATTTAGATAATCTGATAACATTGTCATTTCAGAAATTGTATTCTACATATATGGAATATATAACAAAAACCATATGAAATTAGCAGTAAGCATTTTTAAGTAACATCATCAAGGAAATTTGGGTATATTAGATCTATATCACGGTGCACTTAATTCACATTTTGATCAATTATTAAAATCATTCATACTGTATCCTAAAGGTTACACAGCACAAAGTACAACACAATATTTAAATAAAATAACACTCTGATAATAAATAAGAAACTTTAAATAATCAACTAAGAATTTTTTTTTTATATACACACACGTAGTGTTTAATATTTATAACTAGATTTCTTAAGCTTTCATTAGCGCCCTCACGCCCCCCCCCTTTTTTTCCCTAGGAACGAAACCCCTGTGAGAGGAGATAGAGAACTCTTTTCTTCATTCACTTTCCACCCATGCGACCTCAGGAATGCCAGAACTATCTCTGTATGAGATTTGGCAATTTGAAAGCTTGACGCCTGTATCAGGATATCGTCCAGGTAAGGAGCCACCGCTATGCCTCGCGGTCTTAGGACCGCCAGAAGTGAGCCCAGAACCTTTGTAAAAATTCTTGGGGCTGTAGCCAACCTGAATGGAAGAGCTACAAATTGGTAATGCCTGTCTAGAAAGGCAAACCTCAGGAACTGATGATGATTCTTGTGAATCGGAATGTGAAGGTAGGCATCCTTTAAGTCCACTGTGGTCATGTACTGACCCTCTTGGATCATGGGTAAAATGGTTCGAATAGTTTCCATCTTGAATGACGGAACTCTGAGGAATTTGTTTAGGATCTTTAAATCCAAAATTGGTCTGAAGGTTCCCTCTTTTTTGGGAACCACAAACAGATTTGAATAAAACCCCTGTCCTTGTTCCGTCCGCGGAACTGGATGGATCACTCCCATTACAAGGAGATCTTGTACGCAGCTTAGGAATGCCTCTTCCTTTATCTGGTTTGCAGATAATCTTGAAAGGTGAAATCTCCCTTGTGGAGGAGAAGCTTTGAAGTCCAGAAGATATCCCTGAGATATGATCTCCAACGCCCAGGGATCCTGAACATCTCTTGCCCACGCCTGGGCGAAGAGAGAGAGTCTGCCCCCTACTTGATCCGTTGTCGGATAGGGGGCCGCTTCTTCATGCTGTCTTAGAGGCAGCAGCAGGCTTTCTGGCCTGCTTGCCCTTGTTCCAGGACTGGTTAGGTTTCCAGGCCTGCTTGGATTGAGCAAAAGTTCCCTCTTGTTTTCAAGCAGAAGAAGTTGATGCTGCACCTGCCTTGAAATTTCGAAAGGCACGAAAATTAGACTGTTTGGCCTTTGATTTGGCCCTGTCCTGAGGAAGGGTATGACCCTTACCTCCAGTAATGTCAGCAATAATTTCTCTCAAACCAGGCCCGAATAAGGTCTGCCCCTTGAAAGGAATGTTGAGTAATTTAGACTTTGAAGTAACATCAGCTGACCAGGATTTGAGCCATAGCGCCCTACGCGCCTGGATGGCGAATCCGGAATTCTTAGCCGTTAGGCATCAGAAACAAATGAGTTAGCTAGCTTAAGAGTTCTAAGCTTGTCAACAATTTCAGTCAATGGAGCTGTATGGATGGCCTCTTCCAGGGCCTCAAACCAGAATGCCGCCGCAGCAGTGACAGGCGCAATGCATGCAAGGGGCTGTAAAATAAAACCTTGTTGAATAAACATTTTCTTAAGATAACCCTCTAATTTTTTATCCATTGGATCTGAAAAAGCACAAACTGTCCTCAACCGGGATAGTGGTACGCTTTGCTAAAGTAGAAACTGCTCCCTCCACCTTAGGGACAGTCTGCCATAAGTCCTGTGTAGTGGCATCTATTGGAAACATTTTTCTAAATATAGGAGGTGGGGAAAAGAGCACACCGGTATCCCACTCCTTACAAATAATTTCTGTAAGCCTTTTAGGTATTGGAAAAACATCAGTACTCACCGGCACTGCATAGTATTTATCCAGCCTACACAATTTCTCTGGCACTGCAATTGTGTCACAGTCATTCAGAGCAGCTAATACCTCCCCAAGCAATACACGGAGGTTCTCAAGCTTAAATTTAAAATTACAAATCTCTGAATCAGGTCTCCCCGATTCAGAGACGTCACCCACAGACTGAAGCTCTCCGTCCTCAGGTTCTGCATATTGTGACGCAGTATCAGACATGGCTCTTACAGCATCTACGCGCTCTGTATCTCGTCTAACCCCAGAGCTATCGCGCTTGCCTCTCAATTCAGGCAATCTGGATAATACCTCTGACAGGGTATTATTCATGATTGCAGCCATGTCCTGCAAAGTAATCGCTATGGGCGTCCCTGATGTACTTGGCGCCATATTAGCGTGCGTCCCTTGAGCGGGAGGCGAAGGGTCCAACACGTGGGGAGAGTTAGTCAGCATAACTTCCCCCTCGACAGACCCCTCTGGTGACAATTCTTTTATAGATAAAGACTGATCTTTACTGTTTAAGGTGAAATCAATACATTTAGTACACATTCTCCTATGGGGCTCCACCATGGCTTTTAAACATAATGAACAAGTATCCTCTGTTTCAGACATGTTTCTACAGACTAGCAATGAGACTAGCAAGCTTGGAAAACACTTTAAAGCAAGTTAACAAGCAATATAAAAAACGTTACTGTGCCTTTAAGAGAAACAAATTTTGACAAAATTTGAAATAACAGTGAAAAAAGGCAGTTACACTAACAAAATTTTTACAGTGTATGTAACAAGTCAGCAGAGCATTGCACCCACTTGCAAATGGATGATTAACCCCTTAATAACAAAAACAGAATAATAAATGACAAAAACGTTTTTTAAACACAGTCACAACAACTGCCACAGTCTACTGTGATTGTTACCCTCCTCAAACACGACTTTGAAGCCTTTTGAGCCCTTCAGAGATGTCCTGTATCATGCAGAGGGAAGCTGAATGTCTCTGTCAGTATTTTTATCTGCACAGAAAAGCACTAAAATAGGCCCTTGCCACTCATATTGCAACAGTGGAAAGCTTCAGGAAACTGTTTCTAGGCAAAAATCAAGCCAGCCATGTGGAAAAAAACTAGGCGCCAATAAGTTTTGTCACCAAACATATATAAAAACGATTAACATGCCAGCAAATGTTTTATATTACACTTTTATAAGAGTATGTATCTTTATTAATAAGCCTGATACCAGTCACTATCACTGCATTTAAGGCTTAACTTACATTAATCCGGTATCAGCAGCATTTTTCTAGCAAATTCCATCCCTAGAAATATATTAACTGCACATACCTTATTGCAGGAAAACCTGCACGCCATTCCCCCTCTGAAGTTACCTCATTCCTCAGAATATGTGAGAACGGCAGTGGATCTTAGTTACTTCTGCTAAGATCATAGAAATCACAGGCAGATTCTTCTTCTAATGCTGCCTGAGATGAAATAGTACACTCCGGTACCATTTAAAAATAACAAACTTTTGATTGAAGTTAAAAAACTAACTATAATACACCACTCTCCTCTTACTACGTCCATCTTTGTTGAGAGTTGCAAGAGAATGACTGGATATGGCAGTGAGGGGAGGAGCTATATAGCAGCTCTGCTGTGGGTGATCCTCTTGCAACTTCCTGTTGGGAAGGAGAATATCCCACAAGTAATGGATGATCCGTGGACTGGATACACTTAACAAGAGAAATAGGATTAACCCTTCGATTAGGCCCAAACTGTCCTGAAAGGCCCACCGGAGTTGGAGCTTGCTGCTTGTCTGGGATAAACAACTGCGCAACTGAGGCGTGAAAATAGGCCCCGCCCATCTCACTCAATGTCTCACAGCCTAAAATAACCGCACCAGAGCGGTCTAAAACTTAGCCATGTGGGTTCAGATACCCATTTAGTGAAGCCATGTGTACCCTCCATTCTTAAAATAAAGTAAAAATGTTTGACATAAAAAAACGTTATCTTTAACTCATATAAACGTTTGCCCACAAACATCATAACATCAGTGTCAACCATTTTTTTATAGCCCAATATACAGATATACTATATAGATCCAGTAATACCCCTCTCTATGCATTAGGATTACTGCTTACCCTTTCCCTCATGGGGATACTGTCAGCCAATTCTGAAATAACACAGTCTCTCCAGAAAAAAAATGACTGAACATACCTCAATGTTAGTAGCATGAAAACCGTTCCTCACAAGTTTCTTAAGTACTCCTCAGCCATTCTGTGGGAACTACTCTGGATCTTAGTAACAACTGCTAAGATCATCAGTCTCCAGGCAGAAGTCTTCATCCATCTGCTGCCCGGGAAAAAATAGCACTCACCGGTACCATTTAAAATAAAAAAGTCTTGCTTGAAGAAAATAAAAACTAACATTTTATCACCTCTTTCACTTTACCCTTCCTATTACTTAGAGTAGGCAAAAGAATGACTGGGGGGTGGAGTCAAGGGAGGAGCTGTGTAGGCAGCTCTGCTGTGGTGCTCTTTGCCACTTCCTGTTGGCAGGAGGATAATATCCCGTAAGTAAAGGATGAATCCGTGGACTCGTCGTATCTTATAGAAGAAAACTCAGACCCTGTTCCTGTACCGGAACAGGAACTATCACTCCCATGCCAGAGGTGTCTCTTACACAGTGCAAGAACGCCTCTCTTTTTATCTGGTCTACAGATAATCCTGAGAACTGAAACTACCCTCCTGCTCGTAGGAAGAGAAGAAAAATTCCCTTGAATTTTCAAATGGAACGAAAAATAAATCTTAGAGGGAGGAATGACCCCCAACTCCTGTAACAGACTATCTCCGTCAACTCAGGCCCAAAAAGGGAATCGCCAAAGGCTAGTATTAGATGAAGCCTCCTCAAACCAAGATCTTAACCATTAATATTTTTGAGCCAATATGGCAAGCCTGAAATCTTAGCTTATCACTTAATACTTGACGGGAAGTAACTAATAGAAAGGAATTCTTTTCCTCGAGGGGAGTGTCTGTCCGAATAGAACTAGACAACGTATGAACCAGTATGCTGCCGCATAAGGTAGCCATATCAAACCTAGGTTGCCATCTTGAGCAAGCCCACTATATCCATGGACTCCTTAATGGAACAAACTATCCCCTACTGGAATAGAAGGTCTCCTGGCTAGCGTGGAAATTATTCCACCTTGTGTACCATCTGCCTAGCCTCCTTGAGGAGTCCGCTAAGGGAAACCTCTCCTTCAAAATAGGAAATGGAGAAAAAAGGTATACCCATTCTCTCTCATTCTTTAGTAATGATCTCAGAAGCTCGATCTGGTACAACTTAAGAATAACAAAGACCATTATGTCGTTCCAGAGTAGCTAAAACATCCTTAGGTAATAGACAGAGGTGGACTAGCATAAACCTGAAAGATACTACTTCAGTATCAGCAGGAGGAATTATACCGTCAGAATCTGAGAATTTATTCCCAGATGTTACCGAAGTATCCTCAGGCCTCTGGGAGAAGACCTCTGAGATAGCAACAACTGTGACAGAAACCCCGCTCACTGAATGTTTAGTTTTCCTCTTGCGCTCTCCCTGCAGAATGGGAAAAGCCGACAACACATCCTGGAGCGCCTAGTACGAGAGGGAAGCGATGTCTTGCAAGGTAACTCCAAGAGGAGTCGTGGAGGAAGTGCAGGGCACTGGTTGAATGGACGCTAGGTTTTTTGGGACACTTGAGGAGAAGGCTGCAGAATATATTGAACATTGTCAGAATGCATCTTGAACAGCATCTGAGACAATGTTGGCTTTGAAAAAGAGGTTTGTCTCTGAACTGTAAAATCCAATACTTGAAGAACATAAAGTTTTGTTTGTCAAAGCATGAAGTATAAGTAACATCTTTATTCACATTCTTGATCACATAAAATTTGAATATCCTAGAGATACAGTGACTTTAAATATTAAAAGTAACGTTATTAACATATAATGGTACCTTTTGGACAAACTGTTCACAATCTTGTAAACTAAGATTTGGATGTTACTGCGACTTTAAATGACAAAATAAAATATGTTAACGAAAAATTATTCTTTAACCCATAAGTGAAAACCCCCAGACCTCAGCTACCTTTGCTAAGGTGTGTGTCTGCCAACGGATGGGAGAGTACAAATAGTAGGCATCCAGACTCCTTAAGGATACCTTTTAACACGGAATGTGAAGCCTCTCTACTGCGTGACAAAACGCAGCAGAGGAGACCCACCGTCACTGTCCGTTACATCAGGCTTAGGGCTATGTGCAAAAAAGAGCGCAATGTTGTGTAGCATAGCTCCGCCCGTCGTGGGTGTAACAAAGTAAACCTCCCTGGCAGCAAAACTCTGCTTCAGAAATGGAGCCGTCGGGAGAATGAACCGCATGGCGAAAATTGTCAGAATGCGTATTCAATAGTAAAAATCTCCCGGTCGGCTAGACAATTGCAAAGAGAGCCGTTGGGAGTATGAAAGTGTCAAAGATAACAAGGCTAGCTGCAAAACAAGGTTAAACCTCCCAGTCAGCTAGTAATACAAAATAAGCCGTTAAGAGGAGATTGCCAATCATACATAACCAGGCTAGCTGCGCAGCAAAACTAAATCTCCCCATCAAGGGCGCAACTTCGCGCCAAAAATGACGCAATAAAAATCAGCATTTTGCACCCTCCCGAGCCTAGATTTGCCTGCAAAGAAAATTAAAAAGTCAAATAAAAAAAAGACTGAACCCCAGGTAAGAAAAAAAAAAAAGTTAATAAACTTCCCAAACATGATTCCTATACTGAAACTGTTTAGACTGAAAAAGGCAAATACACATAGACCTGACTCATGGCAAATATAAGTAGAATACATATATTCAAAACTTTATATTAATACATAAAGCGCCAAACCATAGCTGAGAGTGTCTTAAATAATGAAAACACTTACCGAAAGACACCCATCCACATATAGAAGATAGCCAAACCAGTACTGAAAAAAGTATCAGCAGAGGTAATGGTACATAAGAGTATATCGTCGATCTGAAAAGGAAGGTAGGAGATGAATCCCTACGACCAATAACAGAGAACCTTTGAAAAGATTTCCTGTGTGGAAAAGCATAAAAACAAAATGGGCGATACTCCCATCACATCCCTCTGACAAACACTGTACTCTGAGAGGAATTGGGCTTCAGAATGCTTAGAAGTGTTTATCATAGAATAAATCATAGAAATCAAGCACAAGCTTACTTCACCACCTCCATAGGAGGCAAAGTTTGTAAAACTGAATTTTGGGTGTGGTGAGGGGTGCATTTATAGGCATTTTGAGGTTTTGGAAACTTTGCCCCTCCTGGTAGAATTGTATATCCCATATGTCACTAGCTCATGGACTCTTGCCAATTACATGAAATAAATACTCTGTCTAAAGGGTCTTAAAAAGAAGTACTGTCTTCCAAAGGAATAGTAGTATGTTTTTCCGGAGTGGAAATGGCTCTATCTATTTTGTGAACTGTTTTTCATAAATCTAAATTAGCAGCAGGTAAAGGATATAACTTTTTAAACCTTGCAGGAGTAAAAGAATTACCTGGCCTAGAACATTCCCTAGAAATCATGTCAGAGACAGCATCAGGAATAGGGAGATTAGCAAGTCTTAAAAACGAAATTTAAACAATTACAAGGCTTATCATCAGAAACTTTAGGATCTTTAACCCCAACAGTAATTAAGAACTCCTTTAAGGTTAAACAAATTCATTCTATTTTAAACAGAAAAGAGTAGGTGACACTAAATCAGAATTGTACTGTAATGAACCAACAGTAGGTACATTAGTACCCAGAGAAACAGCATTAGATAACTTAATTGTGATTGAAATGAGCCTTTTTAAAAATTTGAATATTTTTTTTTTTTCTTTATGACCAATTTTTTTTTTTTTTTTATAAAATTAGTTTTTTTCCCTTTTATGGAACCTGGGATTCATTTTTTTTCAAAATCCTTGGATCACCATTACTTAGTATGGTGTAGATTACTACAATTTTAAAAATGATGAAGACCCAATAAAATCTCCCTCCTGATAAAGGGGTAGCTAATTGGACACCAGAGGATGTTGCATAGCAAATGGTCAGTTTGGAAAATTGTATGTAAATTATTATTAATTTTTTTTTTAAGAGCTTAGCTGCAGAGGAATAGTCCTTTAAGCAACTTAATTAGCTGACAAGCTTGGTCTTTTGCATGTGCAGAAAAGTTTGTTACTATAAACAAAAACACAATAATATACATTTTTGAATGTTTTAATAGAAAACAAAATTACAGGGCAAAATGATCAACAATAATATCATGCTTCCTGCCAAGCAGTCCTTGCACTGGTTCAAATTCCAGAGGAACTGAGCCAAACTTTTTCTTCAGCTCCTTGTCAAAAAGCTGTGAAAAAATAAAAGATACAAATAAATAGATAAGATCATGGGAATTTGCATCTAAGTCACATATTTTAAATGGAATTTATATTTAAAAAAAAAAAGTACAGATAATTTCTATTTAGTTGCAGTTATATTAAACGGTATATCAGAAATAACAAAATGTATGCTTACCTGATAAATGTATTTATTTCCAGACATTATTATTATAATTTATTTGTAAAGCGCCGCCAAATTCCGTAGCGGAGAGTCCACAACGTCATTCCAATTACTAGTGGGATATTCAAATCCTGGCCAGCAGGAGAAGGCAAAGAGCACCCCAGCAAAGCTGTTAAGTATAACTTCCCTTACTTATACATAATCCCCAGTCATTCAGCCGAAGGAAAATAGAAAAAGAAGAAACACAAGGGTGAAAAGGTGCCTCAGGTTTACTCAAAACAACTGTTGATTATAATTAAAAAGATAGAAATGTATCAGGTAAGCATAAATTTTGTTTTCTTTCCTATGACATGGAGAGTCCACGTCATTCCAATTACTAGTGGGAACCAACACCCAAGCTAGAGGACACAGAATAAACAGGGAGGGAGAACAAGGCAGGAGGACCTAAATAGAAAGCACCACCGCTTGAAGAACTTTTCTCCCAAAGGAAGCTTCAGCCAAGGCAAAAGTATCAAATTTGTAGAATTTGGAAAAAGTATGCAGAGAGGACCATGTTGCCGCCTTGCAAATCTGTTCCACAGAAGCTTCATTTTTGAAAGCCCAAGAATAGTAGATAGCCCTAGTGGAATGAGCCATATTTCTCTCAGGAGGCTGCTGTCCAGCAGTCTCAAAAGCCAAACACATCAAACTTCTAAACCAAAGAGACAGAGTAGTAGAAGTGGACTTCTGACCCTTACGCTTTCCAGAGAAAACAACAAACAGGGCAGAAGACTGCCTAAAATCTTTAGAAGCTTGTAAATAAAATTTTAGAGCCCACACAACATTCAAGTTATGCAAAAGACGTTCCTAATGAGAAGAAGAAGGATTAGGACAAAAAGAAGGAACAACAATTTCTTGATTAATGTTTCGATCCGACACCACCTTATGGAGAAACCCCAATTTAATACAAACAACAGCCTTATCTGCATGAAAAATAAGATACAGGGAAATCCCACTGCCGAGCTGAAAGCTCAGACTCTGCGAGCATAAGAAATAGCAAGGAGAAACAAAACCTTCCAAGATATCCACAACTTGCATCGGCTCAAAGGAGCCTGCTGCAAAACTTTAAGAACTAGGTTAAGGCTCCACGGGGGAGCAACAGGTTTAAACACAGGACATCTGGTAAGTCTGCTAGACGTTTGTGCAAAAGGATAGATAACGCAGAAATCTGTCTCTTTAGAGTACTGACCGACAAACCATTCTCCAGGCCATCCTGAAGAAAAGATAAAATCCGGGGAATCCTCACCCAGCTCCAGGAGAACCCTTTAGATTCACACCAATAAAGATTTACGCCATATCATATGGTAAAAAGCATAGTTTCAATGACCGCTTCAGAAAAACCATGTCTAGACAAAACTAGGCGTTCAACCTCCAAGCAGTCAGCTACAGAGAACATAGGTTTGGATGGAGGAAAGGACCCTGAATGAGAAGGTCCTTCCTCAGAGGTAACGTCCAAGGAGGTAGAGATGACATCCGTACCGGATCTGCGAACCAGATACTGCAAGGCCATGCAGGAGCTATTAGGATCCCCGATGCTCTCTCTGGTTTGATTCGAGCAATGATTCATGGAAGGAGAGCAAACGGAGGAAACCGATATGCCAGAGAGAACATCCAAGGAACCACTAGAGCATCCATCAGAACGGCCTAAGGATCACTTGTACTTGAACCGTACTTTGAAACCTTGGCGTTTTGTTGGGAGAGAGTCTCTTGTTAGGGGGTCCAGATTTATCATCTGTGACAAATCTGAATGGACTCCGTTCCATGGACGGAGCATGCAAAGCTGCAGAGGTCGCAGATGAACCGAGCGAAAGGGATGATGTCCATGGATGCCATCATCAGACCAATAACATCCATGCATTGAGCCACTGATGGCCGAAAGGCAGACTGGAGAGAAAGGCAGGAAGCAAGAAGTTTGGATTTTCTGACCTCTGTCAGGAAAGTCTTCATGAACATGGAATCTATTATTGTCCCTAGGTAACACACTGCTGTAGATGGAATTAGAGAACTCTTTACCAAATTCACCTTCCACCCGTGGGAAAGTAGAAAAGACAACAGCATCTCTGTTTGAGATTGAGCTAGTTAAAAAGATGACGTCTGAACCAAGATGCCACAGCAATTCCCTGGGATCTGATCACTGCCAATAGTGTCCCCAGAACCTTTGTGAATATTCTGGGAGCCGTGGCCAGACCAAATGGAAGTGCAACAAACTGGAAATGTTTGCCCAGAAAAGCAAACCTCAAAAACTGGTGACGTTCCCTGTGAATGGGAACATGAAGGTATGCATCCTTCCTGTACCAAAGGAAGAATGGAACAAATAGTTTCCATTTTGAAGGACGGGAACCTGAGAAATTTGTTAAGGCACTTAAGATCTAGGATTAGAGGAAAGTTCCCTCCTTTTTGGGGACCACAAATAGATTTGAATAGAATTCTAGACCTTGTTCCCTTAGAGGGACTGGTACAATAACTCACAGGGAGGATATGTCCTTTACGCAATTTAAGAAGGCCTCCTTTACCTGGTTTGAGGATAGTCTTGACAGGAGAAATCTTCCCCTTGGAGGGCAAGACTTAAATCCCATTCTGTAACCCTGGGATACTATGTCCACAGCCCAAGGATCTGGCACATCGCGTATCTGGCTTGACAAAAAAAAAAAAAAAAAAAAAAGAGTATGCCTGCACCCCACCTGATCCGAACTTGAATCCGGGGCAGAACCTTCATGCTGATTTAGAATCAGCGGAAGGCTGCTTCTTCAGCTTTCCCTTATTCCAGGGCTGGCTGGATTACCAAGTGGACCTGGATTGGAAGAGGAAGGACTTCTGTTTCTTAAAGTTGCGAAAGGAACGAAAATTATAAGTCTGATGACCCCTAGGTCTATTCTTCTTGTCCTGGAGGTAGGAAAGATCCCTTTCCACCCGTAATCTCTGAAATGATTTCCGCCAGACCAGGTCCAAACAGAGTTTTACTCTTAAAACTTAAAGCCAAAAGCTTTGGCCTTAGAAGAAACATCAGCTGACCAGGACTTATACCACAGAGCCCTGCAAGCTAGTACAGTGAAGCTGGACATCTTAGCTCCCAGTCTAATTATCTGCACGTTGGCATCAAAGATAAAAGTTATTGGTTAGTTTGAGAGCTTTGATCCTATCTTGGATATCCTCTACCAAAGTTTCCTCTGCAATAAGATCAGACAAGGCATTGCACCAATAAGATGGTGCTGCTGCAACCGTGGCGATACTTGCTGCAGGTTGCCACTGTAATCCTTGATGTATATAAATCTTTTTTAAGTAAGTCTCTAGTTTCTTATCCATGGGATCCTTAAAAGAGCAACTATCCTCTATAGGAATAATAGTTCTCTTAGCCAGAGTAGAAATAGCTTCTTCTACTTTAGGTACAGTGCGCCAAGAGTCGCGCATAGAGTCAGCAACAGGAAACATCTTTTTAAAAAACCAGGGGAAGGGGAAAAAAAGGAACCCCTGGTTTATCCCATTTCTGAGCAATAATTTCAGACGTCTTCCTTGGGACAGGAAAAACCTCATCAGAAGATGGAGAACCATAAACTCTATCCAGTTAAGAAGACTTTGTGGGGTTGACAGCAACCGAAGGTTCAGAGTCGTCTAAAGTAGCTAGAACCTCCTTCAATAGTAATCGGAGGTGTTCAAGATTAAATCTAAAATCAACCACTTTAAATTCTGAAGACTTTTCTGCTAAAGAGTCAGAGTCTGAGATCTTACCTTCAGAAGCTATTCTCCTCATCAGACATCTGAGAAAGATTGGCTAATGCAGACCTAGAGAGAGTCAGAAGCCTTAGTATCAGGCAGATGTTTAGATTTTCTTTTATGCTTATCCAATGAAGGGAAAGCTGATAAAGCCGCTGTTACTGCAGAAGAAATCTGAGTGGCAAAATCCCCAGGTAAATAACCACCCCCAGGAGGATGAGAGGACACAGTATGAGAAACAATTAAGGCTTGGGACGTTTGAGGAGAAAGCTGAGGCATGTCATGCACAGCATTATCCTGAGAGATAGTAGGCTCAGAAGGGAGTAATTTATCCTTACATTTTAAAGTCTTGGTTAAACAAGAGGAGCAAAATTGCATAGGTAAAACAATTTGGGCCTCTAAACAAAGTAAACAGGTATCCATGGAGATGGACTGATCTTGTTCTGAGCCCCAAGGCAGAACACTGTGCAATGTCATCACAGAAACTGTAGTGTGTCTGCAGAAAGACCAGCCGTGACAGTTAACAAAAAAAAAAAAACAATTTGCATGTAATTTCAATTTCTATCTACAGGTGTCACTGTTCCGTTCTCAATGTAAATATTTACTATGTACCTCTCTTTTCAATTTCCTCCCCCTTCCTGAACTCCAGTGCAGTACAGGGTAACAGCACATTGCAGAAAAGGTAAGTCAGGGCTTCACAAATTTATTCTAGGAGCCTAGAAGCAAACCAATATACTTAGGAGACAGATTTAGTGTTTTAATAAATCTGTGTTAATGTGTGTGTGTGTTAATATGTGTGTGTATTCAACTAAAAAGTCCCTAATAACCTTTAGGGAAGGTGGGAAAGAGGGGAGGTAGTCCACCCTAGTGACCTCCAAACACAATCCTATGTGTAGAAAGGAGGTAGTGCCTAATGCCACAATGTAATATTTAGAAAAAAAGAGAGGAGGAACAGAAGCATTATTGGGCACACTTATAGGATGGATTACCGATTATATCGTGGGGTAGAGTATGGTGTAAGAGAGAATATGAATTTTAGTGAAATAAAACATAACTTTTATTAATGATATTAAAATAAAGGTTGTGGACCATGCCACCATTAAGTTAATATGAACAACTCATTAGGTACGATTAAAAACGAAACTAAAGAGAGCACTGCAATCTCTCCCGGGCAGGAAAAGCCTTAAATAACACAATTATCAAATATATTAAAACATTTGAAAAATATAGATGTCGTAAGCACAGGTTAATCCACAGGTTAACAACACCTTATAAGAATTAACCGATCTATGTCTATAATATATGCCACAGTGCTCTCTTTATTTTTGTTTTTAAATCGTACCTAATGAGTTGTTCATATTAGCTTAATGGTTGCATGGTCCACAACCTTTATTTTAATATCATTAATAAACGTTACGTTTTATTTCACTAAAATTCATACTCTCTCTTACACCATACTCTACCCCACGAAATAATCGGTAATCCATCCTATAAGTGTGCCCAATAATACTTCTGTTCCTCCTCTCTTTTTTTCTAAACATTAATATGTGTGTATTAATAAGTGTGTGTATATATATATATATATATATATATATATATATATATATATATATATATATATATATATATATATATATATATATATATATATATATATATATATATGTGTGTGTGTGTGTGTGTGTGTGTGTGTGTGTGTGTGTGTGTGTGTGTATATATATATATATATGTGTGCATATATATTTGTGTGTGTGTGTGTGTGTGTGTGTGTGTGTGAATGTGTGTATGTTAATGTGTGAATTAATTATACAATTTTAATAATATACATATAAGGAAGCTTTTATAACAAAAAACACCTCAGACTGCCTGAAGCTCCTACCGCCAAAAGTAATACCCCACTAGTAAGAGGAAAAACGGACTCCTTGAAGAGACCCTCTTCCTCTTGAACGATCCGGGTAGAATATGCAAATACAGCCGAACATAGAAGAGCTGGATTCTCTCCTCCGTAGCAAAAGTTACTGAGGTCTCAACGGCACCACTCCGCTAAATCGGAAGTGTGGGTGTCACGTGAGCGGAGCTTAAAAAAAAAAAAAAAAGTGCCTAACATTTCTATGCAGAGAAAAAATGCGCGAGTGAAAAAACAGTTTGAAAACGGCTTTACCATTTCACACCAATAAGCCCTAAACAGTCCAAAGCCTCATACATAGCCACACAACTAAATAATAAAGAGTATCCCTTACTATTTAACTCCTTACATCCCTTAGCCAAATGAGAACTCTTTCCCTCAAGTCTCATACTGAATAAAGATTAAATATACTGTTTCCATATTTAGTGTGCCAATAAATATATTGTCCCCATATGAATCCTTAATTAAATAAGGATTATTATGTCCCTTAGATAAAAAGAATCTGAAAAACAGAATTTATGTTTACCTGATAAATTACTTTCTCCAACGGTGTGTCCGGTCCACGGCGTCATCCTTACTTGTGGGATATTCTCTTCCCCAACAGGAAATGGCAAAGAGCCCAGCAAAGCTGGTCACATGATCCCTCCTAGGCTCCGCCTACCCCAGTCATTCGACCGACGTTAAGGAGGAATATTTGCATAGGAGAAACCATATGTTACCGTGGTGACTGTAGTTAAAGAAAATAAATTATCAGACCTGATTAAAAAAACCAGGGCGGGCCGTGGACCGGACACACCGTTGGAGAAAGTAATTTATCAGGTAAACATAAATTCTGTTTTCTCCAACATAGGTGTGTCCGGTCCACGGCGTCATCCTTACTTGTGGGAACCAATACCAAAGCTTTAGGACACGGATGAAGGGAGGGAGCAAATCAGGTCACCTAAATGGAAGGCACCACGGCTTGCAAAACCTTTCTCCCAAAAATAGCCTCAGAAGAAGCAAAAGTATCAAATTTGTAAAATTTAGAAAAAGTGTGCAGTGAAGACCAAGTCGCTGCCTTACATATCTGATCAACAGAAGCCTCGTTCTTGAAGGCCCATGTGGAAGCCACAGCCCTAGTGGAGTGAGCTGTGATTCTTTCAGGAGGCTGCCGTCCGGCAGTCTCATAAGCCAATCGGATAATGCTTTTAATCCAGAAGGAGAGAGAGGTAGAAATTGGTTTTTGACCTCTCCGTTTACCAGAATAAACAACAAACAAAGACAAAGTTTGTCTGAAATCCTTAGTAGCTGCTAAGTAAAATTTGAGAGCACGAACTACATCCAAGTTGTGCAACAAACGTTCCTTCTTTGAAACTGGATTAGGACACAAAGAAGGCACAACTATCTCCTGGTTAATGTTTTTGTTAGAAACAACTTTTGGAAGAAAACCAGGTTTAGTACGCAAAACCACCTTATCTGCATGGAACACCAGATAAGGAGAAGAACACTGCAGAGCAGATAACTCTGAAACTCTTCTAGCAGAAGAAATTGCAACCAAAAACAAAACTTTCCAAGATAATAACTTAATATCAACGGAATGTAAGGGTTCAAACGGAACCCCCTGAAGAACTGAAAGAACTAGGTTGAGACTCCAAGGAGGAGTCAAAATTTTGTAAACAGGCTTGATTCTAACCAGAGCCTGAACAAAGGCTAGAACATCTGGCACAGCTGCCAGCTTTTTGTGAAGTAACACAGACAAGGCAGAAATCTGTCCCATCAAGGAACTTGCAGATAATCCTTTTTCCAATCCTTCTCGAAGGAAGGATAGACTCTTAGGAATCTTAACCTTGTCCCAAGGGAAACCTGCAGATTCACACCAACAGATATACCAAATTATGTGGTAATTTTTCTGGTTACAGGCTTTCAGGCCTGAACAAGAGTATTAATAACAGAATCTGAGAACCCTCGCTTTGATAAGATCAAGCGTTCAATCTCCAAGCAGTCAGCTGGAGTGGGTCGAACGGACCTAGAACAAGAAGGTCTCTCAAAGGTAGCTTCCATGGTGGAGCCGATGACATATTCACCAGATCTGCATACCAAGTCCTGCGTGGCCACGCAGGAGCTATCAAAATCACCGACGCCCTCTCCTGATTGATCCTGGCTACCAGCCTGGGGATGAGAGGAAACGGCGGGAACACATAAGCTAGTTTGAAGGTCCAAGGTGCTACTAGTGCATCCACTAGAGCCGCCTTGGGATCCCTGGATCTGTACCCGTAGTAAGGAACTCTGAAGTTCTGACGAGAGGCCATCAGATCCATGTCTGGAATGCCCCACGGTTGAGTGACTTGGGCAAAGATTTCCGGATGGAGTTCCCACTCCCCCGGATGCAATGTCTGATGACTCAGAAAATCCGCTTCCCAATTTTCCACTCCTGGGATGTGGATAGCAGACAGGTGGCAGGAGTGAGACTCCGCCCATAGAATGATTTTGGTCACTTCTTCCATCGCTAGGGAACTCCTTGTTCCCCCCTGATGGTTGATGTATGAACTTGGCCCTCGCTAGCTGAGGCCAAGCTTTGAGAGCATTGAATATCGCTCCCAGTTCCAGAATATTTATCGGTAGAAGAGATTCTACCCGAGACCAAAGACCCTGAGCTTTCAGGGATCCCCAGACCGCGCCCCAGCCCATCAGACTGGCGTCGGTCGTGACAATGACCCACTCTGGTCTGCGGAAGGTCATCCCTTGTGACAGGTTGTCCAGGGACAGCCACCAACGGAATGAGTCTCTGGTCCTCTGATTTACTTGTATCTTCGGAGACAAGTCTGAATAGTCCCCATTCCACTGACTGAGCATGAACAGTTGTAATGGTCTTAGATGAATGCGCACAAAAGGAACTATGTCCATTGCCGCTACCATCAAACCTATCACTTCCATGCACTGCGCTATGGAAGGAAGAGGAACGGAATGAAGTATCCGACAAGAGTCTAGAAGTTTTGTTTTTCTGGCTTCTGTCAGAAAAATCCTCATTTCTAAGGAGTCTATTATAGTTCCCAAGAAGGGAACCCTCGTTGACGGAGATAGAGAACTCTTTTCCACGTTCACTTTCCATCCGTGAGATCTGAGAAAGGCCAGGACAATGTCCGTGTGAGCCTTTACTTGAGGAAGGGACGACGCTCGAATCAGAATGTCGTCCAAGTAAGGTACTACAGCAATGCCCCTTGGTCTTAGCACCGCCAGAAGGGACCCTAGTACCTATGAGAAAATCCTAGGAGCAGTGGCTAATCCGAAAGAAAATGCCACGAACTGGAAATGCTTGTCCAGGAATGCAAACCTTAGGAACCGATGATGTTCCTTGTGGATAGGAATATGTAGATACGCATCCTTGAAATCCACCTTGGTCATGAATTGACCTTCCTGGATGGAAGGAAGAAGTGTTCGAATGGTTTCCATCTTGAATGATGGAACCTTGAGAAACTTGTTCAAGATCTTGAGATCTAAGATTGGTCTGAACGTTCCCACTTTTTTGGGAACTATGAACAGATTGGAGTAGAACCCCATCCCTTGTTCTCCTAATGGAACAGGATGAATCACTCCCATTTTTAGCAGGTCTTCTACCCAATGTAAGAATGCCTGTCTTCTTATGTGGTCTGAAGACAACTGAGACCTGTGGAACCTCCCCCTTGGAGGAAGCCCCTTGAACTCCAGAGAATAACCTTGGGAGACTATTTCTAGCGCCCAAGGATCCAGAACATCTCTTTCCCAAGCCTGAGCGAAGAGAGAGAGTCTGCCCCCCACCAGATCCGGTCCCGGATCGGGGGCCCGCATTTCATGCTGTCTTGGTAGCAGTGGCAGGTTTCCTGGCCTGCTTTCCTTTGCTCCAGCCTTGCATAGGTCTCCAGGCTGGATAGGCTTGAGAAGTATTACCTTCCTGCTTAGAGGACGTAGCCCTTGGGGCTGATCCGTTTCTGCGAAAGGGACGAAACTTAGGTTTATTTTTGGTCTTGAAAAGACCTATCCTGAGGAAGGGCGTGGCCCTTGCCCCCAGCGATATCAGAGATAATCTCTTTCAAGTCAGGGCCAAAGAGTGTTTTCCCCTTGAAAGGAATGTCAAGCAATTTGTTCTTGGAAGACGCATCCGCTGCCCAAGATTTTAACCAAAGCGCTCTGCGCCACAATAGCAAACCCAGAATTTTTTCGCCGCTAACCTAGCCAATTGCAAGGTGGCGTCTAGGGTGAAAGAATTAGCCAATTTAAGAGCACGAATTCTGTCCATAATCTCCTCATAAGAAGAAGAATTACTAATAATCGCCTTTCCTAGCTCATCAAACTAGAAACACGAGGCTGCAGTGACAGGGACAATGCATGCAATTGGTTGTAGAAGGGAACCTTGCTGAACAAACATCTTTAGCAGACCTTCTAATTTTTTATCCATAGGATCTTGGAAAGCACAACTATCTTCTATGGGTATAGTGGCGCGCTTGTGTAGAGTAGAAACCGCCCCCTCGACCTTGGGGACTGTCTGCCATCAGTCCTTTCTGGGGTCGACTATAGGAAAACAATTTTATAAATATGGGGGGAGGTACTAAAGGTATACCGGGCCTGCCCCATTCTTTACTAACAATGTACGCCACCCGCTTGGATATAAGAAAAGCTTCGGGGGGCCCCGGGGCCTCTAAGAACTTTTCCATTTTACATAGTGGTTCTGGAATGACCAGATAATCACAATCATCCAAATTGGATAACACCTCCTTAAGCAGAGCGCGGAGATGTTCCAACTTAAATTTAAAAGTAATCACATCAGGTTCAGCTTGTTGAGAAATGTTTCCTGAATCTGAAATTTCTCCCTCAGACAAAACCTCCCTGGACCCCTCAGACTGGTGTAGGGGCCCTTCAGAAACCATATCATCAGCGTTCTCATGCTCTACAGAATTTTCTAAAACAGAGCAGTCGCGCTTTCGCTGATAAGTGGGCATATTGGCTAAAATGTTTTTGATAGAATTATCCATTACAGCCGTTAAATGTTGCATAGTAAGGAGTATTGGCGCACTAGATGTACTAGGGGCCTCCTGTATGGGCAAGACTGGTGTAGACGAAGGAGGGGATGATGCAGTACCATGCTTACTCCCCTCACTTGAGGAATCATCTTGGGCATCATTTTTACTAAAAAAAATTTTTATGACATAAAACACATATAGTTAAATGAGAAGGAACCTTGGTTTCCCCACAGTCAGAACACAATCTATCTGGTAGTTCAGACATGTTAAACAGGCATAAACTTGATAACAAAGCACAAAAAACGTTTTAAAATAAAACCGTTACTGTCACTTTAAATTTTAAACTAAACACACTTTATTATTGCAATTGCGAAAAAGTATGAAGGAATTGTTCAAAATTCACCAAAATTTCACCACAGTGTCTTAAAGCCATAAAAGTATTGCACACCAAATTTGGAAGCTTTAACCCTTAAAATAACGGAACCGGAGCCGTTTTTATATTTAACCCCTTTACAGTCCCTGGAATCTGCTTTGCTGAGACCCAACCAAGCCCAAAGGGGAATACGATACCAAATGATGCCTTCAGAAAGACTTTTCTATGTATCAGAGCTCCAAACACATGCAGCTGCATGCCATGCTGTCTCAAAAACAAGTGCGCCATACCGGCGCGAAAATGAGGCTCTGACTATGATTAGGGAAAGCCCCTAAAGCAGAGCTTTCCAAACTTTTCATGTTGGTGACACACTTTTTAGACCTACATCATTTCGCGACACAGTAATTCAGTTGTACTATCAAACAGGAGGTTAAACTAACTTGTTTTAAGAGATACGGACACATACATAAATGATATAACAATGAAATGTATTTACAAGTAACAGTAAGTATGTGCAAGAATTATAAAAAAGTTTAATAATACCAATAGCTACTTACTATTTTAATGGGATGTGTGAGGTTGATGGGATGAATTTTTTTTCTAAATATTTAGTAGAATATTAGGGTTAGGGTAAGGATAAAGACACTCACATTTCATCATCAAGCATTTTTAAGCTTCCACTTCCTATCCATATATCAAGAGAAGGAACAGCAATGCACTACTGGGAGCTAGCTGCAAAAAAAAGAATCACTTTGACTTCTGACTTCAGCTCAGCGTTTAAGCTGCTGCCCTCAGAGCTCTGCGAGAACGACTGACTACTGCCCACGCGGCAAGCACACTGCTGTCCCACTCACTGACTACACGTGCAGTCATAAGCTGATTGAGGAGACTACACATGTAGTCAGGAGCCAATATTCTGCCAATGGGAATAGTTTCAGTTTCCGCTAAGCTGCGCCAATAGGTTAAGATGATCTCTGACCCACTAGGTATCAATCACATGTCAACCATCTGATTTGCGTAGCAGGCAGGTGGAAAGTCGGAAACCAAAAAAATTTTTTGAAAAGAATTTTAAATTAAAAAAAAAATTGTGCTGAAGCAGGGACACACCTACACACTGCCGCCGACACACTAATGTGTCACGACACACAGTTTGGAAAGCACTGCCCTAAAGAATAAGGTGTCTGCCGATATAATCATATCAAAATACCCAGAATAAATGATTCCTCAAGGCTAAATATGTGTTAATAATGAATCGATTTAGCCCAGAAAAAGTCTACAGTCTTAATAAGCCCTTGTGAAGCCCTTATTTACTATCTTAATAAACATGGCTTACCGGATCCCATAGGGAAAATGACAGCTTCCAGCATTACATCGTCTTGTTAGAATGTGTCATACCTCAAGCAGTAAGAGACTGCACACTGTTCCCCCAACTGAAGTTAATTGCTCTCAACAGTCCTGTGTGGAACAGCCATGGATTTTAGTTACGGTGCTAAAATCATTTTCCTCATACAAACAGAAATCTTCATCTCTTTTCTGTTTCTGAGTAAATAGTACATACCAGCACTATTTTAAAATAACAAACTCTTGATTGAATAATAAAAACTACAGTTAAACACTAAAAAACTCTAAGCCATCTCCGTGGAGATGTTGCCTGTACAACGGCAAAGAGAATGACTGGGGTAGGCGGAGCCTAGGAGGGATCATGTGACCAGCTTTGCTGGGCTCTTTGCCATTTCCTGTTGGGGAAGAGAATATCCCACAAGTAAGGATGACGCCGTGGACCGGACACACCTATGTTGGAGAAAAGAGGGTTAACCTATTAAGTGCTGCTGTCCTTCTGTACCTAGAAGGCAAAGGCACTTACCTTAGATCCAATTGCATAATAGATGCTGATCCTTAGGTGTGGAAGGCACTTTGCTTCCCTGTCATGGACCTGTAGGAAAAGAAAGAACAGAGTAATCAACTCTGGCTTTCCACAAAGGGGTAGGCAAAGTGTTAAAAGTAAAGCAAAGACTTCCTCACCGCCTTTTAACTGCTAAAAGCCACCACTACTTACTCAAGAGATTGATGTGGACACAGCTAGACCCCAATTCCTTGCTTGCAGGGAAAAGTACCCATAAAAGGATTAATTTCTTCAGACACAAAATTCGCATAACCTCTATTGACAGAGGCAAAGAGAATGACTGAGGATTATGGGTAAGGGAAGTTAGACTTAACAGCTTTGCTTGGGTGCTCTTTGCCTCCTCCTGCTGGCCAGGAGTTGAATATCCCACTAGTAATTGGAATGACGTTGTGGACTCTCCATGTCACAGGAAAGAAAAAAAACATTAAATATGAAACATCTGCTTCCAAAATTACTGAATATTTTCCATCAAATTTAAAATGTCAAAAGAGCACCAACTGTAAATGTATATTATTTGTAATTCAGACTTTTCCCTAAGATAAATGTACTCAAGAGTGTATTACATTACACTGGCATTATTTCTCTAGGATAAATTACACACGCCTGTAGCAAGAGACGAGGCAGCATGCCCTCCTACCTCATAAGAAGAGATCTCTAGGAGCTCAGATATATCACTTTCCTGTGTCGACAGAGCCCGACTGATCACATTGGCAGCTCTTACTACATCAGGGTGGTAGTGCGTCTGAAGAGCCTGCATTACCAAAGAAAATACACAGATAATGGTTATGAAGAGGAACATAGTGTTTGTGAGGCAGGAAGGGTAACACAAATTCCAAGCTAAAGACCATGACAGTTTCAAGGATACTAATTCCGAAACCCTGCAGCATTGCCAGGGCTTGACAAATGCACTTTATATATTAAAGACAAATGAAAGGTTTGTTTTCCGGCTTTCATTTTAATGTTAGGCATATTTGCAATGACTACAATATTAATTCTACTCATCAGATTATATATATAACTTTATACACTGAACAAAATAGACTGAAAGAATATACATTGTGGCACCGCTGAAAGCATAAGGCCCTGTGAACGTATGCTGCATAGCTCTAATGCAATATGTAAAGGGCGGAAGTATAGTGTAAGCAGATTTAATTCACTAGGGCACACAACTCCTGTCTGGTTAAATCACTCAGATGTATCCTCCAGCGTCTCACTCAGAATTTATTATGTGCAATTATACTTTAATGTTCTCTGTCTTTCTCTCTCACCCTGCTGTGTGTATATGTATATGTCTATCTCACTTCCTACCGTTGTCTCTCTCACCCTGCTGTGTGTGTGTATGTACGTCTATCTCACTTCCTACCGTTGTCTCTCTCACCCTGCTGTGTGTGTGTATGTACGTCTATCTCACTTCCTACCGTTGTCTCTCTCACCCTGCTGTGTGTGTATATGTATATGTCTATCTCACTTCCTACCGTTGTCTCTCTCACCCTGCTGTGTGTGTGTATGTACGTCTATCTCACTTCCTACCGTTGTCTCTCTCACCCTGCTGTGTGTGTGTATGTACGTCTATCTCACTTCCTACCGTTGTCTCTCTCACCCTGCTGTGTGTGTATATGTATATGTCTATCTCACTTCCTACCGTTGTCTCTCTCACCCTGCTGTGTGTGTATATGTATATGTCTATCTCACTTCCTACCGTTGTCTCTCTCACCCTGCTGTGTGTGTATATGTATATGTCTATCTCACTTCCTACCGTTGTCTCTCTCACCCTGGTGTGTGTGTATGTACGTCTATCTCACTTCCTACCGTTGTCTCTCTCAACCTGGTGTGTGTGTATGTACGTCTATCTCACTTCCTACCGTTGTCTCTCTCAACCTGGTGTGTGTGTATATGTATATGTCTATCTCACTTCCTACCGTTGTCTCTCTCACCCTGGTGTGTGTGTATGTACGTCTATCTCACTTCCTACCGTTGTCTCTCTCACCCTGGTGTGTGTGTATGTACGTCTATCTCACTTCCTACCGTTGTCTCTCTCACCCTGGTGTGTGTGTATGTACGTCTATCTCACTTCCTACCGTTGTCTCTCTCACCCTGGTGTGTGTGTATGTACGTCTATCTCACTTCCTACCGTTGTCTCTCTCACCCTGGTGTGTGTGTATGTACGTCTATCTCACTTCCTACCGTTGTCTCTCTCACCCTGCTGTGTGTGTATATGTATATGTCTATCTCACTTCCTACCGTTGTCTCTCTCACCCTGCTGTGTGTGTATATGTATATGTCTATCTCACTTCCTACCGTTGTCTCTCTCACCCTGCTGTGTGTGTATATGTATATGTCTATCTCACTTCCTACCGTTGTCTCTCTCACCCTGGTGTGTGTGTATGTACGTCTATCTCACTTCCTACCGTTGTCTCTCTCAACCTGGTGTGTGTGTATGTACGTCTATCTCACTTCCTACCGTTGTCTCTCTCACCCTGGTGTGTGTGTATGTACGTCTATCTCACTTCCTACCGTTGTCTCTCTCACCCTGGTGTGTGTGTATGTACGTCTATCTCACTTCCTACCGTTGTCTCTCTCACCCTGCTGTGTGTGTGTGTATGTACGTCTATCTCACTTCCTACCGTTGTCTCTCTCACCCTGCCGTGTGTGTGTATGTACGTCTATCTCACTTCCTACAGTTGTCTCTCTCACCCTGCTGTGTGTGTATGTAGATGTCTCTCTCACTTCCTACCGTTCTGTCTCTCTCACCCTGCTGTGTGTGTATGTATAAGTCTATCTCACTTCCTACTGTTCTGTCTCTCTCTCCCTGCTGTGTGTGTGTATGTGCGTGTGTATGTAGATGTCTCTCACTTCCTACTGTTCTGTATGTCTCTCTCACTGTGTGTGTATGTACACGTCTCTCTCACCCTGCTGTGTGTGTATGTACACGTCTCTCTCACTTCCTACTGTTCTGTCTCTCTCACCCTGCTGTGTGTGTATGTACATGTCTATCTCACTTCCTACTGTCCTGTGTGACTCTCTCACCCTGCTGTGTGTGTGTGTGTGTTTGTGTATACACACGTCTCTCTCTCACCCTGAAGTGTGTGTGTATGTATGTCTATCTCACTTCCTGCTGTTCTGTGTCTCTCTCACCCTGCTTTGTGTATATGTATGTCTATCTCACTTCCTACTGTTCTGTCTCTCTCACCCTGCTGTGTGTGTGTGTGTGTGTGTGTGTGTGTGTGTGTGTGTGTGTATGTATGTCTATCTCACTTCCTGCTGTTCTGTGTCTCTCTCACCCTGCTTTGTGTATATGTATGTCTCTCTCACATCCTACTGTTCTGTCTCTCTCACTCTGCTGTGTGTGTGTGTGTACATGTCTATCTCACTTCCTACTATTCTGTGTGTTCTGTGTGTGTCTCTCACTCACCCTGCTGTGTGTCTCTCACTCACCCTGCTGTGTGTCTCTCACTCACCCTGCTGTGTGTCTCTCACTCACCCTGCTGTGTGTCTCTCTCTCACTCACCCTGCTGTGTGTCTCTCTCTCACTCACCCTGCTGTGCGTGTCTCTCTCACTCACCCTGCTGTGCGTGTCTCTCTCACTCACCCTGCTGTGCGTCTCTCTCACTCACCCTGCTGTGCGTCTCTCTCACTCACCCTGCTGTGCGTCTCTCTCACTCACCCTGCTGTGCGTCTCTCTCACTCACCCTGCTGTGCGTCTCTCTCACTCACCCTGCTGTGCGTCTCTCTCACTCACCCTGCTGTGCGTCTCTCTCACTCACCCTGCTGTGCGTCTCTCTCACTCACCCTGCTGTGCGTCTCTCTCACTCACCCTGCTGTGCGTCTCTCTCACTCACCCTGCTGTGCGTCTCTCTCACTCACCCTGCTGTGCGTCTCTCTCACTCACCCTGCTGTGCGTCTCTCTCACTCACCCTGCTGTGCGTCTCTCACTCACCCTGCTGTGCGTCTCTCTCACTCACCCTGCTGTGCGTCTCTCTCACTCACCCTGCTGTGCGTCTCTCTCACTCACCCTGCTGTGCGTCTCTCTCACTCACCCTGCTGTGCGTCTCTCTCACTCACCCTGCTGTGCGTCTCTCTCACTCACCCTGCTGTGCGTCTCTCTCACTCACCCTGCTGTGCGTCTCTCTCACTCACCCTGCTGTGCGTCTCTCTCACTCACCCTGCTGTGCGTCTCTCTCACTCACCCTGCTGTGCGTCTCTCTCACTCACCCTGCTGTGCGTCTCTCACTCACCCTGCTGTGCGTCTCTCACTCACCCTGCTGTGCGTCTCTCACTCACCCTGCTGTGCGTCTCTCACTCACCCTGCTGTGCGTCTCTCACTCACCCTGCTGTGCGTCTCTCACTCACCCTGCTGTGCGTCTCTCACTCACCCTGCTGTGCCTCTCTCACTCACCCTGCTGTGCCTCTCTCACTCACCCTGCTGTGCCTCTCTCACTCACCCTGCTGTGCCTCTCTCACTCACCCTGCTGTGCCTCTCTCACTCACCCTGCTGTGCCTCTCTCACTCACCCTGCTGTGCCTCTCTCACTCACCCTGCTGTGCCTCTCTCACTCACCCTGCTGTGCCTCTCTCACTCACCCTGCTGTGCCTCTCTCACTCACCCTGCTGTGCCTCTCTCACTCACCCTGCTGTGCCTCTCTCACTCACCCTGCTGTGCCTCTCTCACTCACCCTGCTGTGCCTCTCTCACTCACCCTGCTGTGCCTCTCTCACTCACCCTGCTGTGCCTCCTCTCACTCACCCTGCTGTGCCTCCTCTCACTCACCCTGCTGTGCCTCTCTCACTCACCCTGCTGTGCCTCCTCTCACTCACCCTGCTGTGCCTCTCTCACTCACCCTGCTGTGCCTCTCTCACTCACCCTGCTGTGTCTCTCTCACTCACCCTGCTGTGTGTGTGTCTCTCACTCACCCTGCTGTGTGTGTGTCTCTCTCACTCACCCTGCTGTGTGTGTCTCTCTCACTCACCCTGCTGTGTGTGTCTCTCTCACTCACCCTGCTGTGTGTGTCTCTCTCACTCACCCTGCTGTGTGTGTCTCTCTCACTCACCCTGCTGTGTGTGTCTCTCTCACTCACCCTGCTGTGTGTGTCTCTCTCACTCACCCTGCTGTGTGTGTCTCTCTCACTCACCCTGCTGTGTGTGTCTCTCTCACTCACCCTGCTGTGTGTGTCTCTCTCACTCACCCTGCTGTGTGTGTCTCTCTCACTCACCCTGCTGTGTGTGTCTCTCTCACTCACCCTGCTGTGTGTGTCTCTCTCACTCACCCTGCTGTGTGTGTCTCTCTCACTCACCCTGCTGTGTGTGTCTCTCTCACTCACCCTGCTGTGTGTGTCTCTCTCACTCACCCTGCTGTGTGTGTCTCTCTCACTCACCCTGCTGTGTGTGTCTCTCTCACTCACCCTGCTGTGTGTGTCTCTCTCACTCACCCTGCTGTGTGTGTCTCTCTCACTCACCCTGCTGTGTGTGTCTCTCTCACTCACCCTGCTGTGTGTGTCTCTCTCACTCACCCTGCTGTGTGTGTCTCTCTCACTCACCCTGCTGTGTGTGTCTCTCTCACTCACCCTGCTGTGTGTGTCTCTCTCACTCACCCTGCTGTGTGTGTCTCTCTCACTCACCCTGCTGTGTGTGTCTCTCTCACTCACCCTGCTGTGTGTGTCTCTCTCACTCACCCTGCTGTGTGTGTCTCTCTCACTCACCCTGCTGTGTGTGTCTCTCTCACTCACCCTGCTGTGTGTGTCTCTCTCACTCACCCTGCTGTGTGTGTCTCTCTCACTCACCCTGCTGTGTACCCTGCTGTGTGTGTCTCTCTCACTCACCCTGCTGTGTGTGTCTCTCTCACTCACCCTGCTGTGTGTGTCTCTCTCACTCACCCTGCTGTGTGTGTCTCTCTCACTCACCCTGCTGTGTGTGTCTCTCTCACTCACCCTGCTGTGTGTGTCTCTCTCACTCACCCTGCTGTGTGTGTCTCTCTCACTCACCCTGCTGTGTGTGTCTCTCTCACTCACCCTGCTGTGTGTGTGTCTCTCACTCACCCTGCTGTGTGTGTCTCTCTCACTCACCCTGCTGTGTGTGTCTCTCTCACTCACCCTGCTGTGTGTGTCTCTCTCACTCACCCTGCTGTGTGTGTCTCTCTCACTCACCCTGCTGTGTGTGTCTCTCTCACTCACCCTGCTGTGTGTGTCTCTCTCACTCACCCTGCTGTGTGTGTCTCTCTCACTCACCCTGCTGTGTGTGTCTCTCTCACTCACCCTGCTGTGTGTGTCTCTCTCACTCACCCTGCTGTGTGTGTCTCTCTCACTCACCCTGCTGTGTGTGTCTCTCTCACTCACCCTGCTGTGTGTGTCTCTCTCACTCACCCTGCTGTGTGTGTCTCTCTCACTCACCCTGCTGTGTGTATATGTCTATCTCGCTTCCTACTGTTCTGTCTCTCATCCTGCTGTGTGTGTATGTATGTATATGTACATGTCTATCTCACTTCCTACTGTTCTGTGTGCCTCTCTCACCCTGCTGTGTGTGTGTGTGTGTGTGTGTGTGTGTGTGTATGTATGTAGATGTCGATCTCACTTCCTACTGTTCTGTCTCTCTCACTCTGCTGTGTGAGTGTATGTACATGTCTATCTCACTTCCTACTATTCTGTGTGTTTCTGTGCGTCTCTCTCACTCACCCTGCTGTGTGTGTGTGTATGTACACGTCTATCTCACTTCCTACTGTTCTGTCTCTCTCACTCTGCTGTGTGAGTGTATGTACATGTCTATCTCACTTCCTACTATTCTGTGTGTTTCTGTGCGTCTCTCTCACTCACCCTGCTGTGTGTGTGTGTATGTACACGTCTATCTCACTTCCTACTGTTCTGTCTCTCTCACTCTGCTGTGTGAGTGTATGTACATGTCTATCTCACTTCCTACTATTCTGTGTGTTTCTGTGCGTCTCTCTCACTCACCCTGCTGTGTGTGTGTGTATGTACACGTCTATCTCGCTTCCTACTGTTCTGTCTCTCTCACCCTGCTGTGTGTGTATGTACATGTCTATATCACTTCCTACTGTTCTGTGTGCCTCTCTCACCCTGCTGTGTGTGTATGTACATGTCTATCTCACTTCCTACTGTTCTGTGTGCCTCTCTCACCCTGCTGTGTGTGTATGTAGATGTCTATCTCACTTCCTACTGTTCTGTGTGCCTCTCTCACCCTGCTGTGTGTGTATGTACATGTCTATCTCACTTCCTACTGTTCTGTGTGCCTCTCTCACCCTGCAGTGTGTATGTACATGTCTATCTCACTTCCTACTGTTCTGTGTGCCTCTCTCACCCTGCTGTGTGTGTATGTAGATGTCTATCTCACTTCCTACCGTTCTGTCTCTCTCACCCTGCTGTGTGTGTATGTACATGTCTATCTCACTTCCTACTGTTCTGTGTGCCTCTCTCACCCTGCTGTGTGTGTATGTACATGTCTATCTCACTTACTACTGTTCTGTGCGTTTCTCTCTCACCCTGCTGTGTGTGTGTGCGTATGTACGTCTCTATCACTTCCTGTGCGAATAAAGATGTAATACCAGCTCTCAACTGTCAACCTATATCGGTAGACAAATAGAAAAGAAATATACAATGTATATATGAATATATATATGTATATAAATGTGTTCAAAATGTTAGAACAAAGTATTGTGCAGCATGAACAAATGATTCAGTGTACCCTTAACACTGTAAGTAATATAAAAAGCAAGAGGAATAATCAGAAGTAATTCAGCGCAACCAAATACAATACAATAATACAAAGGATAATCAAGTCCCTTACACCGCAGTGTAAGGTGTTTTTATTACTGGATCTTTCACATGGACTGAACCATATCATTGTACACCTGAAGTTTTTTATACCATTTGAAGTGAAAACATTCTTTTCTTCAACATTTACCTGGCTTACACACCTTTCAGGTGTATGTATATGTGTTAATGCTTACATCATCAAGGATTGAGGGTCTTACATGTGAGTGCATTTCGTTATCTCGTTAAATAAATTATTGGTTTAAACACTATTACGCTATGTACTTTCTCTTTTCTTCTACCACATACTTCTGAGAAATTGGAGACCAAAGGACATACGGTATCAGTACCATACTCCTGGGAGACACCAAGGCATCACACCAAAGATGATCCTGGAAGTTTCTAATAGAAAAGTGCCATACGCAAGATTGCAGAGAAAGAAATCCCCTACTCCAAGAAGTCACTACAGATGCAAATAACCTCAGACCGAGGGATCAACTAACAGCAGTTCCTTAGTGATTGAGGTAATTTCTGGTAAGGAGACATCCATTCATTAACCTCATCGCATATTTCAACAAGGATTACTAAATAGAAAAACTTAGAGACTTGATTATCCCTTTGTATTGTATTTGGTTGCGCTGAATTACTTCTGATTATTCCTCTTGCTTTTTATAATACTCTATCACTTCCTACTGTCCTCTCTCTCACCCTGCTGTGTGTGTGTGTATGACATGCCTATCTCACTTCCTTCCTACTGTTCTGTGTGTTTCTCTCTCACCCTGTTGTGTGTGTGTGTGTGTGTCTGTATGTACATGTGTATCTCACTTCCTACTGTTCCGTATCTCTCTCACCCTGCTGTCTCTCACCCTGCTGTGTGTGTGTATGTACATGTCTATCTCCCTTGACATGTAACTGGTCGAACAGACCCACATTACCTAGTGTATGTCTCCACAAGAGCAAACGCATTACAAATGGTCTGCAACTCTGATAGAGTCGGTTTAATATATAAGGGGATAGTTTAATTACAAAGATGAACAACATAAGTTCCTTAGAATATGCCATGTTCACAGTCTGTTTTCACTAAGTCCCATTGCCAGCGGACAGATAACTTTCCACTATTGTGTGCTGCCCTAATACAATGTGAACGATGACAGGCACAATCCATATCAGAGCTCTGTAATTAGCTCATATTAACCGACATACGGATTTTGTTCATCGTTCAGATAATACACTAGTAACAACTATCTAAGGGTTATATTTTCGTCTAAATTCCCATGTTTTTCAAAGACATCGATAACCCTATTTGCGCTGTACCTAATCATCATATAGGTTTTACTATAGTCACTTTATATACATTATGATCACTTGACACATATCATTGTATGTTAAGCAGTATCTATATAAGAATTAATAGTAATCATAAGAAACAGTGCTTTGTTAATCAATTGCTCTGTACATGCCAGTGATTAATAAGCAGGAAGTGATGCGAAATATTGGGTAACAATAGATCTTAGTCACCTATGTGTGTTGCTAGAATATAAACAATTCCGCTTTTCCGGGGCTGACGTAATGAGCCGATACTCAATCAGCAATAAGCTGAAGTACACGCCCACTTTACAATACGTCTATGGCGATGATTCGTCTGACGGGGGGCGTAGTTACCGCAGAGTATAGTTGATTGGTCTATCACCGGACACTTTAAATGTATTTAAATGGGTGGCACTCTGACCTTGGTTTGCCTAATCTTTCACATTGACAAAGGTCGCAAAGACGGCCGAAACGCGTTTGTGGTTATTGTGCATATATTTGCACTTTTATTTGCTTTGTTATGTTTGTCACCTGACGCCGACGGCTGCAGATATCAGCCAGGAAACAGGGGGGTGACAACATATTAGTTTAATAATCGTCTGGCTCTTAATGGTACGTTAATGAGGAGTTCTTACCCTCAGTTTTAAGGTTAACTGAATAAAAGTATTAAACTTTTAATCAATTTAATTACACATTAATATAGGAAAGAGTGCTTAGACTAAACCCCCACTTTGGTCTTTCCCTGTCTCAAACCTCATTGTATTTATTGGGGGGTAGCACCGGAGTGAGTTCTTTAACAACTCCATTATTTCCTATTTACCAATTTAGATTAGTGCCAGTAATTAATTTACGTTTTTATATTTCAGTGGATGTAAAGATTTCTACTTTTCTTATTTTCCATTTACAAAAAAAAAAAAAAAGGAGAGAAAGAAAGCTTATGATTTCATTATATTCATCACAATTTTAAGATTGTATGGTGAATGTTTTCGTTCTAACATGTAGGGTTAAAACCATTTAGAAAATATCTCAATTTCAAGCATCACAACAGCATTGCTAAAAAACAAAAACAGAAAAAGTTCTTTGAACTATGTTTTTAGGAATCTTACCTCCAGCTCCCACAGGGAACTCTCCAGTGCCCGGCATTTTGCTGGATCTGGTTCATCCATGCAGTATGGATCCATCATCAGATCTATTAAATATAAAATAAACTAACTTAGAATCTATTGGCTGTGAGGTATAATTATTTTTTAAACATTTTTTATTGAAGTTTCAGAGACAAGTAAAATACAGGATTTGTCCATTAACAATATTAACAACAAAGTATAACACTCAGTATTATTACATAGAAGTTGTCCATTCAGCTGAAAGAAAGGTTGTAGGGCTAAGCATAAGGTTGATACATTCCTATTGGAACTCTCAAAGATAATCGTAACAGTAGGCCCACTATAACAAATGGAAACATGTGTCATATCAAGTGAAGTGTCAATTAAAAGTTTGGACTAATTGAGGCGGAACTTCATATTTTATTTTTTTATATTTTGGTAATTGGAACATGAACTCCACTCCTGCGTAGTAAATAAATTCTAATGTCCTATAAAGATTGTCATGATGTGGAGAATTAGCTTTTATAATGACCACAGGTGGGTTACAAAGAGTGGGAAAGAAAAGGTGTAGCAGTGGGCTAGAGCCACTTGAATTATAGGGAAGATGGGGGGGGGGGACAGAAAAAGGAAGGAGGGCGGAGCTAACCCCGTTCGGGCTGTATGGTGAACTCACTTATAGGCTTATGTGGGCTACAGATGCAAGCAGGGTAATAACTAAAATAAGGTATCAAGGGGAATGCTTTATTTGGTATGCGTAAAACTAATCTTCCCAGGGCTGATTCCACAGTGAAAACTGGTTATGTACAATTATAGGTGGACCTGACAGGGTCCCTTAATGAAGACGAAGGGGGCTACAGGGTGAGGGGAGATATATTGAGGGGAGATATATTAAGATGGCCAGTGGCCCTAGATTAAAGCTATGTAAAGGGTAGCCTGTCAGGAGGGTCCTGTACCCCTAGAGGGTGGCTGCTGTGGTATGAGGATGTAATATCAAACTTGTGCTAGTGCCGTATTCACCTATAGAAACTGTCTCCACTGGAGTTGGTTATTCATGAATTATAAGAGCTTGAGGTAAACAAACCTAACTTCCTATATATATCTAAATCCTTAATGTTAACCAGTACTTTCATTCTAAATGCCCAAAGGACAAGAACTAACAGGTATGTCTTATGAGCCTCCCTAACTAGTAACTTTTATAGATCCGGATAGTTATAGCTCATCTAACTTTAGCTGGGTATGATAGAAAGGAGGTGTTCTGTTATATAACTCCAATCATACCAGCTTAGAGACATAGCGTAGAACTAAATGAGATATACATAAGGGAATGAGCAAATACCGAACTCAGACATTGAAATCAGACATTCACATACTTAGGGATCAAGTGAGTTATCATTATAAAACCCTCTATACAGAGGTATTGTTAGGTGTGTGTAAAAACTGACATATAGTAGAAATAGGGTATCATTGCTACCCCTTTGAACCTAAGTAAGTAATCTTAAAGCAATGCTGAGAAGGGGAAAACATTAAGTAACATTAAGAGTACAGCAAGTACCTATTTCGTAGGAAAACCTTCAGTCCAACTAACTATGTCTCATTAGGTACAATTAAATATGCATTCTGGTTAATAACAGAGACACAATTAAGTATCTCCTAAAGTGTATAGCTTCGCACATATGACGACTGATAAAGATAAAAACTTAGTACTCTTTTTTCCCCTGTGTTGTGCTCATCAGGATACTCACATGCAAAATGAACTAGCTTCTATATGCAATATTTTGAGCCTTACTTGAGATCCAGTATTAAAACCCAAGTGTTTACAATCAGGCGATGTTGTCGTCTATAAGCTATTTAGAAAGTCAGTGTCCCAAATGTGGAGTTCTGTATAGAAATAGTTTGTCTAGGGGATTATAAACCTATAGGTCCAGGAAATTATGGCAGGTTGATACTCCACTAAGGACCAGCTTCATACAGGGGAAGAGAACAACCCAGAAGTAATTCAGCCAAATCCCCTTCTTATACAACTTGTATACATAGCATTGGCTGGTGGGATCTCTGGGTATTGTAGAATGTACAATGAATCAATAAGCTAACCAAACTCTGTTCTTATATAACGTATCTTAATAAATGTCTGCATTAGTGATAAAATTGTAAACTTTTAGGGCATGGATAGGTAGTATACTAGGTTGGGTCAGTTATAAATTCACATAGGTATTACGTACAAATAGTCTCTCAACCAGTTATCAGGAATAGCATGGCGGAAGTAAAAATATGAAAGTGTAGGTCATATACATTAGCTACTAACAATATTCATATGAGATAGATTACACACAGCATAGATAAGCTTCAATCTGATAAGTACAAACAGTATTGGACATACATTCTATAGGAGAGCAAAACTAGGCGTCTGCTAATGTGCATATAGAACAGTATAAACATACACATGCCCAGGGACACAAAGCTCATTCTCATTAAAAAATTCTGTAGAACAGGCCTTCAAAAAATGATTAATATTATGACTAATAGTTATAATTAACTTGATAAGACAACTACTGTAAACCAATATAAAGGAAAAGAATTACTAGCTCAGGTATGCAATTTTAGAGGCCAGTAGCCTTTAACAGTGTGGGATATCTTCGCAGTTATCAGGCTCTGCCCTCATAAGTCCAAGTGACTGTCTCTGCTGAAGATATGGCAGATTTGTTGCAGAGCTGTGTGAGTCTTAGCCTATTCCGGATCTGCATGGGGCATAAATATCCACTGCTCTTGCGGTGTGGGCTAGGTCAGAATCCAGTAGTGAGATGTGAACTCCAATGTGCCCTACAATCTGGAGGCTCTGTGTGCGCATCTGAAGAATCAGGTTAGTTAAGTTCTCTGACGAAAGTCTCACCAGACAGGCTAAGGTGCATACGAGAGATTCAGGGTTGGTGTGCAGAGGCGAGATTGACCTCAGATCTGTCTCACATGCTCCCTGTATGAGCGTGACTGTGATAGACAGCGGCCGTAAATCCTTGCCTATGTCCGGTATACCTGTGACATAGTTAATATCGGCAGCAGTCCTTATAGCAGCGAAGGCCAGTTCAGAGCAAAGGATCCATCTCTCTGCATGAGGGTGCAAAGTACTTACTGATGGTAAGGTGCTAACAGGTTGCGGTGTTCTGCTCCTTAAACTAAGATCGTTGCCGGACAGAGTCTGTAAAACTGAGATCTTCTTCATTACGGTACTCGCTATTGTACTCAGAGGGTGATCAGGTGGAGAGGACTCCGAGTGGCTCCGTGGTGCTTTCAGCACTGATGTTAAAGCTCTGGTGTTAAGCTGGGAGGTCTCGCCGTGCTTGGTGATGTCTATTGTAGCGGCCATTTTAGGTGTTGAAGTGACCTCTCTTCCACCCTGATTTCTGACTGTAATTAGCAGGTCATGGAAGCAGTAGTCCATCTTCTCCTCTAATTTGCGAAGTGAAGTTTGCATCTGTTCGTTAAAATCTGCCATATTTAGTTAGGTAGCCTTGTGTTTTGTATAGATTACGTCCCAGCTGCAGAGAAGGAATTACTTCTGCCTCGTGGTCATACCGGTATATGTAGCTCCAAACCTTTGTCATATATGAAGTTTAAGGCTTCCCTAGAGCAAATTTAGGAAGACTCTTTCCCTCTTACATAAGTGTAGATCAGAAGCTTCAACAAATAACACCAATTATACTTTATATTATGCTAAATGTTTGTTGATATTGCAGGAGCTCTCATGCCACACGTCTTGTGTCATCAGTTGCAAGCTCCGCCCCCGCTGTGAGGTATAATTAGAATGTTATTTGAACATCTCAAAATTATTCTTATACTTAACTACTGTATTTTTTCATTTCTAAACTGGAGATGCAAAGCAAAAGCTTTATATACATTGCATAAATCATACTAAAAGTTTCTGCACCCAATAACAGTATTGGTGGACTAAGAAGCCTCCACAAGACTTAGTAAAAACATATTAAAATGCCCTAGGTGCAGCAATGAAATTACACCTTTCCGTAGCTTTAAGAATGAAAATACTATTCTAATAGAAGATTAAAATATCCGCACTTATGGTAACAAATGAAAATTTTGCATCTAAAAATCAGACTGTCGAATATGAATTTAATAAGTTAAAATCTGGAAAAAAAAATATTTTAAGATTTAATTGTTTAGTTATCTGCCAGAAAAAAGTTTTAGGTGAAGTTATAACCTGTAGTAGCTGCAGGTCGGTGGATGAGAGGGCGACAAGCTGGGTGCCGGCGGATAAGATTACAGATGAATGGGATAATCATGAGCAGTGCTTGAGGAGGTGCTGTGAGCGAAAGCCGGGCCAGGCGCTTAGCAAAAGCAGCAACGAGGTAGACCGGTAAATGCCTAAAATATGAACAACATATATGAAAAGGATACAAACAAGATATCAAATGCTTTCAGGTGAGCAACACTTTACACTGGTATGGATTTTTCCTAAAGCACAGCTCTCCACCAAACACTGATCTGCTCTAGTTGTATAATTAAAGTATGTCTTGTAACTTACGTTGATGACAGAAACAAATTGGCAAGGTGAAAAAAGCGGGCACGATATTTCACATGAAACACAGATGGGTCAAGAAGGCAGTAGAGCTTCTTGTAGAAATCTGGATACTCTCTAGTGAGAAACAGAAAAAATAGTGAAAACAATTCACACAGTGGCTGCTACAATGTGTGGGCTCATAAGAAAGAAATACTTACAGGTTATGTTGATGAATCAACATGAAGAGGCCATTCAGAGCAAGAAGACTGATAGCTCCACCTAGGGGGGAAAAAAAATAAAAAAAATTTTATGCACACACATACATAGTCAGTGCTGTGCAAAAGACTTAGCCACCATAAGATTTGTTGCTTTAGCAAAGTTTTAATGACCATCCATATTTATTTTTCGGTCTTTTCATTAAGATAAACAATAGAAAATACAGGAAATATGTAAACAAAATATAAAAAAAATAAAATAAATAAATAATTAAAAAAAAAAAAATTCAGAATAAAATGGCTTCTTCAGGCAAAAGTCCATATTTACGGTGACCTCCCATGGCACTAAGCACATCTTGAACTCTTTTGGGGAGACTGTCCTGAAGTTTTCTGAAATAATCTTCTGGTATACCAGGCTTCTTTCATCACTTCCCATAGTTCTTCTTTAGATTTAGGTTCTTATTTCTTTCTTTGTCCAGATGATCCCATACTGCCTCTATAATATTCAGGTCTGGACTCTGCGGAGACCAGTCCATGACTGTCAGTGTTTTATCAGCTGTTTTTCTTTCCAAATATGATTTCACTGCATTAGCATTGTGCTTGGGATCGTTATTTATGCTGAAAAATAAAACCTTTCCCAACCAGGCACTTTCCAGAAGGAATGGCATGATGAATTAAAACCTGTCTGTACTTTTCAGCATTTATGTTCCCATCAATTCGGACAATATCGCCAACACCAGTGGCAGAAATGCAGCCCCAAAGCAGGACAGACCCTCCACAATGTTTCACTGAAGACCACAAGCACTCATTCTTCCATCTCTCTCCAACTATTCTTCTCACATATTGTCGACCCCAAAATTTAAAACTTGGATTTGTCACTCCAGAATATTCTTTTCCACTGATCTTCATTCCAATCTTTGTGAGCTTTAGCATATCTTAGCCTTTTCACACTGTTCCCCTTCCGAAAAAGTGTTTTTTTGGCTGCTATCCTTCCACAAAGATCATTCCTGATCAAGCTTCTTTGGACTGTAGAAGGGTTAACTTGGCATTCGCTGCCACATGGTGAGCCAGGTCCTTGATGGACTTCTTCCGGTCTCTCAAAGAAGAAACTCTGAGAAACCTCTCATCAAATTTTGAAAGTTTTCTTAACCTTCCAGTCCTTTTTTGTCCTTGAGCTCTCCTGATTCTTCAAATTTCTATATAACAGCTTGAATACCACATCTTGAGTATCCAGTCTGTATGCCGATTTCCCTTTGAAAGTGGCCTTGCTGATGAACAAGTATGATTTTATGTCTGTCAAATTCTGTGATCTTTGGCATTTTGAATGGAATGATGTGATTGGAAGTTGGTCTTATTAGCAAGTGTTCAATGAATTAAACTCATACCACATGGGTAAGTAATGCTCAAGCATGTCTTGCCCAAACCTGGTGTAATAGACCTTTTTCACAGCAGTCATTTTGACACGGAATAAAAGCAAAATACAGGTGTTTGCAATGACATTAATTAGGGTTCCATTACATTTACGTTTATGAGAGCCAGGTTTCTGCTATTGCTCAAGTGTAAGGGAAGGTCCCACTAAATACTTGCCACTTTAGCCTATAGAAGCTGTTTTTTCCCGTTTTTTTTAATACTTCATACAAATATCCTGTATTTTCTGGTTGTATCCTAAAACAAATAATATAACTTTCCCATGTTCTTCTATCTTCAAATTTACCTGTCTTAGCATCTCTTGTCGACACTTAGATTGTTTCCATGAGAACATACTGAGTTTGGTCACAATTTGGCAACTGTGTTTGCAGTAATGTAAAAAAAATATTGCTCTAGACACATGCACCCTTCTGACCATACCTCAGTATGGTATCTGGGAAAGAAGTTTTTTTTGCTGAAGCAGGTAAATTTAATTTTGACTTCTATGTCCCTTTAATATTCAAACATATACAGAAGTACACAGATCATATGTGCCATTTATAACCTCTTACCAATTTCATAGGCAGCTGTAAGGAAATCTATCATCAAGGTTGGCTTGCTCATGTGAGGTAGGATGGATTCATGCATGATCAAGAGTACTTTCTTATACATGTTGATTTGAAGCTAGAAGGGAAACAAGATATCAATCAAAGAAGCAAGAGTAAAAAAAAAAATCACTGACACGATCACTTCCAAAATCATTGCTTTACATCCAATGCACAGGTCATGAAAATTGTATTTAAAAGGACAGTTAATATAGAATTACATAATCAACAAGTACATATTAAAAAGATAATGTGATAACACTTAAAATTTGAAATTTGTCAGAAAAAAATCAGCTCATTTAAAATTATTTCATTTTGCTTGCCCTGTGTATCATGTGACAGCCATTAGCCAATAACAGACTTGTATAAAGATACAATCTGAATTCTTGCACATGTTCAATAGCAGCTAGTGCATCGGGAAGTGTGCATATAAAAAGACTGAGCACAATTTGATAATGGAAGTAAATTGGAAAGTCTCTTAAAAATGCTTGCTCTTTCTGAATAATAAGTTTAATTTTGACTATAGTGCACATTTAAAAGGGATATAAAAGCACTAAAAGAAAATTCTCTAATGTTATATCCAATCAATAGTGCAATAATAAAATGATCTAACTATGGGGTTAATCACAACCCTAATTTATCAAATGATGCATCTACAAAAATCCCTGTAGACTTTAATGATTTTTCTATAGAATATTTAGATAAGATTGTTTTAAAGGATTGTGATCACTTCCAATGTGTTTAACCCTTGCACATGATTAAATGCATAATTAAAGTTTCATGTGTCTTTAAAATGTACAGCAATAGATTTGCTTATGCAAAAAAGTTTATGTTTAAAGACATGAAACCAAAAATTACAACAAAAGTAGTGGCTATAAAGAAGAAATCCACAGAAGAAATGCAATTACAGCACTCTGTGCCCAGACTTAAGAGGCAATGAAATTCCTGATTTACTGTTTAAAATGTAACTTTTATTATGTTAAAATAAGAAAAAAAACACACAAAGAGAATTAAAAAAACAATGCGAGACAACATCCTGGTAACGGGTAAGCGTGGTACTTGATAATATAATTATTGCCTTTAATGTTTAAGTATCAAAGCGGCCTCAAATCCAAATAATAAATAGTAGAGCCTGCTTCCCTCTAGACAATAAAGTGGGTAACAAGGGTGAGTTGAAACATGAAGATCAAGACTGGGTGCTAACAATTGCACTAATAACCACACCTGTATGTACTGCCACTATGTAGGTATAGAACTGGGATGTGTGGCTCATATTTTTAGGTACATCTGTAAAGTAATATGATGTGTTCAACATCTATAGGCCTAGATTTAGAGTTCGGCGGTAAAAGGGCTGTTAACGCTCCGCGGGCTTTTTTCTGGCCGCACCATAAATTTAACTCTGGTATCGAGAGTTCAAACAAATGCTGCGTTAGGCTCCAAAAAAGGAGCGTAGAGCATTTTTACCGCAAATGCAACTCTCGATACCAGAGCTGCTTACGGACGCGGCCGGCATCAAAAACGTGCTCGTGCACGATTCTCCCATAGGAAACAATGGGGCTGTTTGAGCTGAAAAAAAACCTAACACCTGCAAAAAAGCAGCGTTCAGCTCCTAACGCAGCACCATTGTTTCCTATGGGGAAACACTTCCTACGTCTGCACCTAACACTCTAACATGTACCCCGAGTCTAAACACCCCTAGCCTTACACTTATTAACCCCTAATCTGCCGCCCACGCTATCGCTGACCCCTGCATTACACTTTTAACCCCTAATCTGCCGCTCCGTAAAACGCCGCCACCTACGTTATCCCTATGTACCCCTAATCTGCTGCCCTAACATCGCCGACCCCTATGTTATATTTATTAACCCCTAATCTGCCCCCCACAACGTCGCCAACACCTGCCTACACTTATTAACCCCTAATCTGCCGAGCGGACCTGAGCGCTACTATAATAAAGTTATTAACCCCTAATCCGCCTCACTAACCCTATCATAAATAGTATTAACCCCTAATCTGCCCTCCCTAACATCGCCGACACCTACCTTCAATTATTAACCCCTAAACTTCCGATCGGAGCTCACCGCTATTCTAATAAATGGATTAACCCCTAAAGCTAAGTCTAACCCTAACACTAACACCCCCCTAAGTTAAATATAATTTTTATCTAACGAAATAAATTAACTCTTATTAAATAACTTATTCCTATTTAAAGCTAAATACTTACCTGTAAAATAAATCCTAATAGCTACAATATAAATTATAATTATATTATAGCTATTTTAGGATTTATATTTATTTTACAGGCAACTTTGTAATTATTTTAACCAGGTACAATAGCTATTAAATAGTTAAGAACTATTTAATAGTTACCTAGTTAAAATAATAACAAATTTACCTGTAAAATAAATCCTAACCTAAGTTATAATTAAACCTAACACTACCCTATCAATAAAATAATTAAATAAACTACCTACAATTACCTACAATTAACCTAACACTACACTATCAATAAATTAAATAAACACAATTGCTACAAATAAATACAATTAAATAAACTAGCTAAAGTACAAAAAATAAAAAAGAACTAAGTTACAGAAAATAAAAAAATATTTACAAACATAATAAAAATATTACAACAATTTTAAACTAATTACACCTACTCTAAGCCCCCTAATAAAATAACAAAGCCCCCCAAAATAAAAAATTCCCTACCCTATTCTAAATTAAAAAAGTTACAAGCTCTTTTACCTTACCAGCCCTGAACAGGGCCCTTTGCGGGGCATGCCCCAAGAATTTCAGCTCTTTTGCCTGTAAAAAAAAACATACAATACCCCCCCCCCCAACATTACAACCCACCACCCACATACCCCTAATCTAACCCAAACCCCCCTTAAATAAACCTAACACTAAGCCCCTGAAGATCTTCCTACCTTGTCTTCACCATCCAGGTATCACCGATCCGTCCTGGCTCCAAGATCTTCATCCAACCCAAGCGGGGGTTGGCGATCCATAATCCGGTGCTCCAAAGTCTTCCTCCTATCCGGCAAGAAGAGGACATCCGGACCGGCAAACATCTTCTCCAAGCGGCATCTTCGATCTTCTTCCATCCGGTGCGGAGCGGGTCCATCTTGAAGCAGGCGACGCGGATCCATCCTCTTCTTCCGATGTCTCCCGACTAATGACGGTTCCTTTAAGGGACGTCATCCAAGATGGCGTCCCTCGAATTCCGATTGGCTGATAGGATTCTATCAGCCAATCGGAATTAAGGTAGGAATTTTCTGATTGGCTGATGGAATCAGCCAATCAGAATCAAGTTCAATCCGATTGGCTGATCCAATCAGCCAATCAGATTGAGCTCGCATTCTATTGGCTGTTCCGATCAGCCAATAGAATGCAAGCTCAATCTGATTGGCTGATGGGATCGGCCAATCGGATTGAACTTGATTCTGATTGGCTGATTCCATCAGCCAATCAGAAAATTCCTACCTTAATTCCGATTGGCTGATAGAATCCTATCAGCCAATCGGAATTCGAGGGACGCCATCTTGGATGACGTCCCTTAAAGGAACCGTCATTAGTCGGGAGACATCGGAAGAAGAGGATGGATCCGCGTCGCCTGCTTCAAGATGGACCCGCTCCGCACCGGATGGAAGAAGATCGAAGATGCCGCTTGGAGAAGATGTTTGCCGGTCCGGATGTCCTCTTCTTGCCGGATAGGAGGAAGACTTTGGAGCACCGGATTATGGATCGCCAACCCCCGCTTGGGTTGGATGAAGATCTTGGAGCCAGGACGGATCGGTGATACCTGGATGGTGAAGACAAGGTAGGAAGATCTTCAGGGGCTTAGTGTTAGGTTTATTTAAGGGGGGTTTGGGTTAGATTAGGGGTATGTGGGTGGTGGGTTGTAATGTTGGGGGGGGGTATTGTATGTTTTTTTTTTACAGGCAAAAGAGCTGAAATTCTTGGGGCATGCCCCGCAAAGGGCCCTGTTCAGGGCTGGTAAGGTAAAAGAGCTTGTAACTTTTTTAATTTAGAATAGGGTAGGGAATTTTTTATTTTGGGGGGCTTTGTTATTTTATTAGGGGGCTTAGAGTAGGTGTAATTAGTTTAAAATTGTTGTAATATTTTTATTATGTTTGTAAATATTTTTTTATTTTCTGTAACTTAGTTCTTTTTTATTTTTTGTACTTTAGCTAGTTTATTTAATTGTATTTATTTGTAGCAATTGTGTTTAATTAATTTATTGATAGTGTAGTGTTAGGTTAATTGTAGGTAATTGTAGGTAGTTTATTTAATTATTTTATTGATAGGGTAGTGTTAGGTTTAATTATAACTTAGGTTAGGACTTATTTTACAGGTAAATTTGTTATTATTTTAACTAGGTAACTATTAAATAGTTCTTAACTATTTAATAGCTATTGTACCTGGTTAAAATAATTACAAAGTTGCCTGTAAAATAAATATTAATCCTAAAATAGCTATAATATAATTATAATTTATATTGTAGCTATATTAGGATTTATTTTACAGGTAAGTATTTAGCTTTAAATAGGAATAAGTTATTTAATAAGAGTTAATTTATTTCGTTAGATAAAAATTATATTTAACTTAGGGGGGTGTTAGTGTTAGGGTTAGACTTAGCTTTAGGGGTTAATCCATTTATTAGAATAGCGGTGAGCTCCGATCGGAAGTTTAGGGGTTAATAATTGAAGTTAGGTGTCGGCGATGTTAGGGAGGGCAGATTAGGGGTTAATACTATTTATGATAGGGTTAGTGAGGCGGATTAGGGGTTAATAACTTTATTATAGTAGCGCTCAGGTCCGCTCGGCAGATTAGGGGTTAATAAGTGTAGGCAGGTGTCGGCGACGTTGAGGGGGGCAGATTAGGGGTTAATAAATATAATATAGGGGTCGGCGATGTTAGGGGCAGCAGATTAGGGGTACATAGGGATAACGTAGGTGGCGGCGATTTGCGGTCGGAAGATTAGGGGTTAATTATTGTAAGTAGCTGGCGGCGACGTTGTGGGGGGCAGGTTAGGGGTGAATAAATATAATACAGGGGTCGGCGGGGTTAGGGGCAGCAGATTAGGGGTACATAAATATAACGTAGGTGGCGGTCGGCAGATTAGGGGTTAAAAATTTTAATCGAGTGGCGGCGGTGTGGGGGGAGCTCTGTTTAGGGGTACATAGGTAGTTTATGGGTGTTAGTGTACTTTAGGGTACAGTAGTTAAGAGCTTTATAAACCGGCGTTAGCCAGAAAGCTCTTAACTCCTGCTATTTTCAGGCGGCTGGAGTTTTGTCGTTAGAGCTCTAACGCTCACTGCAGAAACGACTCTAAATACCAGCGTTAGAAAGATCCCATTGAAAAGATAGGCTACGCAAATGGCGTAGGGGGATCTGCGGTATGGAAAAGTCGCGGCTGAAAAGTGAGCGTTAGACCCTTTAATCACTGACTCCAAATACCAGCGGGCGCCCAAAACCAGCGTTAGGAGCCTCTAACGCTGGTTTTGACGGCTACCGCCGAACTCTAAATCTAGGCCTTAGTGTTTTAAACTAGTGAGAGCAATTATTGAACAAGTGTTGTAAAGTATGTAGTGCTTATACACGTTTAGTTACACTGTCACTTTCAAACTCCTGCGCTGAAGATAGAGGCTAAGTGGATACAGTCCGTATATTCACAATTACTATATATGCATAAAAAGAGAGAGTAGATCACACAGGATCAGTGAGATCTAAAAGTCTAGGCAAAACAGCACCTAAAAGTCAAAATGATAAGATAAGACACAATCTATGCAAAAATAAATCAGATATATGGCCAATAAAGTAACCAAAGTGGTGCACCACCTATGCTTTATAAATTGAATATATTGAATATATTGAAGCAGAACGCATCCAGCGTTATATCCGGTAAACCGGTCAGGTGAATACTTATCCACATGCAGTCCGTCACCAGCAGGGAATGTTCCATAAGCCATCAAGGGTAATCTGTAGCGACAAACCAACGCGTTATTGGATACAGATGTTACATGACGCTCAGCAAACTGCTGAGATTCTTAAAGAGCCATTACATGGTCACATCAATGCAACACTTATGCAATCTACTTATTGAGCCTTTTTGCTATTAATAGTTAAATGATCCAACACATCATGTCTTGCGACCTTATAACTGGGCATTATACATTAAAGAGGGTACATGTTTTTATATACAGTTACCACAAATAATTAATGCATTTTATAACATCCATAACATATAAGATAGCATAATATTTTAAATATTTAAAACAACAGGGGCCGATTAATTATATTAAACATTAAAAAATATAAAATATGTTATATACAGTACTTATTCACAGAGTGATGATTACTCAAAGACTGTTGAGACTCAGAGGGGAAAGCAGGAACACTGCTTGTTATGCAAAATATTAATTAACGTTATCTTTTACAGAATATTAGGTTAAAGGGACATTAAACACTAAATACATCCTAGATAGAATGATGCATTCAAAGAAAAGATTAGTCCATGACTAACATGTAGATGTATTTTTTTAAAGTTTCATTAGTTGTTTAAAAAGTGACAAAATAAGTGTAAAGTTTTAGTGTCTATAAAACACTGGGAGCTGCCATGTTGTAACTTGTGTTACCTTCTCTGCTGTGGCCAATTAGGGACAGTTATACATAGGTCACTAGAGTGTGCAGCCAATGGTTGTGCTGGATTTAACAGTGTTCTGCACTTCCATTTCTAACAGGAACTGAAAAGCTCACAATTTCAGAATGGAATTACAGGCAAAGAGGACAAAATAAATAATGAAAGTATATTGCAGAGTTGTTTTATATATACAATTTATCATTTTATATTACCAGCCCAAAGTGTTTAATGTCCCTTTAAGGAGGAGGCAAACTCCAATTTTTCATTTAACCCGTTAGGGGACAAGGTCTTGAGATTATACAACCATCTCGTTTCTTTTTGGAGGATTGTATCAATATTTCCTCCTCTTCTACTGGCCTTTACTGATTCAATGCCGACAAAAGTTAAGTCTTCTATTTTTGACCTATGATACTGTGCAAAATGCCTTGCGATTAGGCTATCAATATTAAAATCCTTAATATCATCTCGATGTTCTGTTATGCGTGAACGAAATTCCTTATAGATTTTTTCCTATATAAAAAAAGCGGGAATGAGCATGATAGAAGGTATATCACCCCTATAGTAGAACAATTGATAAAGGATTTAATTTTATAGACTTTGTTAGTACTACTTTAAAAAGTTTTCATTTTTTTGACAAATTGACAGCAGACACAATGATTGCAGGGGGAGCACCCTACAATTTTTTGGGAATATGTTTCTAACCAATTGATGTTTTTAAATTGGTTGAATTCACTTTTGACAAAGAAATCTTTTAAATTATTTGCTCTACGTGCCGTCATAAGGGGATAATCCCATACATATTCCTGTAAAACAGGATCTAAAGACAGCAAGTGCCAATTATTTTGCAAAATGGTTTTAATTTTTCCCCAATGAGAATAAAATTTTGTAATGAATCTAATTATAGTAGCAGCTTCATCATTGTTAGATTCTTTATTTTGAAATAGATCTCTTCCATTTTTATTTCTAGCTTTAAAGAGAGCTCATTTTACACATCTTTTAGAGTAACCCTGTTCATGGAATCTACTGGCCATCTCAACAGCCTGTTTGTTGAAAGTATAGTCGTCAGTGCAAATTTTACGCAATCTTAAAAAATTGCCCATATGGGATACCGCTTTTGAGATTTTCCGAATGGTGGCTAGATCCCAACAAAAGGCTGTTTGATGCCGTAGGCTTCCTATATACTTCAGTTACAATAGCATTCTCTCTTTTGCTAACAAGGAGGTCCAGAAAGCTGATGCTATTATCATAACTGCAAGCGAGAAAAATATTTAAAGCGTTCTGATTAAGAACGGACACAAAGTTTAGAAGCTCCTGTTCTGTTCCCTCCCATAGGATCAATATATCATCCACATAGCAGATCCAGAGGGCCACATGTTTATCCACCCATGCTGCATGTTCACTAAACACAATGTTGTTCTCCCACCATCCAAGGTGTAAGCAAGCATAGGTGGGGGTGCACACGTGGCACCCATGGCCGTAGCACGATTTTGTCTGTAATATTTGCCATTGAACAAAAAGATGTTATTACAAATTCAAGTAAATTGGTAACAAATTGAGTATGTCTCTCATATCCCCCCTAGTCTCCAAAAAGGATTTACTGGCCTTTAATCCCACTGAGTGCGGGATAGAATAGTATAAAGACTCCACATCCAAAGAAACCAACAAAGTGTTGTCGGTTACAGTAATGCCATCTAACTTTTTGATTAAATCAGTAGAATCTTGGACAAAAGTCCTAAGTTCATTAACAAAAAGATGTAGGAAAAAGTCCACGTATCTGCTAACTCCCTAGTCAAAAACTGGTACCTTAGGTTTGGCATTGTATAAATAACTGTGTTCTTGACTAGTGATTACATTTGATCTCCTAGCATCATTTAAAAGAAATAACTCATTATGTGATTTTTGAAAATCATAATTTGTCACTGGGGTATATTGATTGGTATCAGAGAGTTGTCGTGTAGCCTTACCAATATAACAGTTCTGGTCTAGGATTACAACATTCCCACTTTTGTCGGCAGGTTTAATGACCAACTCCTTATGGTTAATTAGATCATCTAAGGCTTTACGTTCTCCATAGGTTAAATTATCATTAATTATACCAGTGGTCTGTATCTGTGCAAATTGTTCACAGACACTCTGCACAAACACAGATATATTGGGTATTGCAGAAAAAACATAATTTATGTAAGAACTTACCTGATAAATTCATTTCTTTCATATTAGCAAGAGTCCATGAGCTAGTGACGTATGGGATATACATTCCTACCAGGAGGGGCAAAGTTTCCCAAACCTCAAAATGCCTATAAATACACCCCTCACCACACCCACAATTCAGTTTAACGAATAGCCAAGAAGTGGGGTGATAAAAAAGTGCGAAAGCATATAAAATAAGGAATTGGAATAATTGTGCTTTATACAAAATCATAACCACCACAAAAAAAGGGCGGGCCTCATGGACTCTTGCTAATATGAAAGAAATGAATTTATCAGGTAAGTTCTTACATAAATTATGTTTTCTTTCATGTAATTAGCAAGAGTCCATGAGCTAGTGACGTATGGGATAATGACTACCCAAGAAGTGGATCTTTCCACACAAGAGTCACTAGAGAGGGAGGGATAAAATAAAGACAGCCAATTCCTGCTGAAAATAATCCACACCCAAAATAAAGTTTAACGAAAAACATAAGCAGAAGATTCAAACTGAAACCGCTGCCTGAAGTACTTTTCTACCAAAAACTGCTTCAGAAGAAGAAAATACATCAAAATGGTAGAATTTAGTAAAAGTATGCAAAGAGGACCAAGTCGCTGCTTTGCAGATCTGGTCAACCGAAGCTTCATTCCTAAACGCCCAGGAAGTAGAAACTGACCTAGTAGAATGAGCTGTAATCCTCTGAGGCGGAGTTTTACCCGACTCAACATAGGCAAGATGAATTAAAGATTTCAACCAAGATGCCAAAGAAATGGCAGAAGCTTTCTGGCCTTTTCTAGAACCGGAAAAGATAACAAATAGACTAGAAGTCTTACGAAAAGATTTCGTAGCTTCAACATAATATTTCAAAGCTCTAACAACATCCAAAGAATGCAACGATTTCTCCTTAGAATTCTTAGGATTAGGACATAATGAAGGAACCACAATTTCTCTACTAATGTTGTTGGAATTCACAACTTTAGGTAAAAATTCAAAAGAAGTTCGCAACACCGCCTTATCCTGATGAAAAATCAGAAAAGGAGACTCACAAGAAAGAGCAGATAATTCAGAAACTCTTCTGGCAGAAGAGATGGCCAAAAGGAACAAAACTTTCCAAGAAAGTAATTTAATGTCCAATGAATGCATAGGTTCAAACGGAGAAGCTTGAAGAGCTCCCAGAACCAAATTCAAACTCCAAGGAGGAGAAATTGACTTAATGACAGGTTTTATACGAACCAAAGCTTGTACAAAACAATGAATATCAGGAAGAATAGCAATCTTTCTGTGAAAAAGAACAGAAAGAGCAGAGATTTGTCCTTTCAAAGAACTTGCGGACAAACCCTTATCTAAACCATCCTGAAGGAACTGTAAAATTCTCGGTATTCTAAAAGAATGCCAGGAAAAATGATGAGAAAGACACCAAGAAATATAAGTCTTCCAGACTCTATAATATATCTCTCGAGATACAGATTTACGAGCCTGTAACATAGTATTAATCACAGAGTCAGAGAAACCTCTTTGACCAAGAATCAAGCGTTCAATCTCCATACCTTTAAATTTAAGGATTTCAGATCCTGATGGAAAAAAGGACCTTGTGACAGAAGGTCTGGTCTTAACGGAAGAGTCCACGGTTGGCAAGAGGCCATCCGGACAAGATCCACATACCAAAACCTGTGAGGCCATGCCGGAGCTACCAGCAGAACAAACGAGCATTCCTTCAGAATCTTGGAGATTACTCTTGGAAGAAGAACTAGAGGCGGAAAGATATAGGCAGGATGATACTTCCAAGGAAGTGATAATGCATCCACTGCCTCCGCCTGAGGATCCCGGGATCTGGACAGATACCTGGGAAGTTTCCTGTTTAGATGGGACGCCATCAGATCTATTTCTGGAAGTTCCCACATTTGAACAATCTGAAGAAATACCTCTGGGTGAAGAGACCATTCGCCCGGATGCAACGTTTGGCGACTGAGATAATCCGCTTCCCAATTGTCTACACCTGGGATATGAACCGCAGAGATTAGACAGGAGCTGGATTCCGCCCAAACCAAAATTCGAGATACTTCTTTCTTAGCCAGAGGACTGTGAGTCCCTCCTTGATGATTGATGTATGCCACAGTTGTGACATTGTCTGTCTGAAAACAAATGAACGATTCTCTCTTCAGAAGAGGCCAAAACTGAAGAGCTCTGAAAATTGCACGGAGTTCCAAAATATTGATCGGTAATCTCACCTCCTGAGATTCCCAAACTCCTTGTGCCGTCAGAGATCCCCACACAGCTCCCCAACCTGTGAAACTTGCATCTGTTGAAATTACAGTCCAGGTCGGAAGCACAAAAGAAGCCCCCTGAATGAAACGATGGTGATCTGTCCACCATGTTAGAGAGTGTCGAACAATCGGTTTTAAAAATATTAATTGAGATATCTTCGTGTAATCCTTGCACCATTGCTTCAGCATACAGAGCTGAAGAGGTCGCATGTGAAAACGAGCAAAGGGGATCGCGTCCGATGCAGCAGTCATAAGACCTAGAATTTCCATGCATAAGGCTACCGAAGGGAATGATTGTGACTGAAGGTTTCGACAAGCTGTAATTAACTTTAGACGTCTCTTGTCTGTTAAAGACAGAGTCATGGACACCCAGAAAGGTTACCCATGTCTGAGGAATCAAAGAACTTTTTGGTAAATTGATCCTCCAACCATGATCTTGAAGAAACAACACAAATCGATTCGTATGAGATTCTGCTAAATGTGAAGACTGAGCAAGTACCAAGATATCGTCCAAATAAGGAAATACCACAATACCCTGTTCTCTGATTACAGACAGCAGGGCACCGAGAACCTTTGTAAAAATTCTTGGAGCTGTAGCTAGGCCAAACGGCAGAGCCACAAACTGGTAATGCTTGTCCAGAAACGAGAATCTCAGGAACTGATAATGATCTGGATGAATCGGAATATGCAGATATGCATCCTGTAAATCTATTGTGGACATATAATTCCCTTGCTGAACAAAAGGTAAGATAGTCCTTACAGTTACCATCTTGAACGTTGGTATCCTTACATAACGATTCAATATTTTTAGATCCAGAACTGGTCTGAAAGAATTCTCCTTCTTTGGTACAATGAAGAGATTTGAATAAAACCCCATCCCCTGTTCCGGAACTGGAACTGGCATAATTACTCCAGTCAACTCTAGATCTGAAACACATTTCAGAAATGCTTGAGCTTTTACTGGATTTACTGGGACACGGGAAAGAAAAAATCTCTTTGCAGGAGGTCTCAACTTGAAACCAATTCTGTACCCTTCTGAAACAATGCTCTGAATCCAAAGATTGTGAACAGAATTGATCCAAATTTCCTTGAAAAAACGTAACCTGCCCCCTACCAGCTGAGCTGGAATGAGGGCCGCACCTTCATGTGGACTTAGAAGCAGGCTTTGCCTTTCTAGCTGGCTTGGATTTATTCCAAACTGGAGATGGTCTCCAAACTGAAACTGCTCCTGAGGATGAAGGATCAGGCTTTTGTTCTTTGTTGAAACGAAAGGAACGAAAACGATTATTAGCCCTGTTTTTACCTTTAGATTTTTTATCCTGTGGTAAAAAAGTTCCTTTCCCACCAGTAACAGTTGAAATAATGGAATCCAACTGAGAACCAAATAATTTGTTACCCTGGAAAGAAATGGAAAGTAAAGTTGATTTAAAAGCCATATCAACATTCCAAGTTTTAAGCCATAAAGCTCTTCTAGCTAAAATAGCTAGAGACATAAACCTGACATCAACTCTGATAATATCAAAAATGGCATCACAGATAAAATTATTAGCATGTTGAAGAAGAATAATAATATCATGAGAATCACGATGTGTTACTTGTTGCGCTAAAGTTTCCAACCAAAAAGTTGAAGCCGCAGCAACATCAGCCAAAGATATAGCAGGTCTAAGAAGATTACCTGAACACAGATAAGCTTTTCTTAGAAAGGACTCAATTTTCCTATCTAGAGGATCCTTAAACGAAGTACCATCTGACGTAGGAATAGTAGTACGTTTAGCAAGGGTAGAAATAGCCCCATCAACTTTAGGGATCTTGTCCCAAAATTCTAATCTGTCAGACGGCACAGGATATAATTGCTTAAAACGTTTAGAAGGAGTAAATGAATTACCCAAATTATCCCATTCTTTGGAAATTACTGCAGAAATAGCATCAGGGACAGGAAAAACTTCTGGAATAACTACAGGAGATTTAAAAACCTTATTTAAACGTTTAGATTTAGTATCAAGAGGACCAGAATCCTCTATTTCTAAAGCAATTAGGACTTCTTTAAGTAAAGAACGAATAAATTCCATTTTAAATAAATATGAAGATTTATCAGCATCAACCTCTGAGACAGAATCCTCTGAACCAGAGGAATCATCAGAATCAGAATGATGATGTTCAGTTAAAAATTCATCTGTAGGGAGAGAAGTTTTAAAAGATTTTTTACGTTTACTAGAAGGAGAAATAACAGACATAGCCTTCTTTATGGATTCAGAAACAAAATCTCTTATATTATCAGGAACATTCTGCACCTTAGATGTTGAAGGAACTGCAACAGGCAATGGTACTTTACTAAAGGAAATATTATCTGCTTTAACAAGTTTGTCATGACAATCAATACAAACAACAGCTGGAGGAATAGCTACCAAAAGTTTACAGCAGATACACTTAGCTTTGGTAGATTCAGCACTTGACAGCGATTTTCCTGTAGTATCTTCTGACTCAGATGCAACGTGAGACATCTTGCAATATGTAAGAGAAAAAATAACATATAAATAAAGCAAAATTGATCAAATTCCTTAAATGACAGTTTCAGGAATGGGAAAAAATGCCAAAGAACAAGCTTCTAGCAACCAGAAGCAATAAAAAATGAGACTTAAATAATGTGGAGACAAAAGTGCCGCCCATATTTTTTCGCGCCAAATAAGACGCCCACATTATTTGGCGCCTAAATGCTTTTTGGCGCCAAAAATGACGCCACATCCGGAACGCCGACATTTTTGGCGCAAAATAACGTCAAAAAATGACGCAACTTCCGGCGACACGTATGACGCCGGAAACGGAAATAGAATTTTTGCGCCAAAAAAGTCCGCGCCAAGAATGACGCAATAAAATGAAGCATTTTCAGCCCCCGCGAGCCTAACAGCCCACAGGGAAAAAGTCAAATTTTAAGGTAAGAAAAATGTTAAAATGCATTATCCCAAATATGAAACTGACTGTCTGAAAATAAGGAAAGTTGAACATTCTGAGTCAAGGCAAATAAATGTTTGAATACATATATTTAGAACTTTATAAACAAAGTGCCCAACCATAGCTAGGAGTGTCACAGAAAATAAGACTTACTTACCCCAGGACACTCATCTACATATAGTAGATAGCCAAACCAGTACTGAAACGAGAATCAGCAGAGGTAATGGTATATATAAGAGTATATCGTCGATCTGAAAAGGGAGGTAAGAGATGAATCTCTACGACCGATAACAGAGAACCTATGAAATAGACCCCTTAGAAGGAGATCACTGCATTCAAATAGGCAATACTCTCCTCACATCCCTCTGACATTCACTGCACGCTGAGAGGAAAACCGGGCTCCAACTTGCTGCGGAGCGCATATCAACGTAGAATCTAGCACAAACTTACTTCACCACCTCCATCGGAGGCAAAGTTTGTAAAACTGAATTGTGGGTGTGGTGAGGGGTGTATTTATAGGCATTTTGAGGTTTGGGAAACTTTGCCCCTCCTGGTAGGAATGTATATCCCATACGTCACTAGCTCATGGACTCTTGCTAATTACATGAAAGAAAGAAGGCATATACGTGGACCTTTTCTTGAAATTCGATCTAGGGCAAATAGCTACTTGTTCATTAGACTGTTCATAGGCCAATGTTTCCAAGTTGTGTAAGGCTTCCCTGTCACTCCCACTACCTAAATCAATAGTTGTACGTGGGGTCATTATTTTCTTCATTATCTTCAATGCTAATTATTATTTTCTTCAATGCTAATTTTCGAGCAAAAAGGTGTAGATCTTTAGTGACCTCAAAGAGGTCTAATCTATTAGAGGGGCAGAAGCTAAGTCCCTTTTCTAAGAGCTTAATATGTTCCTGATTCAGGAAAGAAAAAAAAAAAAAAAAAAGATTTACAATATTAGATACCTGATTCCCAGGCGGTTCCCCCAAGAGTGACGTCATATCGGGTTCCAATTGTATCTCAATCTGTTCCTGGTTATCATGTAGTGACCTCTGTTACTACATGATAACCAGGAACAGATTGAGATACAATTATAACCCGATATGATGTCACTCTTGGGGGATTATTATATTGGTGAGGCTACACGACAACTCTCTGATGCCAATCAATATACCCCAGTGACAAATGATGATTTATTTCTTTTAAATGATGCTAGGAGATCAAATTTAATCACTAGTCAAGAACAAAGTTATTTATACAATGCGAAACCTAAGATACCAGTTTTTTACTGGATTCCCAAACTTCATAAATCACTTAAAAAAACTCTGGGTCACCCTATCATTTCCGGGATAGGGGGCCCTACTGAGGGAGTTAGCAGATATGTGGACTTTTTCCTACAGCCTTTTGTTAATGAACTTAGGACTTTTGTCCAAGATTCTACTGATGTAATCAAAAAGTTAGATGGCATTACTGTAATCGACAACACTTTGTTGGTTTCTTTGGATGTGGAGTCTTTATACTCATCTATCCAGCACTCAGTGGGATTAAAGGCCAGTAAATCCTTTTTGGAGACTAGGGGGGTCAGGATATGAGAGACATACTCAATTTGTTACCAATTTACTTAAATTTGTACTTACTAATAACATCTTTTTGTTCAATGGAAAATATTACAGACAAAAACGTGGTACGGCCATGGGTGCCATGTGTGCACCCACCTATGCTTGCTTACACCTTGGATGGTGGGAGGACATTGTGTTTAGTGAACATGCAGCATGGGTGGATGAACATGTGGCCCTCTGGATCCGCTATGTGGATGATATATTGATCCTATGGGAGGGAACAGAACAGGAGCTTCTAAACTTTGTGTCCATTCTTAATCAGAACGATTTAAATATTTTTCTCACTTGCAGTTATGATAATAGCATCAGCTTTCTGGACCTCCTTGTTAGCAAAAGAGAGAATGCTATTGTTACTGAAGTATATAGGAAGCCTACGACATCAAACAGCCTTTTGTTGGGATCTAGCCGCCATTCGGAAAACCTCAAGAGGTATCCCATATGGGCAATTTTTAAGATTGCGTAGAATTTGCACTGACGACTATATTTTCAACAAAAAGGCTGTTGAAATGGCCAGTAGATTCCATGAACGGGGTTAATCTAAAAGATGTGTAAAAAGAGCTCTCTTTAAAGCTAGAAATAAAAATAGAAGGGATCTTCTATTTCAAAATAAAGAATCAACAATGATGAAACTGCTACTAAAATTTATCACAAAATTTAATTCCCATTGGGGAAAATTAAAACCATTTTGCAAAATAATTGGCACTTGCTGTCTTTAGATCCCATTTTACAGGAATATGTAGGGGATTATCCCCTTATGACGGCACATAGAGCAAATAATTTAAAAGATTTCTTAGTCAAAAGTGAATTCAACCAAGTTAAAAACATCAATTGGTTAGAAACATATTCCCAAAAAATTGTAGGGTGCTCCCCCTGCAATCATTGCGTCTGCTGTCAATTTGTCAAAAATACAAAATCTTTTTAAACTAGTACTAACAAAGTCTATAAAATTAAATCCTTTATCAATTGTTCTACTATAGGGGTGATATACCTTCTATCATACTCATGCCCGCTTTTTTATATAGGAAAAACCTATAGGGAATTTTGTTCATGCATAACAGAACATCGAGATGATATTAAGGATTTTAATATTGATAGCCTAATCGCAAGGCATTTTGCACAGTATCATAGGTCAAAAACAGAAGACAACTTTTGTCGGCATTGAATCAGTAAAAGCCAGTAAGGAGGAGGTAATATTGATACAATCCTTCTCCAAAAAGAAACGAGATGGATGTATAATCTCAAGACCTTGTCCTCTAACTGGTTAAATGAAAAATTGGAGTTTGCCTCCTCCTTAACCCAATATTATGTAAAAGATAGCTTTCTTTATATTTTGCATAACAAGCAGTGTTCTTGCTTTCCCCTCGGAGTCTCAACAGTCTGCGAGTGATCATCACTCTGTGAATAAGTATAAAACATATTGGATATTTTTGAATGTTTAATATAATTAAACCCCTGTTTTAAATGCTATGGATGTTATAAAAAGCATTAATTATTTGTGGTAACTGTATATAAAAACATGTACCCTCTAATTTATGATGCCCAGTTGTTATAAGGTTGCCAGACATGATGTGTTGGATCATTTAACTATTAATAGCAAAAAGGCTTCAATAAGTAGACTGCATAAGTGTTGCATTGATGTGACTGCGTAATGACTCTTTAAGAATCTCGGCAGTTTGCTGAGCGTCATGTGACATCTGTATCCAATAAATAACAACCTCGCTGGGGTGATGTCACAACCCGGAAGACGCTCCGAGCGACCACGAGAGCGGAGTGAAACGCACACAGGGATGCGTTGGTTTGTCACTACATTTACCTGTTCGGGGGATCCCCTCCTCACTGGGATTACCCTCGATGGCTTGTGGAACATTCCCTGCTGGTGACGGACTGTGGATAAGTATTTACCTGACCGGTTTACCGGATATAACTCTGGATGCGTTCTGCTTCAGTACTATCCGAAAGTGCAGCACCTCTGGTTCTTTGAATGAATGGACTATACATCTTCTATCTTTGCCACATATTGAGGGTAATAGACTGTGAATTTGTAAGGATATGTCAGGTTGTCTGAAGATTTAACAACTGCTTGTTGATTTGCCCTGCTTTATGCTGATATTATATTACTCTCTGCATCAAGCACTCACTATTCAGCTTAAACCTGAGAGCTTTACTAGCATTGACTGCTTTGCTGAGCCTGCTAACACCTATGCATAAATGCTTGTCTACTTCGCTTATCCTTTTCAAGCAACATTTGGATATTTTCTCTGACCATAAATCGCTTTATAAAGGATACGTGGTGCACCACTTTGGTTACTTTATTGGCCATATCCTTATATCAATTAACTAATGGGGACCCCTGACTTGTATGTTTTTACTGTTTCTATGTCTATATATTAGGGGTGCCTAAAATAATCGATTCTGCGATGCATCGCGATGCAGCCTGTTAACGATGCTGCATCGATGCAGTGCAGATCAGAATCGATTCAGGGGTGACATCATCGCGCAACGTCACGTGACCCCGCCTCTCTCACATAGCAGACGAGCCGACAGCATTTGTGTCAGGATTAATCTGGTTACAGCCCCCAGCTACACCACATCAGGACTTGCTGTGCACTCTGCGCAGATATCTGACCCAGAGAGCATTACCAATAGACCTCCTCTCACATGTTCCGGTCAGGAATTTTTATGACACCTATCCTAAAGAGCCGACAGCAGCCTCATGTAAACAGTGAATCTTTTCTTGTATTATAGATTCACTGTTTACTGTTGCGGTCTCTGCTGCATGTTTCCTCTCTGTCAGACCCCTAGCCCAAAGGAGCATTTGAGGGTTGCTATTAGATACAGCAAGTCAAAAGTTTTACAGCAACCCTCAAATGCTCGTTTGGGCTAGGGATCTGACAGAGGAAACATGCAGCAGAGACCGCAACAGTAAACAGTGAATCTATAATACAAGAAAAGATTCACTGTTTACATGAGGCTGCTGTCGGCTCTTTAGGATAGGTGTCATAAAAATTCCTGACCGGAACATGTGAGAGGAGGTCTATTGGTAATGCTCTCTGGGTCAGGTTTCAGATGTCTGCATGTACTCTGTGAGAATGTTTGAGTGAGTACACTGCTGCTGGTTTTCCTTTGTAAAATAAATCTACACATACATATCTGTGCATATTGTAGCATTATGTTTATAAGTGCTCTTCCATCTTACACAGTTGTTTAAAAGATTATTATATATACACACACACACACTATATATATATATATATATATATATATATATATATATATAAGTGTGTGTGTATATATATATATATATATATATATATATATATATATATATATATATATATATATATATATATAAAATATGGAATAGAACAAGATCATGAAAATCATAGGCAGTAATCGTGATGCATCGCGATGCATCGTAGAATCGAATCGTATCGAATCGTTACGATGATAATCGTAATCGAATCGAATCGTGAGACAAGTGAAGATGCGCAGCTCTACTATATATATATGTATCTTTATTAAATGTATAATTATTTTTGCATAGATCGTCTATCTTGTCTTATCATTTTGACTTATAGGTGCTGTTTTGCCTAGACTTTTAGATCTCACTGATACTGTGTGATCTACTCTCTTTTTATGCATATATAAAAATGTCTTTCTGGGTTGCACTATAAGTTATATGGCAATAAATTGAGGTGAGCTTTGAAGCTCTGAAGTGAGCTTTACATATTTTTTTTTTTTTTTTATTCACAATTACTACCTGGGTAAAAGAATAATAATTCTCAAGCTGCCACGCATATATAATATTTTATGCAACAGTGTTGCTGTTATGGCATGCTAATACATATGAGGTTTCTATTACTAAAAGGTAATTATCACCTGCTGACTTATCTGGCAAATGCTCAACAAATGTTGCAAAATATAGGGTGCTAATACACGTGAAGTGTGTACCTAGCTTAGTGCAATCTGGGTGTCCACAGTAGCTAGCTGAGTAATAAGATAATTGTTTGCATACTACCACACTATAGTAAATTAACTATTATATATTACTAGTGACAGTATAGCAGTAATGTAGTGCTAGTATACAAAGGTATTCTATGATCTAGATAGTTGACGATTAAGCTATAGCAGCGTGGCCAGGTTAAAAGAACCTATGTGGTTATAGTTGCTAACCAAGTATCAAAATAATTCAATATGTGAAACCACACAGGAATAAGATAACATTTGATAACATAGTGTTGCCGGTATTTTGTGGTTCAAATGTTAATGTGGTTACCTCTAATATTCCCAGTTGTCTGCTATTGATAACTGGCGTAGGTCAGATTTAGCAGTGTTTCATGGTATCCCACTAGTTTGTTCAAATTGAACACATTATCATTATTGGTTATTTGTAGAGCGCCAACAGATTCTGCAGTACTATAAACATAGGCGGAATACAAGGAAACATTTACAGGGATCAGACGGGTAGAGGGCCCTGCCAAGAGTCGCACGGTTGTAGTCAGCTCTAAAGAAGGTGATCTACAAAGAGCATGGCTCTTAGGCTTACATGCTAAGGGGGTTCAAGGGGATAGCAATGGAGGAGAGGAAACGGTATAAATAAAGGTTAGTGTAGGTTGTATGCATCCCTAAACAGTAGAGTCTTTAGGGAGCGCTTGAAGTTTTCAAAACTAGGGGAGAGTCTTGTGGAGCGGGGCAGAGAGTTCCACAAGATGGGAGCCAATCTGGAGAAGTCCAGTAAGCGGGAGAGTGAGGAGGTAACAAGAGAGGAGGAGAGTAGGAAGTCATGAGCAGAGTGAAGGGGACGGGAGGGAGAGTATCTGGAGACAAGGTTTGAGATTTAGGGGCAGTTGAGGGCTTTGTATGTCAGAGTGAGAATTTTGTGTTTAATCCTGGAGGCAAGAGGAAGCCAGTGAAGGGATTGGCAGAGAAGTGCAGCAGATGAAGAGTGACGTGTAAGGAAGATGAGCCTGGCAGAGGCATTCATTATGGATCGTAAAGGAGCAAGGTGCAGCTGGGGAGACCAGAGAGGACAGAGTTGCAGTAATCGAGACGGGAAAGGATGAGAGTGGATTAAAATCTTAGTTGTGTCTTGTGCAAGGAAAAGTCAAAATTTTAGAGATGTTTTTAAGGTGGAAGCGACAGGATTTAGCCAAGGACTGAATGTGAGGAGTGAAAGAAAGATTTAAGTCAAGTGTGACCCCAAGACATCCGGCAAACTGGGTAGGAGCAATGGAGTTGGCAACCGTTAGAGAGATTGGGGTTGGAAATTTTGGAAGGAGGGAAAATAGGGAGACCAGTTTTGGAGAGATTTAGCTTGAGGTAGTGAGAGGATATCCAGGAAGAGATGTGAGAAAGACAGTTAGTGACATGGGTTAGCAAGGAAGGAGATAGGTCTGGTGCAGAGAAGTAGATTTGGGGGTCGTCGGCATACAAATGATATTGGAACCAGTAGGACTTTATTATTAGGGAACCTAATGATGCCGTGTAGATTGAGAAGAGAAGGGGACCGAGGACAGAGCATTGCGGTACCCCAACAGAAAGTGGTGACAGGGCCGAGGAGGGCCCAGAGAAGGCTACACTAAAGGTACGGTTTGACAGGTAGGAAGAGAACCACGAGAGAGCTGTGTCACAAATGCAGAAGGATTGGAGGGTTTGGAGCAAAAGAGGGTCGTCAACAGTATCAAAGGCTGCGGACAGATCAAGGAGGATAAGCCGAGAGAAGTGGCCTTTTGATTTTGCTGTAAGTAGGTTGTTGGTAACCTTAACGATTACCGTTTCTGTGGAGTGATGGGGACAAAATCCAGATTGCAGTGGGTCGAGGAGGGAGTTTAATGTAAGGAAATGGAATAGGCGTGCATATACTAGCTTTTCGAGAAGCTTTGAGGCAAGAGGGAGTAGGGAAATAGGGTGGTAGTTGGATGGGAAGGTTGGATCAAGAGAAGGGTTTTTTTGAGGATAGATGCGACTAGTGCATGTTTCAGAGATGAGGGAAATATACCAGTGCTGAGGGAGAGGTTGAAAATGTGTGTGAGTATAGGGGTAAAGGTAGAAGAGAGAGAGGGGAGCAGCTGTGAGGGGATAGGGTCAAGGGGACGGTAGTGAGGTGAGAGCTCAGTATAAGTGCAGAAACTTCTTCCTCAGTAACAGGGGAGAAGGAGCTAAATTTATGGCTATGTGGGTTTTGGTTGATTGGGAGCTTTTGAGGGGGTGAGAGAATGGGAGTATGTTGAGAGCAGATTTCCTTTGTGATAAACACTTCAGTAATAATAATAATAATAAAGTTTTAACTAGGTAAAGTGTTACTAAAGCTTTTACGTAAGGACAACTAGATAATCTGAAATAGAGATCAACACCATTGACACCTATAATACTCAAAAGCACTTGTTGTGATATGGCTCAATTTTAAATCTATTGGTAGGCTCAAAGAATGAATTTCAAACAAAGTTAGTTTAAAAAACGCCCCTGTAACTGCTGACGCAGGGTTTTTCAAAGGCAGCGAGCCACCGATTGTGAGAGAATTTAAGTTCTGTGATAACCGGAAGTTCTGCCTCTTTTCAATGCTGATTGGATTACTAAACATGTATTTCATCTAATTTTTACAGGATTTCTAATAAAGTGAGAAGTATTTTTATCAGAGCAGTTTGAACTGGACTTTTTCACCATTTTTCTGGATATTGCCTTTTGTGGATTATAGGGATCCGCTAATTAAAAGGTCCGGATTATAACCGTTTTTTTTCTATTGTGCTAGCCCTTCATGCTTCCACCCTACGTATAGCTTTAGAGGCTTGTGTTGTAGTAGATACTTGCACAGATTGGTTGTCCCCATGCCACATGACTGTTCATCGATCACGGGTCACAGCACTCACTAAAAATTCACCTTAGAATGCTGCATCAGGAAGTTTATTGCTTCGGCACTGGATGAGGATGGCTGTGACTTCGAAACGCAGACATCGATGGTACATAGTGAGGGTGAGTGAAGTAACTCCGGTTGGTCATAATAGACTAATAATAGGTTGGCTCATGAAACCCTTAATGGAATATGTCAGTCGCTGTTAAACTGCATGCTGTTTAGGTTGTTGTACTTCTAAGCCTCATTTTGATGTCTGTGCAAAGCACGATCTTCTGGGAGAAAGCTGCAGTAGAGAGTGGACAAAAGTAATGGTGAGTGATACCTGGAATTATCCAGAGTTTTTCCTAGTCTTACCCTCACTTAACTTTACATGCTAATGGGTGGAGAGGTTTTCCAGTACTGATCCTGTGTATTGAAGCATTATATTATATCTGCTACAGCCTCACAAATTAGTTCTGCGTGCACATTTAAATAGTTCATCTTTTTTGATTACTAAAGGTGTCTATCACTTGGGACATACGGTCATCTTCTAAAAAGGTAGTATATACCACTTGTAATTGAATTCCAAGGTATGCGTAGTGATACTATTGATCATACTAAGGTCCTACACTTATATAATCATGATGATCTATCTAATGTACTGACATGATCATGTAATATGTCGTAGTGTATATAGTGAGTTGAACTAAAGAAAATTTTGGATTGAAGTTGCTCTCTAGTTACGATATTCAGATCTTATGTACATTGGAGAGTATTGTTGGGTTTGGTATAGGATAATAACTGCCATAAATAACTTTCCTGGGGGGGGGATAAAAAAAAAAAACAATCTAGGATAGTGGGAATAAAGGTAGATATGCTGGATGATCTAAAAAAAAAAAGTGTGCGAGCATCTAGTCGGTGGGAACATATATCAAGCTCAAGGGATTAATGTCCTACTACAAGTTGTATAAAACTGTTTAATGGAAGGGTGAGTGATAGGTAAAAGTGTTTAATTATTTTGTGTACACCAAGTTTGAAATAAAATGTGAAGTGTCACTCTTAAATGACAGATAACAATGTTTTCTCAAATGGGATAAGTGCTAATATATAAAAACTCGTTGAAGTAGTACCGATCCATATAGGGAGGTAACTATTAAGGTGAAAGTGTAAAAAACAAAAAGTGAAATGACAAAATACAAATGAAAACGTGTGACAAAAAAAAGTTGTGTAGTATTGTGTCTATATTTACTGAGGTGATAATAATACAACCCAAATGGTTTTGGACAAAAATCAAACAACAGAATGAGTTTCTATACTATAACCAAATGAAAACCCACAAATCTTGCACTAATTCCCTTATTCATATATAGGGGGTTTATCTAGGCTAAAATAAAGTTCTGTGTGAAATATAAATCATAATGCTTTATAAACATTTATAGTAATTATTCTGTTCATTCATTCCATACAGATGGACAGTATTTAATATAGATCCATCTGCTTTCAGGAGTGCAGATTCAAGATCTCCTCCTCTTACACCTAAGCTGACTTTCTCAATACCCCAGCATTGCAGTTTGTCTCTATTGGAGTGATGGTGTGTTAGGAAATGGGAAGCTACACTTGTAAGAGTTTTACCATTTTCCAGATCTTTTGCTGCATTTTTAATATAATGCAAATGTTCCATCAATCTCAATCTTAACTTGCAGGTAGTCATCCCTATGTAAAGCAGATTGCATCTGCAGCGAAATGCGTAAATAACTCCAGTTTGCAACTGATTGCATGCTTTACCCCAAATCTATCTTCAATTTGGGATGTTTTTACAATGTGTTTACACGTGCTGCAGTTGCCACATCTGAATGTACTGTACCTGGCTTAAATGCTGTCTTGGTTCTCTTTGTATGGGGATGACTACTGCTGATTAGATCTTTTAGATTTTGGGTGCGTCTGTATCTGATTGCAGGTTTGTCCCCAGCTTTGTTTTTAGGATCGGATATAAGTATTTGCCAATGCTTGTTGATAATCTCAATTACCTGAGGAGTTTGGGTATTGTAGGTGAGAATTAGTCAAAAAGCTTGGGAACCATTTTTGTACAGTAGTTCCCTTCTGTTGGTATGTAGTTCTCTGTACTTGGCTCTCTTAATACTCATTTTACTGTAACCACGATTGATTAGCCTATCTTTAAGTTCAGAGGCTCTCAAATTAAATGTCTGCTCATCCGAACAGTTTCTCTGTATTCTCAGGAACGCACCAGTAGGTAAACCTCTGATGGTTCCTGGGGCGTGGGCACTGGTGCTATACAGTAAAATGTTTTTTTTTTTTCAGTATAGTACTGTTTTGATATTCCCTTGAGCATTTTTGTATATCGCAAGATCTAAAAAAAAAAAAAAAAAGAAAAATGTATTGCATTTTGGCTGGCTTCATGTGTCAATTTAATATTGAGATCATTTTGATTTAAACTGTTGAGGAACTCTTGCCATTTGTTCCTTCCCAGATGAAGAAAATATAATCGATGAAGCGCAGCCATAAGGGGGATCATGTTAGTATATTCAGTATTTGTATCCGTGAAAACATGTTCAGCCTCCCACCAGTCTAAGAATAAATTGGCGTAGGTGGGGCGCAGGCTGTCCCCATGGCTGTTCCAAGGGTTTGTAAGTAAAAAATTGTCGAATATGAAACATTTGTAATTTAATATAAAATTTAACAGCTTTATCATGTTCTGCATCTTCTTCAGATTTTAATTCAAGAAAGTATTGCACTGCCCTAACACACTTGATGTGGTTAATTGATGTGTAAAGAGATTCTATGTCTGTAGTGACTAGCCAAGCTGTTTTTTTCTTCAAGCTAACATCTTCCAATCTCAGTAGTATCTGCATGGTATCTTGTATATAAGAGGGCAATTCCTTGACATACTCTGAGTCGATAGTCCATGTATTGGCTTGCTTTTTCTGTTAAACAACCCATTCCAGAGACTTTAGGTCTTCCGGGAGGTGTTTGTTGATTTACCTACGCCAGTTATCAAAAGCAGACAACCGGGAATATTAGAGTTAATCACATTAACATTTGAACCGCAATATACTGGCAAGATAGTTTGCTTACATATGTTCTCTTTTTCCTGTATGGTTTCACATATTGAATTATTTTGATACTTGGTTAGCAACTATCACCACATAGGTTCATTTAACCTGGCCACGCTGCTATAGCTTAATCGACAACTATCTAGATCATAGAAACCCTTTGTATACTAGCACTACATTACGGCTATACTGTCACTAGCAATATAGGATAGTGATTTTACTATAGTGTGGTAGTGTGCAAACAATTATCTTATTACTCAGCTAGCAACTGTGGACACCAAGGTTGCACTAACCTTGCTACATAATTCAGCTCATAAGTTTGCAAGTAATAGCGCAACATCATGTGTATTAGCACCCTATATTTTGCAACACTTGTTGAGCATTTGCCAGATAAGTCAGCAGGTGATAATTACCGTTAGTAATAAAAACCTCATATGTATTAGCATGCCATTACAGCAACACTGTTGCATACATATATGATCGTTGCTTTAAGTCTGCATGGCAGCTCGAAAATGATTACCCTTTTACCCAGGTAGTAATTGTGAATATACAGACTGTATCCACTTAGCCTCCACCTTCAGCGCAGGAGTTTGAAAGGGACAGTGTAACTTCACGTGTATAAGCACTACATACTTTGCAACACTTGTTCAACAATTGCTCTCACTAGTTTAAAACACTATAGATGTTGAACACATCATATTACTTTACAGATGTACCTAAAAATACGAGCCACACATCCCAGTTCTATACCTACATAGTGGCAGTACATACAGGCGTGGTTATTAGTGCAATTGTTAGCACCCAGTCTTGATCTTCATGTTTCAACTCACCCTTGTTACCCACTTTATTGTCTAGAGGGAAGCAGGCTCTACTATTTATTATTTGGATTTGTGTCCACTTTGATACTTACACAATAAAGGCAATAATTATATTATCAAGTACCACACTTACCCGTTACAAGGATGTTGTCTCGCATTGTTTTTTTAATTCTCTTTGTGTGTTTCTTTTCTTATTTTAACATAATAAAAGTTACATTTTAAACTGTAAATCAGGAATTTCCTTGCCTCTTAAAGGGACATTATACACTCATTTTTTCTTTGCATAAATGTTTTGTAGATAATCTATTTATATAGCCCATAAAGTTTTTTTTTTAATTAATGTATAGTTTTGCTTATTTTTAAATAACATTGCTCTGATTTTCAGACTCCTAACCAAGCCCCAAAGTTTTATGTGAATACGCTCGACTACCTACTCCAGCTTGCTCCTGTTTGTGTAAAGGGTCTTTTCATATGCAAAAGAAGGGGGAGGGGGGGAGTGTCTTATTTGCCACTTGCAGTGGGCTTTCCAACTACCTTTTCAACAGAGCCAAATTGACAGCTTCTAAGTAAGTTTTTAAACAGTTTTATACTGGATTTTATATCAGTATCTGTGCATCTTATTCTTTATAGTAGTGTCTATTACATGCAGTTATATGAAAATGAGTGTATACTGTCCCTTTAAGTCTGGGCACAGAGTGCTGTAATTGCATTTCTTCTGTAGATTTCTTCTTTATATCCACTACTTTTGTTGTAATTTCTAATGCAAAGCACCACCCCACATAACCCAATATATATCCATTATATGGGACACAGTAGCAAATTCAATATTTATGAATTGCTACAAAGGAATATGTATTAGTGGGGATTTCCCATTATAGTGCCATTGTTTCCATTTTGCCTCATGAAACCAAAAATGTTTGCTTCACGATTCAGATAGAGCATGCAATTTTTATTTAAACATTTATTTTTTTTTTTAAATTGGAGGTTTTTATACATTAACATAACAAGGATACAAGGTATTGTCAGGCTGAGACAGTATAGTGATTAGGTAATGAAACAATGCCTCCCTTCAAAAGCAGTAGAAACTTGCGAGCTAAGTATATAAATCGAAATATATTTGTGAAGGTAAACAACCAGGTGTCAATACTAATATAAGGCATATATAAATGAAACCTCATTTTCTCTATAATGTAACATAGAATGTGATAGGAGATGGAAATTTTTCGGGGGAATCAGCAGGCAAGAGCTGCTCAGAATTAAGGAGGAAGGGGGGAGGAGGGGGGCAGACCTTCTAAATGTTAATATAAGTGGTTAGAGAGGTAATATTGGCCACACAGTTAAATGGAGATAATAAAAGTAAGTCAGAACATGGAAATGTAGTGGGCAGGATATTAGAATAAGGGTAATGTGAGATATAATTAGTAAGAGGTAAGAAGGCAACTCTTGAATCATTTGTTTAACTTAAGAAATGTGGGCATAAATGGTGTGCACAATGTCTTCTATTTCCATACCTTCCTATAAAGGTTATTAGTAAGTTCAACAACACATACATATTTTATATACATGGCTTCACTGGATCCTGTGTTGAGATAAGTAAAGAAATGCTTAAACTGAAGGTCAATGACTCCATTAACTATATAGTGATAAAACCTCATTTCATGTATTGTGTAAATTCCTCCTGGACATTCTAGGGCCACTCAGGGACCCAAAAGAATAAGATTGACACCAAGGAGGAAAACCAGTGGTAACAATGGTCATTTCTGGACCTTCAAAGGGGGAAAGCTAATGATACTAACAGTTATTTATGAAACCTGGAATAACAATAGTAATGAAGTGGTTATATAAAAATATGGACCTATGGTAGCTTAAAATATGTCGGTGTTAAAAGACAACAAGATTAGAAAGTAGTTTAAAAAGTGTTGTACTAGCCATAGCTAGTCCAATGTAGACATATTAAATGAATATTGAACTTGTGATCCTACAAGGTAGGAGGAGGAGCTACAGTTATTTAAATAGCATTAGTAGAATAACTGGATAATCTGGAGGTTACAGAACACTATGAAATCATAAAACTACTATTTAAAAAAAAAAAAAAAAAAAAAAAAAAAAAAAGGTTCTCGTGCTTAGCGCATAGAAATGTGCTGGAAGTAGTTTCACACCTGTTTGCATGGATGTGTAGGTAATATAGAAGATCAGTAAGCCACGATACCAGGGTACATTATGAAGTCTATATTCACATATAGGTGAGAGGGAGGAGGGGTATGGTCTGTGACAAATGTATTCCCAACATAGAAATTTGATAAAAACTGTTAAACTGCTAATATGTGGATAGCAGTCACAACAGATTAGCTCAGTATTGTGATGCATATTATAATAGCCAAAAGTTAAAAGGCAACTTAGAAGGGGCATATCTCCCAAGTATAGAAAGTATTAATGTTGCATATGGCTTTTAGTGCGATTAGTCTGCCTGGATACCACTTTTGGGTCCAATTGCTTTTAGATATAGTTATCACTGTCACAGGAAACCACTCCCTGGAGGCGAATGACAGTGATTTGGACATGTGTACCTTGCAAAATAACAATGGCAAATAACCAGCAGTAAACACATAGCCTTTACACAGTATAATGTGGCGATCTATGGTGTGCTGAATTTGAATGGTTGCATATACCATGACAGACAAGTTTGGAATAAGAACTAACATTGCCATATATAAACTTTTGAGCGCAGCAGGGAGAATAAGAAAGAAACAAGAAATCAACTCTCAACCTATAACAAAAAACATATATAGAAAACAAAGTTAGCTGCAAACATATGAAGACTGACTGCCCTATATTGTAGGCCAATAAACTGAGCTAGAAACTAGACCATTAACCAATAACTGCCCAAACAAGGTAGGAGATCAATAGGTGTCAGACGTTATCCTATGCCTGCTCTGGTACCCGCAAACTTGAACCCTTGCTGAGTGTCCCTATAAAGGTACCGTGTCTTTCAGGCAGTGTCTCAATTGCAGATCAGAGTCCCCCACTACCTGTACAAAGGGTGATTGAAATAGAAGTCCATCTATGTGGACGGGGGTATGTTGGAGTAAGAAATCTTGCATAACAATTGCTTTGGCGTCCTGTCTGTAGTCCTCAGGTACAAGCTTGCAGGGGAATGTTACCTTGTCGTGATTATCGGCAAATCCAGTGAGCAGTCTGGGGCACTAGTAAGGGATAGGTTGTCGTCAATTCCTCCGTTATCTTCAGCTAACGTACTCTGGTCTGTGCTGGAAATAGACCAAATCTCCCGGACAAGAGTGTTATAGAGAGTGTCAAGTGTGTCCATTAGACTGCGTAGCGCCTCCATGATAGCGGCAGCCATATTGTGAGGAGTAGTAACTGCGTGGAAAGGACGTGACCAAGAGCTATATCTCTAGCTGTGAAAGAAAGTGGCCCCTCGCTGTGGCGTACCAGAGAGGGGAAAGAGGATGTAGGCACAGCCAGGTAGGTGTAGCTATTGGAGAGAGCACTTATATCTCCTGTAGAATACTAGAATCATGGCTGACCCGGGAGTCGCAACTCCCACTTGTGCTGATGTACCAGAAAAAGTTCTAGACTGTGCGTAGGACTCCCCCGCTACCATGTAACTGCAGTCCCAAAAGCACAGAATTCTCGATGTCGGTCTGAGCCGCGTAGACGATTCAGTTGTGGATTACAGTTCTCAGATGCTGTGGTTATAGTGTAGAAGCAGGTGGGAGTCCCTCTGTGTAGCCTTCTTGTGGAGCAGATTAGGAAGCTAGTAGTGATAGCAAACGCAGGGACTTGCTCCTGGGCTTCAGGTCGCTTCTGCTCTTAGCCAGGTTGAGACGTAGTGTAATCAGACAAGAGGCCATTTGAAGAAGCTACTTCGATCTGAGTGCGCCATGCGGTCCGGGCGGCAGCTTATTAAAGGGGTTGTAATTATAGGCCAATGTGACGTAATAAGACCTGAGTCGGGTGCCATATAGTATTAGGGTGCCCTAGAGAGTAGGTAAAGGAGTTATGGCTAGGTTAGTCCTTCATTAAATTGGTAAAATGTGTCTCCATCTTGTGGCAAGCTCCGCCCACAGAGCATGCAATTTTTAAAACACTTTCTAATATCCTTTGTTGAACAGCATACCAAGGTAGGTTCAGTAGCTGGGAGATGGCTGCATATATATTCCTCTTGACATTGGCTTTCTAATGTGTTCAGCTAGCTCCTAGCAGTGCATTGCTGTTCATCAACAAAGGATAGAAAGACAATTAAGCAAAATTTCTAATAGAAGTTGAAAATTGTTTAAAAATGTATGCTCTATCTGAACCACAAAATAAACATATTGGGTTTCATGTCCCTTTAAGCATTGTCACATGCTGCACATGTTCAATTTAAAGGAACATTTAAGGCTCAAGGAAACAAGACTGAAATTAGACACTTGGATTTAAAAAATAAATAAAATTTGGACTTAAATTTGATACCACAGGCCTAAGGGTCAAAAAGTTTCCTACTTTTGAGGTTACTGATCCTGCTTTCATCAAAGAATGGAACCAAATACTATTTGAATGTTCATTAAGACTCATGTTTATATTGGTTAAATACAAAACTGAACAGCTGGTTTCTGTTAGGAATGAGATTGTTAAACTTCAGTATGAGTTAAACAAATGTAAAGATGTGGATGAATACAGCAGCTTTGACAAACTATTGCAATGAGTAGTAGAAACATCTAAAAAAAAAAAAAAAAAAAGGCTTGACAAAGGCTCTGCTAAGAGCTGAAACGCATTGCTGGAACCACTTTCTTCACACAATTGTGGCTACCAAAGGACACCGTACTCCAGGAAACACTGAAGCAACACAAGGATATCTAACAGCTGAGCTCCAGAGTGTACAGGGGAGAGGAGCTGGGCGGCATTCTCATCACACACAGAGGGTTCCCAGAGCTCCAGACTAAAATAAGGTACTATTGCTTCACGGCCATAACCTGTGCAGGATTACTGGTCCACTAATCCTAAACTTTTATATCTGACTTGAGTAATATTGTTGAAAACTCATTGTCATTGTACTTGAATACCAAGATCCATTTTTCTCCTTTGAAAATTGCTTTTTTGCTATCTTAACCATGTCTGCAGCAGAGGTTAAGTGTTTTTTGAGGACTCCTTTTTATTAATATAGGTCATTTAAATACCAATATTGATTTTTTTTATTTATATTAGCTTTTATTTATTTATTTGCATCCAGTATTGTCTTTATTTTCAACCTTCCATTGTATGAACTATTTATAAACAAATTCTTTTAACAGAATAAGTGGAATTAAATTATATTTTAACATTCATTTTTCATTGGCTGTTGTATTTTTTCTCCATTATTTACTCATCGTTTGTTGAAAGATTTTTTCTATATACGTAACAGGATACCATTAATTCTTAATTTTGACCTGCCATTTAAGGCGCCCACAGTATCTGTTTTTCACTAGTAGAAACATCTAAGCAACACATTATTCAAACCAAACATGTTAAATTCTTGCGTGACCAAAGATTATAGCACAAATTATTCCTTTGGCAAAAAAAAAATAAAAAAAATCAAGCAAAGGAATTGGCCACGCAATTCTAACAATAAAAACAAAAATAATAAACATAGCACTGAGACAACTAACACAAATCTTTCTGATGATTCTGTTGGGTGGAATGATGCAGGAAAACCACATAGAAGACATAGACGTACTAAGAGGTTAAAATAAAAAAAAATTAAAAAAAAGTCTTTATCAGGCCCGGAAGTCACAGATGAGGAATTTTCCTCTCAGGCTTGAAACATCAGCATCTGATGTTGAAATGTAGACTGAACCTCACAAACCTCCAAAATAAATTACCAACTACTAATACCACAATATCTAATTATAGTGGTAACTCACACCAAGGTATAGGGCCAGATTTGGGAGCTAGACCTAAACCTAAAAACACAAGAGATTACAACTAAAGGTCCACCATTTGTTTCACAAACAGATTACGAGTTTTGTCGGTAAAAATTTGCATTGCTAACGAGCCTTTTTTTTCCAGCGCTCACTTTAAACAACACTGGTATTACAAGTTTTCTGAATGGCTGCGTTAGCCTCAGAAAAGTGAGCATTGAGCAAATTTAGCTCCACATCTCACTGTAATACCAGCGTTGCTTACGGTAGCGGTAAGCTGGCTAAAACGTGCTCGTGCACGATTTCCCCATAGGAAACAATGGGGCTGAGAGGACTTAAAAAAAAAAACTAACACCTGCAAAAAAGCAGCGTCCAGCTTCTAACGCAGCCCCATTGTTTCCTATGGGAATGTAAAAATAATGTCTACACCTAACACCCTAACATGAACCCCGAGTCCAAACACCCCTAACCATACACTTATTAACCCCTAATCTGCTGCCCCCCCGACATCGCCGCCACCTGCATTATATTATTAAACCCTAATCTGCCGCTCCGGACATCGCCGCCACCTACATTATACCTATGAACCCATAATCTGCTGCCCCTAACCTACGTTATATTTATTAACCCCTAATCTGCCGCCACTATAACTAAATTAATTAAACCCTAAACCAGGGGCGTATTTAGGTTTTGTGCTGCCCTAGGCACTCAAAATTCTGCTGCCCACCCCCCACCCCACGTTTAAGGCCTTTTTTTATACATAATATTTTTGGGGCAGGGTGTAAAAAATAATGTCTTTTTAAGTAGTTGTTCACCAGGGCTTGCATTAACTCTGGTCACACACACTCACACAGTGGAGGCTCCTCCATGTGTGCACACTCGCACGTGCCCCCCTGTGATGCTGAGAGGAAAAAAAAAATATTGAATAAAATATCATTTTTACAATATCCCCCTATTGAAAAAATTATATTTTATTTTTATCCCCCAAATATCAAATTCTGATGTTTTTTTTAATATAATAAAAAAAATACAAAAATTATGGGTGGTTTTTTTCCCCTTATCGCACGTGCGGTTAGAGCCCTATCATGCCTGTCAGTGATGTCTATATTGTTCACTGCAGGCATCAAACCAGTTCTGTATACATGCCTTATCGCACAGGCTGAACTGTGCGAGAGTGGGGAGGGACTTGTTCTGACAAGTTCAGCCTGTGCCCTGATAGGCTGCACGGATATGTCAGAGAGTGGGGAGGGACAATAACAAGATGTTACGAGCAACGTTCCCTCTAACGTGTGTCAATTAAGGCCGCGCATCTGAGCCCTCAGCCCGCCAAAAGCCTAGTCAGCACAGCTCATTTACAGGGTGTGTGGCTCACCAGGTCGCTCCTATCCTGTCCGATCTCTCCAGAGCTGGAAGCAGGCAGCAAAGCAGGAGTGCAGTGCTAGATTGACTCAGCATCATGCACAAGGGGAAGGCGCAGCACTTCAGTGTCAACGCCAGCACCGTTCTCTCCAGTACACCTTATTGCTGCATAGGAGCCTGTGCAGTCAGTGGTTAGTGCAGCTTTCTTAGTGTAAATTGTTAAATTATGGTGTAAAGTGTACTGTTAATGTTAATAAAAGTTAAAGACTTTAAAGTTTCACATAGAAGAAATGCAAGGGCCGTATTGGCAGTTGTGGGGGACAGGGGATTGTCTGAGGAAAATTAAATATCTAACTTGGGGAGGTGCAAGAGTCACAGCTCTGTTTCTCCTGTATAGCTATAACTTGACTTTATTAAATGTAGCTCAGTTAGTTACAGGACTCTTCAGCTGCTAGCTAGGTGCTGTCTGTACAGGGGGGGGGCAGAGTTTTCAACACGGAGTACAGCGTGTGAGATGTTTGCTTTGGGCTGACGATCTTAAGCCTCCCCCCTGTTGCAGTTTGTTTTTATTATGTTTCTCCTCACAAATCCTGAGTTCCTGACAGGCAGTGTATTTCAGCCTGGCTGTCTGCTTGAGCGTGACAGAATATTGGGATGGCTGCTGCTAACCAAATGTTGGTTTGCTGTGTGTGAGAGGTGTGTGTGGCTGTGTGGCTACTGGCTGTGTGTGTGTGTGGCTACTGACTGTGTGGGTGTGTGTGTGGTTACTGACTGTGTGTGTGTGGCTACTGACTGTGTGAGTGTGTGTGTGGCTACTGCCTGTGTGAGTGTGTGGCTAATGGCTGTGTGTGTGTGGCTGTGTGAGTGTGTGTGAGCATCACAAAAAAATCAAGTAAATGTAACCACAGTGGGATAACTGACATTTAAGACACTTTTTCGGCCACAGTTGTCAGACTATGTATATATGTGTATATATATATATATATCCTTATACTGCGGCTGCCCCAGTGACAGGACTCTTATACCCAGTATATATATATATATATATATATATATATACCCAGTATATATATATATATATATATATATATATATATATATATATATATATATATATATATATATATATATATATATATATATATATATATATATATATATATATATATATATATAATGGGCGGAGCCATCTGAGGGGCGGGGCTAGTGCTCCCCCATCTTCAAAAGTGACCAGCCGCCACTGCACTCACATATATATATATATATATATATATATATATATATATATATATATATATATATATATATATATATATATATATATATATATATATATATATAGACATTATTTTGCAAGTCAGATGATTAAAGTGTTTATATCAGAAAAAAATATCCTTCACTGTATGATAGTTTGTCAGTAGGTAGTTGTTTAACCTTAAACATCTTCTTTGGTGATTGACAGTTATTTAAGCAAAATATCTGCTTGGATAAAAATGTAATGAATATACAAACTGGCCTTTAAAAGTACTTACAAAAATAAAACAGTAGTTATGATAGGTTTAGGAATTGTATCCTAGGGGATAAAGTCACATGATACAATCATAATAAAGTATATACTTGTATTGTTTCTGAATGTATTAAATGCATACAACAAATTTTCAGTTGTGTTTTAAGTCACATAGTTGTATAGATTCAGCAATAAATACTTATTCTTTGCATGTATGACAGATAGACAAACAGTAAATGTACAAGTATTTAGTGACTAATCCGTTTAAGTATTTTAATGCCTAATGAAGATGTATTTAAGGGAGAAAAGCATATGCTGTTTCACAGTGGTCACGTTGCAGTGCACACTGCACTGTGTAGTCTGTGTGAGTCTCAATCACAGGGTGGAGCCAGGAAGAATACCGCATTCCCTCTCAGTCCATGCCAGGCTGCACAAGTGAGCTCCGCCTCCACTGTCACCACGTCATGCACACCCACATACAATCCCATAGGATAGCAATAGACGGGCCAGCCATTTAAGTCATTAGTAATAGGTTGATTTAGCCACCCGGCCCTGAGTTCAGTAGAGTGGCCCTAGGGACTCAAAATTCTGCTGCCGCTTAAAAATCTGCTGCCCTAGGCACCGGCCTTGTTGGCCTATGCCTTAATACACCCCTGCCCTAAACCTAATTCTAACCCTAACCCCCCCTAATTTAGGATTAATTTATTTAATTATCGTAATTTTATTTAGATTTAAATTATATTTATTTAAAACTAAATACTTACCTATAAAATAAACCCTAATACAGCTACAATATAACTAATAGTTACATTATAGCTATTTTAGGATTTATCTTTATTTTACAGGCAACTTTGTATTTATTTTAACTAGGTACAATAGCTATTAAATAGTTATTAACTATTTAATAACTACCTAGCTAAAAGAAGTACAAAATTACCTGTAAAGTAAATCCTAACCTAAGTTACAATTACACCCAACACTACACTATCATTAAACTAATTCCCTAAACTACCTACAATTAATTACAATTAAATTAACTAAATTACGAAAAAAAAAAAAAAAAAAAAAAAAAAACTAAATTACAGAAAAGAAAAGAAGAATTACAAGAATTTTAAACTAATTACACCTAATCTAATCCCCCTAATAAAATAAAAAAAGCCCCCCAAAATAATAAAATTCCCTACCCTATACTAAATTACAAATAGCCCTTAAAAGGGCCTTTTGCGGGCATTGCCTCAAAGTAATCAGCTCTTTTAGATGTTAAAAAATTATATATATATATATATATATATATATATATATATATATATATATATATATATATATATATATATATATATATATATATATATATTGCAGTGCTGTACAAATTTTCAAACTTTTGATATGTTTGGTGCTAATCATGATATGTTCAAATAATCATTTCCTAAGAAATGAATACTATGTTAGTCATCATATTTATCACATCAGTTGTACACTGATACAATGCATTTATACCTCTTGCACTTTCAAGGCATGTTACCATTTTTTAGTATGTAAATAGCCTTTGTCCTCCTTTTCTAGTAACATTGTTTTCTGTATTTTTGTCCTTCCAGCCTGTTGTAATTATTGTTGTCACATATAGATAGCTAGTTTCAAAGAAGTAGTTTCACTTTAAACTATTTCATTCACAATTGTTTGACCAATAGCTGCTTAGCAGCTGCCTTTTTAAAAAGGGTGGACACACTGCATTGTCAGGTCTATGATTACGGCTCTATGCTGAAATGCATAAGACCAGTCCTCCTGTTTGGCATCTCCTGCTTTTAAATCCATGGATTTAAATAAACTTGTGTGTTTTTACTCACATTTGACAAGACTCCGGACAATTTCACTTTTTCTATCAAATATACTGCACACTTACACACAAACTTTTTTTTTCCTCAGTTGCTCACTTACTTTGTGTTTAAGGAAGCCCATCCAAATTCGTTCAAAAACCCTTTTTTGCTCCTTTAGAAATAAAAAAAAAAATATACAATTACATTTTATTAACCAATTACCAACATTTAGCACATTACCAAAAAACACACAGAAAGTACCTTCAGTTTTGATGGCTTCCAATCTTCATCTTTTGCTGCATCAGAAATACAAGTTAAACACACAAAAACAAAAAAAACACAAGGTTTAAAATACTAGTGCATGAAGGTTTAAATCCCAGCTCATGCATGTGCGTGTTCCTGGTAGCAGAGGTTAAACCACAGTTTGGGTGTTTTTTCAATGAGCACACTTTTAGCTCTATCATCTATATATTTTACTATTAGAGTACCACTATTGCCACATATATATATATTTTTATTTTTTTTTAATATATACAAAACACAGAAGGGAACTGCACTCTCATACTGGACCGGGTACACATCCCATGACCCTGCAACATGCTCAGCCCTGGCTGCCACTGGCACTCACAGGAAGCTGTGCTGCTCCCACAGTCACAGGCAGTTAACCCCAGTCAGGTCTGGGTGCAAGAACCATAGGGAAAATTACAAAACAAATACTACAACACACAGAGAAAACCCAGCACTCACTTACAAGCTCAGTAAGTGGAAAGGTTTTTGCTTTTAAATCTTAGCCGAGAGCTTGTAAGTGAGTGCTGGGTTTTCTCTGTGTGTTGTATTAATTTGTTTTGTAATCTGGTGAGCTTTTCCCATTTGGTGAGCTTTTCCCATTTGGCCAGATGCGGTAACTAACCTTTCCAGTTGTGATTTTATCTTAGCTGTGAGCTAGCTGGTGAGTGCTGGGTGTTTCTATGTGTTGTATTACTTTTTGTTTGTAATCCCCCTTGTTTCTTGCACCCATTCCGGACTGGGGTTATTTTTTTTATTGTGTGACAGTAGTGCAATAGTGGTACTCTAATAGTAAGATATATAGATGATAAAGCCGAAAAATTGTGCTCATTGAAAAAATTCCTTACTGTAAAATACAGTTTGTCCAAGGGAATAATTTGCTTTACAAACAGATGATTTGTAACCCAAATACTCATTTTCAATGTCATTTAGTTAATCTAAAAAGTAACATTTTGTTTTTTTATAAATGCACAATTCCAAAACCAGCTTTCAATGTTTCTTTGTTTGAGGCTAATTGTACAAGAAAAGCAAAACCACTTTGGTATATAGTTTGTATTATTGTCAAATAAAAGCTTAGTGCAACATTTCTTTAAAATTGTTTAGGGCATTTGGCATTACGTGCTGTGTAAGTTAAATGAATTTGAAACACTACATTACTTTTTGTTTTAATTCTAAAACACCATGCAGTCTCCTTACACCTAAAGCTATAGAGATTAAAAAAAATGAATATTTAATACTGAGCAATTTTTACCTTTGGGAGTTACCAAGAAGTTAGACAATGCACCTTCCTCTTCTGGCATGTTTATGGATGAAAGCAAGCAAAAAACATTGTTTTGGAAAAGAACCGGTAAGCCCTGATAGCATTGAAAAAAAAAAAAAAAAAAAAAAAAAGTTAAATAAATAATGTTAAATCTAAATACAAAGGACATGAAATATACAGAGAACAGTCACATCCAATGTCTTCCTAATAGCCATACCCATTAAATACATTTAAAATGACTTGCACTACACGTGCTATATAGAACACAGAAACTAAGGGTCTGAAGACAAATATCTTGCCAGCAAGGAGAGAAAGTGCATAAAGTCTTTGGGAGGGTTTAGCATGTACTTGTACCGCTCTCTCTCTCTCCTTTAAATCCAGAACCTTGCACAGGCATATGAACAGCTCTCAAGCTTAAATGTGCCTTTCTAATCCGTGTACTGATGAGACTTCTTAGATAATCTCAACAGACCAGGGAGCTTTAGATCATCAGGGCCCAAGACTGAATGAAATTCTCCTGACAGAAAACATGGAGACAAGAATAATAATGGTACCAAATATCTGTCACTGTGCTCTGCTTCTTGGAATACCAGCAAATAATACACTACATATTTACAACTCTTGTCCAATATTTGAAAAGGCATCATAGCGTAAGGATAAGATTCATTTTATGTATTACTACCTCTTTATTCTTTTGGTGAACACGTGCAATAATTTCACTGGTAGCGGCCATAGTATAATAACGAACGTCATCATATTCTACGTACTCTTGGTATCGTGAAATGAGTAAATGAGCATCTGCGTCCTCCTGCAGCAAGCTGTTAACTACAGACTAAAGAAGACATAGATGGTAAATAAATGACATATATAACTATCCCCCCAAAATCTTCCCATCTTACTTTTAGCAGTAATAATGGGAAACAGAAGCTTTCCTTCCATTCAGCTTTCTCAAGAGGGAACTTTCCTTCTAGTTGGATGAACTTCATAAGTGTGCACAGTGCTAGTTCCTTCAACAACAAAACACAGGGGGAGACATGTTAGAAAAGTGAAAAAACAACAGGGCAGCAACCAAAAATACTCTCTGCCTGCTAGCCTTAAAGGGATATGAAACACAAATTGTTTCTTTCATGATTCAGATAGCCACCAACCAGCAAGCGCTAACCAAGTTCTGAACCTAAAATGGGCTGGCTCCTAAGCTTACATTCCTGCTTTTTAAAAAAAGAAAGAGATACCAAGAGAACAAAGAAAAAATTGATAATAGGAGTAAATAAGAAAGTTGCATGCTCCATCTGAATCATGAAAGAAAAAAAAAAAAAAAAAAAAAGGATTGGGTTTCATATCCCTTAAGAAAAAAAAACAAACAAAATAAATTCTAAAATTCACAAGTGAAAAGTGCAAGTTTGCATTTCTGTCCAGTTTAGAAGCATTTAGCAGCTCAAAAAGCCAGTGGTAGTTTGTATATAATTTATGACTGATATATCTGAATTATAATAGTCACCAAAAACTCTGCGCAGGCACAGTGTCTAAATATGGTGCACATGGCACGAACATCATAAGTGCATGCCACAACAATGGCTTTTACATAAATTATTCAATTCAAAATTTAAATGCACCATTTAAATTTTACCATTATATTTCTTTAAGATGTTACAAAAAAAAAAAAAAAAAAATGAAAATCAATAAAAAAATCCTTTTGGAGTGATGGTTGGCAAATTTATTTTACTTTTAGGTGCTCACCACACATTTTTAGGAAACAGATAAATGCATTTGTATACAGATGTGTATAAAAAAAAATACTCAGAGCCAGAATAACAACTTTAGCAGCTGTATCTCCTGGGTTATATGGTAGCACATATAATTGGAGAAACAAAATGACTATACAAGCATGATGTTAAAATGCACAGATGGCACGATGAAGTCAATGACTAACTCATATTATTACTGTATATGTCAGTATGCTGCTACATGGTAAACCCACACTGACCTGCACATTGAAATAGCTATTCTGCATGAGATCCAGCAGGCAGGTAACACAGCTGTTATACCGATGCCTCATCCACATCTTGAACTTTTCTTCAGCACTGCATGTCTCTGGATAACAGAAAAATAAGAAAAAAGTGAACAGTTTTACATTTGCAGGAATTCTGCAAATTGTCAACAATTTGAACAACCATCTGAAAGTAAAATAGACAGTACAAATAAAATGTCAATACTGTACAGGAACTTTGTGAAACCAAACAAATTAACATATTCACTAGTGTTCTGAAAATAGAATGTCATCAAATGACGCATATCACAGATGTGTTTACCTGGAAGGCTTTCATCCTCTTTAGGAAGGTCACCAACAAAAAGCTCCCCCTTCTCCAATAAAGTTTCAAACATTTTAGAGCACGTTCGAATTGCAGCTTGTACAATATCTTCCTTTGGAGACTTAGAAAAGACAAGACAAAATGACCCAACTATAAAACATTACAAGCATTTAAAAGAAAATTGATCAGACATGAAAAAAAAATTAAGATATGAAGCAAGCATTACTACCTTGGTGGCTGAATGGTAAAAAAATATTACGTACTGATCAGATGTTATAAAAATAAATTAAAGAACATTGCATTTCTACCGGAGCACTAAGTAGATGTAAGCTGTGAACGCATGCTCACAGATTACATTCACAGTAAAAGCTATCACTAAAACTGACATGTAAGAAGGAAATTTGCTTAAAGGGTCACTGAACCCAAAAAAATTTCTTTCGTGATTCAGATAGAGCATGCAATTTTAAGCAACTTTCTAATTTACTCCTCTTATCAAATTTTTTTCCATTCTCTTGGTATATTTATTTGAAAAGCAAGAATGTAATTTTAGATGCTGGCCCATTTTTGGTGAACAACCTGGGTTGTTCTTGCTGATTGGTGGATAAATTCACCAACCAATAAACAAGTGCTGTCCAGAAAAAAAAACTTAATAAGAGTAAATTAGAAAGTTGCATGTTCTATCTGAATCACAAAAGAAAGAATTTGGGTTTAGTGTCCCTTTGAGCAACTTTCTATTTTACTCATATTATCAATTTTTCTTCCTTCTCTTAATATCTTTATTTGAAAAGCGGGAATGTATGCTTAAGAGCTGGACCATTTTTGGTTCAGGACCTGGGTGGCACTTTCTTATTGGTTGCTAAATGTAGCCACCAATCAGCAAGCGCTACCCAGGTGGTAGCGCTTGCTGATTGGGCCAGCTCCTAAACTTACATTCTTCCTTTTTTCAAATAAAGACATCAAGAGAACAAAGAAAAATTGATAATGGGAGTAAATTAGAAAGTTGCTTAAAATTGCATACTCTGACAGTTTAATTTTGACAAGACTATCCCTGTAATAGAGAATATTGAAAAAATGATTCGGATAAAAACTAAAATGCACAAATCTGCCTTTGAATTTCCACTAAATTATGTCTTTAAGATTTCAAGGGACAGTGTATCTTCTACCCTTTAATGTGTTCCCAATTATTCATTTTATATGCTGGAGTGTAATAAATTGTTCACAAACAGCTTCATTTTTGTTTTGGCAACTGAAATAGCTGTTTTTGCCTGTGGTATCAAAACATATACTGAAAATTTCAATAATTAAGTATTGCCTATAAAAAGCTAACTTAACATAGCCAGCAAAATAAATTACCCTCCGAGTGAGAGGCAAGAGATAAGTAATAACATTTTAATTTGGAATTGTTCTCTCTAATTATTGGGCTATGGTATAAAGAGATAGGATAATGAAGTTCGTTTGGATAGAAAGAAAACATACTAAATAAATCCGATTTCCCTGTAAGCTCAACACAATGTAATGGATTGTGGCATCAAAGATCAAAAACAGCTATTTCATATACAAAAATAATTATAAAGGAACAGTTTACTATACATTTTTACTCTGCAGCTGGTATAAAAGTCATTGGAAACACATTTTACAGTGCACTGTCCCTTTAAGGAGTCTAAAAATTTGATTCAGGGATGGACATTATACCCATACATATTTATTTTAAATTGGGATGCATATTTAACATTTTGATTGCTGGTATTTATCAAGTATTGTAAGAGAGAATACACAGTAGTATTCCAAGCTTCATATACAGACTACGTTCAGCAAGTAATTCTTACTTCCAGGTACTCCAAGATATCAAACACAGCGTTGGCGTTGCCCCGATTTTCCAGCACTGCCTCAAGTTTAGCAGCCAGATCCCTCCGTGCTGAGTCCGCTGCCATTCCTTCTGTTCCCCGACTACGAGACGCGTGCTGTCCCTTGCGCGCAGCCATCTTGATAATCTCCAGTCCACAATCACGTGTCCGGAAGAGTTAGCGAGTTACAGCAACTGCGCATGTGCAGAGTAGTAACTAGAACTGTATTTACTTATAGTAGGGAATGGAACACAACACACCACAGAAAGAAATGACAAGAACCAGATGTCCATTGTCCTCCAGGTCCGGAAGAAGACGGTTGTGCCAGTTCCAAATGAGCGATACAACTACACTTTCTGGTATTCCCAGGGAGACCTACTAGTTAACAAACATAGCTATGAACATAATATTATACAGGTCGGTACCTTCGCCTCTGAGAAGCAGGTTTGAAGATTTTACAATTACACGGTAAACGGTACGCCCTGGACTGGCGACCTGTCTGGACACAGCGACTTTCACCTCTTCAATGAAGGGATCAAATAAATGTGGGACGAATATGCAATGGAGGGAATAGGAAATTTGTTTGCGCAAAGGCTGGAAAAACTTGACCCTGGCCGTGCTGGGGGAGCAGTTCATGGTTGGAGTGAGAAGATATATGTGGGGCAGTTGCTCTGTACTTTTTATATCTATTTGGAACAATAGATAAATGTGTTTATGATTTTTTTTTTTATATATATATATATATATATGGGATGGAGGAAGATTGGTATTACCCCATTCAGTACAGCATTCCAAATTTGTGTCAATACAATCACAAGCTAACCTCCCCAGTGTGTTTGCCTTGTACTTTTTCTTCAGCACTGTTTTAAGCAAATGAACATATCAGGCGCATTACCATTGCTGACATTTTGAGTTTTAGACCAAAAGAGTGTGTGTGTGTGTATAAGAAACTTTTTGTATATGGCTGCTGTTGTATAGCATTTGCTATGATAAAAAAACTATTAATTGGTTAATACTCGTATCTAAAGGGTCATAACCCTATTTTTTTATATGCATAGTATATGTTAAAGTGATTGTAAAGTTTAATTAATAAGTGCCTGGTATCTAAAATACTCTTAAAAACAGGGGCACTTTCATTCATTAAAAACTTTACAATGAAGCTTCTTTTTTAAAATATTTACTTTTCTTTATGGAAACAGACCGGCGATCCTCTGCCCACTTCTTCTGCTGTAGTTAGCACGGCGATGACGAATCCAGTTTCCTCCAATCGTTGCGTGGCCCCACAAGCTGGACGCCAAAGGGGGCATGCAACAATTGGAGGAAGCCTGATTTGTCATCACTGTGCTAACTACAGCATGAGATGCAGGCGGAGGATTGCCAGTCTGTTTTCCATAAAGAAAGGTATTTATAAAAAATAAGCTTTATTATAGTTTTTAATGAATGAAGTGACCCTGTTTGTAAGAGTATTTTTAGATACAGTGCATTTATTCATTAAACTTTACAATCACTAAGTAATACAGGTGGCCCTTGTTTTACAACGGTTCAATTTACACCGTTTCAGAATAACAACCTTTTTTTCCAGTCATGTGACTGCTATTGAAAAGCATTGAGAAGCAGTGCATTTATTAAAATAGCCAGTTGGTGGAGCTGTCCGCTTGTGTTGCAGCAAAGCCAAGCAAGCTGAAATTAATCAGTTTAACCAGACCTGAGCTATCGAGCAGATTTCAAAAGAACAAGATCTTCCTGTCTATAAATCAGTCCAAATTGGAATGCATAGAAAGAACTGTTTGCAGAAAAATGCAAGTGAAGTCTGTGTTGTGTGATTATTTTATTAGGTTTATAATGCTGTTTAGCAAATGTTTTTGTTCATTTAACTTATTGAAAAGCATACCTAGGTAGGCTTAGGAGCAGCAATGCACCAATTGGAGCTAGCTGCTGACTGGAGGTTGTACATATATGCTTCTCGTTGCTGGCTCAGCCAGTGTGCTAACTTCCAGTAGTGTATTGCTGCTGCTTCGACAAGTATGAGACACCTTACTTAGGTATACTAAGTCTTATAGAAGAGACTAAGTAAGAAAGTCCTATACACAAATAGGTTTGATTATCAAAATGATAACTTTTATTTACAAAAATTGTAATTAAAAACAGTTTATCTACTTGTTCTTTTCACACACCTTTTTAACCTGCATCTGATGGAACAATTTAAAAACACTGATATACTACTCTATATGTGAGGATTAATGTATAGTATACCATATACATTTCCTTTAAAATATATCTCTCAAATATTCATTATAGTTCAGGCCTTTATAAATACATTATATCCAAATAATGCCTCCAATAGAGAGACCCCCACTAGACAGGGATTTCAGCACTTGATGAAAAAATTGTACACAATTTATTAATGTTCAATTAAACATAGCGAGTTACCAGTCATACAGTGGCTAGCACCCATAAATGTGTAAATAAAAAAAAAATCTGTTAAAATTGAGATACATGCATGTATGCCACTGCAGTCTGGCACAGATCCCTATATGCACCGTGCAGACAGACTTATTATTCCTTGTGGATGTGGTGTCTGCTAAGGTTGGGGTGTTGCCTTTCTGCATATGCCGGTCTCTTGAAGCCTTTACATTTGTACCTTTGTATATGTTTGATGATACTTTAAAGGAATAATCTAGTCAAAAATAAACTTTCATGATTCAGAGAGCATACAATTTTAAGCAACTTTCTAATTTACTCCTATTATTATTATTATTATTTTTTTCGTTCTCTTGGTATCTATTTGAATGTAAGCTTAGAAGTCAGCCCATTTTTGGTTCAGAACCTGGGTAGCGCTTGCTGATTGGTGGCTACATTTAGATACCAATCAGAAAGTGCTACCCAGGTTCTGAACCAAAAGTGGACGGCTCCTATGCTTTCATTCTTGCTTTTACAAATAAAGATACCAAGAGAACAAAGAAAATTTGATCATAGGAGTAAATTAGAAAGTTGCTTAAAATTTAAAATCTGAATCCTGAATGTTTAATTTTGACAAGACTATTCCTTTAAGGATGTCATAGTAATATTTCTACTGTCTAGACATTACCCTTTACACTTTTGAGGTCTAGTAATGGGTTGGTTGTTGCCAGTTCTTGATACAATATTTATGTTCCCTGTGTCCTACATACATGTATCTCAATTTTTTTTGGCATTTTTTTTATTTGCACATGTATTGGTGCTAGCCACTGTATGACTGGTAACTCACTATGTTTAATTGAACATTAAAAAATTGTTTAAGATTTTTTTCATCAAGTGCTGAAATTCATTTCTTTCATGTAATTGGCAAGAATCCATGAGCTAGTGATGTATGGGATATACAATCCTACCAGGAGGGGCAAAGTTTCCCAAACCTCAAAATGCCTATAAATACACCCCTCACCACACCCACAATTCAGTTTTACAAACTTTGCCTCCCTATGGAGGTGGTGAAGTAAGATTTTGTGCTTGATTTTCTTGTGATATGCGCTTCTCAGAGTAAGTATGTTTTCATTACTTAAGACACTCTCAGCTATGGTTTGGCACTTTATGTATTGATATAAAGTTTTAAATATATGTATTGTACTTATATTTGCCATGAGTCAGGTTTATGTGTATTTCTTTTTGCAGACTATCAGTTTCAAAATTGGGAAATATTTAGGAATTTTATTTTTTCTTACCTGGGGTATAGTCTTTTCTTCAAATTGACTGCTTTTTCATTAAATTTCACGGGCAAAATTAGGCTCGCGAGGTTGCAGAATGCTGATGTTTATTGCATCATTCTTCGCCCCTTTTGGTACGTTCGGTGACGCAAATTCGTCATTTCCGGCGTATTAGTTGACGACACAAGGTTGCGTCTGCCATGACGCGAGTTGCGTCATTTCCAGATGTTAGCGCCAAAAAAAATCATTTTGCGTTGTGCGTCATACTTGGCGCCAAATAATTTAATTATTTAAACCCCACTTCCTATATGCCTCCTTGCCTTTTTTTATGCTCAGAGGGCTATGCTGTTTGCATTTTTTTCCCATTCCTGAAACTGCCATATAAGGAAATTGATAATTTTGCTTTATATGGGTTTTTTTTTTCTCTTACATTTGCAAGATGTCTCAATCTGATCCTGTCTCAAAAACAACTGTTGGAACCCTGCTGCCTGATAACAGTTCTACCAAAGCTAAGTGTATCTGTTGTAAATTAGCAGAGATTATATCTCCAGCTGTAGTATGTAACAGTTGTCATGATAAGCTTTTACATGCATAGAATGTATCCATCAGTACTAGTAACAATGCCTATTATTCCTTCAACATCTAATGTACATGGTATCCCTGTGAATATAAAATATTTTATTGCTGATGCAATTCAGAAGGCTTTGTCTATTCCACCTTCTAATAAACGTAAAAGGTCTTTTAAAACTTCTCATAAAGTTGATGATATTTCAAATGACCGACAACATACTGAATTACTCTCCTCTGATGAGGATCTATCTGATTCAGAAGATCCTACCTCAGATATTGACACTGACAAATCTACTTATCTCTTTAAGATGGAGTATAAAGTGTTGATTACTTTGGATAATGAGGAATCTAGAACTCTTGATACTAAAACTAGTAAACGTTTAAATTCTGTTTATAAACCTCCTGTGGTTATTACAGAGGTTTTTCCAGTTCCTGATGCTATTTCTGATATGATTTCAAAGGAATGGGATAGGCCTGGTACTTCTTTTATTCCTCCTTCTCGGTTTAAAAAGTTGTATCCTTTGCCAGCAGCTAGATTGGAGTTTTGGGAAAAAATCCCCAAAGTTGATGGGGCTATTTCTACTCTTGCCAAACGTACTACTATCCCTATGGAAGATAGTACTTCTTTTAAGGATCCTTTAGATAGCAAACTTGAATCTTATCTAAGGAACACTTATTTATTTTCTGGCTATATTCTTAGGCCTGCTATATCTATGGCTGATGTTGCAGCTGCATCAACTTTTTGGTTGGAAAGCTTAGTGCAACAGGAAACAGATCCTGATTTGTCTAGCATTGTTCGCTTGCTTCAATATGCTAATCATTTTATCTGTGAGGCTATTTTGATATCATCAAAATTAATGTTAAATCTATGTCTTTAGCTAGAAGAGCTTTGTGGCTCAAATATTGGAATGCTGACATGGTATCTGTCTAGATTACTATTTCTTTCTTTCCAAGGTAAATTTATTTATTTGGTTCTCAGTTGGATTCAATTATTTCAACTGTCACTGGGGGGAAGGGAGTTTTGTTTTTTTGCCTCAGAATAAAAGATTGAAGGGTAAATCTAAAGCTTCTAATAGTTTTCGTTCTTTTCGACAGAATAAGGAACAGAAAGCCAATCCTTCCCCCAAAGAATCTGGTTCTAATTGGAAACCTTCTTAAAGTTGGAATAAATCTAAGCCTTTTAAGAAACCAAAGCCAGCCCCCAAGTCTGCATGAAGGTGCGGCCCTCATTCCAGCTCAACTGGTGGGGGACAGATTACATTTTTTCCAAAAACATTTGGGAAGATTCTGTCCAAAATCATTGGATTCAGAGTATTGTCTCTCAAGGGTATCAAATAGGATTCAGAGTAAGACCTGTGAGAAGATTTTTATTTATTTTTTCTCACACGTTCCAGCAAATCCAGTGAAGGCTCAGGCTTTTCTGAAGTGTGTTTCAGATCTAGAGCTTTCAGGGGTAATTATACCAGTTCCGTTTCAGGGTTTGGGGTTTTATTCAAATCTATTCATTGTCCCAAAGAAAGAAAATTCATTCAGACCAGTTCTGGATTTAAACATTTTTTTTCTCACACGTTCCAGCAAATCCAGTGAAGGCTCAGGCTTTTCTGAAGTGTGTTTCAGATCTAGAGCTTTCAGGGGTAATTATACCTGTTCCGTTTCAGGGTTTGTGGTTTTATTCAAATCTATTCATTGTCCAAAAGAAAGAAAATTCATTCAGGCCAGTTCTGGATTTAAACATTTTGATTATAAGGACTATTCTGCCTTTTGTTCAGCAAGGTCATTATATGTCTACAATAGACTTATAGGGTGCATATCTTCATATTCTGATTCATCCAGACCACTATCGGTTTCTGAGATTCTCTTTTCTAGATAAGCATTACCAATTTGTCGCTCTTCCATTTGGCCTAGCGACAGCTCCAAGAATTTTTTCAAAGGTTCTCGGTGCCCTACTCTCTGTAATTGGAGAACAGGTTATTGCGGTGTTTCCTTATTTGGACGATATCTTGGTATTAGCTCAGTCTTTACATTCTGCCGAATCTCGTGTTGTTTCTTCAAAGACATGGTTGGAGGATCAATTTACCAAAAAGTTCCTTGATTCCTCAGACAAGGGTCACCTTTTTAGGTTTCCAGATAGATTCAGTTTCCATGACTCTGTCTCTAACAGACAAGAGATGTATGAAATTGGTTTCAGCTTGTCGAAACCTTCAGTCTCAATCTTTCCTTTCAGTGGCTATGTGCATGAAAGTTTTAGGTCTCATGACTACAGCATCGGACGCAATCCCCTTTGCTTGTTTTCATATGAGACCTCTTCAGCTTTGTATGCTGAATCAGTGGTGCAGGGATTATACAAGGATATCCCAATTAATATCCTTAAATCCCAATGTTCGACTCTCTCTGACTTGGTGGTTAGATCAGCATTGTATAGTTCAAGGGGCTTCTTTTGTTCGTCCAACCTGTACTGTAATCACAACAGTTGCAAGTCTTTTTCAGGTTGGGGAGCTGTCTGGGGATCTCTGACGGCACAAGGGGTTTGGAAATCTCAAGAGACGAGGTTACCAATCAATATTTTAGAACTCCGTGCTATTTTCAGGGCTCTTCAGGTTTGACCTCTGTTGAAGAGAGAACCATTCATTTGTTTTCAGACGGACAATATCACAACTGTGGCATATGTCAATCATCAGGGTGGGATTCGCAGTCCCCTAGCTATGAAAGAAGTATCTCAGATACTTTCTTGGGCGAAATCCAGCTCTTGTCTAATTTCTGCGGTACATATCCCAGGTGTAGACAATTGGGAAGCGGATTATCTCAGCCGTCAGACTTTACATCTTGGGGAGTGGTCTCTCCATCCAGATGTGTTTTTTCAGATGTGGGGTCTTCCAGAAATAGATCTGATGGCTTCCCATCTAAACAAGAAACTTTCCAGGTACTTGTCCAGGTCCAGGGATCCTCAGGCGGAGTCGCTGGATGCGTTAGCAGTTCCTTGCTTATATCTTCCCACCTCTAGTTCTTCTTCCAAGAGTGATCTCCAAGATCATCATGGAACAATTGTTTGTGTTTCTGGTAGCAACAGCATGGCCTCACAGGTTCTGCTATGCGGATCTTGTCCGGATATCCAGTTGCCAACCTTGGCCACTTCCTTTTAGACCAGACCTTCTGTCTCAAGGGCCGTTTTTTTCCATCAGGATCTCAAATTGTTAAATGGATGGCTTAGTCATAGAGGTTTCTCTGACTCAGTGATTGATACTTTGTTACAGTCTCTTAAATCTGTTTCTAGGAAGATTTATTATCAAGTTTGGAAGACTTATATTTCATGGTGTTCTCATAAATTTTCTTGGCATCCTTTTAGAATTCCTAGAATTTTACAGTTTCTTCAGGATAGTTTGGATAAAGGTTTGTCTGCAAGTTCCTTGAAGGGACAAATCTCTGCTCTTTCTGTTTTATTTCACAGAAAGATTGCTAAGCTTCCTGATATTCACTGTTTGGTACAGGCTTTGGTCCGTATTAAGCCTGTCATTAGATCAATCTCTCTCCTTCTTGGAGTCTTAATTTGATTTTGAAGTGTTTACAGGCTCCTCCTTTTGAGCCTATGCATTCTTTTGATATTAACCCCTTAATGACCACAGCACTTTTCCATTTTCTGTCCGTTTGGGACCAAGGCTATTTTTACATTTCTGCTGTGTTTGTGTTTAGCTGTAATTTTCCTCTTACTCATTTACTGTACCCACACATATTATATAACGTTTTTCTCGTCATTAAATGGACTTTCTAAAGATACCATTATTTTCATCATATCTTATAATTTACTATAAAAAAAATTATAAAATATGAGGAAAAAATTGAAAAAAACACACTTTTTCTAACTTTGACCCCCAAAATCTGTTACACATCTACAACCACCAAAAAACACTGTGCTAAATAGTTTCTAAATTTTGTCCTGAGTTTAGAAATACCCAATGTTTACATGTTCTTTGCTTTTTTTGTAAGTTATAGGGCCATAAATACAAATAGCACTTTGCCATTTCCAAACCATTATTTTTCAAAATTAGCGCTAGTTACATTAGAACACTAATATCTTTCAGGAATCTCTGAATATCCATTGACATGTATATATTTTTTTTTTAGTAGACATCCCAAAGTATTCATCTAGGCCCATTTTGGTATATTTCATGCCACCATTTCACTGCCAAATGCGATTAAATACAAAAAATCGTTCACTTTTTTACTAATTTTTTCACAAACTTTTGGTTTCTCACTGAAATTATTTACAAACAGCTTGTGCAATTATGGCTTAAATGGTTGTAAATGCTTCTCTGGGATCCCCTTTGTTCAGAAATAGCAGACATATATGGCTTTGGCGTTGCTTTTTAGTAATTAGAAGGCTGCTAAATGCCACTGCGCACTACACGTGTATTATAAGTGACAGTGGATGGTACACTAAGCGCCTGCCTCAAGGACCCTGGCTCTGGATATTGGCTCCTAGTAGCCAATAGAATAAATGCATAGAAAAGGATTGGAACCAAAGCGCCTAAAAGGCCGGGTCTGGACAAAGTTAATTAGACAGATTCACTTTAAAATAAAAGTTACACTTTAATTCGTTTACAAGCATGGATCCATGTTACATAATAAAAAACTTAAAATTCTTCAAACAATAAAATTCTTTAAAATAAGGATCACTGATAATTCTCTTATAGGTAACTGGTACAGACCTATCTCTACTGGTATCCCAGTATCTCTAGGTATTCTTTGAACAATAAAACAATCACTGGTGATCCTCTTTTAGGTAACTGGTGCAGACCTATCTGGACTGGTATCCCAGTATCTCTAGGTACGGCGGTCACCTTTCTAGGTGTTATGTGCCTTAGTATCTAATATTCCCTAAATATGTGAGTGGTGTTTTGAGTGCAAAATTGTGCTAGAGGATACCAAATCCTTCTATGTAGCAATAAACAAAATTGATAATGCAAAAGATGATAATAAAAATTGTGATGAAAAAAATATAATGAGGTGATGGTGTATAAAAGTAACAGTGATAGGTATTAAAACTTGAATAAAATATTAATGCAGGTAATAAACATTTCAATGTGAATATTCAAACAGAAAAATATAAGCAAGACGTTGCAGATGACATAAACAAAAGCAAATCACGATAAACAAAAAATAGTCCTCCAAATGATAATGTTAAATCCAAATTGCAATGTTCACTCCAAAAAGTGCTGGTAATAAAACACAAAGTGAAAAACCAAAGCTAAAAAATCAGTGGCCACTGTAAAATATGAGCAAAACAAGTCAATCCTGTGAGGAGAAAAATATAATTCTACAACCTTAGCAGTACTGGAAAGTGATGATATATCAAAGTCTCATCCGGGGCCCGGCTGACCCAAATCAAACCTAAAAATAAAAACAAACACACAATAGTGCAGAGCGTAATTTCTCAAGTTGATATAAAAGGAGGAAGACTCACCAGTCGACGCGTTTCGGTCTGTGCTAGACCTTTATCAAGACTGGATTGTATAGATTTTGGTGATCTTTTATACCTGTGTTCTAAATGCATACCGGAAGTGATTGCTTAGTACTTCCTGTTTCATCGAGGGTGATTAAGATGATTAAAATGTTCGTTTCTAAATATCTTGCACCTTTATTTCAATATTCTGATGTGCCTTTATGACAATCAGTTCTGATTCTTTAAATTGTGTATTTATAATCTACTCCGGTGTTCGTCCGGATTTTTCGATTCTAACAACTTCCGGTTTAAGAGTTGTTATGTCTAACAACTTCCGGTTTGCATTTAAAATTTGTTTACATAATATCGGCATATAAGTACTACCGAAAACAAATTAAATAAATTTAATTCAGACCAATTGTTCAGACTCATGTTTTTGTTTATTCTATTGCACATAATCTTTTATCAGTTCTATGTATGGTTAATCTCTATGTGGTTCCATCTCTAGAAGAAGTAGCGGTCTTTAGTAGTGGCCAGGTATTTGCTTATCTATTAGAATTATATAGTGCTTGTCATTCATTTAAGCTTTATCTGCCTATCTTTCACCATCTCGTAGTATCACTTTGTCTATTGTATACAAAATGTGTGACAGAGGGTGTGTGCAAATATCCTATTCCTATTGGTTGGATTCAGAGGGTCTGTTACAGAGCTCTATTCTTATTGGTCAGAATTGTTCCACCCTGGGGGCATGTTTCTAGATACTGTATTTGAGATAGGTAGCATGCGATGTGTTATGAAGCATTATTCTTATTGGTGGAATGTACCTGAACTCTATATACATAGTAGGTGGCACGCAATGTTATTGTTACTAATCGGCTCGATTTGTCTACAATAAACATTCGACATTATTCCCCCCATTTTGTAACGATTTAGGGTAAATCTTAATCCAATGTTACCTGTCCAATTTGATCGGTATATAGTGTCTTTGAGTCTTATTTGACTCGTAGTGCAGGATTTAATTATAATTTTCCCTTTTAATTATAAAGGGTTCATGTTTCATACATGTATCAATAATCAAAATATCCCCAGCTTCTTGATACATTTGAAAGGAGAGCGGAGTGAGCTAGTTCACATCTCGGTGGTATACATATATATGTTCACTTCCTTGTTACTATATAGATTCATCTTTGAGTTTATTGAAATCCTGTTAGACCCGTTTTCAATCAACCTATATCATTTATTGAAAGATTTATGTATCTGCGAGCAGTCTCTTATATTATACATAGCTGTTGATGCTAAATTGAATAACTAACATCTATGATTCCCCTTTGGTATTCTATAATGCAGTTAGCGATATTTCTGGTATCACTGCTAGGGGCATTTTTATCTGTTATATCACTGATAGGGGGATTTCTAAGGGGGATGCTTTTAAAGTGGAGCTTGAGAGATAATCCAATCTGTATGTATCCAAATACATATATATCAGTATATGTGTGTATCATCTCTATAAGGGGGAAACCATTTTATCAACAACCCAATAGGTTAAATGAGTGTTAAGTTGAGCCTGTTTCTTTTATGGCAATCTTTATTGATCATTAGAAGTCAATGGACATACACCCAGGTTATATTTTACCGGGTGAATGATACATTAACTTTCTTTAATTAAAGTAATGTTTGACTAGTGTCCGGTGTTGGTTTATACTATTTTCTGATGGAGGCATTTATATATGTTCATAATGGGTTCAAAAGAGAGAGAAAAAAGAGAGGAATATATATTTTTTCATTACTATATGGATTTCTTCAGACAATTTACTGGCTTATAGTTTGTTCAGATGTGCGAGCATATTATGCTGAACCTAATCTATATTCTCAGATTCCACTGCTTCGTATAGATTAGTTCAATTAATAATTTTCTTTAAATTAATATAGAAGAGCTAAGAGGTAGGGGGGAAGGGTGTCCCAATAAGGTTCATAAATCTGTATCTATCTTATTTTCCTTATGGACTACTCCAGGAGGCTAAGCTAGATGTCTATATATATATATATATATATATATATATATATATATATATATATATATATATATATATATATATATATATATATGTGTGGAATATTCTCCGAAAACTAAGAGAGATGGGTATTTTTCATGTGACCTGAAATAGAGAGAAATAGATTTTAACTGGGAGAGATGAATATGACAATTTTTTTCTTCTTTCTTCGTAAAGTTTGAATCTTACTTTTCTTGGAGTTGCATGTTTTTGGTGCATACCCCAATGTGCCGTTTGTTTATAGTTGTATCAATTAAGTAAATGGGAAAGGTCTTCTTTATTATTGAGGCCCTTTGGATGTAAGCAATCCATTAGAAATATCCATTTGGATTCATTAGTTAGTAATAATTTTTCAAAGTTGCCGCCTCTCCAGTTTTTGGTAACTTTTTGGATTCCTATATATCTTAGTGTGTTGATGTTTCCATGATGTTTAGTCGCAAAGTGCTGGTAGAGTGGCGTATCCATGTTTAGTTTTTCTATCATCAGCAGGTGTTCCCGGATCCTATCCCTCAAGATCCTGGACGTTTGTCCTACGTATTGCAGCCCACATGGGCATTGTAGTAGGTAGATCACTCCTTTATCTTTACATCGTATCAGATCTTGTATTTTAAACTCCTCTTTGGTGTTATGGGAGCTGAATTTAGTTGTTTACTTTAATTAAAGAAAGTTAATGTATCATTCACCCGGTAAAATATAACCTGGGTGTATGTCCATTGACTTCTAATGATCAATAAAGATTGCCATAAAAGAAACAGGCTCAACTTAACACTCATTTAACCTATTGGGTTGTTGATAAAATGGTTTCCCCCTTATAGAGATGATACACACATATACTGATATATATGTATTTGGATACATACAGATTGGATTATCTCTCAAGCTCCACTTTAAAAGCATCCCCCTTAGAAATCCCCCTATCAGTGATATAACAGATAAAAATGCCCCTAGCAGTGATACCAGAAATATCGCTAACTGCATTATAGAATACCAAAGGGGAATCATAGATGTTAGTTATTCAATTTAGCATCAACAGCTATGTATAATATAAGAGACTGCTCGCAGATACATAAATCTTTCAATAAATGATATAGGTTGATTGAAAACGGGTCTAACAGGATTTCAATAAACTCAAAGATGAATCTATATAGTAACAAGGAAGTGAACATATATATGTATACCACCGAGATGTGAACTAGCTCACTCCGCTCTCCTTTCAAATGTATCAAGAAGCTGGGGATATTTTGATTATTGATACATGTATGAAACATGAACCCTTTATAATTAAAAGGGAAAATTATAATTAAATCCTGCACTACGAGTCAAATAAGACTCAAAGACACTATATACCGATCAAATTGGACAGGTAACATTGGATTAAGATTTACCCTAAATCGTTACAAAATGGGGGGAATAATGTCGAATGTTTATTGTAGACAAATCGAGCCGATTAGTAACAATAACATTGCGTGCCACCTACTATGTATATAGAGTTCAGGTACATACCACCAATAAGAATAATGCTTCATAACACATCGCATGCTACCTATCTCAAATACAGTATCTAGAAACATGCCCCCAGGGTGGAACAATTCTGACCAATAAGAATAGAGCTCTGTAACAGACCCTCTGAATCCAACCAATAGGAATAGGATATTTGCACACACCCTCTGTCACACATTTTGTATACAATAGACAAAGTGATACTACGAGATGGTGAAAGATAGGCAGATAAAGCTTAAATGAATGACAAGCACTATATAATTCTAATAGATAAGCAAATACCTGGCCACTACTAAGGACCGCTACTTCTTCTAGAGATGGAACCACATAGAGATTAACCATACATAGAACTGATAAAAGATTATGTGCAATAGAATAAACAAAAACATGAGTCTGAACAATTGGTCTGAATTAAATTTATTTAATTTGTTTTCGGTAGTACTTATATGCCGATATTATGTAAACAAATTTTAAATGCAAACCGGAAGTTGTTAGACATAACAACTCTTAAACCGGAAGTTGTTAGAAACGAAAAATCCGGACGAACACCGGAGTAGATTATAAATACACAATTTAAAGAATCAGAACTGATTGTCATAAAGGCACATCAGAATATTGAAATAAAGGTGCAAGATATTTAGAAACAAACATTTTAATCATCTTAATCACCCTCGATGAAACAGGAAGTACTAAGCAATCACTTCCGGTATGCATTTAGAACACAGGTATAAAAGATCACCAAAATCTATACAATCCAGTCTTGATAAAGGTCTAGCACAGACCGAAACGCGTCGACTGGTGAGTCTTCCTCCTTTTATATCAACTTGAGAAATTACGCTCTGCACTATTGTGTGTTTGTTTTTATTTTTAGGTTTGATTTGGGCCAGCCGGGCCCCGGATGAGACTTTGATATATCATCACTTTCCAGTACTGCTAAGGTTGCAGAATTATATTTTTCTCCTCACAGGATTGACTTGTTTTGCTCATATTTTACAGTGGCCACTGATTTTTTAGCTTTGGTTTTTCACTTTGTGTTTTATTACCAGCACTTTTTGGAGTGAACACTGCAATTTGGATTTAACATTATCATTTGGAGGACTATTTTTTGTTTATCGTGATTTGCTTTTGTTTATGTCATCTGCAACGTCTTGCTTATATTTTTCTGTTTGAATATTCACATTGAAATGTTTATTACCTGCATTAATATTTTATTCAAGTTTTAATACCTATCACTGTTACTTTTATACACCATCACCTCATTATATTTTTTTCATCACAATTTTTATTATCATCTTTTGCATTATCAATTTTGTTTATTGCTACATAGAAGGATTTGGTATCCTCTAGCACAATTTTGCACTCAAAACACCACTCACATATTTAGGGAATATTAGATACTAAGGCACATAACACCTAGAAAGGTGACCGCCGTACCTAGAGATACTGGGATACCAGTCCAGATAGGTCTGCACCAGTTACCTATAAGAGGATCACCAGTGATTGTTTTATTGTTCAAAGAATACCTAGAGATACTGGGATACCAGTAGAGATAGGTCTGTACCAGTTACCTATAAGAGAATTATCAGTGATCCTTATTTTAAAGAATTTTATTGTTTGAAGAATTTTAAGTTTTTTATTATGTAACATGGATCCATGCTTGTAAACGAATTAAAGTGTAACTTTTATTTTAAAGTGAATCTGTCTAATTAACTTTGTCCAGACCCGGCCTTTTAGGCGCTTTGGTTCCAATCCTTTTCTACACGTGTATTATGCCCAGCAGTGAAGGGGTTAATTATGGAGCATGTAGGGAGCTTTTAGGGATACTTTTAGCTTTAGTGTACTGTAGTAGACAACCCCAAGTATTGATCTAGGCCAATTTTGGTATATTTCATGCCACCATTTCACCGCCAAATGCGATCAAATTAAAAAAAAACGTTAAATTTTTCACAATTTTAGATTTCTCACTGAAATCATTTACAAACAGCTTGTGCAATTATGGCACAAATGGTTGTAAATGCTTCTCTGGGATCCCCTTTGTTCAGAAATAGCAGAAATATATGGCTTTGGCGTTGCTTTTTGGTAATAAGAAGGCCGCCAAATGCCGCTGCATTTCACACGTGTATTATGGCTAGCAGTGAAGGGGTTAATTATGTAGCTTGCAGGGTTAATTTTAGCTTTAGTGTAGAGCTCAGCCTCCCACCTGAAACATGAGACCCCCTGATCCCTCCCAAACAGCTCTCTTCCCTCCCCCACAATTGTCCCCGCCATCTTAAGTACTGGCAGAAACTCTGCCAGTACTAAAATAAAAGCTATATTTGGGCTTTTTTTTGGCATATCTACATATGCTGCTGTGTAGGATCCCCCCTTAGTCCCCAACCTCACTGATCCCCAACCAAACAGCTCTCTAACCCTCCCCCTCTGCCTTAATGGGCACCATCTTGGGTACTGGCAGCTGTCTGCCAGTACCCAGTTTAGCAACAAATGTGCCTTTTTTTTAAAAAAAAATGCCCTTTTCTGTAGTGTAGCTTCCTCCCCCCAAGACCAACCCCCCACCCCTTCCTGATCCCTTAGATGTTTATTTCTAAATTTACAAATATTTTTTTTTTAACTTTTAACAATTTTGTTTTTCTGTAGTGTAGCGGTTCCCTCCCGCCCCGTGCACGCGCCCGCCGCCCCCCCCGTGCACGTGCGCGCTCCCGCCTGTTCCGCCCCCGATCCCGCCCCCCTTCCCTCCACTTGGCACATCGATGGCCGCCCACCCGCCTCCCAGACTTGCTCCCACCCACCAACGATACCGGCCACCGATGTCCGGTGCAGAGAGGGCCACAGAGTGGCTCTCTCTGCATCGGATGGCCAAGGGGGGTTATTGCAGGATGCCTCCATATCGAGGCATCACTGCAATAACTGGAAAGCAGCTGGAAGCGAGCAGGATCGCTTCCAGCTGCTTTCCAGACCAAGGACGTACGCCACATGTCCTCGGTCATTAACTGTCTTTTTTTTTTTAGGACGTGTGGCGTACGTCCTTGGTCATTAAGGGGTTAAACCACTTTCTTGGAAAGTGTTGTTCCTTTTGGCTATCTCTTCTGCTAGAAAAGTTTCCGAATTATCTGCTCTTTCTTTTGAGTCTCCTTTTCTGATTTTCCATCAGGATAAAGCGGTTTTGCAGACTTCATTTAAATTTTTACCTAAAGTTGTGAATTCAAACAACATTAATAGGGAAATTGTTGTTCCCTCTTTGTGTCCTAATCCTAAGAATTCTTTGGAGAGATTCTTACATTCTCTGGATGTTGTAAGAGCTTTGAAATATTATGTTGAAGCTACTAAAGTTTTCAGGAAGACTCCTAGGTTATTTGTTGTCTTTTCTGGTTCTAGGAAAGGTCAGAAAGCTTCTCCCATTTCCTTGGCATCTTGGTTAAAGCTTTTGATTCATTAGGCTTATTTGGAGTCGGGTCAGGCTCCACCTCAGATCATCACGGCTCATTCTACTAGATCAGTTTCCACTTCATGGGCTTTTAAGATTGAAGCTTTAGTTGATCAGATTTGCAAAGCAGCAACTTGGTCTTCGTTGCATACATTTACTAAATTCTACTGTTTTGATGTATTTGCCTCTTCGGAAGCAGTTTTTGGTAGAAAAGTTCTTCAGGCTGCTGTTTCAGTTTAATTCCTCTGCTTAAGTTTTAAGTTTTTTTTTTTTTTTTTCTTTTCAATTATGATAAACTTATTTTTTTGGATGTGGATTTAATTTATTCAGCGGAAAATTGCTGTTCTTTATTTTTATCCCTCCCTCTCTAGTGACTCTTCTGTGGAGTACAACATCTTGGGTATTACTATCCCATACGTCACTAGCTCATGGACTCTTGCCAATTACATGAAAGAAAACATAATTTATGTAAGAACTTACCTGATAAATTCATTTCTTTCATATTGTTAAGAGTCCATGAGACACACCCTTTTTATGGTGGTTATGTTTTTTTCTATAAAGCACAATTATATTTCCAGTTCCTTTTTTGATGCTTTTTTTTACTCCTCTTTCTATCACCCCACTACTTGGCTATTCGTTAAACTGAATTGTGGGTGTGGTGAGGGTTGTATTTATAGGTATTTTGAGGTTTGGGAAACTTTTCCCCTCCTGGTAGGATTGTATATCCCATACGTCACTAGCTCATGGCCTCTTGCCAATATGAAAGAAATTAATTTATCAGGTAAGTTCTTACATAAATTATGTTGTCTTTTACTCAGTGTGTGTATTTTTTCCTTCTACTGGGAGCTTTTAAACTATTTCTATTGGAGGTTTAAGTTGGATATAAGATTAAAAACACTGAGTTTTCTGCCTCACTATAATTATTTACTATGTTTTAGGAATGTTTCTGGGACAGCGGTATGGTTTGTATTTTAAGATATTGTAGTGTCTCGGTGGTTCTAGGAATAATATTTGTAAGTATGGTTGTTAATTTGTTATACCAATATATTAGTCTCAAACTGGGACTAAGGTTTTATCTTTTGGAACATTAGTTCATAACTTCCATACATTCACTCTCTCTCAGGATTAACCTGCTCTTGGGCTAGGCTCTTACGATCCAGGAACTTTATCTTTAACACTGTCTAATAATAATAAGACTCATTCATACATTCAGATATAACTGAAGCTAGAAACTAGCAATTAAATGGGAATATTACCCCAAAATAGCATGGCCCCTGACGCACGTTTGACTAACGCTGCAAGGGGAGATGCTCGGTTATTTATTCGTACTGTAATCCCACCTCTTGAACTCATTGGTTATTCTTATTGGCAAACTCACTTGTCAGTCAGTGGAGTATAATATGCTTTATGTTTACATTACGGTGTTATGTTTGATATTTGGAATCACATGATTTCTTTGACCAATCTCATGTATGTTTTGCTTTTAGTAACACTTCATTGGTTGATCATGTTTACTTAAACCGTATGCTGTAGTTTAAATGTCGGGATATTGGATTACTCTTAAATAGTCTATTTAGCATATGAGCTGTTTTTTACAATAGTTAAGAATTGCATTTTTATGTTTATGCTGTTTTCAAATTTAGATCGAAAATTATAATCCTTACTATATAAAGTACAGGCTATTTCTAGTGTAGCATAGATTCTTTCTACAATTTTTTCTTTTCTATATAAGGATTCTAGGTGACTTACACAATGAATATACAGTAAGATATAAAACAAAGCCAACAAAAAAACAGAATTTATGCTTACCTGATAAATTACTTTCTCCAACGGTGTGTCCGGTCCACGGCGTCATCCTTACTTGTGGGATATTCTCTTCCCCAACAGGAAATGGCAAAGAGTCCCAGCAAAGCTGGTCACATGATCCCTCCTAGGCTCCGCCCACCCCAGTCATTCGACCGACGGACAGGAGGAAATATATATAGGAGAAACCATATGATACCGTGGTGACTGTAGTTAGAGAAAATAATTCATCAGACCTGATTAAAAAACCAGGGCGGGCCGTGGACCGGACACACCGTTGGAGAAAGTAATTTATCAGGTAAGCATAAATTCTGTTTTCTCCAACATTGGTGTGTCCGGTCCACGGCGTCATCCTTACTTGTGGGAACCAATACCAAAGCTTTAGGACACGGATGAAGGGAGGGAGCAAATCAGGTCAGCTAAATGGAAGGCACCACGGCTTGCAAAACCTTTCTCCCAAAAATAGCCTCCGAAGAAGCAAAAGTATCAAATTTGTAAAATTTGGCAAAAGTGTGCAGTGAAGACCAAGTCGCTGCCTTACATATCTGGTCAACAGAAGCCTCGTTCTTGAAGGCCCATGTGGAAGCCACAGCCCTAGTGGAGTGAGCTGTGATTCTTTCAGGAGGCTGCCGTCCGGCAGTCTCATAAGCCAATCGGATAATGCTTTTAAGCCAAAAGGAAAGAGAGGTAGAAGTCGCTTTTTGACCTCTCCTTTTACCAGAATAAACAACAAACAAGGAAGATGTTTGTCTGAAATCTTTAGTAGCCTCTAAATAGAATTTTAGAGCACGGACTACGTCCAAATTGTGTAACAAACGTTCCTTCTTTGAAACTGGATTCGGACACAAAGAAGGTACAACTATCTCCTGGTTAATATTTTTGTTGGAAACAACTTTCGGAAGAAAACCAGGCTTAGTACGCAAAACCACCTTATCTGCATGGAACACCAGATAGGGCGGAGAGCACTGCAGAGCAGATAACTCTGAAACTCTTCTAGCAGAAGAAATTGCAACCAAAAACAAAACTTTCCAAGATAATAACTTAATATCTACGGAATGTAAGGGTTCAAACGGAACCCCTTGAAGAACTGAAAGAACTAGATTTAGACTCCAGGGAGGAGTCAAAGGTCTGTAAACAGGCTTGATCCTAACCAGAGCCTGAACAAATGCTTGAACATCTGGTACAGCTGCCAGTCTTTTGTGAAGTAAAACAGATAAAGCAGAGATCTGTCCCTTCAGAGAACTTGCAGATAATCCTTTCTCCAAACCTTCTTGTAGAAAGGATAGAATCTTAGGAATTTTTATCTTGTTCCATGGGAATCCTTTAGATTCACACCAACAGATATATTTTTTCCATATTTTATGGTAAATTTTTCTAGTTACAGGCTTTCTAGCCTGAATCAGAGTATCTATTACAGAATCTGAAAACCCACGCTTTGATAAAATCAAGCGTTCAATGTCCAAGCCGTCAGTTGGAGGGAAACCAGATTCGGATGTTCGAATGGACCCTGAACAAGAAGGTCCTGTCTCAAAGGTAGCTTCCATGGTGGAGCCGATGCCATATTCACCAGGTCTGCATACCAAGTCCTGCGTGGCCACGCAGGAGCTATCAAGATCACCGAGGCCCTCTCCTGATTGATCCTGGCTACCAGCCTGGGGATGAGAGGAAACGGTGGGAATACATAAGCTAGGTTGAAGGTCCAAGGTGCTACTAGTGCATCTACTAGAGTCGCCTTGGGATCCCTGGATCTGGACCCGTAGCAAGGAACCTTGAAGTTCTGACGAGATGCCATCAGATCCATGTCTGGAATGCCCCATAATTGAGTTATTTGGGCAAAGATTTCCGGATGGAGTTCCCACTCCCCCGGATGGAATGTCTGACGACTCAGAAAATCCGCTTCCCAATTTTCCCCTCCTGGGATGTGGATCGCAGACAAGTGGCAGGAGTGATCCTCCGCCCATTGAATTATCTTGGTCACTTCTTTCATCGCCAGGGAACTCCTTGTTCCCCCCTGATGATTGATATATGCAACGGTCGTCATGTTGTCTGACTGAAACCTTATGAATTTGGCCTTTGCTAGTTGAGGCCAAGCTCTGAGAGCATTGAATATCGCTCTCAGTTCCAGAATTTTTATCGGGAGAAGAGACTCTTCCCGAGACCATAGACCCTGAGCTTTCAGGGATTCCCAGACCGCGCCCCAGCCCACTAGGCTGGCGTCGGTCGTGACAATGACCCACTCTGGTCTGCGGAAGCTCATTCCCTGTGACAGATTGTCCAGGGTCAGCCACCAACGGAGTGAATCTCTGGTCTTTTGATCTACTTGAATCGTCGGAGACAAGTCTGTATAATCCCCATTCCACTGTCTGAGCATGCACAGTTGTAATGGTCTTAGATGAATTCGTGCAAAAGGAACTATGTCCATTGTTGCAACCATCAATCCTATTACTTCCATGCACTGCGCTATGGAAGGATGAGGAACAGAATGAAGTACTTGACAAGAGCTTAGAAGTTTTGATTTTCTGACCTCTGTCAGAAAAATCCTCATTTCTAAGGAATCTATTATTGTTCCCAAGAAGGGAACTCTTGTTGACGGGGACAGAGAACTTTTTTCTTTGTTCACCTTCCATCCGTGAGATCTGAGAAAGGCTAGGACGATGTCCGTATGAGCCTTTGCTTTTGACATGGACGACGCTTGAATCAGGATGTCGTCCAAGTAAGGTACTACTGCAATGCCCCTTGGTCTTAGAACCGCTAGAAGGGACCCTAGTACCTTTGTGAAAATCCTTGGAGCAGTGGCTAATCCGAATGGAAGTGCCACAAACTGGTAATGCTTGTCCAGAAAAGCGAACCTTAGGAACTGATGATGTTCCTTGTGGATAGGAATATGTAGGTACGCATCCTTTAAATCCACGGTAGTCATAAATTGATTTTCCTGGATAGTAGGTAGGATCGTTCGAATAGTTTCCATTTTGAACGATGGTACCCTGAGAAATTTGTTTAGGATCTTTAGATCCAAAATTGGTCTGAATGTTCCCTCTTTTTTGGGAACTATGAACAGATTGGAATACAATCCCATTCCTTGTTCTCTTATTGGAACTGGATGTATCACTCCCATCTTTAACAGGTCTTCTACACAATGTAAGAATGCCTGTCTCTTTATTTGGTTTGAAGATAATTGAGACCTGTGGAACCTTCCCCTTGGGGGTAGTTCCTTGAATTCCTGGAGATAACCTTGAGAAACTATTTCTAGCACCCAAGGATCCTGAACATCTCTTGCCCAAGCCTGAGCAAAGAGAGAAAGTCTGCCCCCCACTAGATCCGGTCCCGGATCGGGGGCTATCGCTTCATGCTGTTTTGGTAGCAGTGGTAGGCTTCTTGGCCTGCTTACCCTTGTTCCAGCCTTGCATTGGTTTCCAGGCTGGTTTGGGTTGTGAAGTATTACCCTCTTGCTTAGAGGATACAGAATTAGAGACTGGTCCGTTTCTGCGAAAGGGACGAAAAACATAATTTATGCTTACCTGATAAATTCCTTTCTTCTGTTGTGTGATCAGTCCACGGGTCATCATTACTTCTGGGATATAACTCCTCCCCAACAGGAAATGCAAGAGGATTCACCCAGCAGAGCTGCATATAGCTCCTCCCCTCTACGTCACTCCCAGTCATTCGACCAAGAATCAACGAGAAAGGGGAAACCAAGGGTGAAGTGGTGACTGGAGTATAATTTAAAAAATATTTACCTGCCTTAAAAAACAGGGCGGGCCGTGGACTGATCACACAACAGAAGAAAGGAATTTATCAGGTAAGCATAAATTATGTTTTCTTCTGTTATGTGTGATCAGTCCACGGGTCATCATTACTTCTGGGATACCAATACCAAAGCAAAAGTACACGGATGACGGGAGGGATAGGCAGGCTCATTATACAGAAGGAACCACTGCCTGAAGAACCTTTCTCCCAAAAATAGCCTCCGAAGAAGCAAAAGTGTCAAATTTGTAAAATTTGGAAAAAGTATGAAGCGAAGACCAAGTTGCAGCCTTGCAAATCTGTTCAACAGAGGCCTCATTCTTAAAGGCCCAAGTGGAAGCCACAGCTCTAGTAGAGTGAGCTGTAATTCTTTCAGGAGGCTGCTGTCCAGCAGTCTCATAGGCTAAACGAATTATGCTACGAAGCCAGAAGGAGAGAGAGGTAGCCGAAGCCTTATGACCTCTCCTCTGACCAGAGTACACGACAAACAGGGAAGACGTTTGTCGAAAATCCTTAGTTGCCTGCAAGTAGAACTTGAGGGCACGAACTACATCCAGATTGTGTAGAAGACGTTCCTTCTTTGAAGAAGGATTCGGGCACAGAGAAGGAACCACGATCTCTTGATTGATGTTCCTGTTAGTGACTACCTTAGGTAAGAACCCAGGTTTAGTACGCAGAACTACCTTATCTGAATGAAAAATCAAATAAGGAGAATCACAATGTAAAGCTGATAACTCAGAGACTCTCCGAGCCGAAGAAATAGCCATTAAAAATAACACTTTCCAAGATAACAACTTTATATCAATGGAATGAAGGGGTTCAAACGGAACTCCTTGTAGAACGTTAAGAACAAGATTTAGACTCCATGGCGGAGCAACAGTTTTAAACACAGGCTTGATTCTAGCTAAAGCCTGACAAAAGGCCTGGACGTCTGGATTTTCTGACAGACGCCTGTGCAACAAGATGGACAGAGCTGAGATCTGTCCCTTTAATGAACTAGCCGATAAACCCTTTTCTAAACCTTCTTGTAGAAAGGACAATATCCTAGGAATCCTAACCTTACTCCAGGAGTAACCTTTGGATTCGCACCAGTATAGGTATTTACGCCATATCTTATGGTAAATCCTTCTGGTAACAGGCTTCCTAGCCTGTATCAGGGTATCAATAACCGACTCAGAAAAACCACGTTTTGATAAAATCAAGCGTTCAATTTCCAAGCAGTCAGCTTCAGAGAAGTTAGATTTTGATGTTTGAATGGACCCTGTATCAGAAGGTCCTGTCTTAGAGGTAGAGACCAAGGCGGACAGGATGACATGTCCACTAGATCTGCATACCAAGTCCTGCGTGGCCATGCAGGCGCTATTAGAATCACTGATGCTCTCTCCTGTTTGATTTTGGCAATCAATCGAGGAAGCAGCGGGAAGGGTGGAAACACATAAGCCATCCCGAAGTTCCAAGGTGCTGTCAAAGCATCTATCAGAATCGCTCCCGGATCCCTGGATCTGGACCCGTAGCGAGGAAGTTTGGCGTTCTGGCGAGACGCCATGAGATCTATCTCTGGTTTGCCCCAACGTCGAAGTATTTGGGCAAAGACCTCCGGATGAAGTTCCCACTCCCCCGGATGAAAAGTCTGGCGACTCAAGAAATCCGCCTCCCAGTTCTCCACTCCCGGGATGTGGATTGCTGACAGGTGGCAAGAGTGAGACTCTGCCCAGCGAATTATCTTTGATACTTCCATCATTGCTAGGGAGCTTCTTGTCCCTCCTTGATGGTTGATGTAAGCTACAGTCGTGATGTTGTCCGACTGAAACCTGATGAACCCCCGAGTTTTTAACTGGGGCCAAGCCAGAAGGGCATTGAGAACTGCTCTCAATTCCAGAATGTTTATTGGTAGGAGACTTTCCTCCTGATTCCATTGTCCCTGAGCCTTCAGAGAATTCCAGACAGCGCCCCAACCTAGTAGGCTGGCGTCTGTTGTTACAATTGTCCAGTCCGGCCTGCTGAATGGCATCCCCCTGGACAGATGTGGCCGAGAAAGCCACCATAGAAGAGAGTTTCTGGTCTCTTGATCCAGATTCAGAGTAGGGGACAAGTCTGAGTAATCCCCATTCCACTGACTCAGCATGCACAATTGCAGCGGTCTGAGATGTAGACGTGCAAAGGGTACTATGTCCATTGCTGCTACCATTAAGCCGATCACCTCCATGCATTGAGCTACTGACGGGAGTTGAATGGAATGAAGGACACGGCATGCATTTAGAAGCTTTGTTAATCTGTCTTCTGTCAGATAAATCTTCATTTCTACAGAATCTATAAGAGTCCCCAAGAATGGAACGCTTGTGAGAGGAAAGAGAGAACTCTTCTTTTCGTTCACTTTCCATCCATGCGACCTTAGAAATGCCAGAACTAACTCTGTATGAGACTTGGCAGTTTGAAAGCTTGAAGCTTGTATCAGAATGTCGTCTAGGTACGGAGCTACCGAAATTCCTCGCGGTCTTAGTACCGCCAGAAGGGCACCCAGAACCTTTGTGAAGATTCTTGGAGCCGTAGCCAATCCGAATGGAAGAGCTACAAACTGGTAATGCCTGTCTAAGAAGGCAAACCTTAGATACCGGTAATGATCTTTGTGAATCGGTATGTGAAGGTAAGCATCCTTTAAATCCACTGTGGTCATGTACTGACCCTTTTGGATCATGGGTAAGATTGTCCGAATAGTTTCCATTTTGAACGATGGAACTCTTAGGAATTTGTTTAGGATCTTTAAATCCAAGATTGGCCTGAAAATTCCCTCTTTTTTGGGAACCACAAACAGGTTTGAGTAAAACCCTTGTCCTTGTTCCGACCGCGGAACCGGATGGATCACTCCCATTAATGACAGATCTTGTACACAGCGTAGAAACGCTTCTTTCTTTATCTGGTTTGTTGACAACCTTGACAGATGAAATCTCCCTCTTGGGGGAGAGAATTTGAAGTCTAGAAGGTATCCCTGAGATATGATCTCTAGCGCCCAGGGATCCTGAACATCTCTTGCCCAAGCCTGGGCGAAGAGAGAGAGTCTGCCCCCCACTAGATCCGGTCCCGGATCGGGGGCCCTCGATTCATGCTGTCTTAGGGGCAGCAGCAGGTTTCCTGGCCTGCTTGCCCTTGTTCCAGGACTGGTTAGGTTTCCAGCCTTGTCTGTAACGAGCAACAGCTCCTTCCTGTTTTGGTGCAGTGGAAGTTGGTGCTGCTCCTGCTTTGAAATTCCGAAAGGGACGAAAATTAGACTGTCTAGCCTTAGGTTTGGCCTTGTCTTGAGGCAGGGCGTGGCCCTTACCTCCTGTAATGTCAGCGATAATTTCTTTCAAACCGGGCCCAAATAAAGTTTGCCCCTTGAAAGGTATATTAAGTAATTTGGACTTAGAAGTTACATCAGCTGACCAGGATTTTAGCCACAGCGCCCTACGTGCCTGAATGGCGAATCCTGAGTTCTTAGCCGTAAGTTTGGTTAAATGTACTACGGCCTCCGAAATGAATGAATTAGCTAGTTTAAGGACTCTAAGCCTGTCCGTAATGTCGTCCAGCGTAGCTGAACTAAGGTTCTCTTCCAGAGACTCAATCCAAAATGCTGCCGCAGCCGTAATCGGCGCGATGCATGCAAGGGGTTGCAATATAAAACCTTGTTGAACAAACATTTTCTTAAGGTAACCCTCTAATTTTTTATCCATTGGATCTGAAAAAGCACAGCTATCCTCCACCGGGATAGTGGTACGCTTAGCTAAAGTAGAAACTGCTCCCTCCACCTTAGGGACCGTTTGCCATAAGTCCCGTGTGGTGGCGTCTATTGGAAACATCTTTCTAAATATTGGAGGGGGTGAGAACGGCACACCGGGTCTATCCCACTCCTTAGTAACAATTTCAGTTAGTCTCTTAGGTATAGGAAAAACGTCAGTACTCGCCGGTACCGCAAAGTATTTATCCAACCTACACAATTTCTCTGGTATTGCAACAGTGTTACAATCATTAAGAGCCGCTAAAACCTCCCCTAGTAATACACGGAGGTTCTCCAATTTAAATTTAAAATTTGAAATATCTGAATCCAATCTGTTTGGATCAGAACCGTCACCGACAGAATGAAGCTCTCCGTCCTCATGCTCTGCAAGCTGTGACGCAGTATCAGACATGGCTCTAGTATTATCAGCGCACTCTGTTCTCACCCCAGAGTGATCACGCTTGCCTCTTAGTTCTGGTAATTTAGCCAAAACTTCAGTCATAACAGTAGCCATATCTTGTAATGTTATCTGTAATGGCCGCCCAGATGTACTAGGCGCCACAATATCACGCACCTCCCGGGCGGGAGATGCAGGTACTGACACGTGAGGCGAGTTAGTCGGCATAACTCTCCCCTCGCTGTTTGGTGAAATTTGTTCAATTTGTACAGATTGGCTTTTATTTAAAGTAGCATCAATACAGTTAGTACATAAATTTCTATTGGGCTCCACCTTGGCATTGGAACAAATGACACAGGTATCTTCCTCTGAATCAGACATGTTTAACACACTAGCAAATAAACTTGCAACTTGGTTACAATTAAAACGTACTGTGCCTCAAAGAAGCACTAAACGATTAAATGACAGTTGAAATAATGAACTGAAAAACAGTTATAGCATCAATCCTTGAAAATAACACAACTTTTAGCAAAGGTTTGTTCCCATTAGTAAAGTAACAATAATTAAATTTGAAACATAAAATTACAGAGCAACGTTTTTAATCACAGTCAATATATGTCTCACAGCTCTGCTGAGAGAATCTACCTCCCTTCAAAGAAGTTTGAAGACCCCTGAGTTCTGTTAGAGATGAACCGGATCATGCAGGAAATACAAGAGTAACTGACTGGAAATTTTTGATGCGTAGCAAAGAGCGCCAAAAACGGCCCCTCCCCCTCACACAACAGCAGTGAGAGAGAAATGAAACTGTCACAATTAAAACAAGCAACTGCCAAGTGGAAAAATAATGCCCAAATATTTATTCACTCAGTACCTCAGAAAATGCAAACGATTCTACATTCCAGCAAAAACGTTTAACATAATAAAAGGTTTAATGTACTTTTAACAGAGTAATTCCAGTGAAATACCATCCCCAGAATACTGAAGTGTAGAGTATACATACATGTCATTATAACGGTATGGCAGGATTTTCTCATCAATTCCATTCAGAAAATAAAAACTGCTACATACCTCAATGCAGATTCATCTGCCCGCTGTCCCCTGATCTGAAGCTTTTACCTCCCTCAGATGGCCGAGAAACAGCAATATGATCTTAACTACTCCGGTTAAAATCATAGTAAAAACTCTGGTAGATTCTTCTTCAAACTCTGCCAGAGAGGCAATAACACGCTCCGGTGCTATTGTAAAATAACAAACTTTTGATTGAAGTTATAAAAACTAAGTATAATCACCATAGTCCTCTCACACCTCCTATCTAGTCGTTGGGTGCAAGAGAATGACTGGGAGTGACGTAGAGGGGAGGAGCTATATGCAGCTCTGCTGGGTGAATCCTCTTGCATTTCCTGTTGGGGAGGAGTTATATCCCAGAAGTAATGATGACCCGTGGACTGATCACACATAACAGAAGAAATTAGGCTTATTTTTAGCCTTAAAAGACCTATCCTGTGGGAGGGCGTGGCCCTTTCCCCCAGTGATGTCTGAAATAATCTCTTTCAAATCAGGTCCAAATAATGTTTTACCTTTGAAAGGAATGTTAAGCAATTTTGTCTTGGAAGACACATCCGCTGACCAAGACTTTAGCCAAAGCGCTCTGCGCGCCACGATAGCAAACCCTGAATTTTTCGCCGCTAATCTAGCTAATTGCAAAGCGGCATCTAAAACAAAAGAGTTAGCCAATTTAAGTGCTTGAACTCTGTCCATAACCTCCTCATACGAAGATTCTTTACTGAGCGATTTTTCTAGTTCCTCGAACCAGAAACACGCTGCCGTAGTGACAGGAACAATGCATGAAATTGGTTGTAGAAGGTAACCTTGCTGTACAAAAATCTTTTTAAGCAAACCCTCTAATTTCTTATCCATAGGATCTTTGAAAGCACAACTATCTTCGATAGGAATAGTAGTGCGTTTGTTTAGAGTAGAAACCGCCCCCTCGACCTTGGGGACTGTCTGCCATAAGTCCTTTCTGGGGTCGACTATAGAAAATAATTTCTTAAATATAGGGGGGGGGGGAACAAAAGGTATGCCGGGCCTTTCCCACTCTTTATTTACTATGTCCGCCACACGCTTGGGTATAGGAAAAGCGTCGGGGGGCACCGGAACCTCTAGGAACTTGTCCATCTTACATAATTTCTCTGGAATGACCAAATTGTCACAATCATCCAGAGTAGATAACACCTCCTTAAGCAGTGCGCGGAGATGTTCTAATTTAAATTTAAATGTCACAACATCAGGTTCAGCTTGATGAGAAATTTTTCCTGAATCTGAAATATCTCCATCAGACAAAACCTCCCTCATGGCCCCTTGAGATTGGTGTGAGGGTATGTCAGAACAGTTATCATCAGCGTCCTCTTGCTCTTCAGTGTTAAAAACAGAGCAATCGCGCTTTCTCTGATAAGTAGGCATCTTGGATAAAAGATTTGCTATGGAGTTATCCATTACAGCCGTTAATTGTTGCATGGTAATAAGTATTGGCGCACTAGATGTACTAGGGGCCTCCTGTGTGGGCATAACTGGTGTAGACACAGTAGGGGATGATGTAGTATCATGTTTACTCCCCTCATTTGAGGAATCATCTTGGGCAATATCATTATCTGTGGCATTACTGTCCTTACTTTGTTTGGACACTATGGCACAATTATCACATAAATTTAAATGGGGAGACACATTGGCTTTCATACATATAGAACATAGCTTATCTGATGGTACAGACATGTTAAACAGGCTTAAACTTGTCAACAAAGCACAAAAAACGTTTTAAAATAAAACCGTTACTGTCACTTTAAATTTCAAACTGAAAACACTTTATTACTGAATATGTGAAAAAGTATGAAGGAATTCACCAAAATTTCACCACAGTGTCTTAAAGCATTAAAAGTATTGCACACCAAATTTCAGAGCTTTAACCCTTAAATTAACGGAACCGGAGCCGTTTTTACATTTAACCCCTATACAGTCCCAGCTATATGCTTTGCTGAGACCCAACCAAGCCCAGAGGGGAATACAATACCAAATGACGCCTTCTATAAGCTTTTTCAGTGATTCTTAGCTCCTGACACATGCATCTGCATGCCTTGCTCTCCAAAAACAACTGTGCATTAATGGCGCGAAAATGAGGCTCTGTCTATAACTAGAAAGGCCCCCATCTGAAAAAGGTGTCCAACACAGTGCCTGCCGTTTTTCTAAACGTTCCCCAAGATTATAATACCAATTATTAGTTAGAATCTGCATAATATGCCTAGTAAAGCAATCGTTTTAGCCCAGAAAAATGTCTACCAGTTTTTAAGCCCTTTTTGAAGCCCTTTATTCTTTTATGTTTAACTAAGAAAATGGCTTACCGGTCCCCATGAGGGGAAATGACAGCCTTCCAGCATTACATGGTCTTGTTAGAAATATGGCTAGTCATACCTTAAGCAGAAAAGTCTGCTAACTGTTTCCCCCAACTGAAGTTACTTCATCTCAACAGTCCTGTGTGGAAACAGCAATCGATTTTAGTTACTGTCTGCTAAAATCATCTTCCTCTTACAAACAGAAATCTTCATCCTTTTCTGTTTCAGAGTAAATAGTACATACCAGCACTATTTTAAAATAACAAACACTTGATAGAAGAATAAAACTACATTTAAACACCAAAAAAACTCTTAACCATCTCCGTGGAGATGTTGCCTGTGCAACGGCAAAGAGAATGACTGGGGTGGGCGGAGCCTAGGAGGGATCATGTGACCAGCTTTGCTGGGACTCTTTGCCATTTCCTGTTGGGGAAGAGAATATCCCACAAGTAAGGATGACGCCGTGGACCGGACACACCAATGTTGGAGAAAAGCTGTTAGAATTAAAACAAATATTTAGCAAACACAATTCAGAAAGTACTGAAATCAGTGAAGATTAGCTAAATAACTTATTATGAAAATTAAATCAAACTCTTTTTAAAGAAACTAAAAGATGGTGGAATTCCCACTTTTTCCAAGAGGGGGTTATGGAAAATGTTTTCTACACACACATAAAACAATGAAGAATTAGTTAAAAAAAAATGGGAAAACATTGGAGTGCTCCTTAAAACGTATTCAAATACTAATTAAGCATGATGATTTAGAAGTACAAAGATTAGATTAGTAAATTAAAAGACAATGAAAAAAATAATCAATTTAAGGATAAATTGAATGTTACATCAGAGTATTAATTGATAGATGTTACAAAAACTTTATTGAAGAAAACATTAAAAGTTCATCGCTGAACATATTTCATTCCATAGACAAGTGAGAGGTGTATGTTCCACCCCAGGGACTGCTTGCTGACGCGTTTCGGCTCCAAGGGCCGTAATCGTAGCTGCAGTCACTTGCCTTAATGATCCTTAAATATCAATTAAAGCCAGCTAATAGGTTAAAAATAGTAACACCCTTCTTTTACCTGGGGCGGAACAAAAAACACCTTTTAAGATCTAAACTCTTTATTGCATATATGGACACATAGTAAGTTTGATACTAACTTGGACCAAACAATGATTAAAGACCGTAAAGCTCACTAAATTTTGCTCAAAATGACCCATATACCTACATTAACAATATGAAACAACAAATATATATATATATATATATAAAAGTTCATAGTGCATATAACCATATTTGCAACTTCCTGATACATTTGTTGACATTGCAAAATAGATACAAATATACAGAATAGCGATATTACAAATGCAATTGCCAATACACAAAAGGAAAGGAAAAGAAAGTGTAAGTCTATTTCATTCCCTTATTATAACCTAAGTTTCATGCCCCAAATTTGATCACTTCCCAATTAATGTGAAAACATATATAGAGGATTTAATCCAATCCAAGGGGATTCATGGAAGAAAAAAAGGTTATAAACCATGTTTAAAATTTATGGGATTCTCAATCTCACTTATCAAGTCACTTTCTTCTCAGTGACACAGGGATTGAAAAGGGGTCTTCCTAGTTAAAAAGACTGAAATAATGATGCAAAGATAATAGCGCTGGAAAGAGAGAATTGTTTATTATACACACATAACATGTTTCTCTTTGAAGGAGTCCATTACCTGCAGAGATGTGGGACAGCTATGGGGGCCAAGTTTGCCCCTCCTATGCCAACCTCATCATGGCTAAAATACAAGGGCACATACAGGTGCAGTTACACACAGTGCACAGCATGCATGTACTTACAACAAGGTAATGGCTTTTCCAGCACAGCGACAGGAGAGCAATTTGAACATCTATCTTGTCTAAATTGCAGAACCTCTTATGCAGTGTATCTCCTGACTTGTACTGAATGTGAAATTCAGTACACAGGACTCACGACGAGAGAAACAAGGGAAAGAATAAGGGAACACCTTACGAACATAAAAGCAGGCAAATTGACCACACCGCTAGTGCGGCATTTCAAGGAGAGGCACAATAGTAGTCCCCAATCCTTGAAATGGACCTTAGTTGAATTGGTGAGATGTAAATCAAGAGGAGGAGATAGAGATAAATTATTGTCTAAAAGGGAGGCATACTGGATACACAGACTAAAAACAAGGATCCCTTATGGATTAAATTCAGAGTTTGATCTCATTAATTTTTGGGAGTAATAATCCTTTGGCCTGTGTATCTAGCATCCTGAAGATGCTATTATCTTTGCATCATTATTTCAGTCTTTTTAACTAGGAAGACCCCTTTTCAATCCCTGTGTCACTGAGAAGAAAGTGACTTGATAAGTGAGATTGAGAATCCCATAAATTTTAAACATGGTTTATAACCTTTTTTTCTTCCATGAATCCCCTTGGATTGGATTAAATCCTCTATATATGTTTTCACATTAATTGGGAAGTGATCAAATTTGGGGCATGAAACTTAGGTTATAATAAGGGAATGAAATAGACTTACACTTTCTTTTCCTTTCCTTTTGTGTATTGGCAATTGCATTTGTAATATCGCTATTCTGTATATTTGTATCTATTTTGCAATGTCAACAAATGTATCAGGAAGTTGCAAATATGGTTATATGCACTATGAACTTTTTTATATATATATATATATATATATATATTTGTTGTTTCATATTGTTAATGTAGGTATATGGGTCATTTTGAGCAAAATTTAGTGAGCTTTACGGTCTTTAATCATTGTTTGGTCCAAGTTAGTATCAAACTTACTATGTGTCCATATATGCAATAAAGAGTTTAGACCTTAAAAGGTGTTTTTTGTTCCGCCCCAGGTAAAAGAAGGGTGTTACTATTTTTAACCTATTAGCTGGCTTTAATTGATATTTAAGGATCATTAAGGCAAGTGACTGCAGCTACGATTACGGCCCTTGGAGCCGAAACGCGTCAGCAAGCAGTCCCTGGGGTGGAACATACACCTCTCACTTGTCTATGGAATGAAATATGTTCAGCGATTAACTTTTAATGTTTTCTTCAATAAAGTTTTTGTAACATCTATCAGCTACCAGTGCATCCTTGAATCCCTCTATTGCTACACGTTAAAGAAACTGAGGATTTGCACGGAGTTACAGGTGACCATTCCTGTTAGCATAGTCCACTCACCTCCCGCGAGAATTGAAGCATAGGGGAGAGACAGTGACGTCAGACGCCGGAAAACCTCGAGGCTGGAAACTGAGCACAACCTAGCGGAGAAGTTGGTTTGTTTTCTGCAGTCCGCATATAGGACCACACAAGCGGAATAAGGTACCGTGGTGTTGGGAATCTCTGAAGCCTGGGAGAGGTAAGGCATATCTTCTAAGTACGTTCACACTGTCGTTTGCGCCCCGAAGTAGAGGTGAGTGGAGAAGAAGCGGATTCGATCAGCTTATTCACATTAGAATTACAGTGGTTATATGCTCACAGACTTTTTTGGGAGTAAATTGGTGCCGATATCGTTTGCATATTTACTTATCAGAGTATTAATATCAACAAGAACTTGATCAACTCGAACAAGAATTGATACAGAATAAAAAAAGATCCAGAGATCAAGAAAAATAATTTATAAATGGAGATATCATACATTATCTAATGTTAGATAAAACCAATTTCCAATTCCACCTAATTTGAAATATAAAGAAAAACATGCATTGAAAGATATGAAATCCTGGTCAGACACAATAATTAAGCCCTCAGATAAGGGTGGCAATAAAGTATTGTGGCCAACACAGATGTATTTGACAGAAGCCAAAAGACAACTAAGTAATACTCAGAACTATAAGCAACGATCAGGTAATTAGGATATCAAACACAGTATAATAAATGAATAATAGAAGCCTGGGAGAATAAAATAACAACCACAGAAAATAAGTTTATTTTCTCTACTAAACCCAAAATGTCAACAATTTATTTTATACCAAAGGTACATAAAGACTTACAACAACCCCCTGGCAGACCCATTGTCTCTGGCAATGAAAGCTTAACAGAATCAGCAAGCAAATATGTTGACCAATGATTATGGTAATGCACACACTTCTATTATATGTAAAAGACACTACAGAGGTACTTCAAAAGTTACAGCATTTACAAATATCTCCTGATACGTGAATGGTAACTGGATATTGAACCCCTCTACATCAGTATCAGACACCCAGATGGAATGGAAGGCATAATCTATTTTTTATCCACCAACCAATCGGACAACGTGAGGCATAATCATTTTGTCCTTAAAGGGACATTCCAGTCAAAATTTAAATGCACATAGTTGAATTACATCTTTGAATAGAAACACATTTGCAATATACATAATATATTGGTAAAAGTCATCACTTGTTTAGTGTTAACATTTTTCTCTGCACGTGCATGTGAAGCATAGCTAGATATTCTCAGTGTATCAGCATTTTAAATACTGCAGCTGTTTAGAGCGCCAGTGGGCTTGTATCATGTCAGCAATTAACAAATTGAATCATTACCAGGTGGCACAAGCACCTTTAGGCTCTCCAAGCAAGTGCTGTATATAAAATGCTGGTGCACGGTGCATACTTAAATACACTTTTGAAACCACTATAGTATTTATTAGAAGTAGAGCTGCAACAACTAATCGTCATAATCGATAATAATCGATTATGAAAATAGTTGTCAACGAATCTCATAATCGATTAGTTGGTTTGCAATTAGTTGGTCTGTGCACAAGTTCAGCTGCTTCATAACACTGAGCTCCTGCACATGGTATTGTGTTTTATGGTTATGTCCTTAGCCTAAATGACGTCTACTTTTCACATTTTCAGGACGGTATACGTTTACAACTACCCCTGGCTTATGTGCAACCCAGATATAATAGTCATCATTTGGATTGTTTATATTAAATCAGGTGATTTGGAACTATGCTTTTCATGATATGGTGCCAAGATAGTTGTTTACACCTTGCCCCTAGATTGATGGGAGTTATTTAAATTGATGTGCACTATTATCTGTTTGCACAATTATTAGCGTATTGTTTGCTATTGCTGATTATATGTACTGTATAAATAAATGTGTAATGCTAGGTCCTGTTATTAATATACAGTCCTTAGCGCTTTTGATTTTGTATTTTATTGTTTTTTAAATTTTTAATAAATTGTGATATGTACCAGATTCAACCTTTATAAGTATATATTCGTTATTTTTAGAGCTGACTAGATATTTCCCCTAACCTTATAGCTGGTTATTTACCATTGCATATAGATTTTCAAGATATGTTTATGTTAGAATGAAGTCAAGAGTTACTTTATTGAGAGGCCCCTTGCCAAGGTAGAAAACACTTCGCATTGGTGAAGAGCTAACAAAGATAAATATCACACTTTGGTGAAATTGGCAAAACCCTACTTATACACCTCAACAGCCTTTTCTCTGCTGCAGGAAATATAGCTGCAAACAGAGAAACAGCCTTAGCCAGAAGCATGTGGACATGTTGAGATAGAGTCTAACTCTTTCTAGTTCTACCTCTTTTCAAACAGTTTGTGGTTTTGTTTAATTATAAAACTGTGCTCTGCTGCTTAAAAATTGAAGAAACAGTTGTGTTAATGTAAAGTTTTAGTCTGAAGTTTATATTTGTAACACTCATGTTGATTCTCTTTTTATCCGATTAGTCGATTAATCGAAAAAATAATTGGCCGATTAATAGATTATGAAAATAATCGTTAGTTGCAGCCCTAATTAGAAGCATGTTTGCTAAAACGTGTATATTGAAAAATGCTTCTATCCAAAACTGAAATGCATCCATGTGGATTCCAATTTTGACTGGAATATTCCTTTAACTTACTAAAATATGTATTAACACACCATTATTTTACATTTAAAGGGATAGTAAACTCAATTTTTTTTTATTCTTTAATGATTCAGATAGCGCATGCAATTTTAAGCAACTTTCTAATTTACTCCTATTATCAAATTTTCTTTGTTCTCTTGCTATCTTTATTTGAAAAGCAAGAATGTAAGTTTAGAAGCCATCCCATTTTTGGTTTAGCACCTGGGTTGCTCTTGCTAATTGGTAGCTAAATGTAGCCACCAATCAGCAAGCGCTATCCAGGGAACAGCGATGGGCAAAGCATGTTCCGCAACATAGGCCAACTTGTTCCTTGGGTTTTGGGAACAAATAAAACTATTTAATGATGATAATGATCGATACGCAACTCTTATCTTTCTGTGGATCATACATATCCATGATTTCTTATTTTTCTGGGAAGGTTATTATGCTGATTTGATTACATTTCTAGATAAGGTAAATACCAATGACCTCAATATTAATTTGACATTTAATGCAAGTCAATCAAAAGTCAATTTATTGGATTTGACTATTGAAAAAGTCATAGATGGCTATATCAATACGAAAATGTATTGAAAGGAAACAACCACTGACACCTTATACAATACCAGTTCACACATGACAGGTACAGTAAAATCCAATAAAAAAGGGAAAATATAGAACTTATAAATAGCACTCTTGCCTCAAAACAGAGTCAATTGAAAAGATGGCTATACATAAAATACGGCCATCCACAAAAATCAATAGGAATCTATTGAATGTTCATATAAATTTATTTTATTCCAATATATAGATAAACACACAAAGAAAACCTATATACTGAAGATCAAGTGTATTGCACAATCGCAAACAAATTAATGATTAAATACAAAAAGTCACCTTGTTAAAGGTGTATTCTGTAATCCATAAATCAAACCTTCCTTATAGTTACCACTGGAAATGTCCTGTATCATTTTCATACAGGTGAGCCGTAATAAGTAGGATAACGGCTGTGTCCAGTGGGTACAAATCTGATTAGATGTGGATCCAAATAAATTGAAAACAATCATTCAGTGGTGATATGACAATACAGGCTTATCGAGCAGGTAGTTGGTAAAGAGTATGTTGCGGGAGACAGCGTGCTGCAAACTGTGTTTGCCAGGTAATGACAGGCTAAAGAGCTACCTCGCTTATTGTCCGTAAGCAATGGACTGTACTTTCAGGTAAAGCGCTTCTCCTTACGCTGTGGGTCTGGCAGTAAGACCGCCATTCTAAACCGCTGAGAAGCCAGAGTGCTTCCGGTACACTTAAACCTTATAAGTGCATTATTCCAAATGCTTTAGTTACGGAGTAAGTAGGAAGCGGGCAGTAAGCAAGCCTTATGAATACCTGTTTTGCACCTGTATATTCAAACTCCTCAACCCCTGAAAGTTTCTCTTGACTGGTCGTGCTGTGTTTGAAGTTCAGACAGGGAACCATTAGAAAACTCCAACTATCGTTTTACCTTACGGCTTCGTCAGGGCTTGTATTCCAGCATCAAGTAATGCTTCCTTAAATAGCAACATTTGTTGCAATCCACCGGGAATCCTTTGCATGAATTTTTGTTCCTTCTATATACAAAATTGTAACATTGATATTAGCAATACACTTGTTGATACTTTATAATTTGATCTTCATAAATCTGACATATAATTAAAACCGATAAGCTTGTGAAATAATTACAGTTAATCATAACTAATTACATTAAACCCACAAAACTTCTTTAATATTTACAATATGATTTTTAACCACAATGGCTTCCACAACAGGATATGCTTCTTATAAAGACAAACATTGAGGCAATCCCACTATATTCATATATTTTGTCTAAAGTGCAACATTGCTATTTTGGGATTAAATAATTTTGTTTTTGTTTAAACATTACAGAAATGGGGAAAACAAAAATTCTTCATTTAGCCCTCCTGGGGAGGGTATCTAAATTAAAAATCCAATGGCTTTCATGCTGTAAAAGAATGTTATCTAAATTGCCACCCCTTATTCCCAGCTTTACTTTCTCAATCCCTATCAGGGTAAAGGTTTTGGGGAGGAGTTATGAAAATTCTTAAAGTGTTGTGCTATGCTAGAAGTTTCTTCATTTTCTATATCACATAGATGTTCTAATGTGCGATCTCATAGAGCCCTAGTAGTTTTACCTACATAGAACAGTGAACAGCCACATTTTGCAAGGTAAATTAAACCTTCTGTCCTACAAGTAATTTTGGCCCTAAGTTTGTAGACGTGTCCTGTCTTTGAAACAAAGTATCTAGCTTTTTGTATATGGTTACAAGCCTTACAACATTTACAAGGATAACATCCTGGTTCATTTTTAGTTTGTTGTAACCAATTGAGGGCTGCAGGAGGCTTGGTATAGAAACTGTTTACTAGGCTGTCCCACAAATTTGGGGCCCTCATGGCTGTCATTAGTGGATAATCTCCCAAAACTTTGTTTAAATCCTCATCTGTAAAATAGACCAATGTTTTTTTTAGTATACACTGTAAGTCTTTCCAACCCTCACTGTATTGGATAATAAACCTTATTTTCTTCATAAATGGAAAGAGTCCACAGCTGCATTCATTACTTTTGGGAATTAAGAACCTGGCCACCAAGAGGAGGCAATGTCACCCCAGCCAAAGGCTTAAATACTCCTCCCACTTCCCTCATCCCCCAGTCATTCTTTTCCTTTCATCTCAGGAGGTTGGCACTTGGCAGAGAAGTGTCAGAAGTTGTTTTTGTCTCTTATGGAGGGTAGTACTCTTCGACATTGGATGGGAGTTTTAAGTAATCCTGTCAGTCTCTCAGTGAGGGCTTGGATGAAAGTTAGAGTCCGGAGATGCAGGAAGAGTCTTTCTGCGAAACCATCCCGACTCATGTTAACAGCTCCTCAAGCAATCGGCGTTGTCAAACTTCGCTTCGCTGCCTGTTTTTTTTTTCTTCTCTCAAGTCCATGGCGGAGGCGAGGCTATTATCCGTTGCACTTGAAGGGCCGTGTTCCTGTTCCACGGCGTAGATTTCGGTAAGCTCGTTTCATTTTACTTCTTCATGAATGTACTGTAACTCATTTGTTCCATGCGAACTCGCATAAAAAATACAGGGTCTCAGTGGGACTCCTTTAGTATCTTGGAATCGAGGGTTAATATCTCCTGAGGGGGATTATTGAAAAGGGTTTTTTTTTAATCATATTTGTTATGTGATTCAACCTGCTTATGTGTAGTGTTAACTGGGCTCGTGGCTTAGAACATAACGATCTTACGGTTGGGCACACTTTTGTTGGACTGTACGGTTCACCTTGTGACCGAGCGTGTTTACATTTTGGTCTCCCATTTCCATATTCCTGACTATGTGGCAATGGAAAATTCTAGTCTGCTGGTGTCTGGTACATAGGAGGTGGTGAGTGCCCCAGCCATTGTGGGTGTCAGGTGGCGTTTAAATTGTTTTTATATATAGTCCATTTTTGGGTAGCCTTGATCCAGTTTTGGAGGATACTGATGTTGAGTTTGGTCAACTTTCTGATTCAGATTCTTCGTCCTGTGAAGAATGCGAATTGGCCCCATTGACTCAGGTCAGTCAGTTATGTTCTTTAGGCCGTTCTAGAGCGCCTTGTTGCTCGGGGATTCAATAGACTGCTGAGCCATCCGCCTCGGGGGGCCCTGTCCTCCAGGATGTGAGTTCCCTACTGCTACACATGCGGGTAACCCAAGTTATGTGTCCCCCCCCCCCCCCCGGAGGTTGTGGCACGTTTTCGCTTTTACATTCCTTTGGCGCTTGCGCGTCTGCAAAGTCCAGATGTTTATTTGCGATTTGTGCTCATGCCCGATTGCCCCAGGTCTCACGGCCTCTGGAGGGCATGTACAGTTCCCTGTGGGTGTAACTGTTCCTGAGTGTTGTGCCTTTCATTACAGACGGGCTCGCCTTAGTGTTTTACTCAGACATGTTTTTGAGCTGCTTGGGGACCCTATCCTTCTTGGGTATGGGACTCAACAGTCTCCTCCTTCGAATGGCTCACCTCATTAGACATGGGGGGAGATGAAGTAATCTCCTTTAGTCTTCTTATCGAGATCATTGCCAGTTTTTGTTGGAAGAAAGGGGTTTCCGTTAGGCTGGTCCTACGGACCTTCTGTTCTTCGTGGGCGTTAAACTTCGGGTTGCCTGTTTTATTTAATCCGGTTAGGATACATTTTATTTTATTTTTCATACTATGTTTCCTGCGGGAATTTAAAAATCTCTGGGATTTATACTCGCTGTTTGCTTGTATAGAAGTTGTTCGGGACACGTTGGTCACATGTTTGTCTGTCTGAGGATTTAGCCAGCTTGGCAGTTATGACCCTGGTTGCAGGCTGGTCCTGATTGGGTTCCGATCTTCTGTTTCATGGCTTAGTTAGACACGTGGCTCCTATTACGCCTTGCTGGTCAGCCGGGAGTGCCGAGTGCTCTTAGCTTTATTTTAGTTTTCTTGTTGTTTGTTACAAGTTTCAGCTAAGCATTCTCAAGAGGACTTGCGGGTCCGTGCGGCTATTGGGATTGTTTCAGTCCTAAATAGCTGTCTCTCTGGTGACTGGGTCAGTGAATTTTGCTGCATCACTCTCTATTGCTCCCGATACCCTCAGAGCCTAGAGTATTCCTTCCCACGTGGTGGGAAAATTAGAGGTTTTAGCGCCTCTTTTCCGCCGGTCGGGGCGGTGTTGCTTTAGGAAATTGTTTCTTTTTGGACTTGTTCATTTAGTGGTTCTTTTCTTCATTGAGACCTATTGGATTTTCTTCTCCTTGTGGATGGGTCGCCTTCGGTTCACCCTTGTCCTCTCTCTTTTGGGGATTTTGGTACTGTACTAGTAAGGGTTGTGTGGGGACCGACTGCTGGGCGACGGTTCTCCTGAAGGAGTGTTGGCTCAGTGAGTCTGCTTTGCGGTCTCTAGTTAAGCTTTCAAATTATCTGCGGGTCAGTGTCCTTGGGGCCTTTTCCTTCTAGGTTTTTTGCCCGGCTCCGAAACAGGGTTTTGTTGGGTTGTGGTTTTTTCATGCCTGGTGCCCTCAGAATGGGCCGCCAAGGGTACCCTCCCGTTTTTGCATTCAGTGTCCTTTTATAGCTTGGGTATTGTTTTCTCAAAAGTAATGAATGCAGCTGTGGACTCTTTCCATTTATGAACAAAAACTTAAATTATGCTTACATGATAATTTTCTTTTCTTCAGATGGAAAGAGTCCACAGCTCCCCACCCGTATTTTGTCTGTGGGGCATCTCTTATTTTTTTATTCTTCTGGCACCTTTTCACCCTGGTATTTCTTCTATTCCTTGTTCCCCGGCAGAATGACTGGGAGATGAGGGAAGTGGGAGGAGTATTTAAGCCTTTGGCTGGGGTGTCTTTGCCTCCTCCTGGTGGCCAGGTTCTTATTTCCCAAAAGTATTGAATGCATATGTGGACTCTTTCCATCTGAAGAAAAGAAAATTATCAGGTAATCATAATTTTAAGTTTTTAATTTTTTTTTTTATCTAAGTCCCTTTTACTTGGTGAGGAACGTTCTAAAATCTCAGTTGGCCCCAGGTTCACATAAATGTGGTAATTGCAGCACATGCAAATATATCATCAAATCAGACCATATATACCAGACATTCCACCAGGAAATATATTAGCTGTCAAACAGAAGGAGTAATATATGCTTTAAAATGTAAATGTGACAAAATGTACATCGGCATGACGAAACGGAAGCTCAGAATCCGTAATGGAACATCTGCGCAACATAAGGAACGCAGAGAAAGACAAAAAAGATGGAAAAAACTCTAACTAGTGTCGCCTGTCATTTTTTACATCACCATAAGTCCAATGCAGAAGAACTACTATGCCAAGGCATAGAAAAAGTTAGCCTGGGTATCAGAGGAAGTAACCTTGAGAAAGAACTACTGAAAATAGAAAGTAGGTGGATATACCTACTCAACACAGTACAACCCTATGGACTGAAAGAAAACAACAATTTTTATGTCCATCTTTGAAAATGTACAGTAAAAATAACTGTATACCAAGCTGATCATCTACACCTAAAAATGTTTTTATATCTATGACATTTAAAACCCTGGTGTCTATATGGTTATTAAAATCTTTTGTCCATTTGGCCATCATAATTACTTCATGAATGTCCTCAGGGACAAGACCAATATACCTGGTCTGCTAACCTTATTTATCCCCTCCTTTTTTTTGTTTTTTCAACACATTTGCACGGGTACTTTTACAGTAGATCCTTACAGCACTTACGCTCAGTATCTTTGTTTTATCACCTTACTGAAACTATTATACAAAGAGGTCACTTTTTTATGTATACCCATACATTATTCTGCATGATACACAGTCACCTTGTGGTTAATTTATTTAGTTAAATATTCAATACTATATTCATGTATGTATAACTAACTATACATTACCATTCTTCATAGTACACAGTCACTCAGTGGTTAACCAATTTATTTATTACACACATAGCCTTTCATACTTGTTTTTAACTCTACATTCACTTCGATAATTTTCTAAGATAGAACTTAGAAAAACATTTTTCTCCCGTTTTCCTCTTTACTTCTACACTTCACAATGAGTATGACACATTACACACTAGTAATTTATTTTCGAGTTTTAGTTTACACACTATCGGCTAGATTACGAGTATTGCGGTATGAGTGAAAAAGCATCGTTATGGCTCTTTTTCACTACCGCTGGTATTACGAGTCTTGCAGGTTTAGCTGCACCGCACACTTTTTTGGCCGTAACGCAACGTAACTACCGCAGCTTTCCAAAAGTCCTTTTTCAATGGGACTTCCTTTGCGCCGGTATTACGAGTCTGCCTTGGAGGCCAAAAAGTGAGCGGTACAGCTTATACCGTCAAGATCCATACCATAAACTGAAAGTCAGTAGTTATGGGTTTTATGCTGCTAAAAAGTACACTAACACCCATAAACTACCTATTAACCCCTAAACTGAGGCCCTCCCGCATCGCAAACACTAAAATAAAATTATTAACCCCTAATCTGCCACTCCGGACATCGCCACCACTATAATAAACCTATTAACCCCTAAACTGCCGCATCGCAAACACTAGTTAAATATTATTAACCCCTAATCTGCTGACACCTACATTATACTAATTAAACCCTAATCTGCCGACCTCGCCGCCACCTACATTACACTTATTAACCCCTAATATGCCGCCCCCAATGTCGCCGCCACTATACTAAAGTTATTAAACCCTAACGCCCACTAACTTTAATGTAATTTAAAATCTAAATAAAACCTACTATTAATAACTAAATAATTCCTATTTAAAACTAAATACCTATAAAATAAATCCTAAGCTTGCTACAATATAACTAATAGTTACATTGTATCTATCTTAGGTTTTATTTTTATTTCACAGCTAAGTTTGTATTTATTTTAACTAGGTAGACTAGTTAGTAAATAGTTACTAACTATTTACTAACTACCTAGCTAAAATAAATACAAATTTACCAGTAAAATAAAACCTAACCTGTCTTACACTACAATTAAATTAATTACAATTAACTAAATTACAAAAAACAAACACTAAATTACACAAAAGAAAAATTATCAAATATTTAAACTAATTACACCTAATCTAATAGCCTTTTCAAAAAAAGCCCCACCCCCCCAAAATAAAAAAAACCTTAGCCTACAATAAACTACTAATGGCCCTTAAAAGGGCCTTTTGCGGGGCATTGCCCCAAAGAAATCGGCTTTTACCTGTAAAAAAATAAATAAAATACAAACAACCCCCCAACAGTAAAACCCACCACCCACACAACCAACCCCCCAAATAAAATCCTAACAAAAAAACCTAAGCTCCCCATTGCCCTAAAAAGGGCATTTGTATGGGCAGAAGTCTTCATCCAGATGGCATCTTTTATCTTCATCCATTCGGCATGGAGCGGCTCCATCTTCAAGACATCCGGTGCAGAGCATGCTCTTCTCGAATGAAGATTCCTTTAAATGATGTCATCCAAGATGGTGTCCCTTGAATTCCGAATGGATGATAGAATTCTATCAGCCAATCGGAATTAAAGGTGAAAAAAATCCTATTGGCTGATGAAATCAGCCAATAGGATTGAGCTTCAATCCTATTGGCTGATCCAATAGGATTGAGCTCGCATTCGAGAAGAGCCGTCGTCGGAAGAGGATGCTCCGTGCCGGATGTCTTGAAGATGGAGCCGCTCTGCGCCGGATGGATGTAGATAAAAGATGCCGTCTGGATGAAGACTTCTGCCCGTCTGGAGGACCACTTCTTGCCGCTTGGATGAAGACTTCTCCCGGCTTTGTTGAGGACTTCTTGCTGCTTGGATGAAGACTTCTCCCGGCTTTGTTGAGGATGGATGTCCGGTCTAAAAAAAGAGCTAAATGCCCTTTTAAGAGCAATGCCCATATAAATGCCCTTTTTAGGGCAATGGGGAGCTTAGGTTTTTTTAGTTTAGGATTTTATTTGGGGGGTTTGGTTGTGTGGGTGGTGGGATTTACTGTTTGGGGGGGTTGTTTGTATTTTATTTTTTTTACAGGGAAAAGAGCTGATTTCTTTGGGGCAATGCCCAGCAAAAGGCCCTTTTAAGGGCCATTGGCAGTTTAGTTTAGGCTAGGGTTTTTTTTATTTTGGGGGGCTTTTTTATTTTTATAGGGCTGTTAGATTAGGTGTAATTAGTTTAAATATTTGATAATTTGTTTTTTTTTATTTTGTGTAATTTAGTGGGTTTTTTTGTAATTTAGTTAATTGTATTTAATAAATGTAATTGATTTAATTGTAGTGTAAGACAGGTTAGGTTTTATTTTACAGGTACATTTTGTATTTATTTTAGCTAGGTAGTTAGTAAATAGTTAATAACTATTTACTAACTAGTCTACCTAGTTAAAATAAATACAAACTTAGCTGTGAAATAAAAAATAAACCTAAGATAGATACAATGTAACTATTCGTTATATTGTAGCTAGCTTAGGGTTTATTTTATAGGTATTTAGTTTTAAATCGGAATTATTTATTTATTAATAGTAGGTTTTATTTAGATTTATTTTAATTACATTAAAGTTAGTGGGTGTTAGGGGTTAATAACTTTAGTATAGTGGCGGCGACGTGGGGGGCGGAAGATTAGGGGTTAATAAATGTAGGTGGCAGCAATGTTAGGGGCGATAGATTAGGGGTTTATAAGTGAAATGTAGGTGGCAGGGACATTGGGGGTGGCAGATTAGGGGTTAATAAGTGTGTTTGGCAGCAGATTAGGGGTCAATAAGTATAATGTAGGTGTCAGCAATATGTCGGGGGCGGCAGATTAGGGGTGTTTAGACTCGGGTTTATGTTAGGGTGTTAGGTGTAAACATAACTTTTGTTTCCCCATAGGAATCAATGGGGCTGTGTTACGGAGCTTTACGCTGCTTTATTGCAGGTGTTAGGCTTTTTTTTTAGCCGGCTCTCCCCATTGATGTCTATGGGGAAATCGTGCAGAGCACGTAAAACCAGCTCACAGCAGCGCTGGTATTGGAGTGTGGTATGGAGCTCAATTTTGCTCTACGCTCACTTATTGCCTGCTAACGCCGGGTTTTTGCAAACCTGTAATAGCAGCGCTATAGGGAGGTGAGCAATGACAATAACTTGCAAGTTAGCACCGAGCAGCTCTTACCGCAAAACTCGTAATCTAGCCGTATGTTCTGTCTTTACTTTATCACAATCGTGAGCAATCCTTGATATTTAGATACATTTACCTTTCTGAAGTAAGGTAATAGTTTAAGTTACATCCACAGAAGTGGACTACGGTATCATTATAGCAGGATGGCATAACAATATGATCCAGTCTACACGTACTCAAGTGATTAACTCCGAAATACAGATAGCCCAAATCATTGGATTCCCGTTGAACAGCTATATGTTCTAGCCAAAGTATAAGGTTGTTCTTCATAAGTAACACCAGAAGAACAATCCTAAACGTATGACAGAATATTAATGGGTGAAATAGTTATACACAAGTTAGCTGTTCATTACCACCCAAAATATGACCAAAATACCAGCTAGTATTGTTGGTAAAATTAATATTCCAATATTGTACATTTAACATGATTAATGTTCCTTCGGTCTGTCTGTCTGTTAACACTATTAAATTACTAGCAGTACTATTATAATTTATTGATCACCTTGCTCCTGGCACTGGCGGAAACGCATTTCAGTGACAGGGAGCCTATCCAATCACATTTGAGAGATCAGATCACGACTGGGTTCAATGCCAACATTTAAAACCCAAACATCCGGCGGCTCGCCGCCTTTGAAAAAGCCCTATTCGGGGTAAATGTGTCAGGGAGTTGGAAGCTAAAGGGAGCTCCATAGTTTTTATACCATACTTTAGATCTGTTGACCACAATAGCGGTAATTTACTACAAATTACTCATACTGTCATACTAAATTTAGTCTAACTTAATACATAGCCACCACGCTAAGCAAACATGCTTTTGGTTTTGAAATCTCTAATCACTACTTATTGAAGTATAGAGTATAATCACCAAGAAAGTTCTTTTTATTTTAAACCGCATATATCTTCTCGGCCATGACCGAGTTGCGGGTAAACGTTAATATTACACGCTGCCGTGAGAACAGCTGTACAAACATTTAGAACTGAACGGATAATCTAGTTTAACGATCGCTTGAGAAATATTAATACGTGTATTATATTGATACAATAACCGTATGATAAGCGACTGCTTATCATTCCCTATATTGTAAATTTACACTTAACATAGCTACGCCTCAAGTGGTTTAAAACGCTATATCACATATTGGAACATGAGTGAGTGTAATAGAAACTAAGATTGGGATATTGGAAAACAAAGTAACATTTTACTATTGCATATGTATACAAGTTTACTTTAAGCTACCTACAAATAAGTATTGTATTCATCTTATACCAGTACACTACTAAATACCATATCGCATCTCACAGAGATCACATTACTTCTAATTCTTGATATTTCAATTTACACTACCAGACAACTTGAGAAAGATACTACATCAGACCCTGCAAATTATTATAGCAATGTTTAGAGACTACTTGTACATTTAGAAACTACTACAATATATGTTGCAGTGATATCGATGCCAGCAATAGTGGTGCATGTAGTATTCAGTAAAATATTTTACTTAACCCCTTAATGACCACAGCACTTTTCCATTTTCTGTCCGTTTGGGACCAAGGCTATTTTTACAAATTTTGCGGTGTTTGTGTTTAGCTGTAATTTTCCTCTAACTCATTTACTGTACCCACACATATTATATACCGTTTTTCTTGCCATTAAATGGCCTTTCTAAAGATACCATTATCTTCATCATATCTTATAATTTACTATAAAAAAAAATATAAAATATGAGGAAAAAATGGAAAAAACACACTTTTTCTAACTTAGACCCCCAAAATCTGTTACAGATTTACAACCACCAAAAAACACCCATGCTAAATAGTTTCTAAATTTTGTCCTGAGTTTAGAAATACCCAATGTTTACATGTTCTTTGCTTTTTTGCAAGTTATAGGGCTATAAATACAAGAAGCACTTTGCTATTTCCAAACCATTTTTTTTTTTTTTAAATTAGCGCTAGTTACATTGGAACACTGATATCTTTCAGGAATCCCTGAATATCCCTTGACATGTATATCATTTTTTTTTAGTAGGCATCCCAAAGTATTGATCTAGGCCAATTTTGGTATATTTCATGCCACCATTTCACCGCCAAATGTGATCAAATACAAAAAATCGTTCACTTTTTCACACATTTTTTCACAAACTTTCGGTTTCTCAGTGAAATTATTTACAAACAGCTTGTGCAATTATGGCATAAATGGTTGTAAATTCTTCTCTGGGATCCCCTTTGCTCAGAAATAGCAGACATATATGGCTTTGGCGTTGCTTTTTGGTAATTAGAAGGCCGCTAAATGCCACTGTGCACCCACACGTGTATTATGCCCAGCAGTGAAGGGGTTAATTAGGGAGCATGTAGGGAGTTTTTTTTTTTTTTTAAATATATTTTTATTGAGGCAATTTATTACAAGGATACATTCTCATGAAGAAAAATCATTGGAAAAAAAAACAACCAAAATAGTTCGAATAGATAAGGATAAACAAGAATAAACCTTCACATAGTGAACATCTTGTCAGAATCAGAAAAAAGAAAAAATTTAAGCCTCTTATTTTCTATTATATACCTAAATTCTTATACATCTTGTTCCTCTAGGCTAATTAATACCTGAACAACATGGCTATGTCGGCCATAAGACAGGGGGAGAGGTGGGAGGGAAGAGAAGGGGGAGAGAAAAAAAAAAAAGGGGGGGGGGGAATATAGAAAACTGACTGTTACCAGCGATCTAATAGAACTATTTCTGAGTGTCTAAAGGGGTAGATTAGTTGATCTATTTCCTCTGAGGAGAAGGTCTTAATAAATGCAGATCACTTTTTAAAAAATAAATTCACCTCTCTTTCAGAGGTTAAAGATGTGTCCATCTGTTCAATAATGCATTGCTTTTTCATATAATTTTTGATTTCTTGAATACTAGGGATCGAAGAGTCTCTCCATTTCCCAAAAATCAAATTTCTCGTTGCCAGAATTGCCATATTCCTAGTTTTTTTTATGTTCAGAGATTATAGGGGATTCTATAAGTAAGACAGCCTCTGCCAGTGAAAGAGAGAAAGCAGGTAACTTCAATGCTTTGGTCAACCATGGCATGTCCATATCATATGAACTATGTCAGCTGCCGGGTATGCACATTTAGGGCATGTGTTAAATTTATGATTATGTCATTTAAACCCTTTTAGTGGGGTATAATAGGTTCTATAAAGTAATTTAATATGTGACTCTCTCCAGCTTGCAGATAATGTAGTCTGGGCTGTAATGGCTATAGATTTTTCCACCTGAGCTACCTCAATGTCTAATTCTGGCGATAGAAGATTCCACTTTTGTGTTATCTGTTGGAGATTGAAGTCTCCATATTGACTAATCGGCAAATCATACCAAAATGAGATAGCTAGGATAGGCCAGTTATCTAGCTTCCCCCATGACCAAGACAAGCCAAATTTCTCAACAAGTGAGAAAAGGTAGTGTCTGGCCTGGAGGTAAGCAAAAAAATCTTTGTTGCTTAAATCAAATTCCTGCTTCAGCCTATCAAAGGTTTTAACCAATGAAGTATCTTAATCTATAAATTGAGTCATGAAAGTTAAACCCTTCTCATGCCAGAATACTTGAGATTGAAATTTCTTGAAATTCTGGATTACCACATAATCCTTGAAATTTTGGAATAGTAAAATCAATGCCTAACTTATGCCCGAGTTTTTTCCATGCTTGTATTACCATATATACCGAGTTGAGACGTTTCACTTTTTTCGGAATTAGGTGGACCGGGCAATGGATTAAAGATGTAGGATTATAAAGGAATATGATATTCCTTTCCAGTTTATTATTAGTAAAATAATCTTTATTCAGGATCCAGTCTATTGCGATACGTGAGAGGATAACCAAGCTATATTTGCTAAGATCAGGGAGAGCCATTCCCCCGTATCTTGTGGGAAGATAAAGTTTATTTAAGGAAATTCGAGGTCTTTTGCATTTCCAGATGAAATATCGGAGGGCTCTATTTAAGCTTTTCCAATCTATGACTGTCAAAATAACCGGGATATTTTGTAGAGGATATATCATTTTTGGGAGGAGAACCATTTTGAATAAAGCAATGCGTCCTGAAAGAGAGAGTGGAAAATTTTGCCAGCAACTCATGTATTCTTTTATTCTAGCTAAGATAGGAGAGATATTGAGACTGTACCATTCTTGTGGATTAATTGAAATGTTGATTCCTAAATACTTGAAATGAGTCAGGACTTCCTTGAAAGGTATCGCAGAAAGAGAAGGCTCATTTTTCATTATCCACATTAACTCTGACTTAGAGATATTGATCTTATAACCTGCGAAGGGTCCAAAAGAATTAGTAATCGAGAGTAATCTTGGAATATTAGTTGATGTATTAGACATATAAATGAATACATCATCTGCATATAAAGCGATTTTTTTGTTCCAAGGTGCCAATTTTTATCCCCTGTAGTACCTGCCTAATCTTGAGAGCTAGGGGTTCCATCGCTAGGTCAAATAAAAGCGGTGACAATGGGCATCCTTGTCTTGTGCCTCTCTGAAGGTTAATTAGATTAGATTCAAGTTTATTAATAGTTAGTTTAGTTGAAGAATTTCTACAGAGGTTATTAATAAAGGTGATGAAATTATCCTTAAAGCCAAAACGAGACAAAGAAGTCAGAATATGCTGATGAAATACTGAATCAAACGATTTTTCTGCGTCCAGCACAACGATTGCTATATCTGACTGATCTTGAGAAGTACCTTCACAATAGTTATAAAAGTAGTCAAGAACTATAAATAGTTCTCTGACCTTAGCTGCTAAGTTGCGACTAGACAGAAAGCCCGCCTGGTCTTTATTAATAAGATCACCTATCTCTCTTTGAAGTCTTTTAGCTAAAATAGACGATAATAACTTATAGTCGGAGTTAAGTAATGCGATAGGTCTATACTCTTTTTTTCAGTGGATCTTTCCCCGGCTTCAAGATTAATGATGTAGTAGATGCTGCAAAAGATGAAGGAATAGACTTGCTATTAATATAGAAATGGTTAAACACATTTTTTTAAGTGAGGAGTAACAACCGGAGCAAGGATTTTATAGAACTCTTTGGGAAGAGAGTCTGGGCCAGGGGCTTTGTCCAGGAGCAGCTCTTTAATTGCATAAGTGATCTCCTGGTCAGAAATGGGGGCATTGATTTTAATTAATGCTTCTTCATTAAAAAACGGATGATCAAGCCCTTTCCAAAAAAGTTCTGATGCTTCTTCATCTGAAATCCTAAAAGAATAGAGATCTCTATAGTAAACAAAAAAAGCATCAAGAATATCTCTTGGATTTTGGAGTAGGGTTCCTTGTTCCGAAAGCGAATCAATAGAAGAGCTTCCTTGTACATTCTTAACTAAATTTGCAAGCAGTTTCCCTGCCTTATCACCGTGTCTGTAAAATTTAGCTCTGGTTTTAAAATCAGCTTGAACTGAGGAATGCATTAAGAAAGTATCTCTCTCTCTTTTAGCAGAGGCATATCTCCTCCAATTTGCAGATGTTGGTTGAGCTAGATATTTATTATATGTGTTGGTAAGTGATCTCAGTACTTCACTTTCTCTGTTTTTCTCCGCTTAAAATCAACCATGTATGCAATAATGTCCCCTCTCATTACCGCCTTACCTGCTTCCCACAGTATACTTGGATCATTAACTGTGCCAGCATTTAAGGAGAAAAATTCAGTCATTCTAGCAGTTAGCCAATTCTTGGGGGCGGAAGATTAGGGGTTAATAAATGTAGGTGGCGGCGATGTTAGGGGCGGTAGATTATGGGTTTATAAGTGTAATGTAGGTGGCGGCGACATTGGGGGCGGCAGATTAAGGATTAATAAGTGTGTGTGGCAGCAGATTAATGGTTAGTAAGTATAATGTAGGTGTCGGCAATGTCTGGGGCGGCAGATTAGGGGTGTTTAAACTCGGGGTTTATGTTAGGGTGTTAGGTGTAAACATAACTTTTGTTTCCCCATAGAAATCAATGGGGCTGTGTTACGGAGCTTTACGTTGCTTTATTGCAGGTGTTAGGCTTTTTTTTAGCCAGCTCTCCCCATGATGTCTATGAGGAAATCGTGCAGAGCACGTAAAACCAGCTCACAGCAGCGCTGGTATTGGAGTGTGGTATGGAGCTCAATTTTGCTCTACGCTCACTTATTGCCTGCTAACGATGGGTTTTTGCAAACCTGTAATAGCAGCGCTATAGGGAGGTGAGCGGTGACAATAACTTGCAAGTTAGCACCGAGCAGCTCTTACTGCAAAACTCGTAATCTAGCCGTATGTTCTGCCGCTAAATGCAACTGTGCACCACACGTGTATTATGCCCAGCAGTGAAGGGGTTAATTAGGGAGCATGTAGGTAGCTTTTTTGGGGTAATTTTAGCTTTAGTGTAGTAGACAACCCCAAGTATTGATCTAGGCCCATTTTGGTATATTTCATGCCACCATTTCACCGCCAAATGCGATCAAATTAAAAAAAAAACGTTACATTTTTCACAATTTTAGGTTTTTCACTGAAATCATTTACAAACAGCTTGTGCAATTATCGCACAAATGGTTGTAAATGCTTCTCTGGGATCCCCTTTGTTCAGAAATAGCAGACATATATGGCTTTGGCATTGCTTTTTGGTAATTAGAAGGCCACTAAATGCCGCTGCCCACCACACGTGTATTATGCCCAGCAGTGCAGGGGTTAATTAGGGAGCTTGTATGGTTAATTTTAGCTTTAGTGTAGTGTAGTAGACAATCCAAAGTATTGATCTAGGCCCATTTTGGTATATTTCATGCCACCATTTCACCGCCAAATGCGATCTAATTAAAAAAAAAGTTACATTTTTCACAATTTTAGATTTCTCACTAAAATTATTTACAAACAGCTTGTGCAATTATGGCACAAATGGTTGTAAATGCTTCTCTGGGATCCCCTTTGTTCAGAAATAGCAGACATATATGACTTTGGCATGGCTTTCTGGTAATTAGAAGGCCACTAAATGCTGCTGCGCCTCACACGTGTATTATGGCTAGCAGTGAAGGGGTTAATTAGGGAGTTTGTAGGGAGCTTGCAGGGTTAATTTTAGCTTTAGTGTAGAGATCAGCCTCCCACCTGACACATCCCACCCCCTGATCCCTCCCAAACAGCTCCCTTCCCTCCCCCACCCCACAATTGTCCCCGCCATCTTAAGTACTGGCAGAAAGTCTGCCAGTACTAAAATAAGTTTTTTTTTTTTTTTTAAATATTTACATATGCTACTGTGTAGGATGACCCCCCCCCCCCAAAACCACTCTCTAACCCTCCCCCTCTGCCTTATTGGGGGCCATCTTGGGTACTGGCAGCTGTCTGCCAGTACCCAGTTTGCAAAAAAAAAAGTTTTTTTTATTTTTTTGCCGGTTTTTCTGTAGTGTAGCTTTCCCCCCCCCCCCCACAGACCAACCCCCACCACCTAACTGATGTGTTTTTTTTTAATTATTTGTTTATTTTTCTAAACTTTTTTTTCATTTTTCTACACTTTTTTTCTGTAGTGTAGCGGTTCCCACCCGCTCCCTCCCCGTGCACGCGCCCGCCCCCGTGTGCACGTGCGCACATTCGTGCGCATCCCCGCCCACAATCCCGCACCCCTCCAGATCAGCAGGGCCATCGATGGCCGCCACCCGCCTCCCATACCGGCTCCCACCCACCAACGAAAAGAGCCACCGATCTCCGATGCAGAGAGGGCCACCGGATGGCTAAAAAATGTTATTGCAGGATGCCTCGATATCGAGGCATCCTGCAATAACCGGAAAGCAGCTGGAAGTGATTGGGATCGCTTCCAGCTGCTTTCCAGACCGAGGACGTGCAGGGTACGTCCTTGGTCGTTAACTGACTGTTTTTTGAGGACGTACCCTGTACGTCCTTGGTCGTTAAAGGGACACTGAACCCAAATTTGTTCTTTCGTGATTCAGATAGAGCATGAAATTTTAAGCAACTTTCTAATTTACTCCTATTATCAAATTTTCTTCATTCTCTTGGTATCTTTAATTGAAATGCAAGAATGTAAGTTTAGATGCCGGCCCATTTTTGGTGAACAACCTGGGTTTTTCTTGCTGATTGGTGGATAAATTCATCCACCAATAAAAAAACATAATTTATGCTTACCTGATAAATTTATTTCTCTTGTAGTGTGTTCAGTCCACGGGTCATCCATTACTTATGGGATATATTCTCCTCCCCAACAGGAAGTTGCAAGAGGACCACCCAAGCAGAGCTGCTATATAGCTCTTCCCCTCACATGTCATATCCAGTCATTCGACCGAAACAAGACGAGAAAGGAGAAACTATAGGGTGCAGTGGTGACTGGAGTTATAATTTAAAATTTAGAACCTGCCTCAAATAGACAGGGCGGGCCGTGGACTGAACACACTACAAGAGAAATAAATTTATCAGGTAAGCATAAATTATGTTTTCTCTTGTTAAGTGTGTTCAGTCCACGGGTCATCCATTACTTATGGGATACCAATACCAATGCTAAAGTACACGGATGATGGGAGGTACAAGGCAGGAACATTAAACAGAAGGAACCACTGCCTGTAGAACCTTTCTCCCAAAAACAGCCTCTGAAGAAGCAAAAGTGTCAAATTTGGAAAAAGTATGAAGTGAAGACCAAGTTGCAGCCTTGCAAATCTGTTCAACAGAGGCCTCATTCTTAAAGGCCCAGGTGGAAGCCACAGCTCTAGTAGAATGAGCTGTAATCCTTTCAGGAGGCTGCTGTCCAGCAGTCTCATAAGCTAAGCGTATTATGCTACGAAGCCAAAAAGAGAGAGAGGTAGCCGAAGCCCTTTGACCTCTCCTCTGTCCAGAGTAAACGACAAACAGAGAAGAAGTTTGTCGAAAATCTTTAGTTGCCTGTAAGTAGAACTTCAGAGCACGGACCACGTCTAGATTATGCAAAAGATGTTCCTTCTTTGAAGAAGGATTAGGACATAAGGATGGAACAACAATCTCTTGATTGATATTCTTGTTAGAAACAACCTTAGGTAAAAACCCAGGTTTAGTACGCAGGACTACCTTGTCTGAATGAAAGATCAGATAAGGAGAATCACAATGTAAGGCAGATAACTCAGAGACTCTTCGAGCCGAGGAAATAGCCATCAAAAACAGAGCTTTCCAAGATAAAAGCTTAATATCAATGGAATGAAGGGGTTCAAACGGAACACCCTGGAGAACTTTAAGAACCAAGTTTAAGCTCCACGGAGGAGCAACAGTTTTAAACACAGGCTTAATCCTAGCCAAAGCCTGACAAAAAGTCTGGACGTCTGGATTCTCTGCCAGACGCTTGTGTAAAAGAATAGACAGAGCAGAAATCTGTCCCTTTAGTGAACTAGCGGATAAGCCCTTTTCTAAACCCTCTTGTAGAAAAGACAATATCCTAGGAATCCTAACCTTACTCCATGAGTAACTCTTGGATTCACACCAATATAAATATTTACGCCATATCTTGTGGTAAATTTTTCTGGTAACAGGTTTCCGAGCCTGTATTAATGTATCAATAACCGAATCCGAAAACCCACGCTTTGATAGAATCAAGCGTTCAATTTCCAAGCAGTCAGCCTCAGAGAAATTAGGTTTGGATGGTTGAAAGGACCCTGAATTAGAAGGTCCTGCCTCAGGGGTAGAGACCATGGTGGACAGGACGACATGTCCACTAGGTCTGCATACCAGGTCCTGCGTGGCCACACAGGCGCTATCAGAATCACTGATGCTCTCTCCTGTTTGATTCTGGCAATCGGTCGAGGAAGCAACGGAAAAGGTGGAAACACATAAGCTATGTTGAAAACTCAAGGGGCTGCTAGTGCATCTACCAGCACCGCTCCCGGGTCCCTGGACCTGGATCCGTAACAAGGAAGCTTGGCGTTCTGGCGAGATGCCATGAGATCCAGATCCGGTTTGCCCCAACGAAGAATTAGTTGGGCAAATACCTCCGGGTTAAGTTCCCACTCCCCCAGATGAAAAGTCTGGCGACTTAAAAAATCCGCCTCCCAGTTCTCCATGCCTGGGATGTAGATCGCTGACAGGTGGCAAGAGTGAGACTCTGCCCAGCGAATTATCTTCGAGACTTCCAACATCGCTAGGGAACTCCTGGTTCCCCCTTGATGATTGATGTAAGCCACAGTCGTGATGTTGTCCGACTGAAATCTGATGAACCTCAGTGTTGCCAACTGAGGCCAAGCTAGAAGAGCATTGAATATTTCCCTTAATTCTAGAATGTTTATTGGGAGGAGTTTCTCCTCCTGAGTCCACGATCCCTGAGCCTTCAGGGAGTTCCAGACTTCTCCCCAGCCTAGTAGGCTGGCATCTGTTGTTACAATCGTCCAATCTGGTCTGCGAAAAGTCATTCCTTTGGACAGATGAACCCGTGATAACCACCAGAGAAGAGAATCTCTGGTCTCCTGGTCCAGATTTAGCAAAGGGGACAGATCTGAGTAATCCCCGTTCCATTGACTTAGCATGCATAGTTGCAGCGGTCTGAGATGTATGCGCGCAAATGGCACTATGTCCATTGCCGCGACCATTAAGCCGATCACTTCCATGCACTGAGCTACTGATGGGCTTGGAATGGAGTGAAGGACACGGCAAGCATTGAGAAGCTTTTATAACCTGGAGTCCGTCAGGTAAATCTTCATCTCTACAGAATCTATAAGAGTCCCTAGAAAAGGGACCCTTGTGAGTGGTAACAGAGAACTCTTTTCCACGTTCACTTTCCACCCATGCGACCTCAGAAATGCTAGAACTATCTCTGTATGAGACTTTGCATTTTGAAAACTTGACGCTTGTATCAGAATGTCGTCTAGGTACGGAGCCACCGCTATGCCTCGTGGTCTTAGTACCGCCAGAAGAGAGCCCAGAACCTTTGTAAAAATTCTCGGGGCCGTAGCTAACCCGAAGGGAAGCGCTACAAACTGGTAATGCCTGTCTAGAAAGGCAAACCTTAGGTACCGATAATGATCTTTGTGAATCGGTGTGTGAAGGTAGGCATCCTTTAAATCCACTGTGGTCATATATTGACCCTCTTGGATCATGGGTAGGATGGACCGAATGGTTTCCATCTTGAACGATGGAACCCTTAGGAATTTGTTTAAGATTTTTAAATCTAAGATTGGTCTGAAGGTTCCCTCTTTCTTGGGAACCACAAACAGATTTGAATAAAACCCTTGCCCCTGTTCCGTCCGCGGAACTGGGTGGATCACTCCCATCACTAAGAGGTCTTGTACACATTGTAGAAATGCCTCTTTCTTTACTAGGTTTGTTGATAACCTTGACAGATGAAACCTCCCTTGTGGAGGAGAAGTTTTGAAATCCAGAAGGTATCCCTGAGATATAATCTCCAACGTCCAGGGATCCTGTACATCTCTTGCCCAAGCCTGGGCAAAGAGAGAGAGTCTGCCCCCCACTAGATCCGTCTCCGGAAAGGGGGCCCTGACTTCATGCTGTCTTAGGGGCGGAAGTAGGCTTTCTGGCCTGCTTGCCCTTGTTCCATGACTGGTTGCCTTTCCAACCCTGTCTGTAACGAGCAGTAGTTCCTTCCTGTTTTGGAGCGGAGGAAGTTGATGCTGTTCCTGCCTTGAAATTACGAAAGGCACGAAAATTAGACTGTTTGGCCTTCGATTTGGCCCTGTCCTGAGGAAGGGTGTGGCCCTTACCTCCAGTAATGTCAGCAATAATTTCCTTCAAGCCGGGCCCGAATAAGGTCTGCCCTTTGAAAGGAATGTTTAGTAATTTAGACTTAGAAGTTACATCTGCTGACTAGGATTTAAGCCAAAGCGCTCTGCGCGCCTGTATGGCGAATCCGGAATTTTTAGCCGTAAGTTTGGTTAAATGCACTACGGCATCCGAAACAAATGCATTAGCCAGCTTATGGGTTCTAATCTTGCTCAGAGACTCATCCAATGGTGCTGTGCGAATCGCCTCTTCCAGAGACTCAAACCAGAATGCCGCTGCAGCAGTGACAGGCGCAATGCATGCAAGAGGCTGTAATATAAAACCTTGTTGAATAAACATTTTCTTAAGATAACCCTCTAACTTTTTATCCATTGGATCAGAGAAAGCACAGCTATCCTCCACCGGGATAGTGGTACGCTTGGCTAAAGTAGAAACTGCTCCCTCCACCTTAGGGACCGTCTGCCATAAGTCTCGTGTGGTGGCGTCTATAGGGAACATTTTTCTAAATATCGGAGGAGGGGAAAAAGGCACACCGGGTCTATCCCACTCCTTACTAATAATCTCTGTAAGCCTCTTTGGTATAGGAAAAACGTCAGTACACACCGGCACCGCGTAGTATTTATCCAGCTTACATAATTTCTCTGGGATTGCCACTGTGTCACAATCATTCAGAGCCGCTAACACCTCCCCTAGCAACACGCAGAGGTTCTCAAGCTTAAATTTAAAATTTGAAATTTCTGAATCCGGTCTCCCCGAATCAGAACCGTCACCCACAGAATGAAGCTCTCCGTCCTCATGTTCTGCAAATTGTGACGCAGTATCAGACATGGCTCTCGTGTCATCGGCGCGCTCTGTCCTTAACCCAGAACTGTCGCGCTTGCCTCTTAACTCTGGCATATTGTATAATACTTCTTTCATAACATTAGCCATATCATGTAAAGTGATTTGTAAGGGCCTTGATGTACTTGGCGCCTCAATTTCACGCACCTCCCGAGCGGGAGACGAAGGTACTGACACGTGAGGAGAGTTAGACGGCATAACTGCCCCCTCGTTGTCTGGTGATAATTTTTTAAGCGGTACAGATTGATTTTTCAAAGTAACATCAATACAATTGGTACACATATTTCTATTGGGCTCCACAACGGCTTTTAAACATAATGAACAAGCAGATTCCTCTGTATCAGACATGTTTAAACAGACTAGCAATGAAGCTAGCAAGCTTGGAAAATACTTTCAATAAGTTTGCAAGCAATATAAAAAACGCTGCAGCGCTTTTTTAAAAAACACAGTTGAGTAACTAAAAAATAATTCAGTTATAGTCAACAATTCTTTAAATGTATTAATTAGCAGAGGATTGCACCCATTAGCAACCGGATGATTAACCCCTCAGTACCCAAAAAAACGGATATCAAATTAATATTAAACGTTTTTATCACAGTCTAACACACTGTCACAGGTCTGCTGTGACTGATTACCTCCCTCAAAAAACGAATTTTGAAGACCCCTGAGCTCTCTAGAGACGTCCTGGATCAAAGAGGAAGAAGCAGGAAGACTGTGCTAGAATTTTAACTGCGCAACAAGGCGCTAAAAAGAGGCCCCTCCCGCTCATTTACAACAGTGGGAGACCTGATATAACGGTTTCTATATACGTTAGCCAAGCCAAGGATTTATCACCAAAGTACCTCACAAAACGAATAACATGCCAGTAAACGTTTTGAAAATAAACTTCTTTAAATGTCATGCAAAGTTATTACTAAGCCTGCAACCAGTCGCTACCACTGCAGATAAGGCTTAAGCATTATTTCAGTATTAACAGTATTTTCACAGTCAAATTCTAGTCCCTAGAAAATAACTCTACTGTGCATACATTTATCAGCCTGATACCAGTCACTACTACTGCATTTAAGGCTGTACTTACATCATACGGGTAACAGCAGTATTTTCTTAGTCCATTCCATTCCCAGAAAATATTGTACTGCACATACCTCATTTGCGGTGGACCCCGCATGCTATTCCCATGTTCTGAAGTTACCCCACTCCTCAGAATGTCGAGAACAGCCAGTGGATCTTAGTTACGCCTGCTAAGATCATAGAAAACGCAGGCAGTTTCTTCTTCCAAATACTGCCTGAGATAGAAAAAACAGCACACTCCGGTGCCATTTAAAATAACAAACTTTTGATTGAAGAATAATTAAGTAAAAACTCCAACTCCTCCCGTGACCTCCTTCTTTGTTGAGGGTTGCAAGAGAATGACTGGATATGACATGTGAGGGGAGGAGCTATATAGCAGCTCTGCTTGGGTGGTCGTCTTGCAACTTCCTGTTGGGGAGGAGAATATATCCCATAAGTAATGGATGACCCGTGGACTGAACACACTTAACAAGAGAAAAGTGCTGTCCAGAGTACTGAACCAAAAAAGAAGCTTAGATGCCTTCTTTTTCAAATAAAGATAGCAAGTGAGCGAAGAAAATTTGATAATAGGAGTAAATTAGAAAGTTGCTTAAAATTGCATGCTCTATCTGAATCACGAAAGAAAAAAATTGGGTTCAGTGTCCCTTTAATATAGCTATTTCTTGCATTCTAGATTAAAATACTCTCAAACTAACATGTTGCTACACAAAGTGACCTTTTTCTTGTGAGGCTCTAATACTTATACGGATACGTTACTATACAAGCGGTTACAGTACCGATTAAGGTATTCATACTCAAATGACTATTCAATTACTTTAAACAATACAGTCAGCAAGTGAAAGTTATACAAATAAATATACTTGCAAGTGTGGCGTTTCTATTTAAAATCACATTTATATGTCCTAATAAGGATTGTGAGATAACTGGTCACAGAGACTAGAGGGCGAAATAGCGCTGCCATTTGGCAGATATACATGCTGATACAAATAGAAATCAAGGTTGAAATACCTGAACACACAGTTTGTCCTTATGGTTACACTGCCTCTAGGAAAGAGGCTATATTTATATCACCAATACATTAAACATGTGTTCAAGCATAACATACCACACAGCTTGATAAATTTCCATCTCAAATCAATGTTAGTGATATTGGATACTTTTTTCCTATCTTATTAAATAACCTTTTGCTCAGTTTATTATTTTCCACTTTTGAGTTTTAGAACGTGGTGGCTAGGTATAGACAATAACAGCGCAACTATAATTCCTGCATTTATACAAATATATCTCAAAGGCAATTTATATTAATTACAGGAATTACGGCAATAGATCTTCAGTTGTTTTTAACGTGTTCTCACATAGGGTCCCTTATTTTTATATATATATATATATATATATATATATATATATATATATATATATATATATATACGAATAAAAGTTATATTTTATCTACATTTATCATCTCTCCTAACTAGAGTCAAGGCTGAGAGTGCTATATGTGCAGCCTTTTCTTGAGGGGTTTGAATACTGCACAGCACCACTTCCCTTTTCAGAATATATATTGAGACTGAAATCAGATAGTCTCTAAATTATTGAAATAACAGGGAAGCTAGCTGTTGTGGTGCCACTGTACTTTGGTTGTGTACGATACTTTCAGGTGTGATTGGTGCATTAAAAAGTAAACCATAGAAAAAACAAAATTGATGCTTACCAGATAAATTCCTTTCTTTCCTGGCAGGGAGAGTCCACGACTACATTCCTTACTGTTGGTAAATACAAAACCTGGCCACCAGGAGGAGGCAAAGACACCAGACAAAGGCTTAAATATCCCTCCCACTTCCCCAATCCCCCCCCCCAGTCATTTGTAACATTAATCTCTTGATTAATGTTACGATCTGACACTACCTTAGGAAGAAAACCTAACCTAGTATGTAAAAACCGCCTTATCGGCATGGAAAATAAGGTAAGGGGGGGGGGGTCACACTGTAAAGCCGAAACCTCAGAGACTCTGCGAGCAGAGGCAATTGCTAATAGAAACAAAACTTTCGAAGATAACAGTTTACAACATGTTAACAACATGCATGGGCTCAAACGGAGCCTGCTGCTAAACACGAAGGGAAAGATTGAGGCTCCAAGGTGGAGCCACAGGTCTAAACACAGGTCTGATCCTAGTCGGAGCCTTAACAAAGGACTGCACATCCAGAAGCTCAGCTAATCTATTGTGCAGTAAAACCGATAGGGTCGATATCTGTCCCTTCAGAGAGCTGGCAGATAGACCCTTCTTCTAGAAAAGATTCTGGCAACCTTTACCTTATGCCAAGAAAAACCACGCTCCTCACACCAGTGCAGGTAAGTCCGCCACACCTTATGGTAAATGTGCAGAGTAACCAGTTTACAAGCTAAAAGTGATGGTAAATTTGCCTCCAGAACTTCACATATTCTGAAAGTTCTTCTCCTAACTAGCATATCGATATCCTTATTTGGTTCCAAAGTTAAATGTACTTTTAATACTCAGCGTTTTTGTCAGGATATAATACCTCGTTTAATGCAGCCTCTCTCAACGATTTTGCTTAGGCTTCTTTGACTGACAGCTCTTTCAGCCAATCAGAGCCTAACCATGCACCCCATGTAAATTAATCATAGCACGCTCCCGTGCTTGGAACGCTGCCTAGAAGTTGAACTGCACACACGCAACTCCCTACACTATTTGCTCAACAAAAACAGTGATTACTGTTTTCAACCTCACTGTTTCTGTTGCGCAAATAGCGTAGGGAGTTGCGCGTGTGCTGCAGTTCAACTTCTAGGCAGCGTTCCAAGCACGGGAGCGTGCTATGATTAATTTACATGGGGCGCATGGTGAGGCTCTGATTGGCTGAAAGAGCTGTCAGTCAAAGAAGCAAAATTAAATGAGGTATTATAGCCTGACATATAGCCTGAGTATTAAAAGTACATTTGACTTTGGAACAAAATAAGGATATCGATATGCTAGTTAGGAGAAGAGCTTTCAGAATATGTGAAATTCTGGAGCCAAATTTACCATCACTTTAAATCAAAGTGTCTATTACACTATTAGAGAATCCTCTCTTGGCTAAGACTAAGCGTTCAATCTTCATCCAGTCAGCCTCAGAGAATCTAGATTTTGATGTAGGCAGGGACACTGTATCAGCAGGTCCCTGCGATAAGGTAACCTCCATGGAGGTCCTTCGAGGCCACAATGGAGCAATTTGAATCACTGATGCCTGCTCCTGCTTGATGTGAGCCACTACAGGAGTGAGAAGAGGCAATGGAGGAAATAGATATATGAGTCTGAACCACCATGGAACCGCTTGAGCGTCTATTAACTCTGCTTGAGGGTCCCTCAATCTCGACCCGTACCTGGGTAGTTTGGTATTGAGACGAGGTCATGAGATCGATCTCCGGCATCCCCATCTGCTGCAAATCTCTGCAAACACCTCGGGGTGGAGGGACCATTCCCCCGGGTGAAAGGATTGTCTGCTGAGAGAGTCTGCTTCACAGTTCTCCACTCTCGGGATGTGGATCGCTGACAGAATACATTTGTAGGCTTCTGCCCATTCTAAGATTCGAGACAGCTCCCTCATCGCTAAGGAACTTCTTGTTCCTCCCTGATGGTTGATGTAGGCAACTGAAGTTATATTGTCTGATTGGAATCTGATATACTGGGTTGAACTCAGTTGGGGCCAAGCCTTCAGCGCAATGAAGATCGCCTGTAGTTCCAAGATATTGATCGGAAGTGTGGACTCCTCCTGAGTCCACAACCCCTGTGCCTTCCTGGCACCTCAAACAGCTCCCCAGCCATGAAGACTGGCGTCTGTAGTCACAATCTCCCAGGACGGTCTCAAAAAGCACGTGCTTAGAAATAGGTGATCTTGACAGAGCCACCAAGAGAGCAAGTCTCTCGACAGGCTGTCCAATATGATCCATTGGGACAGGTCTGAATGGTTGCCGTTCCATTGTCTCAGCATGCATAGTTGTAAGGGTCTGAGATGGAATCTGGCAAAAGAAATGTCTATACAAGACACCATGAGTCTAATCACCCCTATGCACTGGGCCACAGAAGGTCTTAAGGAGGCCTGGAGTGTAAGACACGCTGTTGCCAGCCTGCAATGTCTCTGATCTGTTAGAACGATCTTTATGGATACCGAGTCTATGACTGTACCCAGGAAATTCACCCTGGTATTTGGTGTAAGAGAAGTTTATCTTCCATCCATGAGACCGAAGAAGACTCAGGAGAAATTCCAAGTGATCGTTTGCTAGGCGAAAAGATGATGCCTGTGCCAAGATATCGTCCATGTAAGGTGCTGCTGCAACACATTGGGTTCTGTCCACAGCTAGTAGGGCACCCAGAATCTTTGTAAATTTCCTGGGGGAAGTAGCTAAGCCAAACAGTAGTGCTATGAACTGGAAGTGCTGATCTAGAAAGGCAAACCTCAGGAACTGAAAATGATCCTTGTGGATCAGAACATGCAGGTATGCATCCTTTAGATCAATGGTAGTCATGAATTGTCCTTTCTGAACCAGGGAAAAGATCAATCTGATTGTCGACATCTTGAAGGAGGGGACACTTAGAAATTTGTTTAGGCACTTCAATTCCAAAATTAGACGAAAATTTCCCTCCTTTTTGGGAACCACAAAGAGGTTTGAATAGAACCCTAGACCTCTTTCTGATGCAGGTACCGGGATGATTACTCCTAAGGAGGCTAGATCCCGTACACAATCTAAAAAGGCTGTCCTCTTCTCTGGAATTGTAGACAGTCTGGAGAGGAGGAATCTGCCCCTGGGTGGATGAGATTTGAATCCTATACTGTATCCTTGAGATACAACCTCTAGAACCCAAGGATCCTGCACATCCTGAAACCAGGCGTCTGAGAAAAATGTCAGTCTGCTCCCTACTTGATCTGATCCCGGATTGGGGGCCGCCCCTTCATGCAGATTTGTTATCTGCAGGCTTCTTAGTCTGTTTGGACTTGTTCCAAGACTGAGCAGGCTTCCAGGTACTCTTGGGCTGCTCGGGCTTGGAGGATGATTGAGATCTCTGTGATTTGTCCGAATGAAAGAAGCGGAAATTAGAGGACTACTGTCCCTTAGGTCTATTCTTATCCTGCAGAAGGAAAGCACCTTTCCCTCCAGTAACAGTAGAAATGATAGAGTCCAGACCTGGACCAAATAAAACCTTCCCCTTGAATGGTAAGGAAAGGAGTCTGGATTTAGAAACCATATCCGCGGACCTTTGCTTCGAGAACCTATAAAGTAGGCAAGACCTCCTTTAGTAAAAAATGCAGATGTTCAATCTTAAATCTGAAGGAGGGCTCTTCAGAAGGAGGCGGATTAGTAATTGAAGTCTCCGACGCTACAGAGGTTAACTCATCCTCGGACAATTGAGACATACTGGCTAAATCCGATTGGAAATTAGATGTATCCAGTTCAGTAGAACTATGTTTAACCTTTCTCTTGCATTTCCCAGAGATAGGTAAGGCACTCAGTTACGTCTGCAGGAAAAAAGCCCCCTCCAGCCAGAGTAATAAGCATGCCTCGGGGGAACTGCATGTGAAGAGGTTTGAGGGGATAGGGTAGGCATCTCCCAGACTACAGAGTCCTGAGAGGTAGACGGCTCAGAGGGACTAATTATGCTCAAGGGGTTAACATATTTAGCTCCCTTCTTAGACTTTAGAACGGTACCCAGGCAATTAGAACAAAATTGAGTAGGTGGACAAACCATGGATCTTGAAAAAGGCTCTGTTGCTGATACGCGTTGATTCGCCCTACAGCTACAGACAAACTTGGCACCCAGGACCGTTGTCTCTAACAGGAGGTTTGAAATAAGAAATCCCTGTTAGTTATTGTACAGCGAGAGGAGCCACATACTGAAAAATATTTAAAGGAATGAGCGTGCGCACTTAATTTAAACAAGGAGACCCTCTGATTAGTCACAAAGAACCCACGTGACTTTATTGCCGAACCGGACAGCTGATATATTAAAACGCTGACAGGAAAAGTAAGAATATACAGAGAAGCATTTTTTATACATACAGGTACTGTGTGACATCTTTAATTGGGAACTTTTAAAGGAACCACAAAAAAGGAAAGACTGTGGGTAAACACCTGCTAGGAAAAGCCCTCTAATTAAAGCTTGCAACACTGTGTTTAATAAGACACACGCCACTTTGAAAAACACTTATTACAAACTATCAATACAGAAAAGGCTTATAATTGTTTTTACCATTGGTTCATACTGGTGTATGAAAGCTAACTATACTTATCAAACTGCAATGGTTTATTGTTACTATATCAACCTATGCTAGGAAAAGCCTTCTAATTAAAGCTTTGAGCACTGTGTTTAATAAGACACACGCCACTTTGAAACACCTGTTAAAGACTATCAACACAGAAAAGGCTTATCATTGTTTTTTGGTTCATACTGGTGTATGAAAGCTAACTACTCTTATCAATCTGCAGTGGTTTATTGTTACTGTATCAACCTATGCCTCTACTAGTTTTCACTTTATTGTATGTCCATCTTCTAACATATTAGTAGCTATTGGAGTCTTTTCAATCAGAATTGTAGTTTTTAAATTAGAATTGTAGTTTTTAATGCATTTATAACACCGGTGTTATTACGTTTTTAGAATCTAATTTTTTAGAACATTACTGTTGTTTAATATTTTAACTGCTACTAATGTCTGTAAGGATTTTTTATTTCTTAGTATGAACTCACTTAATAAATTAACATTATTACATTAATCTGCTTACTATCCCCTTTTTTCTTTTTTAAATCAGGATCCATATTTTCTACCTAAAATTTAAAACTTGTGAGGAATCCCTAGTTCCCATTACTAATTTACTCACAACTATATCTAACTATATTTATTTTTATGCACCCCAACTTTTCACTACTACAATTTTCATCCCCACCGCACGTATACTATATATACAGAAGATCTACCTGGTGACATAGAGTCACTTTAAACTTATACTGCTCTAACACTAATTTCACACCTATTTACTCTCACGATTGAATATAATCTTTTGCCCTACATAAACAAGGAGAAATTAGCATGTTTTAACTTTTATTAACACTTTCACTAAGTAGCTCTCTACGCAGCACACATTATATTATCACTGAAAAGATAGAAGATTATTATACTATTTTATTTTTATCATCGCACCTGAACCTTATATTATTGGTATTCTCTACCCTAACTAAAAGATTAACACTTTCATTAACACTTTCACTAAGTAGCTTTCTACGCAGCACACATTGTATTATCACTGCAAAGATAGAAGATTATTATACTAATTTATTTTATCATCACACCTTGAACCTCATATTATTGGTATTCTCTACCAGAACTAAAAGATAGAAGATTATTATATTATATTATTTTACTTTATTTTATTTTACCATCACACCTCATATAAGATTTAATATTGGTATTCTCTACCCCAACTAAATATAAATTAATGCAAAGGTCTTAGTTATATACATTTCCAGATTGCGGTTCAGCGCCCCTTCCTACCCCACTATAATCCCTTTTTTTTTAAAAACTTTTGGTGTAGTCACTTCTGAGAAGACTACACTAGTGAAGGAGGCTATATCTGGAGTGAGTTAGATTGTTCAAATTACCCTATCTATACCTTTTATAACCTCAGTGGCTGGGGCACTCACCACCTCCTAGACCCAGACAAAGTATGAAAACGCTCACCGTAGGACTGCCAGAGTTCCTGCAGCAGGATCGTAAGGGAAATGAGGTTAGAGGCACCCGGTCACGTGGTGCGCAAGTAGGGACCTCCCCTGCTATGAGGAAAGCGTACAAAGCTATTAGAAGCTGCGCAACTTCACAAAAACTAAAGTGAAACCTGACTGAGAAAGTTCCATTCCCAAAAGTACCCTCTGAGACCAAACCTTCACAAGTGTTCCTTAGGGAACAAGCAGTACATAAATTCCCCAAACTGTTCGAAAATAATCTCCTAACTAGTAAGATATTAAAGGGACAGTCTACCATAGAATTGTTATTGTTTTAAAAGATAGATAATCCCTTTATTACCCATTCCCCAATTTTGCATAGCCAAAACAGTTATATTAATATACTTTTTACCTCTGTGATTACCTTGTATCTAAGCATCTTCTGACAGCCCCCTGATCACATGACTGTAACTGTTTATTATCTATTGTCTTGCATTTAGCATTGTAATGTGCTAAATCTTAAATAACCCCCTGTGCCTGAACACAGTGTTATCTATAGCCTACGTGTACTTTCTGTCTCTTTGTGTTGAAAAGAGATTTAAAAAGCATGTGATAAGAGGCAGCCCTCAAAGGCTTAGAAATTAGCATATGAGCCTACCTATGTTTAGTTTAAACTAAGAATACCAAGAGAAAAAAGCAAATTTGATGATAAAAGTAAATTGGAAAGTTGATTAAAATTAAAGGTCCTATCTGAATAATGAAAGTTTAATTTATACTAGACTGCCCCTTTAAGCCTGGATCCTATAGAGGTTATGAGAAGCCTCACTGTGACCCTTAATAATAGGAGTCCCTGCTGAATCATAAATAAAGCGGACTTGCTCTCCAGGATCTATGCTGTGGAACAGGTACAGCCTCTCATGTGTTACAGCCTTGCTGCTGTGTTCTGACAGGGACCTGAGTGTAAGAGGCAACCAGTGTAACTCGTTAACACTGATTACCCAGAAGCCGTTAGATAGTCTGGATCGATTCGCAGAAAAACTTTACCTGCATCTCCAGACTCTAGCATTCATCAATATTCTCACTGAGAGGTTTATATGATTACTTTAAACTCTCATCCTCTCTTGAAGGGAAAAACAGAATTTATGCTTACCTGATAAATTACTTTCTCTTGCGGTGTATCCAGTCCACGGATTCATCCTTACTTGTGGGATATTCTCATTCCCTACAGGAAGTGGCAAAGAGAGCACACAGCAGAGCTGTCCATATAACTCCCCCTCTGGCTCCGCCCCCCAGTCATTCGACCTACGGTTAGGAGAAAAAGGAGAAACCATAGGGTGCAGTGGTGACTGTAGTTTAAACAAGAAAATTTTAACCTGACTTAATTGCCAGGGCGGGCCGTGGACTGGATACACCGCAAGAGAAAGTAATTTATCAGGTAAGCATAAATTCTGTTTTCTCTTGCAAGGTGTATCCAGTCCACGGATTCATCCTTACTTGTGGGATACCAATACCAAAGCTTTAGGACACGGATGAAAGGAGGGAACAAGACAGGTAACCTAAACGGAAGGCACCACTGCTTGCAAAACCTTTCTCCCAAAAATAGCCTCCGAAGAAGCAAAAGTATCGAATTTGTAAAATTTGGCAAAAGTATGCAGTGAAGACCAAGTCGCTGCCTTACAAATCTGTTCAACAGAAGCCTCATTCTTGAAGGCCCAAGTGGAAGCCACAGCTCTGGTGGAATGAGCTGTAATTCGTTCAGGAGGCTGCTGCCCAGCAGTCTCATAAGCCAATCGGATGATACTTTTCAACCAGAAGGAAAGAGAGGTAGCCGTCGCTTTTTGACCTCTCCTCTTACCAGAATAGACAACAAACAAAGATGATGTTTGTCTGAAATCCTTAGTTGCTTGTAAATAGAATTTCAAAGCACGAACCACATCAAGATTGTGTAAAAGCCGTTCCTTCTTAGAAGCTGGATTAGGACACAGAGAAGGAACAATGATTTCCTGGTTAATGTTCTTATTAGAAACAACTTTAGGAAGAAAACCAGGTTTGGTACGCAAAACTACCTTATCTGCATGGAACACCAGATAGGGTGAATTACACTGCAAAGCAGACAATTCTGAAACTCTTCGAGCAGAAGATATAGCTACCAAAAACAAAACTTTCCAAGATAATAACTTAATATCTATGGAATGTAAAGGTTCAAACGGAACCCCTTGAAGAACTGAAAGAACTAAATTTAGACTCCATGGAGGAGCCACAGGTTTATAGACAGGCTTGATTCTGACTAACGCCTGTGTAAACGCTTGAACATCTGGTACTTCTGCCAGACGCTTGTGTAAAAGGATAGACAGAGCGGATATCTGCCCCTTTAAGGAAATAGCTGATAAACCTTTCTCCAATCCTTCTTGGAGAAAAGACAATATCCTTGGAATCCTAATCTTACTCCACGAGTAACCCTTGGATTCACACCAACAAAGATATTTCCGCCATATCTTATGGTAAATTTTCCTGGTGACAGGTTTTCTAGCTTGGATCAGAGTATCTATGACTGATTCAGAGAACCCACGCTTGGATAGAATTAAGCGTTTAATCTCCAAGCAGTCAGCTGCAGAAAAACTAGATTTGGATGCTTGAATGGACCCTGTATTAGAAGATCCTGCCTCATTGGCAGTGTCCATGGTGGGACAGATGACATGTCCACTAGGTCTGCATACCAAGTTCTGCGTGGCCACGCAGGCGCTATCAGAATTACCGAGGCCTTCTCCTGTTTGATTCTGGCTACCAGCCGAGGGAGAAGGGGAAATGGTGGAAAGACATAGGCCAGATTGAAGGACCAAGGCGCTACTAGAGCATCTATCAATACCGCCTTGGGGTCCCTGGACCTGGAACCGTAAAGAGGAAGTTTGGTGTTCTGACGGGACGCCATCAGATCCAACTCTGGAATGCCCCATAGCTGAGTCAGCTGAGCAAGTACCTCCGGGTGGAGTTCCCACTCCCCCGGGTGAAAAGTCTGACGACTTAGGAAATCCGCTTCCCAGTTGTCTACTCCTGGGATGTGAATTGCAGATAGATGGCAAGAGTGATCCTCTGCCCACCTGATTATCTTGGTTACTTCCTTCATCGCTAAGGAACTCTTTGTTCCTCCCTGATGATTGATGTATGCTACAGTCGTGATGTTGTCCGAATGAAATCAGATGAACTTGGCCGCCGCTAGCTGAGGCCATGCCTGGAGCGTGTTGAATATCGCTCTCAGTTCCAAAATGTTTATCGGGAGAAGAGACTCTTCCCGAGACCATAGGCCCTGAGCTTTCAGGGAGCCCCAGACCGCGCCCCAGCCTAACAGACTGGCGTCGATCGTTACAATGATCCACTCCGGTCTGCGGAAGCACATTCCCTGCGACAGGTGATCCTGAGACAACCACCAGAGAAGAGAATCTCTGGTTTTCTGGTCCAGTTGGATTTGAGGAGACAAATCTGCATAATCTCCATTCCACTGTTTGAGCATGCACAATTGCAGTGGCCTGAGATGAATTTGAGCAAAAGGGACTACGTCCATTGCTGCTACCATTAATCCGATTATCTCCATGCACTGAGCTACAGAAGGCCGAGGAATGGAATGAAGAACTCGGCAAGTACTTAGAAGCTTTAACCTTCTGACCTCTGTCAGAAATATTCTCATTTCTACCGAGTCTATTAATGTTCCCAGGAAGGGAACCCTTGTGAGCGGGGACAGAGAACTTTTTTCGGTGTTCACCTTCCACCCGTGAGACCTTAGAAAGGCCAGAACAATATCCGTATGAGCCTTGGCTCTGGGAAAAGACGATGCCTGTATTAAGATGTCGTCCAGATAGGGTGCTACTTCAATGCCCCGCGGTCTCAGTACCGCTAGAAGGGACCCTAGCACCTTTGTGAAAATTCTGGGAGCGGTGGCCAACCCGAAGGGAAGGGCCACGAACTGGTAATGCTTGTCCAGAAAAGCGAACCTTAGGAACTGATGGTGATCTTTGTGGATAGGAATATGAAGGTACGCATCCCTTAGATCCACGGTAGTCATATATTGACCTTCCTGGATCATCGTTAAGATTGTCCGAATGGTTTCCATCTTGAAAGATGGAACTCTGAGGAATTTGTTTAGAATTTTTAGATCCAGGATTGGTCTGAAAGTTCCTTCCTTTTTGGGAACCACAAACAGGTTTGAGTAAAAACCCAGTCCTTGTTCTTTAATTGGAACTGGATATATCACTCCCATCTTGAGTAGATCTTCTACACAGCGAAAGAACGCCTCTTTCTTTGTCTGGTCTGTAGACAGGCGAGAAATGTGGAACCTTCCCCTTGGAGGAGAGTCCTTGAATTCTAGAAGATATCCCTGAGCAACTATCTCTAATGCCCAGGGATCGGGAACATCTCTTGCCCAAGCCTGAGCAAAGAGAGAGAGTCTGCCCCCTACCAGATCCGGTCCCGGATCGGGGGCTACCCCTTCATGCTGTCTTAGTAGCAGCTGCAGGCTTCTTGGCCTGTTTACCCTTGTTCCAGCCCTGCAAAGGCTTCCAGGTTGCCTTGGGCTGTGAAGTGTTACCCTCTTGCTTTGCGGTAGCAGAGGCTGAAGCAGGACCGCTCCTGAAGTTGCGAAAGGAACGAATATTAGCCTTGTTTTTAGCCTTAAAAGGCCTATCTTGCGGGAGGGCATGGCCCTTTCCCCCAGTGATATCCAAAATAATCTCTTTCAACTTGGGCCCGAAAAGGGTCTTTCCCTTGAAAGGAATATTCAGTAATTTTGTTTTAGACGACACGTCGGCCGACCATGATTTAAGCCAAAGCGCTCTGCGCGCCATGATGGCAAAACCAGAATTTTTCGCCGCTAACTTAGCTAATTGCAAAGCGGCATCTGTGATAAAAGAATTAGCCAGCTTTAGAGCCTTAATTCTATCCATAATTTCGGTCTCCGTCTGGAGCGACTCCTCCAGCGCCTCAAACCAGAAAGCCGCTGCAGTAGTTACAGGAATAATGCAGGCAATAGGTTGGAGAAGGAAATCTTGTTGAACAAATATTTTCTTTAGTAAAACTTCTAATTTTTTAGTCATAGGATCTTTGAAAGCACAACTGTCTTCAAATGGTATGGTTGTGCGCTTGGCTAGTGTTGAAACTGCCCCCTCTACCTTAGGGACCGTCTGCCACGCGTCCCGCCTGGGATCAGTTATGGGGAACATTTTCTTAAAGATAGGTGGGGGAACAAAAGGTACACCTGGTCTTTCCCACTCCCTAGCAACAATATCCGCCACCCTCTTAGGGATCGGAAACGCATCAGTGCATACAGGGACTTCTAGATATTTGTCCATTTTACACAATTTCTCTGGGACCACCATAGGGTCACAATCATCCAGAGTTGATAAGACCTCCCTAAGCAGTACGCGGAGGTGTTCCAATTTAAATTTAAATGCTAGTGAATCTGATTCTGCCCGCTGAGAAACTTTTCCTGAATCAGAAATTTCTCCCTCAGACATAACATCCCTCGCCCCTACTTCAGAGTGTTGTGAGGGTACATCAGATAAGCCTCCCAAAGCTTCCGACTGCTCCTCATCTGTTCTCAAAACAGAGCTATCACGCTTTTTAGGGAAAACTGGCAGTTTGGATAGAAAGGCCACAAGGGAATTATCCATGACTGCCGCCAGTTGTTGCAATGTAATAGGTGCTAATGAACTAGAGGTACTAGGTATCGCTTGAGCGGGCGTAACTGGTGATGACACATGGGGAGAGGATGGCGGACTATCCTCATTACCTTCAGTCAAAGAATCATCTAGGGCTATATTTTTAAGTGACACAATATGATCTTTAAAGTGTATAGACACATTAGTGCACTTGGGACACATTTTGAGTGGGGGTTCCACCATGGCTTCTGAACACATAGAACAAGGCTTTTCCTTAGTGTCAGACATGTTTAACAGATTGGTATTATACACAAGCAGGCTTGGAAAAACACTTTATGTAATAAAAAATACAATTTGCAATAAATGGTACTGTGCCTTTAAGATAATAAAAGCACACACAATTTTACAAAATGGTGAAAAATTAACCAAATCTCTTGAAATTTTTACAGTATGTGCCTAATGCTTCGATATGATTGCACAGCAATCCTGATTAACCCTTTAATGCCCAAACCGGAGCCGCCTAAAGCAAACAACCGGTTAATAAACTACAGCACCTTGCTACAGCAGCCTGCTGTGGCCCTACCTTCCCTTAAGGATTGAATTTGAGAAAAACAAGCCTCCTGAAGTCCTCAAGCAGTATCTGGACCCATGTGAAGCAGCATGCAGGGAAATCTTGTCAGAATAAACTGCGCAACTGAGGCGCAAATTTAGGCCCCTCCCACTCCACTCCGGAGCTGTGGGGCCTTCAGAACCCAATTTAGGTGACTAAAAATAATGCCATGTGGAATAAAACCCCAATACACACATCAAAAGTGCTTAAAAGTGTCAATAAAGAGTATTTTTCTAAACAAAATAATCGATTGCCCTGTTAAAGTGATAACCAGTCTATTGAGCCCACATAAATAAGCCTCTAGTTCTATACTAAGTTTCAGAACATGGCTTACCCTTCCCACATGGGGAATCTTGTCAGTCTTCTAGCTTTATCTTGTCTTGACTAGAAAAAAGATGACTGAAACATACCTCAAAGCAGTTAAGCCTGCAAACTGTTCCCCCCAACTGAAGTTTTCTGGTACTCCTCAGTCCTGTGTGGGAACAGCAATGGATTTTAGTTACAACCTGCTAAAATCATTTTCCTCTCAGCAGAATTCTTCATCATATTTCTGCCAGAGAGTAAATAGCACAAACCGGTACTATTTAAAAATAACAAACTCTTGATTGAAGATATAAAAACTACAAATCTAACACCACATTCACTTTACCCTCCCGTGGAGATGCTACTTGTTAGAGCGGCAAATAGAATGACTGGGGGGCGGAGCCAAAGGGGGAGCTATATGGACAGCTCTGCTGTGTGCTCTCTTTGCCACTTCCTGTAGGGAATGAGAATATCCCACAAGTAAGGATGAATCCGTGGACTGGATACACCTTGCAAGAGAAATACCCATTAAAGGACTATCCGTATCTTCTAACACTTCTTTGGCATCCTCCTCTAGTGACGAAAGGCAAAGAATGACTGGGGGGGATGGGGGAAGTGGAAGGGATATTTAAAGGGACACTGAACCCAAATTTTTTTCTTTCGTGATTCAGATAGAGCATGTAATTTTAAACACCTTTCTAATTTACTCCTATTAGCAATTTTTCTTCGTTCTCTTGCTTTCTTTATTTGAAAAAGAAGGTATTTAAACTATTTTTTTGATTCAGAACCATGGAAAGCACTTGTTTATTGGTAGGTATATTTGCTCATCAATCAGCAAGAACAACACAGTGTGTTCACCAAAAATGGGCCGGCATCTAAACTTACATTCTTGCATTTCAAATAAAGATACCAAGAGAATGAAAATAATTTGATAATAGGAGTAAATTAGATCTAAAGTAAAGTAAATCTGAATCGCGATAGAAACAATTTGGGTTCAGTGTCCCTTTAACCTCTTAAGGACATATGACGGAATTTTTCCGTCATAAAACAATTGAGCAAACTGAAAGCTGTGTCCTTAAAGGGTTAAGCCTTTGGCTGGGGTGTCTTTGCCTCCTCCTGCTGGCCAGGTGTTGTATTTCCTAACAGTAAGGTATAAAGTTGTGGACTCTCCCTGCCTTTGGAAAGAAATGTAGCCCTGGGCCAAAACCTTTACTAGAGAAGCCTTCCACTTCCACTATGTATATCACACGTGCAATGTATACTGATTTTGTTTTTTGTGTAACCCCCAATACATATTGCTATTTCTGATACTACAATGTAATAGATGTCCACAGCACTCAAAGTACAAAATTTCTTTATTAGGGCATAAAATAAAAGCAACGTTTCGGGGTTATTACCCCTTTATTGATGCATGATTAAGGGGTGATAACCCCGAAACGTTGCTTTTATTCTATGTCCTAATAAAGAAATTTTGTACTTTGAGTGCTGTGGACATCTATTACATTGTGGACTGACTTGGGGTGATTAGGCAGTTCACCTGTCTTCACAAGCACCTATTTTTCAATAGTGCTGTTCCATCTATACATTTCTGATACTAATGCAAGCAAGAAAATGGTATGAATTTTAGGCATGTTGTATTACCAATTCATACCACTTTACATTTGCACATTTAAATGTAACCTGGGACAGCATTTTCAAAGATAAACTTCATTATTGCACTATGTATAACTTAGAGAAGGAAAGGCAATGCCAGATGTGATAGAAATCTTCAGGTGTATATTATATAAAAGGGACACTGAACCCAATTTTTTTCATGATTCAGATAGAGCATGACATTTTAAGCAACTTTCTAATTTACTCCTATTATCAATTTTTCTTCGTTCTCCTGCTATCTTTATTTTAAAAGCAAGAATGTAAATCTTGGCAGCCAGCCCATTTTAGGTTCAGAACCATGGATAGCGCTTGCTTATTGGAGGCTTACATTTACCCACCAATAAGCAAGCATAAGCCGGCTCCTATGCATCACATTCCTGCTTTCTAAATAAACATAGAAAGAAACTAATTTGGGTTTAGTGTCCCTTTTAAGTTCAAAACAAAAGACCCCCTATAAAACAGAGGAATATCAATATAAGAAGTTATGGGAATAAACTGTAAGACCACTTGATGCATGGAAATAAGTGGTGAGGGGATATAGCAGCAGAACGTAATAATGGATTAACATATCATTATCCTAAGGATTAATAAGACCTGCATTTTAAAAAGGAATATAGTAAAATGAGGTGAGCCCTCTGGTTTTATCTGCTGTCAAAATATGTCACTGTTCTTCCTCATGCCGCAACAAAAAGCCCAAGATGAAAGTCCCTAACAAAGAAGCAAGCTGCATTTGCTTTTAGCGAAAGTGAAGCCATAAGAGGAAGTAGTCTCAAACTATAGATTTAACCCCATCAGTTTATTATGTGATGTTAGAAAAATGAATTATGTATAGTAAAAAAACTCTGCAACATACTTTAATTATTTATTTTGCCCCCGTTTCCTGTAATTTAACTCTGAATTTTTTTTAAAAAAATTTCAATTACACGAAGTATCTAAAAACGTAGGTTTTCCATTATATATCTCTTCTGCTGAGAACAATTATGCACTGATATTACACATTAAATAAGAGATTGTGGAAACAATGTCTGTATGGAAACCCTCTCAGCATTTTTTCCACACTCTCTGTTATTGACGGTTTTATATCTGTCCCTGTCTTCAGCAGAAGAGATAATGGGAAACTTAGGTTTAAAGAAACTAAACATTTACAATCATATCTTTAATGTTTAGAGAGCTAATATAACTTAAAAATACATCTTTGCTTTGCATGCATTGCTCTAGCTAGCATTTATTTACTGTTTAATTTCCATTTAATTCTGGACATGAATACATTACTGTCAGGTCTTGGAGGTATTAACAAACAAGAAGAAAATGTATGCAACTGCTAATTATATAAGCACACTGAAAATATTTGCACCACTAAATGCTTATAAAACAATGTACACTTTATTACAATGGTAATGTGGTACACAACATTCACTATGGTTTTACAGCACATATAAAAGTGTCTTCACAAACTATGTACATGTTGAGCACAGTATAGTTGAGAGGGACCAAACTTTGACCATTTCAATGCCAAAGGAGCATGTAACCCATTGCAGTGCAATGTGTTTCAGTCCCCTCTGCCAGCAAAAGGGGTTCCATATTCTTTTAGTTTAAATAATATGTATATATATTTATATATTTATATCAAAGAAAAAAAATCTCTCTATCTTGGCAAACAGGAACAGAGTAGAAATATTGACAAACATTAATACTTTATGGATAACCATGCGTACACAAATAAAACATTTAAAATATGAATTTAAGTGGAACTGACCTTTCAAATATAGATATAATTCCCTTGCATTCTAATGCATTTTCACTTCTACTAAATTAACTCTTACTTTGTAACAATGCTTTTCATTAACAAATGAGTTGGTTCTATTAATTAAAAAAAAAAAAAAAAAACACAATACCCTGGTTTGTTATACAGAGATGACTATAAAAGAATTTCCGACTTAGTAACATTTAATGTTAAATAACTACTACTTACCTAGTACAAACACATACTTATTCTACAGTGCAAATATGCAAACATAAGACTTAAAAGCTCTGGATACTAATGTAAACTTTGACCAGGGAAATTATTTTGAAAGTGCACACTGGACAAAGAGGAATGCATTTGATTGTATACTAAGCTCCTGTGTGTTAGTATTGTGGCTAGAGACGGACTGCATGTTTCAACACATTTACTAAAAATGACAAAAAGTTGTCTGCATTCATTTATTCTGAATGCATTTCAAAGCTTTACAGAAAAGTTTAGGTTTCTCCCTAATTGAATGTCACATTTGATTAGGAAACATCTACCATTTGAATCTTAATTCTCATATATCTTAGTGTAAGTCTATTGGAATTAATATTCAAATGTAATATATGAATGCTACACTGTGACATTAGATATTTGAATATTGCTATATATAAACATTTGTAAGGCAGAACAAATATCAACATAAACATTCATTCTACAGTTCAAATGTAAAAAATCCAACTTTCAACCACCTCTAATTATGACTAAGGCGGTGTTAATTTCCTGTAATGTACACCCAACAAGTTTATGTTATTGTATATATTAAGGATGGCTTTAATGATATGGTGAAAGGGTGAAAATTATATCAACCAGGCATTCTGTAGTCATTTTTTAAACTAATTTTTGTTAGAACTCAGTTTTCTATCACAGGGAAGATCATCTATGCCAGTGATGGCGAACCTTGGCACTCCAGATGTTTCAGAACTAAATTTCCCTTGATGCTCGACTGGACTGCAGAGGGCCTAAGTATCATGGGAAATGTAGGTCTGAAACATCTGGAGTGCCAAAGTTCACCATCACTGCTCTATGCTGTTGGATAACAACCTTAGTGCATCTCATTTACTTACAAGACATTTTCCTACATGCACAGTCTTTTAAAGTCTGTACAGTCTGAACATGCTTCCAACATTGTCTCAGGGTAGGGGATAAAAAGTGCAAAATAAAGAAATACACATAAAAACATTAACATGAAATGTATACAAAAACACTTAACGGGAGTTATAGATGTTTCTTCCTTGTACCAGAGCAAACACATTTCACAAGTCAGGTCATTACTCTATTAGAGAGAGAACAGCTTGACACATTACTTGTTTTGTAGTATAATAACATGACCCAAAACAAATGACTATAGGATAAAAGCTGATTACTTCATCTTGCCCACATCAAATATTGTCCTTCTTCAGGTGGGATTTCTTTCTCCTAATGGAGTATCTGTGTAGAGTTAAATCTTTAAGTAAAAATGGCTTTAACGGCACGGATAAAGCAACCAGTTGCCCATGTTCTTAACAAAGTCATCCAGCACTAGACAGAAAAAGTCCATCTTACACTAAAGGAAACATCCTGATGCTTTGTCTTGATCCATTGCTGTGGTTTTCATGGATTATAGTGACAGTGAATACATTTTGGATCTACATTATCTCTGTCAAGTAACTCCTTCAATTAATGACACTCTAGTAACAATTCCCATAAAAATAAAACTGGGGTAATGACCATCAGAAACTGGTGCAAAAATCGCAAGCTAAAATGACACTTCACATTCACAAAATGTAATTTACAAAGATTTCTGTTTTCTGACACACTGCAAACGTCTCTTATGTGATCTAGTCCCTTTGAGGTGCTTTTTATGAGAGTTTGTGAAAGTACTGCTGGGAGATGAATATATAATTATGTTTCCTTAAGTTACCATTGGCTCTCAGCTAGGTTTAGTGGGAGCTTTAATTCTGACAGTTGGTGGACGGGCTTGCAGCTTTGCCTGCTGATTCTGTGCCTCTGTTGTGCCCAGAGTTGGTGCCCCACTCTGAGCAGCAGGAGTCTGGATCTGCGGTGATGCTGCTGCCGCCACCACTTGCTGCTGGAGAAGTTTCTGCTGAACCACTTGAGCTGCTGCTGGACCAGCTGGTATCACCTGGACTTGCTGCTGACCTCCTGCTGTTGCCTGGGTCAAAGTCACAGTCTGGGGCTGAACCTGACAACAAACATTCCCACATCATTATGACTATACCATATGCAATACAGTTTAATATTAGCTTCATGGTAGCAATTCAATAGTTTCCATTGTCACTTAATTGTCTTGTAAACATGGCAATGAACTTAAAAAAACATTGTAGACAGAAATCCCTGTATGCTTTGTAGTAGCTACCCAAAGCTTATCAACATGACACCATGTAGTGTATTCTAATTCTGAATTGGTTGGGCTTTATCAGCTTATGAATACGTTATGCTTTCTTTGTTGTACAGTGAGTGTACACCTTTAAAATTCACAGCACATCTGACATTAATAGACTGACCTGTTGGGAGGCCGGTACCATCTGCTGAATATTTGTCACGGCTGTCTGCTGCTGGACGACCTGAGGGAGCTTTGCAACCTAGTATAAAATGAGAACAAAGTACAATGAAATAGCTGCCGTTGTTTCATAGTCTCCATCAGCTTTCAGACAACCTCTTTCTAATAACACCGATCATTTCTTTCTTAGGTGCCTGGAAAAGAACAAAAATTCCTATTTGATGGGTGAAACAATTTCCAACAATTTGGTGATTTCAGACACTGCTCAAAGTAGAAAGTAGAGTGGATTATTACCAGAAGTGCATGCAAAATAGCAGCTATTTTTTCAGAAGAAAGTTTTGAGTATTTATTAGTCCTACAGTTTTACTGAGATATACGTAGGACATATGGCTTCATAATGCCAGGTGCACATCATTTTGTATAACATTGTTACATAACAATATTAATATGTTGCTGTTCATTTTGAAATGATTACTACAAATGATTGTTCTTATTGTCATTTCATACCAGATAAAGCATTTAGGATTTCCAGAAAGGCAGCAGTTAACTGTACCTGAATCTGGGCCTGTACTTGCTGGGTTCCTGCTGACTTTTGAGACTGGTTTATTGGAGTGGTAAGGAACTGAGTTTTAATAGCTGGCTGTGTGGTATATGTCACCTTCTGCTGCTGGCCCTGCTGCTGTGGCCCCTGAACGGTAAGCTGCTGTGCTGTTATCTGAGAAGATACATAAATTAAAAAATTATATATATATATATATATATATATATATATATATATATATATATTGCACTATTATTACATTTTTTTTAATTAGTTTTAAAAGGGACATACAAGTGAAAAAAGAAAATGCTCAAATGTGTTATTGCATTTTATTATTGCACTGTTGCTTGCATATATCTGAGGGTTTAACCCCCTGCAAAATGATTAAACACATAGTTAAAGTCAGTCCCAGAGCAGCAATGCACTACTGGGACCTAGCTGAACACATCGAGTGAGCCAATGACAAGAGGCATATATGTGTAGCCACCAATCACCAGCTAGATACCAGTGGTGCAATGCTGCTATGGAGCCAAACCGGGTATACTCTTTAACAAAAGATGCTAAAAGAAAGATTCTCTAAAGACAAAGTTTACATTGAGAGCTGTGTATCTTGTTAAGGGTTATACCCTACATATCTGTATGGGAATGACAGACATATACAATATAGTGCTCTATAAAATATGTAATTTATAGATTGTAACACTGCCTGAGGATCTCTCGATCTCGACCCGTATCTGGGCAGTTTGGAATTGAAAGGGAGGACTCCTCCAGTGACCAGGTTCCCTGAGCTTGCTGGCATCCGTAGTCACAATCTCCCAAGATGGTCTCAAAAAACACATGCCTTGAGACAGGTGATCCTGACAGAGCCACCAGGAGAAAGAATCTCTCGTATGGTTGTCCAGGAATATTGGTTAAGATAGATCGGAATGGTCGCCGTTCCATTGCCATAGCATACATAGTTGTAAAAGTCGAGGATGGAAGCGAGCAAAAGGATTAATATCCATGGTAGCTACCATGAGACCCACCACTTCCATGCATTGAGCCACTGATGGACAAGCATTGGACTGAAGAGATCAGCAGGCCGACAGACGCTTGGATCTACGTTGATCTGTCAAAAATATTTGCATCAAAGACAAATCGATAATTGTTCCCGAATAACAAACCCTGGTGCTGGGAACTAGCGAGCTCTTGCCCAGATTTATCTTTCACACGTGGTCCCGAAGGAGACATAGAAGGGAGTCCGTATGAGATCTTCCTAATAGCAAAGAAGGGGCTTAAACCAATATATTGTCCAGGTAAGGTGCCGCAACGATTCCTAGCGTTCTGGCCACCGCTAAAAGAGCCCCTAAAACCTTTGGGAAGATCCTTGGGCGGTAGCAAGGCCAAAGGGCTGAGCTACAAACTGGAAATAATTGTCCAGAAATGCAAAACATAGGAACTAAAAATCCCTGTGTATTGGAACATGAAGATATGCATCCTTCAGGTCTATTGTGGTTATGAACTGACCGTCCCGTACTAACGGAAGGATAAACCGGATAGTCTCCACCGGATAGTCTCCATCTTGCAAGACGGAACCTTCAGGAACTTGTTGAGACATTTTAAATCCAGAATGGGATGAAACGTTCCCTCCTTTTTGGGAACCACAAACAGGTTTGAATAAAACCCTTAGCCCCGTTCTAAAGGGGGGAGCACAGGCACAATAACTCCCATGGAGAATAGGTATTTTACGCAAATCAAAAAGGCTGTCTTTTTTCTGGATTTGAAGATAGCTTTGACAATGGATTCGGTCCCTTGGCGGACGAGAACTGAACCCTATTCTATACCCCTGATTAACCACGTCCAAAACCCCCGGGGTCTTGAATGTCTTGAAACCAAGCATCTTGAAAAAATGACAGTCTGCCCCCTACATGATCTGTTCCCGGATCAGGGCCATCCTTTCATGCCGACTTGTTATCGGAGGAGGGCTTCTTGGCCTGCTTGTTTTTGTTCCAAGGTGGGTTTCCAGAATCTCTGTCTCTTGTTTGAACAAAAGGAACGAAAATTGCCCGAGTGGTGACCCTTGGATCTAGATTTCTTGTCCTGTGGGAGGAAAGCACCCTTCTCCCGGTCACCGTGGATATAAAAGAATCTAGGCTGGCCCAAACAACGTCTTCCCCTTAAAAGCTTAAGAGAGAAGTCTGGACTTACCATATCCGCAGACAAAGACTTTAGCCAAAGATCTCTATGCGACAGAACCGCAAACTAAGACGACTTAGATTAATTATTTGCATAATCGTGTCACAAATAAAGGAATTGGCCATCTTGAGAGCCTTAATCCTATCCTGAATGTCTTCTAGAGAAGTCTCGACTAGGAACATCTCCAACAAGGAGTCACACCAAAAGGTGGCTGCTCCTGCAACCACCGCTATGCTTGCAGCAGGTTGAAAGAGAAGACCCATCTGATGGAAAAGTTTTTTGTTTGTTTTTTAATTCTATTTTGCGTTCTGTTGTAAAACAAAGATAATTTGATAGCCTTTATGGCAAAATTAATTAATTTTTTTGACTGCTTGAATTAATTGCAGCGTCCCTAAACAGATAACAGTAAAAATTATTTGCACACTTTCGCCTAGATTTAGAGTTTTGCGGCCAAAGGGGTGCGTTAGCTACACATCTTTTTTTTCTAGCGCTGCTTGTAAACAACGCTGGTATTGAGAGTTCTCTGAAGGGCTGCGTTAGGCTCCAAAAAGGGAGCATAGAGCATAATTTACCGCTACTTCAACTCTCAATACCAGCGTTGCTTACAGTAGAGGCTAGCTGGAAAAACGTGCTCGTGCACGATTCCCCCATAGGAAACAATGGGGCAGTTTGGGATGAAAAAAAACCTAACACCTGCATAAAAGCAGCTTCAAGCTCCTAACGCAGCCCCATTGTTTCCTATGGGGAAACAGTTTCTTAGTCTGCACCTAACACCCTAACATGAACCCCGAGTCTAAACACCCCTAACCTTACACTTATTAACTCCTAATCTGCCGCCCCCGCTATCGCTGACCCCTGCATTACACTATTAACCCCTAATCTACCGCTCCGGACACCGCCGCAACCTACATTATACCTATGAACCCCTAATCTGCTGCCCCCAACATCGCCGACACCTACATAATATTTATTAACCCCTAATCTGCCCCACCCAACGTCGCCGCTACCTTACCTACACTTATTAATCCCTAATCTGCCGACCAGACCTCGCCGCCACTCTAATAAAGTTATTAACCCCTAAACCGCCGCACTCCCGCCTCGCAAACCCTATAATAAATGGTATTAACCCCTAATCTGCCCTCCCTAACATCGCCGCCACCTAACTTCAAATATTAACCCCTAATCTGCCAACCGGACCTCGCCGCTACTATAATAAATGTATTAACCCCTAAAGCAAAGTCTAACCCTAACCCTAACACCCCCCAAAGTTAAATATAATTTTATTCTAACTAAATAAATTAACTCTTATTAAATAAAGTATTGCTATTTAAAACTAAATACTTACCTGTAAAATAAACCCTAATATAGCTACAATATAATAAATAATTATATTGTAGCTATTTTAGGATTTATATTTATTTTACAGGCAACTTTGTATTTATTTTAACTAGGTACAATAGCTATTAAATAGTTATTTACTATTTAATAGCTACCTAGTTAAAATAATTACAAAATTACCTGTAAAATAAATCCTAACCTAAGTCACAATTAAACCTAACACTACACTATAATGAAATAAATTACCTACAATTAAATAAACTAAACTAAATTATAAAAAAAAAACAAACACTAAATTACAAAAAATAAAAAAAGATTACAAGAATTTTAAGCTGATCGGAACAGCCAATAGAATGCAAGCTCAATCTGATTGGCTGATTGGATCAGCCAATCCGATTGAATATGAATCTGATTGGCTGATTCAATCAGCCAATCAGATTTTTCCTACCTTAATTCCGATTGGCTCATAGAATCTCTATCAGCCAATCGGAATTCGAGGGATGCCATCTTGGATGACGTCACTTAAAGGAACCTTCATTCGTCGGGGAAGGAGGATGTTCCGTGCCGGAGGTCTTGAAGATGGAGCCGCTTCTCGTCGGATGGATGAAGATGCCGCTTGGATGAAGATGTCTGCCGGTCCGGATGTCCTCTTCTGCCCGGATAGGATGGAGACTTCTGCCGCTCCGGATGTCTTCTTTTGGTCCATCGGTGCCCGGTTGGGTGAAGACGACTCAAGGTAGGGAGATCTTCAGGGGGGTAGTGTTAGGTTTATTTAAGGGGGGTTTGGGTTAGAGTAGGGGTATGTGGGTGGTGGGTTGTAATGTTGAGGGGTGCTATTGTGTGTTTTTTTACAGGCAAAAGAGCTGATTTCTTTGGGGCATGCCCCGCAAAAAGCCCTTTTAAGGGCTGGTAAGGTAATAGAGCTGTTAACTTTTTTAATTTAGATTAGGGTAGGGAATTTTTTTTTATTTTGGGGGGCCTTGTTATTTTATTAGGGGGCTTAGAGTAGATGTAATTAGCTTAAAATTATTTTAATCTTTTTTTATTTTTTGTAATTTAGTTTAGTTTATTTAATTGTAGGTAATTTATTTAATTATAGTGTAGGTTTAATTGTGACTTAGGTTAGGATTCATTTTACAGGTAATTTTGTAATTATTTTAACTAGGTAGCTATTAAATAGTAAATAACTATTTAATAGCTATTGTACCTAGTTAAAATAAAATACAAAGTTGCCTGTAAAATAAATATAAATCCTAAAATAGCTACAATATAATTATTCGTTATATTGTAGCTATATTAGGGTTTATTTTACAGGCAAGTATTTATTTTTAAATAGGAATACTTTAGTTAATAGGATTTAATTTATTTAGTTAGATTAAAATTATGTTTAATTTAGGGGGGTGTTAGGGTTAGACTTTAGCTTTAGGGGTTAATACATTTATTATAGTAGCAGCGAGGTCTGGTCGGCAGATTAGGGGTTAATACTTGAAGTTAGGTGGCGGCGATGTTAGGGAGTGCAGATTAGGGGTTAATACATTTATTAGAGTAGCGGCGAGGTCCGGTCGGTAGATTAGGGGTTAATAATTGTAGGTAGGTAGCGGCGACGTTGGGGGGGGCAGATTAGGGGTTAATAAATAGTATGTAGGTGTCGGCGATGTTAGGGGCAGCATATTAGGGGTTCATAGGGATAATGTAGGTGACGGCGATGTTTGGTCGGCAGATTAGGGGTTAAAAAAAATATTATAGTGGCGGCGATGTGGGGCAACCTCGGTTTAGGGGTACATAGGTAGTTTATGGGTGTTAGTGTACTTTATAGCACAGTAGTTAAGAGCTTTATAAACCGGCGTTAGCCCAGAAAGCTCTTAACTACTGACTTTTTTCTGTCGGTAGAGGGTCTAATGCTCACTTCAGCCAAGACTCTAAATACCGGCGTTAGGAAGATCCAATTGAAAAGATAGGATACGCAATTGGCGTAAGGGGATCTGGGGTATGGAAAAGTCGCGGCTGGAAAGTGAGCGTTAGACACTTTCCTGGCTGACTCTAAATACCAGCGGGCAGTAAAAAGCAGCGTTAGGACCCCTTAACGCTGCTTTTGACGGCTACCGCAGAACTCTAAATCTAGGCGTAAGTATAATATTGTATATAAAATTTTGAATATATAAGTTGCTTTGAATTGTATTGTGACATGCATAAGCGTTTAGCACCTGATTGCAGTAACCAAGGGCAACGTTTGTCTGGATGTTATGATGCATAAGTAAACACTTTAGCGGGTAGAGACGGCCGACAAAGCCTAATGATTTTCCTGCAGACACGTGACTGGCAATGGCCATTAAAAACAACAGATACAGGTATACCCCGCTCATACAGCGGGTTAGGGACCGGAGCCCCGCTGTAAAGTAAAAAACCGCCTTAAAGTGAAACAAAGCAGTTTTAGCTTTCTTTCCACTTGCCAGTGTGTTTAAAAACTTGAAAACACAGCACAGTATTCAATTAGTATTAAAAAAAAAACTGTACCTGTAAAATAGTGACAATTACTATAGTGAAATTTGCCATACTATAGCACTGAGACACAGATTGCACTGTAATGAACTGGGCATAACAAAATGGTACCAGTCACTTTTCTCAAAATCTCACAATGATTACAGCACTATTTCAAAATCCTTGTAGGTTGAACTTCAGCTCCACAAAGCGCTGTATTAGCGAAGCGCTTTAAAGTGAGGTATACCTGTACGCATAGCAATGTCACAACCTGGAAGAATCTCCAAGCAACAAGGAGGAGGAGGGAAATGCACATGAGGACGCGTTGGTGTGTTGCTGTGAGTCTGTTCCGGGGATTTCCCTCATCCTTCTTACCCTCTGTGGCTCTATCACCTACATGGATTAGGAGTTTTACATGACAAACTGCATTTGCCTTTTGATACAGGTATCGTTAAGACCGGTGGCACTGGAGGTCTCTCGGGCAGCAGTCCGCCTGTACACTTGTGCTTTCTTTCTTCTTTGGCTCCGTAATATGGTGGATATCTACTGCCTTTGGTGAGGGTTTGAAGTGTGGCTTACATTCTGACGTATACAACCGGGTTGACTGCTACTACCTTTGAAAGTCTTTACCTGCACTATCATGCTTAAAAGTGCTAACATCCAGTTATATGCATAACTATAATGCCGCTTTCTTGCTTGGGACAGTCTTTCTAACTATCATGCCTAAGACTATTGTGGGGCACCACAGATACTAATATATACAACCGGTTGTATTACTAGGCCTTAATTAATTATGGGGTACCCTGCATTTACTCTTTATTAACATATGTGATATATTTTCAATTATTAAATATGTATTTTTGTATGCAAACTTCTCTAGCTTTTGTTTTTGTTTCTCTTTTTCCTCTATTTAATTCTTGAGTATTAGATCTGATAAAGTGTGCTGTATACCTAGACTTTAGAACCCACTCACTTGGTGTGGTTTTCTCATATATTTGTATATAAATAATTTTTCTAGGTTGCACCGTATTTTAGGATTATATATATATATATAAGAAGGGAGCATACCTCTTTCCCCTGTTTTTTACTGATGGAAAAGTCTCCTAAGGTACCCCTCCAACTTTCTGTCCATGGGGTCTCTAAAGGAGGTACTATCCTCAAGAGGAATAGTTTGCATAAAAAGAGAGAAGCGCTCTACCAGGAACGAACAACAGCTCAGTGGCTTGTTCTATGGCGATTTACCACCCGGAAGCAGCCTCTTTTAGACCAGTGTGCTTTTCACAGAAGAAAACTTTCCTGAAATATATCAGTCTGATCCTGCCAAGTAAGGTCAGTCCAGCCCCGAAATACCAGGCAATTCTCCTCTGAACAAGGAACATGACAACCCCAGACGATCGTTTCGGCCTCCTATGGGCCTCGTCAGTGAGGTGCAGCCACATTCCTCTAAGCACACTGGGCGAGTTTTCTTCTGTGAAAAGCACACTGGTCTAAAAGAGGCTGCTTCCGGGTGGTAAATCGCCATAGAACAAGCCACTGAGCTGTTGTTCGTTCCTGGTAGAGCGCTTCTCTCTTTGTATGCAAATTATTATGACCCTGGGGAAGTCTCCCTATGGGTGATGGGGGAAACCAGACGTGGACTCCTTGCCCAGTGTGCTTAGAGGAATGTGGCTGCACCTCACTGACGAGGCCCATAGGAGGCCGAAACGATCGTCTGGGGTTGTCATGTTCCCTGTTCAGAGGAGAATTGCCTGGTATTTCGGGGCTGGACTGACCTTACTTGGCGGGATCAGACTGATATACTTCAGGAAAGTTTTCTTCTGTGAAAAGCACACTGGTCTAAAAGAGGCTGCTTCCGGGTGGTAAATCGCCATAGAACAAGCCACTGAGCTGTTGTTCATTCCTGGTAGAGCGCTTCTCTCTTTGTATGCAAATTATTATGACCCTGGGGAAGTCTCCCTATGGGTGATGGGGGAAACCAGACGTGGACTCCTTGCCCAGTGTGCTTAGAGGAATGTGGCTGCACCTCACTGACGAGGCCCATAGGAGGCCGAAACGATCGTCTGGGGTTGTCATGTTCCTTGTTCAGAGGAGAATTGCCTGGTATTTCGGGGCTGGACTGACCTTACTTGGCGGGATCAGACTGATATACTTCAGGAAAGTTTTCTTCTGTGAAAAGCACACTGGTCTAAAAGAGGCTGCTTCCGGGTGGTAAATCGCCATAGAACAAGCCACTGAGCTGTTGTTCGTTCCTGGTAGAGCGCTTCTCTCTTTGTATGCAAATTATTATGACCCTGGGGAAGTCTCCCTATGGGTGATGGGGGAAACCAGACGTGGACTCCTTGCCCAGTGTGCTTAGAGGAATGTGGCTGCACCTCACTGACGAGGCCCATAGGAGGCTGAAACGATCGTCTGGGGTTGTCATGTTCCTTGTTCAGAGGAGAATTGCCTGGTATTTCGGGGCTGGACTGACCTTACTTGGCGGGATCAGACTGATATACTTCAGGAAAGTTTTCTTCTGTGAAAAGCACACTGGTCTAAAAGAGGCTGCTTCCGGGTGGTAAATCGCCATAGAACAAGCCACTGAGCTGTTGTTCGTTCCTGGTAGAGCGCTTCTCTCTTTGTATGCAAATTATTATGACCCTGGGGAAGTCTCCCTATGGGTGATGGGGGAAACCAGACGTGGACTCCTTGCCCAGTGTGCTTAGAGGAATGTGGCTGCACCTCACTGACGAGGCCCATAGGAGGCCGAAACGATCGTCTGGGGTTGTCATGTTCCTTGTTAAGAGGAGAATTGCCTGGTATTTCAGGGCTGGACTGACCTTACTTGGCGGGATCAGACTGATATACTTCAGGAAAGTTTTCTTCTGTGAAAAGCACACTGGTCTAAAAGAGGCTGCTTCCGGGTGGTAAATCGCCATAGAACAAGCCACTGAGCTGTTGTTCGTTCCTCGTAGAGCGCTTCTCTCTTTGTATGCTCAAGAGGAATAGTAGTATGCTTAGCCAGCGTGGAGATAGCACCATCCACCTTGGGAATGGTACTCCACAACTCCAGATGAGAGTTAGGTACTGGGAACATCCTCTTAAAATTAGCCGATGGGGAGAACGGAATTCCAGGCTTCTTTCATTTCTTAGAAATAATGTCTGCCATGCGAGATGGTAAAGGAAAAACCTCAGGAGCACTGGGTCTAACATCATAAACCCTGTCCAGTTTAGGGATCTTAGGTTCGTCAGAAGGCTTAGGCTCAGGTACTTCCGGAGTCAATAAAAAGAAAATTTATGCTTACCTGATACATTTATTTCTTTTTTGACACGATAAGTCCATGGATCATCTTAATTACTAATGGGATATTCACCTCCTGGTCAGCAGGAGGAGGCAAAGAGCACCACAGCAGAGCTGTTAAATAGCTCCTCCCTTCCCTCCCACTCTAGTCATTCGACCGAAGTTAGGAAGAGAAAGGAAAAGCAAAGGTGCAGAGGTGTCTGAAGTTTACATAACTCACAACCTGTCTAAAAGAAACAGGGCGGGCTGTGGACTCATCGTGTCAAAAAAGAAATACATTTATCAGGTAAGCATAAATTTTCTTTTTTAAGACACAATGAGTCCACGGATCATCTTAATTACTAATGGGATTCAATACCCAAGCTAGAGTACACAGATGATACGGGAGGGACAAGACAGGGAACCTAAATGGAAGGCACCACTGCTTGAAGAACCTTTCTCCCAAAAGTGACCTCAGTCGAGGCAAAAAAGTCAAGTTTATAGAACTTTGAAAAAGTGTGAAGAGAAGACAAAGTTGCAACCTTGCAAATCGGAGCCACAGAAGCTTCATCTTTGAATGCCCATGAGGAAGCAATAGCCCTTGTGGAATGAGACGCAACTCTCTCGAAAAACTGCTGTCCAGCAGATCTCATATGTAAAACGTATGATACTCTTCATCCAAAGAGAAGGAAGTAACCGTAGCTTTCTGCCCCTTACGTTTTCCTGAGAAAACCACAAACAAAAAATAAGACTGACAAAAGTCCTTAGACACCTGCAGGTACAACTTTAAAGCACGGACCACGTCCAAATTGTGCAGAAGTCTTTCCTTCTGAGAAGAATGATTAGAACCCAAGGAAGGAACAACAATCTCTTGATTAATGTTCCGATCAGAAACAACCTTAGGAAGAACTCCTAATTAGTACGGAAAACTACCTTATCTGAATGAAAAATAAGGTAAGGTGACTCATATTGTAATGCCGAGAGCTCAGGAACTCTCCGAGCAGAAGAAATAGTAACAAGAAATAAAAACTTTCCAAGATAACAACTCAATATCTAAGAAAAACATAGGCTCAAACAGAGCCCCTTGAAAAACTTTGAGAACTAAATCAAGACTCCATGGAGGAGCAACTGGTTTGAACACAGGCATGATCCTGACCAAGGCCTGACCGAATAATTGTACATCTGGAACACCCGCCAGACATTTCTGTAACAAAATAGATAATGCCGAGATTTGCCCCTTTCAAACCTTCATGGAGAAAAGACAAAATTCCAAGAATCCTAACTCCACTCCATGGGTAGACCTTGGATTCACACCAATAGAGACATTTACACCAAATCTTATGGTAAATCCTTCCAGTTACAGGCTTACAAGCCTGAATCATGGTCTCTATGACCGAGTCAGAAAATCCCCGCTCGGATAAAAGTAAAAGTTCCTTCAGAGAAACTAGATTTGGGAGAAGGAAGGGCCCCTGAATCCGAAAAGCTATCCTCAACGGAAGTCACCAAGGTGGCAGAGATGTCATCTCCACCAGATCTGCATACCAAATCCTGTAAGTCCAAGTCGGTGCTATGAAAATCACAGAGGTCCTTTCCAGTTTGATTCGAGCAATTACTCGAGGAAGAAGAGTAAACAAAGGAAACAGGCATGCTAGATTAAAGATCCAAGTCCCCACTTCCCCGGATGAAAGGTCTGCCCGCTCAGGAAATCCGCCTCCCAGTTGTCCACCCCTGGGATGTGGATCACCAACAGGTGTTTTGGATACCTTTGTCATCACTAAGGAACACCTCGTTCCTCCCTGATGATCGATGTAAGCCACTGACGTCATGTTGTCCGACAGGAACCTGATAAACTGTACCGAGGCTAACTGAGGCCAGGCCAGAAGAGCATTGTAGATCGCTCTAAGTTCCAGAATATTTATGGATAGAACAGACTCCATGTTCCCTGAGCTCTTAGAGAGCCCCAGACTGTTCCCCCCCTAGAAGGCTGGCATCTGTTGCCACAATCACCTAAGAAGGACTGCGAAAGCAGGATCCCTAGGAGAGATGATTTAGAAACAACCACCATAGTAGAGAATCCCTTGTCTCCTGCTCAAGTAGTAATCGAGAAGACAAGTCCGCACAATCTCCGTTCCATTGTCTGAGCATGCTAAACTGTAGAAGTCTGAAATGGAAGCGAGCAAACAGGATGATGTCCATTGTCGTCACCACCGGCCTGATTAACTCCTGCACTGGGCCACTGATGGCTGAGAAGTGGACAGAAGGGCATCGAAAATCTTTAGTTTCCTGACATCAGTCAGAAAAATCTTCATAGACAGGAAGTCTATTATGATTCCTAAGAAAATTACCCTTGTATTTGGAACTAAGGAACTCTTTCCCAAATTCATCTTCCACCTGTGAAACCACAGAAAGGATAATACTGTGTCCGTGTGAGATCTTGCTAGATGTAAGGACGGTGTCCGGACTAGGATGTCGTCCAGATAGAGCGCCAATGCAATATCCCTTAAACGAAGCATCGTCAACAGAGATCCCAGAACCCTTGATAAAATCCTGGAAGCTGTGGCAAGACCAGAGGAAAGCCACAAAGTGGCAGAGTCTGTCCAGGCAGGTAAACCTTAGGAACTTGTAATGATCTCTGTAAACGTGACCATACAGATATGTGTCCTTTAACTCCATGGTTGTCATAAATTGACCCCCTTGGATCAATGGAAGAATGAAACGAATAGCTTCCATCTGAGGATAGTACTCCGAAAAATTTGTTTAGACCCTTGAGATCTAAAATAGGTCTGAAGGTTCCCTCTTATTTAGGGAATCACGAACAAGTTGGAATAAAATCCCAGACCCTGTCCATGAAACCGAACAGGAACTATCACTCCCAAGTCAGAGAGGTCTCCCACGCAGTGTGCTTAGAGGAATGTGGCTGCACCTCACTGACGAGGCCCATAGGAGGCCGAAACGATCGTCTGGGGTTGTCATGTTCCTTGTTCAGAGGAGAATTGCCTGGTATTTCGGGGCTGGACTGACCTTACTTGGCGGGATCAGACTGATATACTTCAGGAAAGTTTTCTTCTGTGAAAAGCACACTGGTCTAAAAGAGGCTGCTTCCGGGTGGTAAATCGCCATAGAACAAGCCACTGAGCTGTTGTTCGTTCCTGGTAGAGCGCTTCTCTCTTTGTATGCAAATTATTATGACCCTGGGGAAGTCTCCCTATGGGTGATGGGGGAAACCAGACGTGGACTCCTTGCCCAGTGTGCTTAGAGGAATGTGGCTGCACCTCACTGACGAGGCCCATAGGAGGCTGAAACGATCGTCTGGGGTTGTCATGTTCCTTGTTCAGAGGAGAATTGCCTGGTATTTCGGGGCTGGACTGACCTTACTTGGCGGGATCAGACGGATATACTTCAGGAAAGTTTTCTTCTGTGAAAAGCACACTGGTCTAAAAGAGGCTGCTTCCGGGTGGTAAATCGCCATAGAACAAGCCACTGAGCTGTTGTTCGTTCCTGGTAGAGCGCTTCTCTCTTTGTATGCAAATTATTATGACCCTGGGGAAGTCTCCCTATGGGTGATGGGGGAAACCAGACGTGGACTCCTTGCCCAGTGTGCTTAGAGGAATGTGGCTGCACCTCACTGACGAGGCCCATAGGAGGCCGAAACGATCGTCTGGGGTTGTCATGTTCCTTGTTAAGAGGAGAATTGCCTGGTATTTCGGGGCTGGACTGACCTTACTTGGCGGGATCAGACTGATATACTTCAGGAAAGTTTTCTTCTGTGAAAAGCACACTGGTCTAAAAGAGGCTGCTTCCGGGTGGTAAATCGCCATAGAACAAGCCACTGAGCTGTTGTTCGTTCCTGGTAGAGCGCTTCTCTCTTTGTATGCTCAAGAGGAATAGTAGTATGCTTAGCCAGCGTGGAGATAGCACCATCCACCTTGGGAATGGTACTCCACAACTCCAGATGAGAGTTAGGTACTGGGAACATCCTCTTAAAATTAGCCGATGGGGAGAACGGAATTCCAGGCTTCTTTCATTTCTTAGAAATAATGTCTGCCATGCGAGATGGTAAAGGAAAAACCTCAGGAGCACTGGGTCTAACATCATAAACCCTGTCCAGTTTAGGGATCTTAGGTTCGTCAGAAGGCTTAGGCTCAGGTACTTCCGGAGTCAATAAAAAGAAAATTTATGCTTACCTGATAAATTTATTTCTTTTTGACACAATAAGTCCATGGATCATCTTAATTACTAATGGGATATTCACCTCCTGGTCAGCAGGAGGAGGCAAAGAGCACCACAGCAGAGCTGTTAAATAGCTCCTCCCTTCCCTCCCACTCTAGTCATTCGACCGAAGTTAGGAAGAGAAAGGAAAAGCAAAGGTGCAGAGGTGTCTGAAGTTTACATAACTCACAACCTGTCTAAAAGAAACAGGGCGGGCTGTGGACTCATCGTGTCAAAAAAGAAATACATTTATCAGGTAAGCATAAATTTTCTTTTTTAAGACACAATGAGTCCACGGATCATCTTAATTACTAATGGGATTCAATACCCAAGCTAGAGTACACAGATGATATGGGAGGGACAAGACAGGGAACCTAAATGGAAGGCACCACTGCTTGAAGAACCTTTCTCCCAAAAGTGACCTCAGTCGAGGCAAAAAAGTCAAGTTTATAGAACTTTGAAAAAGTGTGAAGAGAAGACAAAGTTGCAACCTTGCAAATCGGAGCCACAGAAGCTTCATCTTTGAATGCCCATGAGGAAGCAATAGCCCTCGTGGAATGAGACGCAACTCTCTCGAAAAACTGCTGTCCAGCAGATCTCATATGTAAAACGTATGATACTCTTCATCCAAAGAGAAGGAAGTAACCGTAGCTTTCTGCCCCTTACGTTTTCCTGAGAAAACCACAAACAAAAAATAAGACTGACAAAAGTCCTTAGACGCCTGCAGGTACAACTTTAAAGCACGGACCACGTCCAAATTGTGCAGAAGTCTTTCCTTCTGAGAAGAATGATTAGAACCCAAGGAAGGAACAACAATCTCTTGATTAATGTTCCGATCAGAAACAACCTTAGGAAGAACTCCTAATTAATACGGAAAACTACCTTATCTGAATGAAAAATAAGGTAAGGTGACTCATATTGTAATGCCGAGAGCTCAGGAACTCTCCGAGCAGAAGAAATAGTAACAAGAAATAAAAACTTTCCAAGATAACAACTCAATATCTAAGAAAAACATAGGCTCAAACAGAGCCCCTTGAAAAACTTTGAGAACTAAATCAAGACTCCATGGAGGAGCAACTGGTTTGAACACAGGCATGATCCTGACCAAGGCCTGACCGAATAATTGTACATCTGGAACACCCGCCAGACATTTCTGTAACAAAATAGATAATGCCGAGATTTGCCCCTTTCAAACCTTCATGGAGAAAAGACAAAATTCCAAGAATCCTAACTCCACTCCATGGGTAGACCTTGGATTCACACCAATAGAGACATTTACACCAAATCTTATGGTAAATCCTTCCAGTTACAGGCTTACAAGCCTGAATCATGGTCTCTATGACCGAGTCAGAAAATCCCCGCTCGGATAAAAGTAAAAGTTCCTTCAGAGAAACTAGATTTGGGAGAAGGAAGGGCCCCTGAATCCAAAAAGCTTTCCTCAACGGAAGTCACCAAGGTGGCAGAGATGTCATCTCCACCAGATCTGCATACCAAATCCTGTAAGGCCAAGTCGGTGCTATGAAAATCACAGAGGTCCTTTCCAGTTTGATTCGAGCAATTACTCGAGGAAGAAGAGTAAACAAAGGAAACAGGCATGCTAGATTAAAGATCCAAGTCCCCACTCCCCCGGATGAAAGGTCTGCCCACTCAGGAAATCCGCCTCCCAGTTGTCCACCCCTGGGATGTGGATCGCCAACAGGTGTTTTGGATACCTTTGTCATCACTAAGGAACACCTCGTTCCTCCCTGATGATCGATGTAAGCCACTGACGTCATGTTGTCCGACAGGAACCTGATAAACTGTACCGAGGCTAACTGAGGCCAGGCCAGAAGAGCAATGTAGATCGCTCTAAGTTCCAGAATATTTATGGATAGAACAGACTCCATGTTCCCTGAGCTCTTAGAGAGCCCCAGACTGTTCCCCCCCTAGAAGGCTGGCATCTGTTGCCACAATCACCTAAGAAGGACTGCGAAAGCAGGATCCCTAGGAGAGATGATTTAGAAACAACCACCATAGTAGAGAATCCCTTGTCTCCTGCTCAAGTAGTAATCGAGAAGACAAGTCCGCACAATCTCCGTTCCATTGTCTGAGCATGCTAAACTGTAGAAGTCTGAAATGGAAGCGAGCAAACAGGATGATGTCCATTGTCGTCACCACCGGCCCGATTAACTCCTGCACTGGGCCACTGATGGCTGAGAAGTGGACTGAAGGGCATCGAAAATCTTTAGTTTCCTGACATCAGTCAGAAAAATCTTCATAGACAGGAAGTCTATTATGATTCCTAAGAAAATTACCCTTGTATTTGGAACTAAGGAACTCTTTCCCAAATTCACCTTCCACTTGTGAAACCACAGAAAGGATAATACTGTGTCCGTGTGAGATCTTGCTAGATGTAAGGACGGTGTCCGGACTAGGATGTCGTCCAGATAGAGCGCCAATGCAATATCCCTTAAACGAAGCATCGTCAACAGAGATCCCAGAACCCTTGATAAAATCCGGGAAGCTGTGGCAAGACCAGAGGAAAGCCACAAAGTGGCAGAGTCTGTCCAGGCAGGTAAACCTTAGGAACTTGTGATGATCTCTGTAAACGTGACCATACAGATATGTGTCCTTTAACTCCATGGTTGTCATAAATTGACCCCCTTGGATCAATGGAAGAATGAAACGAATAGCTTCCATCTGAGGATAGTACTCCGAAAAATTTGTTTAGACCCTTGAGATCTAAAATAGGTCTGAAGGTTCCCTCTTATTTAGGGAATCACGAACAAGTTGGAATAAAATCCCAGACCCTGTCCATGAAACCGAACAGGAACTATCACTCCCAAGTCAGAGAGGTCTCCCACGCAGAGTAAGAATGCCTCTCTTCAACTGCAGATAACCTTGAAAACAAAGACCTGCCCCCTGAGAGAAAAAAATCCTGAACTCTATATTGTATCCCTGGGATACAGAAACCTCCCGGATTGGGGACAGGCCTGTCATGCTGACTTTGATTCATCAGCAGGATCTCCAGATTCCAAGATTGACTGAGTCAACAGTAAAATTTGGACAACTCCTGCTTGGAAGAAAAAGATGAACAACTTCCTTTGAAAAATCGAAAGGAAGTGAACTATACTGACAACTGCTTTCTAATTCTGAGGGAAGGAATTACCCTTACCTCACGTAATATCAGAAAGTTTCCGTTAAAACAGAACCAAACAAGGTCTTCCCCTTATAGGGAATCACCAAAAATGTATACTCAGATGAGGCATTCGCAGACTTAACGTTCTGCAGGCCTTATGGCAAAGCCCTAAATCCTAGCTCGCAGTTTAAAACCTTGAAGTGGAGCCTCTGAGATAGCAGCGGTAGCTAACTTAATTGCCTCAACCCTATTCTGGATTTCTTTTAGGGGAGAGTCTGTCCTGATAGAACAGACAACGCATCAACCAGAATGCCACTGAACCTGTGACAAAGTAATGCAACCGCAGGTAGTTGTAACTCTGTCATACACACAATTCCTGGGTACCAGTGGAAAAAAAAACTCCTTTAAAAATTCTGCTAAATCTGGAAAAAAGGGGGTACCCAGTTTCCCCCTATCCTTCCAATCATCCTTATAAAGATTGCTAGAATTCAAAGAATTGACTACACCAGAGAAATCAGCGATGTCCAGGGAAGCTCAAACCTCCTAAAATAACCAACCGGAGTGCTCATCTTAACTGAAGGAAACACGTCAGTATCAGACAAAGAAATTACACAGACATAGCCTGAGCTTTCCCCTTATATACTACTGAAGTATCCTCCTCTTCATGCTTCAGGGGGGAAAATTTGGAATAGATACTACTGTATGAGCAACTCTTCCTCAAACAATTTCCCTACAATATGGGAAAAACAGACAATACAACAGGTATTGCTTAAAAGTATCGTATGGAAGCGATGGCTGGCGAATAACTCTGAATAAAGTTTGTGAGGAAGCGCAGGGCACTGCATGTAGGGGCTATACATTTTAATAAAAACATTTTTATACATTTGCGAGAAAATATTTTATTCCTCTTGAAAAAATCTCTCACAACATAAGGAACAGAGAACAGATGATTAATTAAACAAAAGGTTTTTAATAAAATTAACATATAAAAACCGTTACTGTCTCTTTAAAATTTGAAAGACTAACTCCTTTATTTAAGTAGCAGTCTTTTAACAACATAGTGAACAGAGACAAAAAGATTAATCAATTAACAATCTTAACTTTATAATAAAAGTGAATACATAAAGACCGTTACTGTCTTTTTAAATGTTAAAAAAAAACTTTCGTATCTGGATGGGCAGAGATGAATTAAGAAATCACATAACATACTCTACTATCTCTTTAAGTTTATCTCTTTAAGTTCTTGTTCTAAGGTAAGCATAAAACAGGGGTGGATTGGGAAATAATTTCGTTCACGATTGCCTCAGAAAACCCCCTCTACACATCAGCTTAACGCAGCTGAGGTGCGTGTCAGCCCATCCGCAGAAGATTCTGCTGCTACAAAAGCGCTGCTCTAAGCGCCAACATCGTGAATTAAACAGCTGTTACAGAAGCGCTGCTCTAAGCGCCAACATCGTGACCTAAACAGCTGTTACAGAAGCGCTGCTCTAAGTTACAGAAGCGCTTCTCTTAAACTAAACAGCCTTTCCGAAAACCGGAAGAGGAACAGCTGCGCAACTAAAATGGCGCCACATAAGTACCGCCCATCGTGGGCGTATCAATAACTCTCTGCCGCCATTACAAGCTTTGTAGATAATAGCGTAGTCCGTAATTTTCAACATAAAAAAAAACCCTACGCACTGAGCCTGCTCTAGCATTCATGCAGCAGCACCCAAACCCTTAATAATTAATATGTACACTCCCGGTCGGTTGAAATTATGTTAGGAAACCGCCGGGAGATGAAGGATCAGCCCCAGTGCCTGCTTCTATGTTTGCCTATTATCTCCTAACGCAGTAGAATAATCTATCTACATTAATAAGGCTTGTAGAATAATAAAAGCCAAACTCTCATAGTGCCCCCTAGCATCATAGGAGAATCTATTCCTTATCGGTAATGAGGCTTTGAATAAAATAATACTGTGCCCAAACTTTTTTCTGAGATCTTCTTTCTATCCTTAGACAAAAGGTTAGCACTTACCTCATCCTCTGCCTGACAGCAAGACAGATCCCAGGTTTAAGAGGTCCTCTCCCTCCCATTGACCTGTGGAAAAAAAGGCATGCTGAGTAATCCTTTTCCTCAGACTAAAGGCATACAGGGCAGCAAATACATGGGAGGCGCAGTGAGAATTATGTCTCACAAGTTCCCATTGCTTTAAAGACACATAAAGCTCTACTGAGGAGACTGATATGGGCTACGGCTACACCCTAGAACAAAGCAGCATTCTCTGGCACTACTTTAAAAATAATAAACTCTTGATTGAAGAATCTAATCTAACACCTCACTTTACCTCTTCCTATCAATAACGTAGGCAAAGAGAATGACTGGAGTGGGAGGGAAGGGAGGAGCAATTTAACAGCTCTGCTGTGGTGCTCTTTGCCTCCTCCTGCTGACCAGGAGGTGAACATCCCATTAGTAATTAAGATGATCCGTGGACTCATCGTGTCTTAAAAAAGAAACGTATTTGAGTAAAAAACGAAGATGTTCTAGTTTAAATCTGAAGGTTAATTCCTCAGGCTCCTCAGCGGAGTCAGAAAGTTCACCCTCCGAATCTACTGAGGTATGTTCATCCTCAGAATGCTGAGATAGACTGGCGGCTAAAGCAGTCTCTACAGGAATAATGATATCTTCTGAGGAAACATGTTTAACCTCTCTCTTTTTCTTGTCCGAAAAGGGTAAGCAACTTAATGCAGCAGAAACAACCGACTGTAGCTGTGTTGCAAAGTCCACAGGTAAATAAATGCCCCCAGAAAAAGACTGAGTTGTGCTGCAGGGAACTGCCTTTGCGACATTAAGGAACGGGTTATGGGGTCCCTTAGTGTTAAACTTTAAAACAGATTGTACACAAACAGAACAGAACTGCGTGGGGGGAATACAATGTCCTCTGCGCAAAGTAAACATTTATTTGAATGCAAAATAGGAGCGACATCTGTGCCCCCTGAAGAGTCAAACTCATCCTCCATAGATTAGTTAGGATAAAGAAAAGCCCAGCCAGCAATACAGAAAAAAATATAAGAAACGTTGATAACTTTCTGCCAAAAGAAACAATAACTAAATACTGGCAGCTCAAACTAACTCGGGTAGAATCAGTAGAGGCCGTATATCAAATCCCATCCAATCATGATCGTAACAGGCCAAGAGGAAGTAAGCACTGTGCCACGTGGTGTCATATGTAGCAAGCCCGTCCCCCACTGCAGAGAAAGCAAAAATGGTGCTGATCGTAGAGGAAAATTGCAAAGGCCTTTTCTCAAGATAACCTTTCCCAGACTATATCCAGAAAGAGGAGAGCCCCTCTCACACTCTAACAATAAAAGCTAAAAGCCCTCACATGCCGTCATGTCCCTAATGTGCACACAAACAGAGATAAAAATCCTCAATGATATCACTGTTCCCTTGCTAGATAGGGCTAATCCCTGAGAGAGAGATACACTCCCTGCTGCTCAATGCCCAAAAGTTCCTTTAACATGGAAAATATATTTCCCAAAACCCTCAAGTAGGGAAAAATAGGTGCCACCAGTAAGTATATGAGTCCTGTAAAGATCGCCAATAGAGAAAAAGACAAAGGACTTACCCTCCAGGGTCTTGCTGTGGAGGAGACACAGCACCTCTAGGTCTGACAGTCTTCATCCGCATCTGACAGGAACCTGAGAATAAAGGAAAGCAGTGTAAGCTTACACTGGTTGCCAAATAGGGTGTTAGCAAAATTACACTTGAAGGAGGACAGGGAAGCTTCCCTGCGACATCCAGGAGCTAACAGTCACCAATACTCTAAGAGGATTACATGGCTACCTAGAACCCTAGTCCTACCCATTTAAGGACTTCCAATATCTTGAGAGCACTTTCTTCGCCAACCTCCTAGTTTACGAGGCAAAGAATGACTGGGGGAGTAAGGGAAGTTGGAGGGATACTTAATACTTTGGCTGGGGTGTCTTTGCCTCCTGGTGACCAGGTGTTGTATTCACAACAGTAAGGAATGTATGTGTGGACTCTCCTTGCCATTGGAAAGAAATTCCTATTTAAAGTACACTGGAAAAATACTCATCTTATTGTATACTGCAAATATTTTCACTGTTATATCTTGCCAAATGTAAGCTGGTAAATTTGTCTCAAGATACACAATTCTCTTATTGCAGTGATAAAAAACATAATTTATGCTTACCTGATAAATTTATTTCTCTTGTAGTGTATTCAGTCCACGGATCATCCATTACTTATGGGATATATTCCCTTCCCAACAGGAAGTTGCAAGAGGATCACCCAAAGCAGAGCTGCTATATAGCTCCTCCCCTCACATGTCATATCCAGTCATTCGACCGAAACAAGACAAGAAAGGAGAAACCATAGGGAGCAGTGGTGACTGGAGTTTTAATTAAAATTTAGATCTGCCTTAAAAAAGACAGGGCGGGCCGTGGACTGAATACACTACAAGAGAAATAAATTTATCAGGTAAGCATAAATTATGTTTTCTCTTGTTAAGTGTATTCAGTCCACGGATCATCCATTACTTATGGGATACCAATACCAAAGCTAAAGTACACGGATGATGGGAGGGACAAGGCAGGAACTTAAACGGAAGGAACCACTGCCTGTAGAACCTTTCTCCCAAAAACAGCCTCCGAAGAAGCAAAAGTGTCAAATTTGTAAAATTTTGAAAAAGTGTGAAGCGAAGACCAAGTTGCCGCCTTGCAAATCTGTTCAACAGAGGCCTCATTCTTAAAGGCCCAGGTGGAAGCCACAGCTCTAGTGGAATGAGCTGTAATTCTTTCAGGGGGCTGCTGTCGAGCAGTCTCATAGGCTAAACGTATTATGCTACGAAGCCAAAAGGAGAGAGAGGTTGCCGAAGCTTTTTGACCTCTCCTCTGTCCAGAGTACACGACAAACAGGGAAGAAGTTTGACGAAAATCTTTAGTTGCCTGTAAATAGAACTTCAGGGCACGGACTACGTCCAGATTATGCAAAAGTCGTTCCTTCTTTGAAGAAGGATTAGGACATAATGATGGAACAACAATCTCCTGATTGATATTCCTGTTAGAAACTACCTTAGGTAAAAACCCAGGTTTAGTACGCAGAACTACCTTGTCTGAATGGAACATCAGATAAGGAGAATCCCAATGTAAGGCAGATAACTCAGAGACTCTTCGAGCCGAGGAAATAGCCATCAAAAACAGAACTTTCCAAGATAAAAGCTTAATATCAATGGAATGAAGGGGTTCAAACGGAACCCCTTGAAGAACTTTAAGAACCAAGTTTAAGCTCCACGGAGGAGCAACAGTCTTAAACACAGGCTTAATCCTAGCCAAAGCCTGACAAAAGGCCTGGACGTCTGGAACTTCTGCCAGACGTTTGTGTAAGAGAATAGACAGAGCAGAAATCTGTCCCTTTAACGAACTAGCAGATAAGCCCTTTTCTAAACCCTCTTGTAGAAAGGACAATATCCTAGGAATCCTAACCTTACTCCATGAGTAACTCTTGGATTCGCACCAATATAAATATTTACGCCATATCTTATGGTAAATTTTTCTGGTAACAGGCTTCCGTGCCTGTATTAAGGTATCAATAACTGACTCCGAGAAGCCACGCTTTGATAGGATCAAGCGTTCAATCTCCATGCAGTCAGCCTCAGAGAAATTAGATTGGGATGGTTGAAAGGACCTTGTATTAGAAGGTCCTGCCTCAGAGGCAGAGACCATGGTGGACAGGATGACATGCCCACTAGATCTGCATACCAGGTCCTGCGTGGCCACGCAGGCGCTATCAGAATCACTGATGCTCTCTCCTGTTTGATCTTGGCAATCAGTCGAGGTAGCAGCGGAAATGGTGGAAACACATAAGCCATGTTGAAAACCCAAGGGGCTGCCAGAGCATCTATCAGCGCCGCTCCCGGGTCCCTGGACCTGGATCCGTAACAAGGAAGCTTGGCGTTCTGGCGAGACGCCATGAGATCCAGTTCTGGTTTGCCCCAACGATGAATCAGTTGAGCGAAGACCTCCGGATGAAGTTCCCACTCCCCCGGATGAAAAGTCTGGCGACTTAGAAAGTCCGCCTCCCAGTTCTCCACGCCTGGGATGTAGATCGCTGACAGGTGGCAAGAGTGAGACTCTGCCCAGCGAATTATCTTTGAGACTTCTAACATCGCTAGGGAACTCCTGGTTCCCCCTTGATGGTTGATGTAAGCCACAGTCGTGATGTTGTCCGACTGAAATCTGATGAACCTCAGTGTTGCTAACTGAGGCCAAGCTAGAAGAGCATTGAATATTACTCTCAACTCCAGAATATTTATTGGGAGGAGTTTCTCCTCCTGAGTCCATAATCCCTGAGCCTTCAGGGAGTTCCAGACTGCGCCCCAACCTAGAAGGCTGGCATCTGTTCTAACAATCGTCCAATCTGGCCTGCGAAAGGTCATCCCCTTGGACAGATGGACCCGAGAAAGCCACCAGAGAAGAGAATCTCTGGTCTCTTGATCCAGATTTAGTAGAGGGGACAAATCTGAGTAATCCCCATTCCACTGATTTAGCATGCATAATTGCAGCGGTCTGAGATGCAGGCGCGCAAATGGTACTATGTCCATTGCCGCTACCATTAAGCTGATTACTTCCATGCACTGAGCTACTGACGGGCGTGGAATGGAATGAAGGACACGGCAAGCATTCAGAAGCTTTGATAACCTGGACTCCGTCAGGTAAATCTTCATCTCTATAGAATCTATAAGAGTCCCCAGGAAGGGAACTCTTGTGAGTGGTAATAGAGAACTCTTTTCCACGTTCACCTTCCACCCATGCGACCTCAGAAATGCCAGAACTATCTCTGTATGAGACTTGGCAATTTGAAAACTTGACGCTTGTATCAGAATGTCGTCTAGGTACGGAGCCACCGCTATGCCTCGCGGTCTTAGCACCGCCAGAAGTGAGCCCAGAACCTTTGTAAAAATTCTCGGGGCCGTAGCTAACCCGAAGGGAAGAGCTACAAACTGGTAATGCCTGTCTAGAAAGGCAAACCTTAGGTACCGATAATGATCTTTGTGAATCGGTATATGAAGGTAGGCATCCTTTAAGTCTACTGTGGTCATGTATTGACCCTCTTGGATCATGGGTAGGATGGTTCGAATAGTTTCCATCTTGAATGATGGAACTCTTAGGAATTTGTTTAAGATTTTTAGGTCCAAGATTGGTCTGAAGGTTCCCTCTTTCTTGGGAACCACAAACAGATTTGAGTAAAAACCTTGCCCTTGTTCCGTCCGCGGAACTGGGTGGATCACCCCCATTACTAAGAGGTCTTGTACACAGCGTAGAAATGCCTCTTTCTTTATTTGGTTTGCTGATAACCTTGAAAGATGAAATCTCCCTTGTGGAGGAGAAGCTTTGAAGTCCAGAAGATATCCCTGAGATATGATCTCCAACGCCCAGGGATCCTGGACATCTCTTGCCCAAGCCTGGGCGAAGAGAGAAAGTCTGCCCCCCACTAGATCCATTTCCGGATAGGGGGCCCTCTCTTCATGCTGTCTTAGGGGCAGAAGTAGGTTTTCTGGCCTGCTTGCCCTTGTTCCAGGACTGGTTAGCTTTCCAGCCCTGTCTGTAACGAGCAACAGTTCCTTCCTGTTTTGGAGCGGAGGAAGTTGATGCTGCTCCTGCCTTGAAGTTACGAAAGGCACGAAAATTAGACTGTTTGGCCTTTGATTTGGCCCTGTCCTGAGGAAGAGTATGACCCTTACCTCCAGTAATGTCAGCAATAATTTCTTTCAAGCCGGGCCCGAATAAGGTCTGCCCTTTGAAAGGAATATTAAGCAATTTAGATTTAGAAGTCACGTCAGCTGACCAGGATTTAAGCCATAGCGCTCTGCGCGCCTGGATGGCGAATCCGGAGTTCTTAGCCGTTAGTTTGGTTAAATGTACAACGGCATCAGAAACAAATGCATTAGCTAGCTTAAGTGCTTTAAGCTTGTCCATAATCTCATCCAATGGAGCTGTGCGAATGGCCTCTTCCAGAGACTCAAACCAGAATGCCGCAGCAAAGTGACAGGCGCAATGCATGCAAGGGGCTGTAAGATAAAACCTTGTTGAACAAACATTTTCTTAAGGTAACCTTCTAATTTTTTATCCATTGGATCCGAAAAAGCACAACTATCCTCCACCGGGATAGTGGTACGTTTAGCTAAAGTAGAAACTGCTCCCTCCACCTTAGGGACCGTCTGCCATAAGTCTTGTGTGGTGGCGTCTATTGGAAACATTTTCCTAAATATCGGAGGAGGGGAAAAGGGCACACTGGGTCTATCCCACTCCTTGCTAATAATCTCTGTAAGCCTTTTAGGTATAGGAAAAACGTCAGTACACACCGGTACCGCATAGTATCTATCCAGCCTACATAATTTCTCTGGAATTGCAACCGTGTTACAATCATTCATAGCCGCTAATACCTCCCCTAGCAATACACGGAGGTTCTCAAGCTTAAATTTAAAATTAGAAATCTCTGAATCCGGTCTCCCTGGATCAGATCCGTCACCCACAGAATGAAGCTCTCTGTCCTCATGTTCTGCAAATTGTGACGCAGTATCGGACATGGCTCTCACATCATCAGCGCGCTCTGTCCTTAACCCAGAGCTATCGCGCTTGCCTCTTAATTCTGGCAATTTAGATAATACCTCTGTCATAACAGTAGCTATGTCTTGCAAAGTGATTTGTATGGGCCTCTCTGATGTACTTGGCGCCACAATATCACGCGCCTCCTGAGCGGGAGGCGAAGGTACTGACACATGAGGAGAGTTAGTTGAGAGTTACTGCGCAAAAAAGCGCTAAAATAGGCCCCTCCCACTCATATTACAACAGTGGGAAACCTCAGTTAACCGTTTCTATGCAGAAATATACGTCAGCCATGTGGAAAAAAATCATGCCTCAAAAGATTTATCACCAAAGTACCTCACAAAAACGAATAACATGCCAGTAAACATTTTAAACATACATTTTAAAAGTTATGTAGTGTCATTAACAAGCCTGCTACCAGTCGCTTCTACTGCAGTTAAGGCTCATACATTACTTCAGTATTAACAGTATTTTCTTAGTCAAATTCCATTCCTTAGAAAATTACTTACTGCACATACATTCATCTGCCTTATACCAGTCGCTACTACTGCATTTAAGGCTGTACTTACATTACATCGGTATCAGCAGTATTTTCTTAGTCAATTCCATTCCTTAGAAAAATATTTTACTGCACATACCTCATCTGCAGGGGACCCCGCATGCTATTCCCTTTCTGAAGTTACCCCGCTCCTCAGAATGTGCGAGAACAGCCAGTGGATCTTAGTTACTTCTGCTAAGATCATAGAAAACGCAGGCAGATTCTTCTTCTAAATACTGCCTGAGAGAAAAACAGCACACTCCGGTGCCATTTAAAATAACAAACTTTTGATTGAAGAAATAATTAAGTATAAAAACTCCACACTCCTCTCACACCTTCCTACTATGTTGAGAGTTGCAAGAGAATGACGGGATATGACATGTGAGGGGAGGAGCTATATAGCAGCTCTGCTTTGGGTGATCCTCTTGCAACTTCCTGTTGGGAAGGGAATATATCCCATAAGTAATGGATGATCCGTGGACTGAATACACTTAACAAGAGAAAAGTTGTTTGCAAAAACTAGAAGCACATGAAAGTTAAAGTACGGTAAAAACACAATATGATTTTTATTTGCTTAAATTTTTTTTATCAGTGCCAGGTGCTCCCCTTCCACATTCCTTCTCCCCTGTGAGATTCTCTATTAGAATTCAACAACTGGTTGCTTTTCCAACAAGCTAGACGAGATTAAAGTGGGGAGGGGAGGAGACAACTGAACTGATTTCAAAGTTTATACCTTCTCCAAGTGTGTGAGCAATGTTTATAGACATTTTTAATGAATAAAGACAATTCATGTGCAGTGCAGTCATAACTCAATGTGAGAGAAAAAAAAAAACTGCTTGAACAACGCCACATCCTTAAAGGGCCATAATACCCAAATGTTTAAACACTTGAAAGTGATGCAGTAGCAGTATAGCTGTAAAAAGCTGACTAGCCACCTCCCATTGTAAAGGATTTCTAAGCAGCATTTTAGTGTGTCTGTCCTGGGACAGCTGAAAGGATGAGCATCGTGAACTCTCATATTATTTCACCAATCAGGTAAAGGAAGCTTACTATGAAATCTCATGAAAGTTAAGTCAAATCTCATGAGATCACAGTAAGAGTTCATGACCTCAGCACTGCTGATGCTGATTGGCTGCTGTTCATTTCTTCATTTTTTTTAAATTTTTACCTGCAGCTGGGAGCAGGTGAAGTATAACTTTTTACACAGAACTAACTCTGCTGAGCTGAGGAGATTGTGAGGTAAAATATCTTCCTTTTTTACATAGAGAAGCTCAGGTGATATTTTCCTGTCGGCTTTTTACAGTTATACTGCATCAGTTTCAAGTGATTTAGCATTTGAGTATTATGTCCCTTTAATAAGCCCAAACAATTCTAGCAAGAGCAGTGCATGTGCTGCTGTAGGAATATGATAAATATAATGTCAGTACCTTCTGCTGCACAGTGGCCTGTACCGGAGCTCCCTGGGACTGCAGAGCCTTTTGTTGTTGTTGCTGCTTTAGCTTCAGAAGCTGCTGTACATTCAAAGGCTGAGCAACTACAGTCTGATTACCTGCAGGAACCAAGTATAAAGTGCTATTGGTAAAAAATTATAGTGGTGAAACACAAAAAGAACTAAATATTCTTTTATTTAACAAAAATGTACCTTTTTATTTTACTCATCCCACCCTGTAACCTTTCCTAAATATGCTGTGTCAGAAACATTTTGTAAATATAGTTACTTTTTTATAAAAGTAATTTCAGTTTCGGTGGCTACGTGTGACTAGAGCATCAGGATTTCAATACCTGCTCGAATAGCTGATGCTGGTGTGTACTGCGTCAGTGACGACATCATTTGTGTCATAAAAGCCGCTGCTGACAATGGCCTCTATTTATCAAGGTCTGTCGGACCTGATCCGACAGTGCGGATCAGGTCCGACAGAACCTCGCTGAATACGGCGAGCAATACGCTCGCCGTATTCAGCATTGCACCAGCAGCTCACAAGAGCTGCTGGTGCAACGCCGCCCCCTGCAGACTCGTGGCCAATAGGCCGCCAGCAGGGGGGTGTCAATCAACCCGATAGTACTTGATCGGGTTGATTTCCGGTTTATTTCCTCAAAGCAGGCGGACAGGTTATGGAGCAGCGGTCTTTGTGACCGCTGCTTCATAACTGCTGTTTCAGATGAGCATGCAAGCTCACCAGAAACACGGGGCATCAAGCTCCATTCGGAGCTTGATAAATATGCCCCAATGTGTGGTGTTTGACTGCTGTGCATGGGGCGCTCACAGCATATATGTGTGTATACTGCTTAAAAACAGTCGTTTTTATTTGTAATACCTTCAAAGGGCTTAAAGAGATATGAACCCTAAAAAAAAATCTTTTGTGATTCAGACAGAGCATACAATTTAAAAATATTTTTTTTCCCCTAAGATATGGAGCGTCCACAACGTCATTCCAATTACTGTACTACTGGGAATATCACTCCTGGCCAGCAGGAGGAGGCAAAGAGCACCACAGCAAAGCTGTTAAGTGTCACTCAACTACCCATAATCCCCAGTTATTCTCTTTGCCTCTGTCAATAATGGAGGTGAAGTTTTGGTGTCTGAAGAAGTGAATTCCTTTTTTGGGGTATTTTTCCCTGCAAGCAAGGATTTGGGTTTAGCTGAGTCCATGTCAATTTCTTCAGTAGAGTAGTGGTGGCTTTTAAGCAGTAAGGAAGTTGTGAGGCGATCCTTACTTTGTTTCCTAACATATTGCTGCCCTAGTCATAGAAAGCCAGAGTCGGTTACTCTGTTCTTTCTTTTTTTCTACAGGTCTCTGTAAGGAGTATGTGTCCTTTCACGCCTTGTGAGCTGTCTTCCAGCCGGACAGCTAGACTGCAGGTAAGTGCATTTTTGTCTTCTAGGTACTGGAGACTTGCACTTCAGAAGGGTATTACAGCTGCAGTATTATTGGGACATTTAAAGATAATCCATTATTCTGGATTTGATTGAGCAGGGTGCAGGCACTAATGTGGGAGACTAGGGGTTAATTTTCCCTCTAAGTATGGGATATTTTTCCCCTGTGGCTTGATATGTTTAATGCGTTTGAATCTGGGCATATAAACTTTTATTGGGGCTTAGTATGTGAGGGACTTGTGACTGTACTATTGTGCACTTAAAACAGGTGTCAGTTTTATTCAGTCTGTTTCCTTTCCGGATCGTAATTTAACTCCAGTCTTATGGCAGAGCTAGGGAACGCACGCTTTTAGTAACTGTGCAGTTTCCCTTCTCTGCTGGTCATGTGACTTCCTGCTCTCTCTGGAATCGGAGCAGCGTCACTTCTTCTCTGTTTCTCCTGTGTCGGGACGATCACTGAAGGAGGCTCTTGTTCAGCTTACATTGCTTTAATTGCTAATTATGGTAGGGCACCTCAGACTAACACTTTGTGGGAAAAAGGTGTTTTTTGTTAAAGTGACAGTAGTCATTTTATAATTCATAGTCATTCCATTTATTTTGGGAATTTTTTCATTTTAGTGAAGTCATGGATCAGGAAGATGTTTCTCTGGACAGATTGTTACTATGTTTGGAGGCACAAATTGTTTTGCCTTTGCAATTCTGTGCTAGACTAAACTAGAACTATAGAGTGTAAAAATAAGATTTTGCCCGCTGAGCCAAATTTCTCTCAGGATGATGCTGTTCAGGCAATGCCACAGCTTTCTCCTCAATTGTCCCAAGCCTCAATGGCTTCACATACAGTGCCCTGCAGTTCCTCTCAGCCTCCTGGAAGAGTTTATTTGCCTGCAGATTTTACTGCTCAGGTATCTTCTGTGGTTCCTGCAGCATTATCTTCTTTTCCTTTGCTGGGTAAACGCAAAAGGAAAATTAGAAATTCAGACAGTAAGGTTTCTGTTCCACCTACTGCTACGCAGATTGCCCTACCTCATAAGTCTGATGAGGAGGATACGTCGGTAGCTTCTGAAGGTGAAATCTCAGATTCGGACAGTATAATTCCTTCATCTTATACTGAAGAAGTAAACTTCAGATTTAAGCTTGAACACCTTTGTGTACTGTTAAAGGAGGTATTGGCTACTTTGGATGACTCTGATACTTTTGTCGTTGCAGTGACGTGCTGTCATAGGAGGCAGGGGAGGCAGCGCTTCCCCTGTCCTATGTCCGTAATTACACTTTTAAAATAATTTTTATTAAAAATAAAAAAATATATATATTTTTAAGGTTTTTATATATTTTTTTTGTACCCTAAGGTCCCCCCCCCTAACCCCCCACCCCCTGCCGTTAACTCTGCTGCCATGAATTACAAGAAGGCTGTCTAGTTTAAACTAGCCAATAGCGAAGCAAATCCATCCATTCCATATCCATATTGCGCAAAGGAGAGGCTGAGAGCCGTTCAGCTACCCTCCTTTGTATAATATGAAGATGTTGGAGACTGCTGCCACCCAATGGTGCTTCTCTCTGCAGGCTATACCGCTCCCATAGAAGCTGCTCTCTAAGCAGCCTCCAGACTCCGGAGCCAATCAGCGCCCAGCTCTCTTTATAATCTGAGGTCTGGGCGCTGGGCGGGAGGAAGACATATCTGACTGACACAGAGAGGCTCAGACTGAAACGAGCAGTCACGTGTGGGTGAGCCTGAGCCGGTAAGGTGGACATCAGTCAAGGGTGATACCATCTGCACAGTGCTCTTTACTTACATACTATCTAACTAGCAATATATTCTAGGCATAATTAACTAAACTTGTATGTAAAGAGAGAGCGCTATTGCAGGGGGCCCGTTGGAGCAGCTGTCAGTACTTGCACTGCAGTCACTCATTGACACACCGGTCTGCTGTGTGTAAGACAGTTAGTGCAGTGCATATGCAGCTGCACCATATACTTGCAGCACGGTTTAGATGCCCTAGTGCCAATATACTTGCTGTTATTGTAAGTGTGGCTGGCTGGCTGACAGAATGGAATCACACTTCTCTCACTTCAGCCCTGTGCAACTTCCATGCTGAAGATCTAGAATGCCGGGGGCTGGGGCTTAAAGGCAAGTTTAAGAGGTCAGTTTTGTTTTTAGCTTTGGCGTTTATGGCATTGCTGTGTGATTTATTTTTATTGCTTTGCTTTGCTTTCAGTTAGAAATCTGGAGCCGTCACTAAATTGTGCATTGATAGTCTGCCCCTTCAAACATCCTGCATGGGAGCTATGAGACCGTTTAGCAAATGAAGGTTAGTTAAGTGATCACACATATTTTTTACAAAATCAGTGACTTTGCTCAGCTTCATATTTCATAAGCAGGTTTTTTTTTTTTATTGTTACTTTAATTTTGCTAAAAGTGAAGTCAGTTAAATACAGGGACATGCTATAAATCAGTCCCCTGGTCTAAGAACTGCTCAGTTTACTCTAAATGCTTTTTTTTTTTTTTGCTTGCACTCATTAACTCTTCATTTAGAAATAAAGGGTAATCCCCTTCTGTATCTGTTTTAGTGTGTGCATCCATATGTATGTGAGTGTATTTATGATGTGAGTGTGTGTGTGTGTGTGTGTGTGTGTGTGTGTGTCTATGTATGTATGTATGTATGTTTAAAAAAAAAAAAAAAACTTGAGACAGATTTAACGTAGAAGTGATCCTTTATTGAAAGACAGAGAAGTCAGCAGTGCTGAGTTCTCAGTCTTTCAATAAAGGATCACTTCTTCTTTAAATCTGTCTTAAGTTTTGTTGTTGTTGTTATTTTTTTAGAAACATGTAAGGGTCTGCACTAAAGTGTAAGTGTATACATATATTTTTTAGGAAAATTGTTTTCATGCAAACATAGCTCCCTTCATTACCTTGTATGTATATACATGTGTGGGTATGTGTGTAATTATATATGTGTGTGTGTGTATACACATGTATATGTATGTGTGTATATGAGTGTGTGTATGTATGAATGTTTGTGTGTGTATATGTAATACTATGTAGGTATGAGTGTGTCTGTGTGTGCATGACAGTGTGTATGTATAAGTGTGCATGCATGTTTTTTATTATTATGTGTATGTAAAACAATGTATGTTTGAGTGTGTGTGTATGTATGCAGGTATGAGTGTATATGTAACTGGTTAATAATGCAGGGCAGACAGCATAAAAAAAAAAGAAGTTCTGAACAATTAAATATATTTCAGTAGTGTCACTGTCTACCAATAGGGCTGTGGGAGTTATCCTTATCACTCCTTATCAGCCAGTGACCAATTGTAATATGTATAATTAAGAAATGTACCTATAGTAATAGATTATTTGTGCATAGACTTTTCACATAATATTGAGAAGAATAGAAGCTATAGTACTTATTTACAGCTATAGTGTTATTTACAGTCATATAACAACACATGTATGTAGTACTATAGCTTCTATGTATTCTTCTCAATATCACTGACTGTCAGTAAACAATCTGTTTGACCTGTCATTGGTATATCTGATCCTACAAATTTAGGAATGTGTACAGTACTGCAAGCAAACATTTTATTTGCAGTACTGTAGACATTCCCAAATGTGTCTTAAAGGGACAGGACACACCTTGAGATTTTCTAAATAAAGCGTTAAGAATAATGAAACAACTTTGCAATATGTTTTCATTATTTATTTTGCCCCTTTCTCATGTATTTTAGCACTGAAAGGTGAGCCAGTTCTAATTATCAGAACATGGAATGCACCTTGCTGACGTCTCAAGGCTAAGCCTGCTACATATATGTCCCTAATTGGCTTTAGTGGATAACAGCTGCAAAACTCTTTATACTAACTGTATGACAGTGGCCTTGTTGCATGAGGAATAAAGGCCCATATTGGCTTCTCCTTCTCCAGATAAGGCAAATGGTGGAGTTTGACTACTGGAGAATATCTGCAGTAAAAAGGATGTTCATTTATTTTAAACCATTAAAGGAGCATTAATCACAATTTTTTCTTTCATGTTTCAGATAGAACATGCAATATTAAACAACTTTACATTTTACTTCTTTTATCTAATTTGCTTTTTTCTTTTGGTAACCTTTGTTGAAAAGCATACCAAGGTATGCAAAGGAGCAGCAATGCACTGCTGCAAGCAGCTGGTGATTGGTGGCTGCACATATATGCCTCGTCATTGGCTTATGTACTCAGCTACCTCCCAGTAGTGCATTTCTGTTACTTCAACAAAGGATACTAAGAGAAGGAAGCAACTTTTATCAAATAAATTGGGAAGTTGTTTAACATTGCATGCTCAATCTGAATCATGAGCAAAATGTTTAGGTTTTGTGTCTTTTTAAGATATGTTATTCTATAGCAACAATACAGAAATGTCTTGTTATAACAAGGTGTTTACTGTCCCTTTAAGGCCAGATACCTGCTGCAATTTCACACCAGATTTCACAATGGTGGAGTTACTCAAGAAACTATGACCCACAGAAAATCACAGTATAAATATAAGAAATAAATGTAAGAGGAAATGGTTTATTTTTTCAAGTAAAGGGACAGTATACACCTTGAGAGTCTTTTATTAAATATTTAGTTATGCATAATGGTACAACAAACAATATACTTTTATTCTATATTCTATCCATTTTCATGTCATTTAGCTCTGAGAATTAGAAATACACAATTTCCCACACTGCTAACTTATAAGGCTACATATCTTTCCTTAACTGGCTTTAACAGATGACGTGCAAATCACTTTATGCTAACAATATGGTTGTGATTAGCCTTACTGCCAATATGTGTTTCTTTGGCGTATTATAGCCAGTGCCTCACTAGCCTCTGACCTCACCGCACGTCACTGTGTCGTTGTCAACCCTAAGAAATCTAGTAAACTTAATCAATACTATGATGTTCCTTCCTCTGTGGAAGTGTTTCCTGTTCCTGACCGTGTAAGGGAGATTATTTTACAGGAATGGGAGAAGCCAGGGATACCTTTCTCCTCGTCTCCTGTCTTTTGCTGACTCCATCAAAGATTAATGGCGCACAGTGCCTAAAGTAGAAGGGGTTATTTCTTCTCTGGCTAAGAGAACTATGATCCCTATAGCTGCTCCTTTAAGGATCCCATGGATAAGAAGCTGGAGGCTTATTTGAAAAAGATGTACATTCATCAGGGTCTTCAATGGCAACCTGCAGGTTGTATTGCCACAGTAGCAAGTGCTGCATCTTATTGGTGCGATGCCTTGTCTGAATCAATTTTAGTAGAGACTCCGTTGGAGGAGATCCAAGATAGGATTAAGGCTCTCAAGCTAGCCAATTACTTTATTTCTGAAGCTAATATACAAAGTATTAGACTGGGAGCCAAGATGTCTGCCTTCACTGTCTTAGCCCGCAGGGCTCTGTGGCTAACATCTTGGTCAGCTGATGTTACCTCTAAGTCCAAGCTTCTGGCGCTTCCTTACAAGGGTAAAACTGGGTTCAGAATCTTTCCTCCCTGGGAGTGATTGTTCCAGCTCCAGTAAGGGAACAGGGTCTAGGATTCTATTAAAATCTGTTCGTGGTTTCCCAAAAAGAGGGAACGTTTCGACCCATTTTAGACCTTAAGTGTCTCAACACGTTTCTCAGGGTACTGTCCTTCAAAATGGAAACCATTCATTCCATTGGTCCAAAAGGGTCAGTTCATGACGACCATAGACCTGAAGGACGCGTATCTTCATGTTCCCATTCACAGGGATCATCACAAATTCCTGAGATTCGCCTTTCTAGACAAACACTTTTAGTTTGTAGCTCTTCCGTTTGGCCTTGCCACAGCACCCAGAATTTTTTCAAAGGTTCTGGGGGCTCTCTTGGTAGTGATCAGGTCTTGGGGAATTGCAGTGGCGCCATACCTGGATGACATATTGGTTCATGTGCCATCTTTTCAACAAGCAAACTCTCATACAGAGATCTTGTTGTCTTTTCTACGTTCCTACAGATGGAAAGTGAATCTGGAAAAGAGTTCCCTTGTTCCAGCTACAAGGTTGGTTTTCTTAGGGACAATAATAGATTCCCTATCTATGAAAAATTTTCTGACAGAGGTCAGAAAATCCAAAATACTCTCCTCTTGCCTCTCTTTACAGTCTACTGTTCGGCCATCAGTGGCTCAATGTATGGAGGTAATTGGTCTGGTGGTCGCTTCCATGGATATCATTCCTTTTGCTTGATTCCATTTGAGAGCTCTGCAATTATGCATGCTGAGACAATGGAACTGAGACTATTTGGATCTGTTTCAGAGGATAGATCTAGACCAGTTGACAAGAGACTCTCTCTCGTGGTGGCATTATCAGGACCATCTGTCACAGGGTACATGTTTCCAGGACCTTCCTGGGTGATTGTGACCATGGACGCCAGCCTGCTAGGCTGGGGAGCAGTCTGGGACTCAAAGTCGAGGGGACTATGGACTCAGGACGAGTCTGCTCTCCCCATAAACATATTGGCGTTGAGAGCGATTTACAATGCTCTGATGGATTGGTCTCAATTGTCCTTAGCCCGGTTTATCAAGTTTCAGTCGAACATCACCACCTCAGTGGTTTACATTGGTAATCCTAATAGCTCCTGCATGGCCTCACAGGATCTTTTATGCAGACCTAGTGAAGATCTAATCTCGGCCACCCTGGAGGTTGCCTCTGAGGAAGGATCTTCTATCTCAGGGTCCATTCCCCATCAAAATCTGGTTTCTCTGAAGCTGACTGCTTGGAGATTGAACGCTTAGTTCTGTCTAAGCTTGGATTTTCTGAGTTGGTCATTGAGATCATGATCCAGGCTAGCAAGCCTGTTACTCAAACAATTTACCATAAGATATGGCGTAAATACCTTTACTGGTGTGAATCTAAGGGCTACTCTTGGAGTAGGGCCAGAATTCCTATAATTTTGTCTTTTCTCCAGGAAGGTCTGGCGAAAAGGGTTGTCAGTCAGTTCTCTGAAATGTCAGTTTTCTACATTATAGGGAGATTATTTTACAGGAATGGGAGAAGCCAGGGATACCTTTCTCCTCGTCTCCTGTCTTTAAAAAGATGTTTCCTGTTGCTGACTCCATCAAAGATTAATGGCGCACGGCGCCTAAAGTAGAAGGGGTTATTTCTTCTCTGGCTAATAGAACTACGATCCCTATAGAGGATAGCTGCTCCTTTAAGGATCCCATGGATAAGAAGCTGGAGGCTTATTTGAAAAAGATGTACATTCATCAGGGTCTTCAATGGCAACCTGCAGTTTGTATTGCCACAGTAGCAAGTGCTGCATCTTATTGGTGCGATGCCTTGTCTGAATCAATTTTAGTAGAGACTCCGTTGGAGGAGATCCAAGATAGGATTAAGGCTCTCAAGCTAGCCAATTACTTTATTTCTGAAGCTAACATACAAATTATTAGACTGGGAGCCAAGATGTCTGCCTTCACTGTCTTAGCCCGCAGGGCTCTGTGGCTAACATCTTGGTCAGCTGATGTTACCTCTAAGTCCAAGCTTCTGGCGCTTCCTTACAAGGGTAAAACTGCGTTCAGAATCTTTCCTCCCTGGGAGTGATTGTTCCAGCTCCAGTAAGGGAACAGGGTCTAGGATTCTATTCAAATCTGTTCGTGGTTTCCCAAAAAGAGGGAACGTTTCGACCCATTTTAGACCTTAAGTGTCTCAACACGTTTCTCAGGGTACTATCCTTCAAAATGGAAACCATTCATTCCATTGGTCCAAAAGGGTCAGTTCATGACAACCATAGATCTGAAGGACGCGTATCTTCATGTTCCCATTCACAGGGATCATCACAAATTCCTGAGATTCGCCTTTCTAGACAAACACTTTTAGTTTGTAGCTCTTCCGTTTGGCCTTGCCACAGCTCCCAGAATTTTTTCAAAGGTTCTGGGGGCTCTCTTGGCAGTGATCAGGTCTTGGGGAATTGCAGTGGCGCCATACCTGGATGACATATTTGTTCATGTGCCATCTTTTAAACAACCAAACTCTCATACAGAGATCTTGTTGTCTTCTCTACGTTCCTACAGTTGGAAAGTGAATCTAGAAAAGAGTTCCCTTGTTTCAGCTACAAGGTTGGTTTTCTTAGGGACAATAATAGATTCCCTATCTATGAAAAATTTTCTGACAGAGGTCAGAAAATCCAAAATACTCTCCTCTTGCCTCTCTTTACAGTCTACTGTTCGGCCATCAGTGACTCAACGTATGGAGGTAATTGGTCTGGTGGTCGCTTCCATGGACATCATACCTTTTGCTCGATTCCATTTGAGAGCTCTGCAATTATGCATGCTGAGACAATGGAACTGAGACTATTTGGATCTGTTTCAGAGGATAGATCTAGACCAGTTGACAAGAGACTCTCTCTCGTGGTGGCATTATCAGGACCATCTATCTCAGGGCACATGTTTCTAGGACCTTCCTGGGTGATTGTGACCATGGAGGCCAGCCTGCTAGGCTGAGGAGCAGTCTGGGACTCAAAGTCAAGGGGACTATCGACTCAGGAGGAGTCTGCTCTCCCCATAAACATATTGGTGTTGAGAGCGATTTACAATGCTCTGATGGATTGGCCTCAATTGTCCTTAGCCCGATTTATCAAGTTTCATTCGAACATCACCACCTCAGTGGTTTACATTGGTAATCCTAATAGCTCCTGCATGGCCTCACAGGATCTTTTATGCAGACCTAGTGAAGATCTAATCTCGGCCACCCTGGAGGTTGCCTCTGAGGAAGGATCTTCTATCTCAGGGTCCATTCCCGCATCCAAATCTGGTTTCTCTGAAGCTGACTGCTTGGAGATTGAACGCTTGGTTCTGTCTAAGCTTGGATTTTCTGAGTTGGTCATTGAGACCATGATCCAGGCTAGCAAGCCTGTTACTCGAAAAATTTACCATAAGATATGGCGTAAATACCTTTACTGGTGTGAATCTAAGTGCTACTCTTGGAGTAGGGCCAGAATTCCTAGAATTTTGTCTTTTCTCCAGGAAGGTCTGGAGAAAGGGTTGTCAGTCAGTTCTCTGAAATGTCAGTTTTCTACATTATAACCTTTCTCCCAAACGAAGCCCCAGCCGAGGCAAAAGTATAAAATTTGTTAAATTTGGAAAAAGTATGCAGAGAGGACCAAGTTGTAGCCTTGTAAAACTGTTCCACAGAAGCCTCATTTTTGAAAGCCCAAGAAGAGGAGATAGCCCTAGTGGCATGAGCCGTAAGTCTCCAAGGAGGCTGCTTTTCTGAGAAACAAACAAAAAGGGCAGAAGACTGGCAAAAATCCTTTGTCGCCTGTAGGTAGACTTGAAGGGCACCCACAACATCCAAGTTATGCAACAGACATTCCTTATGAGAAGAAGGATTGGGACAGAGAGAAGAAACAACAATTTCCTGATTAATATTTCTATCCGAAACCACTTTAGAGAGAAACCCCAATTTAGTACGAAAAGAACTGTTTTATCCGCATGAAAGATAACGTAAGGCGAATCACACTGCAAAGCCGAGAGTCCGAAACTCTCAGAGCAGAAGAGATAGCAATAAGAAACAAAACCTTCCAAGATAACAACTTAATATCTATGGAATGCATAGGCTCAAACGGAGCTTGATGCAAAACTTTAAGAACAAGATTTTGGGGCATATGTATCAAGCTCACAAAGACTGCTGCTCCATAACCTGTCCGCCTGCTCTGAGCAGGCGGACAGACATCGCCGGAAATCAACCCGATCGGGTTTATTGACACCCCCCTGCTGGCGGCCTATTGGCCGCGAGTCTGCAGGGGGCGACGTTGCACCAGCAGCTCTTGTGAGCTGCTGGTGCAATGCTGAATACGGCGAGCGTATTGCTCGCCGTATTCAGCGAGGTCTGTCGGACCTGATCCGCACTGTCGGATCAGGTCCGACAGACCTTGATAACTAGAGGCCTAAGGCTCCAAGGAAGAGTAACAGGCTTAAACACAGGCCTGATTCTGACCAGGGACTGGCAAAAAGATTGAACATCAGGCACAACCACCAGACGCTTGTGCAACAAAATAGATAATACAGAAATCTGACCTTTCAGTGAACTGACTGACAACCCTTTCTCCAGACCTTCCTGGAGAAAAGACAAGATTCTAGGAATCCTGACCCTACTCCAAGAGTAGCCCTTAGATTCGCACAAATAAAGGTATTTACGCCATACCTTATGGTAAATTTTTCGAGTAACAGGCTTGCAAGCCTAGATCATGGTCTCAATGACCGAAAATCCACGCTTAGACAGAAATAAGAATTCAATCTCCAAGCAGTCAGCTTCAAAGAAATGAGATTTGGATGGAGGAATGGACCCTGAGATAGAAGGTCCTTCCTCAGAGGCAACTTCCAGGGTGGCCGAGATGACATCTTCACTAGGTCTGCATACCAGATCCTGCGAGGCCATGCAGGAGCTATTGGAATTACTGATGCTCTCTCCTGTTTGATATGAGCAATAACTTGTGGAAGGAGTGCAAACGGAGGAAAAAGGTATGCTAGACAGAAAACCCCAGAGCATCTATCAGAGCGGCCTGAGGATCTCTTGACCTTGAACCATACCTTGGAAGCTTGGTGTTCTGCCCAGACGCCATCAGATCCAACTGCAGAACCCCCATTTGAGGGTTAACCTGGAGAACACCTCCAGATGGAGAAGCCACTCCACAGGATGAAATGTATGTCTGCTCAGGAAATCCACTACCCAGTTGTCCACTCCTGGAATGTGGATGGCAGATAAACAATTGTGATCTTCTGCCCACTGAATAATCCATGCCACCTCCTTCATGGCTAAGAAACTCTGAGTTCCTCCCGGTGGTTAATGTAAACCACTAAAGTGATGTTGTCCGACTGAAACCTGATAAACCGGGCTAAGGACAATTGAGGACAATCCATCAGAGTATTGTAAACCGCTCTCAACTCCAATATGTTTATGGGGAGAGCAGACTCCTCCCGAGTCCATAGTCCCTGCACCTTTAACTAGTCCCAGACTGCTACCCAGATTAGCAGGCTAGCGACTGTGGTCACAATCACCCAGGAAGGTCTCTGGAAACATGTGCCCTGAGTCAGATGGTCCTGAGAAAGCCATCACGGGAGAGAGTCTCTTGTTGACTGGTCTAGATCTATCCTCTGAGACAGATCCGAATAGTCTCCGTTCAATTGTCTGGGCATGCATAATTGCAGAGCTCTCAAATGGAATCGAGCAAAAGGAATGATGTCCATGGAAGCGACCATCAGACCAATTACGTCCATACATTGAGCCACTAATAGCCGAACAGTAGACTGTAAAGAGAGGCAAATGGAGAGTATTTTGGATTTTCTGACCTCCGTCAGAAAACTTTTCATAGATAGGGAATCTATTATTATCCCTAAGAAAACCCCCCTTGTAGCTGGAACAAGGGAACTCTTTTCCAGATTCACTTTCCATCCGTGGGAACATAGAAAAGACAACAAGATCTCTGTATGAGAGTTTACTTGTTGAAAAGATGGCGCCTGAACCAATATGTTATCCAGGTATGGCGCCACTGCAATTAATCCCTGGCTTCTCCCATTCCTGTGAAATAATCTCCGTCACACGGTCAGGAACAGGAAACACTTCTACAGAGGAAGGAACATCATAGTATTGATTAAGTTTACTAGATTTCTTAGGGTAGCCAATATCTCCTTTAACAGTACACAAAGGTGTTCAAGCTTAAATCTGAAGTTTACTTCTTCAGTATCAGATGAAGGAATTATACTGTCCGAATCTGAGATTTCACCCTCAGAATCTACCGACGTATTCTCCTCATCAGGCATGAAAGGACACATAGTCCTTACAGAGACCTGTAGAAAAAAGAAAGAACAAAGTAACCGACTTTGGCTTTCTATGACTAGGGCAGCAATATGTTAGGAAACAAAGTAAGGATCACCTCACAACTTCCTAATTGCTTAAAAGCCACCACTACTCTACTGAATAGATTGATGTGGACTCAGCTAAACCCAAATCCGTGCTTGCAGAGAAAAGTACCCAAAAAGGAATTCACTTGGTCAGACACCAAAACTTCACCTCCTCCATTGACAGAGGCAAAGAGAATGAGTGGGGATTACGGGTAGGGGAGTGACACTTAACAGCTTTGCTGTGGTGCTCTTTGCCTCCTCCTGCTGGCCAGGAGTGATATTCCCACTAGTAATTGGAATGACGTTGTGTACTCTCCATCTCCGGAAAGAAATTTATCAGGTAAGCATAAATTTTGTTTTTTCAAATTACTTCTATGTTATGTTTTGTTGAAGAGATACCTAGGTAGGTATCTGTAGCACAATATGACAGGAATAGTGCTGCCATCTAGTTCCTTTGCAAATAAATAACATTATTGCAAAACTGCTGCCATATAGTGATCCATACCCGTGCAGGCATCTGAGCTTACCTTCCTGCTTTTCAACAAAAGATATCAAGAGATTGAAGAAAATGTGATAATAGAAGTACAGGTATACAACGGGTTAAGGACCGGAGCCCCGCTGTAAAGTATAAACCACCTTAAAGTGAAACAAGGCGGTTTTAGCTTTCTTTTCACTTGCCAGTGTGTTTAAAAACATGAAAACATGTTTGAACTAACATATATTAGGGGTGCAATAGTGCTACGTTTAGTTTAACACTAGCACAGCACAGTATTCAATAAATCTTGTACCTGTAAAATAGTGACAATTATTGTAGTAAAATTTGCCAGACTATAGCACTGAGACACAGATTGCACTGTAATGCTGTAAACAGAGTGAACTGCGCATAACAAAATGGTGCCAGTCACTTCTCTTGCAATTTCAGGAAGATTACAGCACTGTTTCAAAATCCTTGGAGGTTGAAATTCAGCTCCACAAAGCACTGTATTAGCAAAGCGCAGTAAAGTGAAGTGCTGTGAAGTGAGGTATACCTGTAAATTAGAAAGTGCTTTAAATCACATTCTCTATCTGAATCATGAAAGAAAAAATTTGGGTTTCATACCCTTTAAAAACAAAATAAATATCTTGCAAATGAGCTGGTCCTAAACATGACATGGAGGTTGATTGGCAGCTATTTGCATATGCTGTTTTCTAATTAGCTTAATGTCTCCTTTACAGGACTTAAAGGGACACTGAACCCAAATTTTTTTCTTTCGTGATTCAGATAGAGCATGAAATTATAAGCAACTTTCTAATTTTCTCCTATTATCAAATTTTCTTCATTCTCTATGTATCTTTATTTGCAATGCAAGAATGTAAGTTTAGATGCCGGCCCATTTTTGGTGAACAACCTGGGTTGTCCTTGCTGATTGGTGGATAAATTCATCCACCAATAAAAAAGTGCTATCCAGAGTTCTGAACAAAAAAAAAGCTTAGATGCCTTCTTTTTCAAATAAAGATAGCAAGAGAACGAAGAAAAATTGATAATATTAGTAAATTAGAAAGTTGCTTAAAATTACATGTTCTTTCTTAATCACAAAAGAAAAAAAAATAGGTACAGTGTCCCTTTAAACTCAGTTACACTCAAGAATTTGTACAATATCAAAATGTGCCAATTCTATAGAACATTATGCTAGTGGGATCCAAAGACTCATGTCATCCAGTCCCCAGAAATGTAAAATATTATCTCATTTAAAGCTGCTAGCTTTTTGTGAACTGTGCATTTCTTATAAAAAAAACCCTACCTGAATTACTCCATTCTAAATCTAAGGTCTGACAAGGAACTTTAGGAGTAGAAAAAATTCTTAAAGGAATACTACAGTCAAAATGAAATGTTCATGAATCAGGTACAGTATTCAATTGTAAACAACTTTCCAATTGACTTCAACTATCAATATGCACACTACTGAGCATGTGTATGAATTTATAGTATATACATATATGCATTTTGTGATTAGCTGATGGCTGTCACATGAAGCAGGAGGAAGGACAATTAAACTAACTGAAATATGTCAGAAAAAAATCTAACAGTGATTTTGCAATGTCTTTTTATTATTCATTTGTTGATTATGCCATTCTACTGTATTTAGTGGTCCTTTATTATGCATGAGACTATCCTGTTAGCCTAACAACGCTCTATTCTCCTGACAGTATATTTGTGTTAGAATCCGTGTGATTATTCCAGCATGTTTCTATAAAAAGGCATATTTACCACCATTTGTTTATGTGTATTACATGGAATATAGGTGTTTGGCCATAAAGTGACATTCCTCTTACACTCTCATCTGAAGTACACATAAGCTACTTTGGAAATAAATGTTTACTGATGTTTTGAAAATTAGGCATATTTTGAAGAATCTCTATAAAAGCACATTTCCAAAATGCAACTGTTTTATATGGATTAAGTGCAACTATAAAGCATTTGTTCTAAATCCGCTAATATAAGTTCATACCTGTAGCTTTCTGAGGCTGCCCAATAGCGACGCTGATTCCTGCCACTGTAACTGGGAGAGTGGTGACTCCTGCAGAGGAAACAACAGCAGAAACCACTGGAGGTTTTGCCAGTGCTACTTGTGCTGTTTGTCCTGGCTGGGCCTGGATCTGCCCCTGTGCCTGGAGCTAGAGGAGAGCACATTTTATTAAATAGTTACCAAAGACAAACATATGAATTACATTATGTTTTACTACTAGAACTGGCCTAAAAAATATTTTAGAATAAAGCATAGCTGCACAGTTACATCTGCAATACAATCTACACTACGTTGTACCTTTACTGTGCATCATCCAGACTAGACAGATATGGCAATTACATTTTTTCAAGTATTTTCTGAATCAATTAGATAACAATGGTTTTATTCATGTACTGAACAATCAGAAAAAGAGAAAGGTCAGTTACATCATTGAGTCTTCCCACTCATTTTGATTGGATAACATAGTGGTGTTAGATTTCTTTAATTAATCAGGGTATATTTTGCTTTGTTATAAGGGCTGGTGTTGTACCATCCTTAATCAGAAGGATTACAATGTTAGACAATTTTTAAGACTTTTTTGTTAGATGGATGTGATTAAGATAAAGCACTGAAAAAAATGAATGGAAAGAGGAGGATGCAAAGGCATTTATCACATTTTAAAACTCTGTTATATGCACCTGGTGAATATGGCTAAGGTGTCAGAGTGTGACCTTAGATAAGGTAGTGGGTAGCGAGTCCTTTGAAGGGTTGATAGTGGAAATCTTGCGGGATTGTGTGAACGGATGTGTTAGCAGTTGCTACTGGTGTCTAACAGAAAATGCCATTTTAATGTAACCTTAGAGCTTTATTCTAGTAGGGGTACATGTGCTTAAATAAGGAGATTCTTAAATCACTGCCTGTTTGCAAGCCCTTAAAGTGAAAGTCAATCCCAGGGTTTGGCTGTTTAGCTTTAGAGGTGACATTTTCACCTCTTAGCCAATAGCCATGCGCTATTTGCTTAGAGGTGAAAATATCATCTCTTAGCAAAACAGCATTCTGCCGTGGGCTGCCTAAGCAGCTCCGTGCGGCAAATGCTTGAAACAAATAAAGGAGCTTTTTGCATGAAGTATTTTATACTTCATGAATGAAAGTCCCCTTTATTTGTGCAAACTTTCACTTTAGGAACTGGGATAGGGACCTCTAGACTGACAACATTATTAATCAGTCTGCCTATCACATGTTAAATCAGATGAAAATCAAAACAAAATATATCACACAGATTTGCAAAGGTTTCTGTATTAACACAAACCGCATAATGCACATTCTAATGGGTTTAAACGTAAAAGATAATGTTTGCAATGCAAATAGATATCTTAGCCGCTGTCTTATAATGTGAGGGAATCAAAATATGCACTTACCAGACGAGCCACCTGTAGATTTGTCACTGTTGCCCCAGTCAGGACGGCACCTGCTCTAGGTGCAGTGACAGTGGCAAGCTGTTGGGTTTGCTGTTGTGACTGCTGCTGACCTGGAATGGAAACCGCCTGCTGTGCAGCTTGCTGGGGTTGCTGCTGTGCTGCAGTCTGGGCAGTCTGCTGAGGAAGCTGCATCTTTTGCTTCTGCAGCTTGAGCAACTGCTCCTAGATGCAAAATATTTCTCTTAAGACGAGTGAAATTTATTAAAGGGACATCAAATAAACGTATATATTTTGTTCCTCTTCTGAATAAAATATTGGAATTTAAGCGGTTCTGCTAATCTTCTGATTTCAACTTTATACTTGAAATTAAATACCCTATAATATGATTAATCATGCACAATAAAATAAAGCTTGCAATATCCTTTAATAAATTATTTCACCAGGCTTTCCACTCCCCTAGAGAAGCTGTGTATAATTCAGGATCTAGAACTCCAACCCTGCTACATACTCATTGATTTATCTATGTAGTAGCTTGTTAAAGGGTCACCCCAAATGTTTCTTATGTGATTCAGATTGTGCCTGAAATGTTTAACAACTTTCCAATTTTCTTCTATTATCTAATTTGCTTCGTTCCCTTGGTATCTTTTGTTGAAAATCATACCTTGGTAGGCTTAGGAGAAGCAATGCACCACTGGGAACTAGCTGCTGATTGGTGGATGCACATGTGTGCCTCTTATCATCGACTCACCCAATGTGTTCAGCTAGCTCCCAGTAGTGCACTTTTGCTCCTTTAACAAAGAATACCAAAATAACTAATCAAATCTGATAACAGAAATAAACTGGAAAGATGTTTAATATTATATGGTCTATCTGAATTATGAAAGAAAAAAATATAATTTATGTAAGAACTTACCTGATAAATTCATTTCTTTCATATTAGCAAGAGTCCATGAGCTAGTGACGTATGGGATATACATTCCTACCAGGAGGGGCAAAGTTTCCCAAACCTTAAAATGCCTATAAATACACCCCTCACCACACCCACAATTCAGTTTAACGAATAGCCAAGAAGTGGGGTGATAAGAAAAAAGTGCGAAAGCATATAAAATAAGGAATTGGAATAATTGTGCTTTATACAAAAAAATCAAAACCACCACAAAAAAGGGCGGGCCTCATGGACTCTTGCTAATATGAAAGAAATGAATTTATCAGGTAAGTTCTTACATAAATTATGTTTTCTTTCATGTAATTAGCAAGAGTCCATGAGCTAGTGACGTATGGGATAATGATTACCCAAGATGTGGATCTTTCCACACAAGAGTCACTAGAGAGGGAGGGATAAAATAAAGACAGCCAATTCCTGCTGAAAATAATCCACACCCAGAATAAAATTTAATGAAAAAACATAAGCAGAAGATTCAAACTGAAACCACTGCCTGAAGTACGTTTCTACCAAAAACTGCTTCAGAAGAAGAAAACACATCAAAATGGTAGAATTTAGTAAAAGTATGCAAAGAGGACCAAGTTGCTGTTTTGCAAATCTGATCAACCGAAGCTTCATTCTTAAACGCCCAGGAAGTAGAAACTGACCTAGTAGAATGAGCTGTAATCCTTTGAGGCGGAGTGTTACCCGACTCAACATAGGCATGATGAAATAAAGATTTCAACCAAGATGCCAAAGAAATGGCAGAAGCTTTCTGGTCTTTTCTAGAACCGGAAAAGATGACAAATAGACTAGAAGTCTTTCGGAAAGACTTAGTAGCTTCAACATAATATTACAAAGCTCTAACAGCATCCAAAGAATGCAATGATTTCTCCTTAGAATTCATAGGATTAGGACATAATGAAGGAACCACAATTTCTCTACTAATGTTGTTAGAATTCACAACCTTAGGTAAAAAATTCAAAAGAAGTTCGCAGCACCGCCTTATCCTGATGCAAAATCAGAAAAGGAGACTCACAAAAAATAGTAGATAATTCAGAGACTCTTCTGGCAGAAGAGATGGCCAAAAGAAACAAAACTTTCCAAGAAAGTTATATAACGACCAAAGAATGCATGGGTTCAAAAGGAGGAGCTTGAAGAGCCCCCAGAACCAAATTCAAACTCCAAGGAGGAGAAATTGACTTAATGACAAGTTTTATACGAACCAAAGGTTGTACAAAACAATGAATATCAGGAAGATTAGCAATCCTTCTGTGAAAAAGAACAGAAAGAGCAGAGATTTGTCTTACAAGAAACTTGCGGACAAACCTTTATCTAAACCATCCTGAAGAAATATAAGTCTTCCAGACTCTATAATATATCTCTCTAGATACAGATTTACGAGCCTGTCACATAGTATCAATCACAGAGTCAGAGAAACCTCTTTGACCAACAATCAAGCGTTCAAACTCCACACCTTAAAACTAAGGTTTTGAGATCCTGATGGAAAAAAGAACCTTGAGACAGAAAGACTGGTCTTAACGGAAGAGTCCACAGCCGGCAAGAGGCCATCCGGACAAGATCCGCATACCAAAACCTGTGAGGCCATGCTGGAGCTACCAGCAGGACAAACGAGCATTCCTTTAGAACATTGGAGAATACCCTTGGAAGAAGAACTAGAGGCGGAAAGATATAGTCAGGATGACACTTGTAAGGAAGAGATAATGCATCCACTGCCTCCGCCCGAGGATCCCGGGATCCGGACAGATACCAGGGAAGTTTCTTGTTTAGATGAGAAGCCATCAGATCTATTTCTGGAAGTTCCCACATTTGAACAATCTGAGGAAATACCTCTGGGTGAAGACCATTCGCCCAGGTGCAACGTTTGGCGACTGAGATAATCCGCTTTCCAATTGTCCATACCTGGGATATGAACCGCAGAGATTAGACAGGAGCTGGATTCCGCCCAAACCAAAATTTGAGATACTTCTTTCATAGCCAGAGGACTGTGAGTCCCTCCTTGATGATTGATGTATGCCACAGTTGTGACATTGTTTATCTGAAAACAAATGAACAACTCTCTCTTCAGAAGAGGCCAAGACTGAAGAGCTCTGAAAATTGCACGGAGTTCCAAAATATTGATCGGAAATCTCACCTCCTGAGATTCCCAAACCCCTTGTGCCGTCAGATACCCCCACACAGCTCCCAAACCTGTAAGACTTGTATCTGTTGAGATTATAGTCCAGGTCGGAAGAACAAGAAGCCCCCTGAACTAAACGATGGTGATCTGTCCACCAAGTCAGAGAGTGTCGTATAATCGGTTTAAAGATATTAATTGAGATATCTTTGAGTAATCCCTGCACCATTGGTTCAGCATACAGAGCTGAAGAGGTCGCATGTGAAAATGAGCAAAGGAGATCGCATCTGATGCGGCAGTCCTAAGACCTAAAATTTCCATGTATAAGGCTACCAAAGGGAATGATTGTGACTGAAGGTTTTGACAAGCTGATATCAATGTTAAACTTCTCTTGTCTGACAAGGACAGAGTCATAGACACTGAATCTATCTAGAAACCTAAAAAGGTTACCCTTGTCTGAGGAATCAATGAACGGATTGGTAAATTGATCCTCCAACCATGAACTTGAAGAAACAACACAAGTCGATTCGTATGAGATTCTTTGAAAATGAGAAGACTGAGCAAGTACCCAGATATCGTCCAATAAGGAAATACCAAAACCCTGTTCTCTGATTACAGAAAGAAGGGCACCGAGAACCAAAAAAATTCTTGGAACTGAGGCTAGGCCAAACGATAGAGCCACAAAACTGGTAATGCTTGTCTAAAAAGAGAATCTCAGATACTAAAAGTGATCTGGATGAATCGGAATATGCAGATACACATCCTGTAAATCTATTGTAGACAAATAATGCCCTTGCTAAACAAAAGGCAGGATAGTCCTACAGTAACCATCTTGAATGTTGGTATCTTTACATAACGATTCAATATTGATAGATCCGGAACTGGTCTGAAGGAATTGACCTTCTTTGGTACAATGAAGAGATAAAATAAAACCCCAGCCCCTGTTCCAGAACTGGAACTGGCATAATTACTCCAGCCAACTCTAGATCTGAAACACATTTCAGAAATGCTGAGCCTTTGCTGTGTTAACTGGGACACGGGAAAGAAAAAAATCTCTTAGCAGGAGGCCTTAACTGAAGCCAATTCTGTACCTTTCTGAAACAATGTTCTGAAACCAGAGATTGAGAACGGAATTGATCCAAATAACTTTGAAGAAAACGTAATCTGCCCCATACCAGCTGAGCTGGAATAAGGTCCGCACCTTCATGGGTACTTAGGAGCTGGCTATAGGTTTTCTATAAGGCTTGGATATACTCCAAACTGGAAATAGTTTCCAAACTGATACCTTTCCTGAGGATGAAGGATCAGGCTTTTGTTCCTTATCATGAGGAAAGGAACGAAAATGATTATTAGACCTAAATTTACCTTAGATTTTTTATCCTTTGGTAAAAAAGTTCCCTTCCTTCCAGAAACAGTTGAGATAATAATTTATTACCCTGGAAAGAAAGGGAAAGCAAAGGTGACTTAGAAGACATATCAGCATTCCAAGTTTAATCCATAAAGCTTTTCTAGCTAAAATAGCTAGAGACATATACCTGACATCAACTCTAATGATATCAAAAGATGGTATCACCAATAAAATTATTAGCATGTTATAGAATAATAATAATGCTATAAAATTATGATCTGTTACTTGTTGCGCTAAAGCTTCTAACCAAAAAGTTGAGGCTGCAGCAACATCCGCTAAAAATATAGCAGGTCTAAGAAGATTACCTGAACATAAGTAAGCTTTTCTTAGAAAGGATTCAATTTTCCTATCTAAAGGATCCTTAAATGAAGTACTATCTGCCGTAGGAATAGTAGCACATTTAGCAGGAGTAGAGACAGCCCCATAACCTTAGGGATTTTGTCCCCAAAAAAACTCTAATCTGTCAGATGGCACAGGATATAATTGCTTAAACGTTTAGAAGGAGTAAAAGAATTACCCAAATTATTCCATTCCCTGGAAATTACTTCAGAAATAGCATCAGCGAGATTAAACACTTCTGGAATAACTACAGGAGATTTAAAAACCTTATTCAAACGTTTAGATTTAGTATCAAGAGGACCAGAATCCTCTATTTCTAATGCAATTAATACTTCTTTAAATAAAGAACGAATAAATTCCATCTTGAACAAATACAAAGATTTATCAGCATCAACCTCTGAGACAGAAACCTCTGAACCAGAAGAACCATTATCAGTATCAGAATGATGATGTTCATTTAAAAATTCATCTGAAAAAAGAGAAGTTTTAAAAGACTTTTATGTAAACTAGAAGGAGAAATAACAGACATAGCCTTCTTAATGGATTTAAAAAATAAAATCTCTTATGTTTATCAGGAACACTCTGAAAATTAGATGTTGACGGAACAGCAACAGGTAATGTAACAGTACTAAAGGAAATTTTATCTGCATTAATAAGTTTGTCATGACATGCAATACAAACAACAGCTGGAGAAACAGATACCAAAAAATATAGCAGATACACTTAGCTTGGTAGCTCCAGCACTAGACAGCGATTTTCCTGTAGTATCTTCTGACTCAGATGCAACGTGAGACATCTTGCAATATGTAAGAGAAAAAACAACATATAAAGCAAAATTGATCAAATTCCTTAAATGACAGTTTCAGGAATGGGAAAAAATGCCAAAGAACAAGCTTCTAGCAACCAGAAGCAATGAAAAAATAAGACTTTAAATAATGTGGAGACAAAAGCGACGCCCTTATTTTTTAGCGCCAAATAAGACGCCCACATTATTTGGCGCCTAAATGCTTTTGGCGCCAAAAATGACGCCACATCCGGAACGCCGACATTTTTGGCGCAAAATAACGTCAAAAAATGACGCAACTTCCGGCGACACGTATGACGCCGGAAACGGAAAAGAATTTTTTGCGCCAAAAAAGTCCGCGCCAAGAATGACGCAATAAAATGAAGCATTTTCAGCCCCCGCGAGCCTAACAGCCCACAGGGAAAAAAGAGTCAAATTTTGAAGGTAAGAAAAAATGATTAATTCAAATGCATTATCCCAAATATGAAACTGACTGTCTGAAAAATAAGGAAAGTTGAACATTCCGAGTCAAGGCAAATAAATGTTTGAATACATATATTTAGAACTTTATAAACAAAGTGCCCAACCATAGCTTAGAGTGTCACAGAAAATAAGATTTACTTACCCCAGGACACTCATCTACATGTTTGTAGAAAGCCAAACCAGTACTGAAACGAGAATCAGCAGAGGTAATGGTATATATAAGAGTATATCGTCGATCTGAAAAGGGAGGTAAGAGATGAATCTCTACGACCGATAACAGAGAACCTATGAAATAGACCCCGTAGAAGGAGATCACTGCATTCAAATAGGCAATACTCTCCTCACATCCCTCTGACATTCACTGCACGCTGAGAGGAAAACCGGGCTCCAACTTGCTGCGGAGCGCATATCAACGTAGAATCTAGCACAAACTTACTTCACCACCTCCATCGGAGGCAAAGTTTGTAAAACTGAATTGTGGGTGTGGTGAGGGGTGTATTTATAGGCATTTTAAGGTTTGGGAAACTTTGCCCCTCCTGGTAGGAATGTATATCCCATACGTCACTAGCTCATGGACTCTTGCTAATTACATGAAAGAAACACAATTTATGCTTACCTGATAAATTTATTTCTCTTGTGGTGTATCCAGTCCACGGATCATCCATTACTTGTGGGATATTCTCATTCCCAACAGGAAGTTGCAAGAGGACACCCACAGCAGAGCTGTAATATAGCTCCTCCCCTAACTGTCATAGCCAGTCATTCGACCGAAAACAAGCCGAGAAAGGAGGAACCATAGGGTGCAGTGGTTACTGTAGTTTAAATTTAAAAATTACCTGCCTTAAAATGACAGGGCGGGCCGTGGACTGGATACACCACAAGAGAAATACATTTATCAGGTAAGCATAAATTGTGTTTTCTCTTGTAAGGTGTATCCAGTCCACGGATCATCCATTACTTGTGGGATACCAATACCAAAGCTAAAGTACACGGATGAAGGGAAGGACAAAGCAGGAAATTAAATGGAAGGAACCACTGCCCGTAAAACCTTTCTCCCAAATATAGCCTCCGAAGAAGCAAAAGTATCAAATTTGTAAAATTTTGAAAAAATATGAAGCAAAGACCAAGTTGTCGCCTTGCAAATCTGATCAAAAGAAGCCTCATTTTTAAAGGCCCAAGTGGAAGCCACAGCTCTAGTGGAATGAGCTGTAATGCTTTCAGGAGGTTGCTGTCCAGCAGTCTCATAGGCTAAGCGGATTAAGCTTCTTAGTCAAAAAGAAAAAGAGGTTGCCGAAGCCTTTTGACCTCTCCTCTGTCCAGAGTAGACAACAAACAAAGCAGATGTTTGACGAAAACCTTTAGTAGCTTGTAAGTAAAACTTTAAAGCACGGACCACGTCCAAATTGTGTAACACAAGGATGGAACAACAATCTCTTGATTGATATTCTTGTTAGATACCAACTTAGGTAAGAACCCAGGTTTGGTACGCAGACTACCTTATCCGTAAGAAAAATCAGATAAGGAGAATCACATTGTAAGGCAGATAGCTCAGAGACTCTACGAGCCGAGGAAATAGCTACCAAAAAAAGAACTTTCCAAGATAAAAGCTTGATATCTATGGAATGAAGAGGTTCAAACGGAACTCCTTGAAGAACCTTAAGAACCAAGTTTAAGCTCCATGGTGGAGCAACAGGTTTAAACACAGGCTTGATTCTAACTAAAGCCTGACAAAATGCCTGAACGTCTGGAACATCTGCCAGACGCTTAACTAGCTGACAATCCTTTTTCCAAACCTTCTTGGAGAAAAGATAATATCCTAGCAATCCTGACCTTACTCCATGAGTAACCCTTGGATTCACACCAATAAAGATATCTACGCCATACCTTATGGTAAATTTTCCTGGTGACAGGCTTTCGTGCCTGTCTTAAGGTATCAATAACTGACTCGGAGAAGCCACGCTTTGATAAAATCAAGTGTTCAATCTCCAGGCAGTCAGCCTCAGAGAAATTAGATTTGGATGGTTGACCCTGAAGTAGAAGGTCCTGTTTCAGAGGCAGAGATCATGGTGGAAAGGATGACATGTCCACTAGATCTGCATACCAGGTCCTGCGTGGCCACGCAGGTGCTTTCAGAATCACCGATGCTCTCTCCTGCTTCATCTTGGCAATCAGTCGAGGGAGCAGAGGAAACGGTGGAAACACATAAGCCAGGTGGAAAGACCAGGGCGCTGCTAGAGCATCTATCAGTGTCGCCTTGGGATCCCTGGACCTGGATCCGTAACACGGAAGCTTGGCGTTCTGGCGAGACACCATGAGATCCAGTTCTGGTTTGCCCCAACGATGAATCAGTTGTGCAAATGCCTCCGGATGGAGTTCCCACTCTCCCGGATGAAAAGTCTGACGACTTAGAAAATCCGCCTCCCAGTGCTCTACACCTGGGATATGGATAGCTGATAGGTGGCAAGAGTGAATCTCTGCCCAGCGAATTATTTTTTAAACTTCTAACATCTCTAGGGAACTTCTCGTTCCCCCTTGATGGTTGATGTAAGCTACAGTCGTGATGTTGTCCGACTGAAATCTGATGTACCTCAGAGTTGCTAACTGAGGCCAAGCCTGAAGAGCCTTGAAAATCGCTCTTAGTTCCAGAATATTTAATGGAAGGAGAGACTCCTCCTGAGTCCACGATCCCTGAGCCTTCAGGGAGTTCCAGACTGCAGCCCAACCTAGAAGGCTGGCATCTGTCGTAACAATTGTCCAATCTGGCCTGCGAAAGGTCATACCTTTGGACAGATGGACCCGAGATAGCCACCAGAGAAGAGAATCCCTGGTCTCTTGGTCCAGATTCAGTTGAGGGGACAAATCTGTGTAATCCCCGCTCCACTGACTGAGCATGCATAGTTGCAGCAGTCTGAGATGTAAGCATGCAAACGGCACTATGTCCATTGCCGCTACCATTAAGCCGATTACTTCCATACACTGAACCACCGAAGGGCGCGGAATGGAATGAAGAACCCGGCAGGAATTTAGAAGCTTTGATAACCTGGACTCCGTCAGGTGAATTTTCATTTCTACAGAATCTATCAGAGTCCCTAGAAAGGAAACTCTTGTGAGTGGGGATAGAGAACTCTTTTCCTCGTTCACTTTCCACCCATGCGACCACAGAAATGCCAGTACTACGTCCGTATGAGACTTGGCAATTTGGAAGTTTGACGCCTGTATCAGGATGTCGTCTAAATAAGGGGCTACTGCTATGCCCCGCGGCCTTACGACCGCCATAAGTGACCCTAGAACCTTTGTAAAGATTCTTGGGGCTGTAGCTAATCCCAAGGGAAGAGCTACAACTGGTAATGCCTGTCTTAAAAGGCAAACCTGAGAAACCGATGATGATCTTTGTGTATCGGAATGTGAAGATAAGCATCCTTTAGATCCACTGTAGTCATATATTGACCCTCCTGGATCAGTGGTAGGATGGTACGAATAGTTTCCATCTTGAACGACGGAACTTTGAGGAATTTGTTTAAGATCTTTAGATCCAAAATTGGTCTGAAGGTTCCCTCTTTTTTGGGAACCACAAACAGATTTGAGTAAAAACCCTGTCCCTGTTCCTCCTTTGGAACTGGATGGATCACTCCCATAACTAGGAGGACTCGTACACAGTGTAAGAATGCCTCTCTCTTTATCTGGTGTGCAGATAATTGTGAAAGGTGAAATCTCCCTTTTGGGGGGGAAGCTTTGAAGTCCAGAAGATATCCCTGGGATATAATTTCCAACGCCCAGGGATCCTGAACATCTCTTGCCCACGCCTAGGCAAAGAGTGAAAGTCTGCCCCCAACTAGATCCGTTCCCGGATAGGGGGCCGTTCCTTCATGCTGTCTTAGAGGCAGCAGCAGGCTTTTTTACCTGCTTACCTTTTTTCCATGTCAGGTTTGGTCTCCAGACCGTCTTGGATTGAGCAAAAGTTCCCTCTTGTTTATTATTAGAGGAAGTTGATGCCGCACCTGCCTTGAAGTTTTGAAAGGCACGAAAATTAGACTGTTTGGCCCTAGATTTGGACCTGTCCTGAGGAAGGGCATGACCTTTTCCTCCAGTGATATCAGCAATAATCTCCTTCAACCAGGCCGAATAGGGTCTGCCCCTTGAAGGGAATGTTAAGTAGCTTAGATTTTGAAGTCACGTCAGCTGACCATGATCTAAGCCATAGCGCTCTGCGCGCCTGTATAGCAAAACCAGAATTCTTAGCCGTTAGTTTAGTCAAATGAACAATGGCATCAGAATAAAAGAATTGGCTAGCTTAAGTGCTCTAAGTTTGCCAAGTATGTCATCCAATGGAGTCCCTACCTGTAAAGCCTCTTCCAGAGACTCAAACCAGTACGCCGCAGCAGCAGTGACAGGGGCAATGCATGCAAGGGGCTGTAGGATAAAACCTTGTTGAATAAATATTTTCTTAAGGTAACCTCTAATTTTTTATCCATTGGATCTAAAAAAAAAAAAGCACAACTGTCCTCGACAGGGATAGTAGTACGCTTTACTATAGTAGAAACTGCTCCCTCCACCTTAGGGACTGTCTGCCATAAGTCCCATGTGGTGGCGTCTATGGAAACATTTTTCTAAAAATAGGAGGGGAAGAGAACGGCACACCTGGTCTATCCCATTCCTTATTAATAATTTCTGTAAACCTTTTAGGTATTTGGAAAAACATCAGTACACACCGGCACTGCAAAGTATTTATCCAGTCTACACAATTTCTCTGGCACTGCAATGGTATCACAGTCATTCAGAGCAGCTAAAACCTCCCTAAGCAACACGCGGAGGTGTTCAAGCTTAAATTTAAATGTAGAAATATTAGAATCAGGTATCTTTCCTGAGTCATTAACATCACCCACTGACTGAAGCTCTCTTTCCTCAGCTTCTGCATATTGTGAGGCAGTATCAGACATGGTTCTTAAAACGTCAGTATGCTCTGCATTTTGTCTCACCCCAGAGCTATCTCGCTTACCTCTAAGTTCAGGTAGTCTGGCTAATACCGCTGACAGTGTATTATCCATGACTGCCGCCATGTCTTGTAAAGTAAACGCTATGGGCGCCCTAGATGTACTTGGCGCCATTTGAGCGTGAGTCCCTTAAGCGGGAGTCAAAGGGTCTGACACGTGGGGAAAGTTAGTCGGCATAACTTCCCCCTCGTCAGATTCCTCTGGTGATACATTTTTTAAAGACAGAAAATGATCTTTATTGCATAAAATGAAATCAGTACATTTGGTACACATTCTAAGAGGGTGTTCCACCATGGCTTTTAAACATAATAAACAAGGAGTATCTTCTATGTCAGACATGTTTATACAGAATAGCAATGAGACTAGCAAGCTTGGAAAACACTTTAAATCAAGTTAACAAGCAAATATAAAAAACGGTACTGTGCCTTTAAGAGAAACAAATTTTGTCAGAATTTGAAAAACAGTGAAAAAATGCAGAAAATCAAACGAAATTTTTACAGTGTGTATAATAGGCTAACAGAGCATTGCACCCACTTGCAAATGGATGATTAACCCCTTAGTTCAAAAAACGGATCAAAAAAACGAAATAGACGTTTTTTAACAGTCACAACCAACTGCCACAGCAAGCTGTGGCCCTACCTTCCCCAATAAACAACTTTGGAAAGCCTTTGGGCCCTTTAGAGATGTTTCCTATAGCATTCAGAGGGCCTTTGAGGGAAGCTGGATGTCACAGTTTGTAATTTTAACTGCACCAACTGTAATTTTTATACTACAATAGTGGAAATTGTTTCTAGTCAAAATTTAAGCCAGCCATGTGGAAAAAACTAGGCCCCAATAAAGTTTTATCACCAAAGCATATATAAAAACTATTAAACATGCCAGCAAACGTTTTATATTGTAAATATCATAAGGGTATTACCCCTGGGAGTAAGCATGATACCAGTCGTTATTAAATCATTGTATTCAGGCTTAACTTACATTAATCCGGTATCAGCAGCATTTTCTAGTGTTTTCCATCTCTAGAAAAAATTATAACTGCACATACCTGATAGCAGAATAAACTGCACGCCATTCTCTCGCTGAAGTTACCTCATCTGTGTAATCCCCTCAGACATATGTGAGAATAGCAATGGATCTTAGTTACAACCTGCTAAGATCATAGAAACCTCAGGCAGATTCTTCTTCTATTTACTGCCTGAGATAAAATAGCACAACTCCGGTACTATTTAAAAATAACAAACTTTTGATTGAAGAAAATAAACTAGCTATATTTAACCACTCTCTCCTACAACGTCCTTGCTTGTTGAGAGTTGAAAGAGAATGACTGGCTATGACAGTTAGGGGAGGAGCTATATTACAGCTCTGCTGTGGGTGTCCTCTTGCAACTTCCTGTTGGGAATGAGAATATCCCACAAGTAATGGATGATCCGTGGACTGGATACACCTTACAAGAGAAATATGCGCCCCTTTAATATCTGTCCCTAATTAGCATTTCAAAGGTTATGTACATAGACTGCTCTGAGACTGTATAACAATGCAAGTTTTAATTAAAAAAACATACACCATGCATGTGTAAAATGTCCTGTTTTAAATTACTCAGGATATGAATAAGGTTAGATGAGATCACCTGGGATATTTTGCCAACAGCCTTTATCTGCCCTGGAGACTGTGCCTGCATCTGAGGGACCTGCACCTGTGCAGCCTGTTGCTGTTTAAGCAGCTGGAACTGAGCTTGTGTGATGGTCTTATTGGCCAGCTGGACCCCAGCAGTGGTAGCTGTAGAGAATATAATATAATCATAATGAGGAACAAGCCAAGAAAAGAAATGAGGGATGGACACATACACATCCTAGGTTTGTACAAAAAAATAAATATTAGTTGGTTGTATACATCCTTAGGATAACTATTTGGACACAATCACGTAAACGCATGATGCAGTTACAGAACATTACCTGTTGTCACTTGTGTAACTATGGATCTGGCTTGTGTCTGGACAGGAGTAAGGCTGCTGCACACCACAGCGCCACCTGTCACTGGGGTCACAGCTCGAACACCCTGGTTTGTTGCTATGGCAACCATTTCTGTTGGTGCAGACGAAGTTGCTACTGCCCTTTGCTGTGTGTGTACCACCTGAGGAGTACCGGGAGGTGCCTAAGAGAGCAGATGAAAGATTATTATTATTATTATATTCATTATAATATCTATTTGTGCTGCTAAAGTATTGCTTAATACGCATCCTGCAAACAGATTACTCTGCAGGCCTGTGCTCTACAAATACAAACACAGGGATTATTAGCACTAAAAACATTACTAATGGAACGTAAATAAAACAGTTCCATTTTCTATCTGCTTGTTATGATTTTGAGATGATGGTGATATCAACATTTTTCAAACAATTACTTACGGACAATGTCCCGGGTAAAACAGGAGATGTCAGTCTTTTGTTTATTGGCTGGAAGGTAGCAGGGGGAACTCCTGCCACAGTGTTCACGATCACATTCCCACTTACAGTGGCTGCAAATTCAACAGTTAAATGTTATTGACAAATTAGTTTAGTGTAGCATAAGATTACAAGAAAAGTTATATACAGTATATATATATATATATATATATATATATATATATATATATATATATATATATATATATATATATATATAATTATTTGAGGTTAAAAATTAAAAACATTCAAAATTAAGGATTTACTATAAAACTTAAAAAAAAAAATCAGTCATAAATTCCACCATGTACATCATAGACTAGGAAATTCCTGCAAAATGCTTTATATAAAAATTTATGAATATCAACTTCTTAAACTTTCATGATTTGGACAGAGCATGCAATTTTACAGTTTACTTCTATTATCCAATCTGCTTTGCTCTTTTTGTATCCTTTGTTGAAAAGCATACCTAGGTAGGGGCAGCTGTTTTATTAGCCAATTAGTGGTAAACTGTTTATGGACATTTTATTTGGAACACTTATTATTATTTACAGGGTTCTCTTTGTTTAATTCCTAAGTTCACTGCTATATATATATATATATATATATATATATATATATATATATATATATATATATATATATATATATATATATAATTTATTGTATGTAAGTTTACATGCACTATTTATTTGATTTTATAGTGCAATAAACCTATTACTTTGACACTATTATCATGTGTGTTGATGTTTTACTCCACCAGTATGGATGGTCATAGCAATATATGACCATTGTTTTTCTCTATTTAAAGGGACAGTCTACCATAGAATTGTTATTGTTTTAAAAGATAGATAATCCCTTTATTACCCATTCCCCAATTTTGCACAGCCAACATGGTAATATTAATATACTTTTTACCTCTGTGATTACCTTGTATCTAGGAACCTTCTTCCAGCCCCCTTATCACATGACTGTGACTGTTTATTATCTATTGTCTTGCAGTTAGCATTGTTTTGTGCTAAATCTTAAATAACCCCCTGTGCCTGAACCCAGTGTTATCTATATGGCCCACGTGTACTTTCTGTCTCTTTGTGTTGAAAAGAGATTTAAAAAGCTTGTGATAAGAGGCAGCCCTCAAAGGCTTAGAAATCAGCATATGAGCCTACCTATGTTTAGTTTAAACTAAGAATACCAAGAGAAAAAAGCAAATTTGATGATAAAAGTAAATTGGAAAGTTGATTAAAATTAAAAGTCCTATCTGAATAATGAATGTTTAATTTATACTAGACTGTCCCTTTAAGGTTTGAGGCAAGAGTGCTTTTTTCTAGTACTTTTCATTTTCTTTTTTTTTTATTTAACATTTTATAAATTTACTAGAGGACCAGTCTTTTATGACTTTTTGCCTGCCTGCCTGCCTACACTATACTTGTGCCCGGTTATTTTATTATTTACTAGCTTTCAATTAACTTTTTTTGTCAAATGCTGCTTTCATATATATGATAGAAAGTGTTTCAGAAGAATATCCCTTTAAGAAACAAATCATTTTACCAGCTTGAATCCCCGTTCCAGTTCCAGCAGTTTTGATGGTTCCAGCCTAGAATGAAACACAGAAAGTTAAGTGTGACTGAACGAGACAAGGAAAATAACTCTAGATATATACTCAACATAGACAAGAGAAACAATATATATTTTTCAAGTACATACTAGATACTAGAGCAGAGTTATCTAACCTTATAGTGCGAGATCAGCCAGAGGCTTTACTATTACATTATTCAACTGTTCTGCACATAAGCAACTTATGTCACATATTTCTTAATATTTCCCAGAGGGCTCTAGGACTGGTAAGGGAGGATTGGGGACAGACTTGCAGGCTTATTTAAGCAGGCCTATAACTGAAGAGGATGAGGGTAATGGGCATTGCATGACCAGACAAAAATACTGCTAGATTACAAGTTTTGCGTTATGGTGCGGTACGGCTATACCGCTGAAAAAATTAACCATTGCATGTGGAATGGCAGGTAACCCATATTACGAGTTGCGGCGGTATAGCTATACCGCAAGCATTTTAGCCTTAACGTAACCCTCCATTCCGCACTCAAAAAATTACGTTTGAGTGTGGGACTTTCCAGGTTGTGCGGTCCGGCTAAAATGTTTGCATTACAGCCTATACCAACACGATCCATTCCGCGATCTGAGACCAGTAGTTATAGATTTTGCAAAACAAAAATGTTTCACAAAACTCATAACTAGAATGTAACAAAGTACACTAACACCCATAAACTACATATTAACCCCTAAACCACCACCCTTCCGCATCACAAATACTATATTAAACTTATTAACCCCTCATCTGCCGCCCACACACATCACAACACTAAAATAAACCTATTAACCCCGACCCCCACATCGCTAACACTAAATAAATCTAGTAACCCCTAAACCGCCGCCCCCCCCCCCACATCACCAACACTATAATAAAGTATTAACCCCTAAACCTCCAGCCCCCCACATCATAACTAATAAACAAAACCTATTAACCCCTAAACCTCCAGCCCCCCACATTGTAACTAATAAACTAAACCTATTAACCTCTAAACCCGCCGGCCCCCCACATTGCAAAGCACTAAATTAAACTATTTACCCCTAAACCTAACATCCCCCTAACTTTAACTTAAAAGTTACAATATAACTATCTTAAAATAAATAAAAACTTACCTGTGAAATAAAAAAAACTAAGATTAAACTATAAATTAACCTAACATAACTATTCTAATAAAATAAAATAAACTACCAATTAAAAATACTAAATTACAAATTTAAATAAACCTAATACTACGAAAAAAATTAAAAAATCTAACATTACAAAAATAACCCCGCTAAAATTACGAAAAATAAGAAAAACACTATGATTACAAAAAATAAAAAACGAAATTATCCAAAATAATAAAAATTACACCTAATCTAATAGTCCTATAAAAACAAAAAAGTCCCTCCAAAATAAAAATACCCCTAACCTAACAATAACCTACCAATAGCCCTTAAAAGGGCCTTTTGTAGGGCATTGCCCTATGTTAAATAGCTCTTTTACATTAAACAATTACAAAGTCCCCCCTAAAAGTAAAACCTCCCACCCAACCAACCCCCCAAACTAAAAAACCTAAGTCTAAAAAAATCCTAAACTACCCATTGCCCCTAAAGGGGCATTTATATTGGCATTGCCTTTAAAAGGGCATTCAGCTCTTTTACTGCCCTTAAAAGGGCATTTAGCTCTTTTACTGCCCATCCCTAATCTAAAAAAAAAAAAACCCCAAAAAAAACCTAACACTAACCCCAGGAAATCTACTCACGGTTCCTGAAGTCCGGACATCCATCTTCATCCAGGCAGCGAGAAGTCTTCATCCATGCGGCATCTTCTATCTTCATCCTGGTGTCGCAGAGCTGTGGAGGCGCGGAGCCAATAGGATTTCAGTAGCTCTCATCCTATTGGCTGATTTGAAAATGTCAGCCAATAGGAATGCAAGGTACCCCATATTTAAACGGGTTCCTTACATTCAAGCTTCAGTGTACAGCGTTGACCGTATGAAGAGGATCCTCCACGCTAGATATCCGCGCCGCCGGCAAAGATGCTCCATGCCTCTACAGCTCCGCGGCACCAGGATGAAGAAAGAAGATGCCCCCGCGATGGATCAAGATGTTGCCGCCTGGATGAAGACTTAATTTTTTCGTAGTATTAGGTTTATTTAAAATTTGTCATTTAGTATTTTTAATTGGTAGTTTTTTTTATTTTAGAATAGTTGTGTTAGGTTAATTTTAGTTTAATCTTATTTATTTTTTAATTCACAGGTAAGTTTTTATTTATTTTAAGATAGTTATATTGTAACTTTTAATTTAAAGTTAGGAGGGTGTTAGGTTTAGGGGTTAATAGTTTAATTTAGTGTTTTGTGATGTGGGGGGCCGGCGGTTTAGGGGTTAATAGACTTAGTTTATTAGTTACAACGTGGGGGCTGGCGGTTTAGGGGTTAATAGGTTTAGTTTACTAGTTACGATGTGGGGTCTGGCACTTTAGGGGTTAATAGGTTAAGTTTATTAGTTACGATGTGGGGGGCGGTGGTTTAGGGGTTAATAGGTTTAGTTTATTAGGTGCGATGTAAGGGGTTGTCGGTTTACTTTAATACTTTATTATAGTGTTGGCGACGGCAGTTTAGGCATTAATAGGTTTAATATAGTAGTAGCGATGTGGGTGGGCGGCGAAGTAGGGCTTAATACGTTTATTAATTGTGATGTAGGGTGTGGCGGTTTAGAGGTAAATAGGTTTATTTAGTGTTGGTGATGTCGGGGAGCGGCGGATTAGGGGTTAATAGCTTTATATAGGTGTCGGCGATGTCGGGCGGCGGTTTAGGGGTTAATCATTTTATTTAGTGTCAGAGATGTCGAGGGCGGCGGTTTAGGGGTTAATAAGTTTAGTGTCAGCGATGTCAGGGGCAGCAGTTTAGGGGTTAATAGGTTTATTTAGAGTCGGTGATGTCGGAGCGGCAGTTTAGGGGTTAATCACTTTATTTAATGTCAGGGAGCGGCAGATTAGGGGTGTTTAGACTAGGGGTTTATGTTAGGTTTAAACGTAATTTTCTTTTCCCCATAGACATCAATGGGGTTGCGTTACGGCGATTTGCCATTCCGCAATTGCAGGTGTTAGTTTTTTCTAACACTTTCTCCCCTTCGATGTCAAAGTGTAATACTTTGTAATATTATAGCATTTTCTTCTAAAACGTCTATGGGGGAAAGCGTGCACGAGCACGTAAACTCAGCCCTTGGTTTTTGTGTCGTATGGAGCTTAACGCATCATAACGCACAGCACAAGGAGGTTTTTCAGTAACTCGTAATGGCAGCGCTATGGAAAGTGAGATACCGCTAATTTTTTTGCGTTATTTACGCACCCGGTATAGCGCAAAACTTGTAATCTAGGTGATAGTTATTTAAAAGGAAAGCTGCAGGAGAGACTGCAGAAAGTTAAAGTACATTTTAAAGAGTATTAATACAGCACTGCATTTAACCCTCTTATGATGTATAAATGACAATGCTTACTATGGGCTAGACTATGAGTGCTTTTACATTAAACAATTACAAAGTCCCCCCTAAAAGTAAAACCTCCCACCCAACCAACCCCCCAAACTAAAAAACCTAAGTCTAAAAAAATCCTAAACTACCCATTGCCCCTAAAGGGGCATTTATATTGGCATTGCCTTTAAAAGGGCATTCAGCTCTTTTACTGCCCTTAAAAGGGCATTTAGCTCTTTTACTGCCCATCCCTAATCTAAAAAAAAAAACACCCCAAAAAAAACCTAACACTAACCCCAGGAAATCTACTCACGGTTCCTGAAGTCCGGACATCCATCTTCATCCAGGCAGCGAGAAGTCTTCATCCATGCGGCATCTTCTATCTTCATCCTGGTGTCGCAGAGCTGTGGAGGCGCGGAGCCAATAGGATTTCAGTAGCTCTCATCCTATTGGCTGATTTGAAAATGTCAGCCAATAGGAATGCAAGGTACCCCATATTTAAACGGGTTCCTTACATTCAAGCTTCAGTGTACAGCGTTGACCGTATGAAGAGGATCCTCCACGCTAGATATCCGCGCCGCCGGCAAAGATGCTCCATGCCTCTACAGCTCCGAGGCACCGGGATGAAGAAAGAAGATGCCCCCGCGATGGATCAAGATGTTGCAGCCTGGATGAAGACTTAATTTTTTCGTAGTATTAGGTTTATTTAAAATTTGTCATTTAGTATTTTTAATTGGTAGTTTTTTTTATTTTAGAATAGTTGTGTTAGGTTAATTTTAGTTTAATCTTATTTATTTTTTAATTCACAGGTAAGTTTTTATTTATTTTAAGATAGTTATATTGTAACTTTTAATTTAAAGTTAGGAGGGTGTTAGGTTTAGGGGTTAATAGTTTAATTTAGTGTTTTGTGATGTGGGGGGCCGGCGGTTTAGGGGTTAATAGATTTAGTTTATTAGTTACAACGTGGGGGGCTGGCGGTTTAGGGGTTAATAGGTTTAGTTTACTAGTTACGATGTGGGGTCTGGCACTTTAGGGGTTAATAGGTTAAGTTTATTAGTTACGATGTGGGGGGCGGTGGTTTAGGGGTTAATAGGTTTAGTTTATTAGGTGCGATGTAAGGGGTTGTCGGTTTACTTTAATACTTTATTATAGTGTTGGCGACGGCAGTTTAGGCATTAATAGGTTTAATATAGTAGTAGCGATGTGGGTGGGCGGCGAAGTAGGGCTTAATACGTTTATTAATTGTGATGTAGGGTGTGGCGGTTTAGAGGTAAATAGGTTTATTTAGTGTTGGTGATGTTGGGGAGCGGCGGATTAGGGGTTAATAGCTTTATATAGGTGTCGGCGATGTCGGGCGGCGGTTTAGGGGTTAATCATTTTATTTAGTGTCAGAGATGTCGAGGGCGGCGGTTTAGGGGTTAATAAGTTTAGTGTCAGCGATGTCAGGGGCAGCAGTTTAGGGGTTAATAGGTTTATTTAGAGTCGGTGATGTCGGAGCGGCAGTTTAGGGGTTAATCACTTTATTTAATGTCAGGGAGCGGCAGATTAGGGGTGTTTAGACTAGGGGTTTATGTTAGGTTTAAACGTAATTTTCTTTTCCCCATAGACATCAATGGGGTTGCGTTACGGCGATTTGCCATTCCGCAATTGCAGGTGTTAGTTTTTTCTAACACTTTCTCCCCTTCGATGTCAAAGTGTAATACTTTGTAATATTATAGCATTTTCTTCTAAAACGTCTATGGGGGAAAGCGTGCACGAGCACGTAAACTCAGCCCTTGGTTTTTGTGTCGTATGGAGCTTAACGCATCATAACGCACAGCACAAGGAGGTTTTTCAGTAACTCGTAATGGCAGCGCTATGGAAAGTGAGATACCGCTAATTTTTTTGCGTTATTTACGCACCCGGTATAGCGCAAAACTTGTAATCTAGGTGATAGTTATTTAAAAGGAAAGCTGCAGGAGAGACTGCAGAAAGTTAAAGTACATTTTAAAGAGTATTAATACAGCACTGCATTTAACCCTCTTATGATGTATAAATGACAATGCTTACTATGGGCTAGACTATGAGTGCTATTTATCGCTGCCACTTGTGTGTTAACTACGCTCAACTTCGGCTTTTTACGCACATCGAGTACCACACGTATTACAAGTTGAAAATAAAAAGCTGTAATTAAAATATCATAACCACGTTAATGTATTACCCCCAGAGACTTCAATGGTGCAAAAGGCTGGAAAAAAAACACCCAACAAGTTGCAAAAACACAATCACGTTTAACAAAGTGCGCTGACCTGACCTCAAATATAAATATTTCACATTCCAATGTTCTTCACATAGAAGAATATGTTCTTTACTCATACATACATATTTCTATATATATTTGATGTTTTTTTGGTAAAATATATATCTATACCTATACACACAGTTAAACACTTTAATAAATATGAATATTGCATAAATATGATTTTTCATGTTTTCATCTACTCGACTGCTATATGTCTGTTAATACATATTTACAAATATAAATACATATGTAGACACACACACATATATATATATATATATATATATATACACACACAGTATATATATATATATATACACACACAGTATATATATATATATATATATATATATATATATATATATATATATATATGGTAAAGGAGGTCAAATCAGTACCTTTAGAAGAGGTCTTAATCAGTGGGAGTCACAGGAACTTTTTAGTGTGGTTCACTCAGTAGTCACAACATAGAATTCCCTGATGCGTTTCGAAGGGTTAACCTTCTTTATCAGAGGGGATTCTGTTCAGTTGACTAGAAAGTTCATGTGACTTCCACTGACACATTTGTTTGTGTAATCCGCCCAGGGCCGGTGCTAAGATTTTTGGCCACACAGGCGAGGATACATTTTGTCGCCCCCCCCCCCCCCAAATTACATCCCATCCCATTGCTAGTTGAAGACATAGGAAACCCTACATCATGATTCAGACAGAGCATGACATTTTAAGCAACTTTCTAATTAACTCATATTATTAATTTTCTTCGTTCTCTTGGTATCTGTATTTGAAAAGCAGGAATGTAAGCTTAGGAGCCAGACCATTTTTTGTTCAGCACCTGGGTAGCGCTTGCTGATTGGTGGCTAAATTCAAATCAAACAGTGGTAGTGCTGCATAGCAAACAAACAGTGGTACTACATCTATATCTACACATCTATAATATAAACACTGAAATTATATTAACAGTGGCACACTGACCTCTTCTTCAATCCTGATGTAAGTGAAATCACAATAAGTGCTTGATATGGTAAAATTAAATAATACAGAAATTCTAATTCTAATCCACCATCTTTATATATATATATATATATATATATATATATATATATATATATATGTATATAAATATATATAGGTATATAAATATATATATATATGTATATAAATATATATAGGTATATAAATATATATATGTAAGTAAATATATAGGTATATATATGTAGGTATATATATGTATATATACGTATATGTATATATATATATATATATATATATATATATATACAGCCAAAAACAGAAAGCACTTCAGAAGTCTTGTTAATTTTATCACCTTTAATAGTGAACGTTTTTGGGCTACAAACAGCCCGTCCTCAAACTTACAAGGTTAGCAAACACTTACCACCCCACTGTGTTATAGACCGCCACCAAGACCAAGTGCGCCACGCTCTCCGCGGTGGATGCGTCGCCCCTAGCGAGTGACGTCATCGCCCGCGGCAACGTGCAAAAAACTAAAAAAGGGCAAAGACAACAGTAAGATATGCGGGCATAGAGATAAAAAATTCTAAGCACTATAATAATACAGTAATATGCATTACAGGAGGCAAACTGGTAGATATATAACAAAAGTAGTTAAAACAAAAAAAGTAGTTAAGACAAAAAAAACTACCAGAAACAACGGTTGGTAACTGATAAACAATAAAGTTACCTGGAAAATACCTCAAAAATGCAAAGAACTAATGCATAAACGACTATGGGGCTCCACCAAACAAATAGGATTACCAATCTGGTAAATAATTTTATAATAAGCACTTATGTAATAAACATTAGAGTGGAGTCGCATACCCGGACAGTCAGAGAAGAAAAAGCAAATGATATTTATTATTTCTAAATATAAATAAATCCTGGCTCTCATTAATAAACAGCAATGCAGAATGTTCATGGACTCCCCATGGATACATCATTCAACCCTGGATACGGGTCATAGAAACACCTGCCAATCCAGCTGTGTATTTAGACCATAAGGTACCAGTGTATTTAATTCGAAAGTCCATTTCGCTTCTCTTTGTAGAAGTAATCGGTTTCTGTCACCCCCTCTGGGTAGTGGTGGTACATGGTCTATGATCGTATATTTCAGATCCATGATGCTGTGATGATGTTCCAGAAAATGTCTGGCCACTGGTTGCTCAGACGCACCCTTGTTAAGTGCCAACTTGATTGCAGATCTGTGGTTTGCCATCCGAGTGCGTAAGTCATCACAAGTTTTTCCTACATAATAAAGCCCGCAAATACAGTGCAGAAGATACACTATATACGTGGTAGTGCATGTCAGGCGGAATTTGTGTTTATAAATTTTTCGTTTATGTGGATGGGTAAAACTTGATCCAGTGATTAACCCCCCACAGGTTGTACAACCTAGACATCGGAACACCCCAGGTTTTTTAATATCCAGCCATATTGAAGACTTGTAACTGTGTATGGGGTCAGTTTTAATAAGCCAGTCCCGTAGAGACCTAGATCTCTTGAAACCCACTCTTGGGGGATCAGCCTTATACAAAGGTAATGATCTGTCTGTCTTAATAATGTCCCAATGTTTGTTTAGTATGTCCTTTAGGGGGCCTTTATCACCTGTAAATGTTGTGATGAATGTCATCCTATTGTCCACCTGCTTAGCTGTACAGGTGCTGTCCTGACACACCTGGGCACGTTGTTCCATGAGTAATTTATCCGGATAGCTCCTGGCTTCAAATCGTTGCATCATCTCAGTGAGTTGCTCTTCTCTTTTTTCTTTTTCAGAATTATTTCTCACCACCCGGAGCAGTTGAGATTTGGGCAATGCTCTCTTCAACAGGGGAGGATGGCAACTAGTGTAATGTAGCAAGGAGTTTCTGTCCGTCTCCTTTCTATATAAGGTGGACTGAATCCTGCCATTGCTGATGTATAGTCTTACATCTAAGAAGTCGATCTGTCTTTTGCTGGTAGTCATTTTGAATTTCAATGCCAAGTTGGCTCGATTAAGCTGCTGAAACCATTCATCCAGACTAGCTGCTGTCCCAGACCAGATCAGGAACAGGTCATCTATATATCGCTTAAAAAAAGCGAATATTCTTGACCTTGAATAGCTCTGTGCCAAATTCCTCGAAGTGGGCCATGAATAAATTGGCGTACGATGGGGCCATATTAGACCCCATCGCCGTACCCTTCAACTGTAGAAAGAAAGATTGTTCAAAGCGAAAGTAATTGGTGGTTAAACAAAATTCCAATAATTGCCCAATTATCTCAGGAGGAGGTCCAATGTATGGAAATCTGCATAGATGAAATAAAACAACAAGTAACCCCTCATCATGAGGGATTACAGTATACAAGCTAGTCACGTCTAGTGTGACTAGCCATATATCATCTTCCACCTCCCCAAATTGCTTGAGCATCTCCAGTAATGCCATGGAGTCCCTCAAATATGATGGTGTATGGTATACCAGCGGTTTTAGGAATCTGTCCACTAAAGTGGCTATAGGCTGTTGTATGGACCCTATTGATGATACAATGGGCCTTCCAGGAGGGGGTGAAATCCCCTTATGTATTTTGGGGAGAGTATACAGGACTGGGGTTCTCGGGTATGGGACCACCAAATAAAGATAGGTGTCTTTATTGATGAAGCCTTGTTCATAAATCAATTTGATGTATGTGTCAAGTTGTTTCTTGAATATCTGTGTGGGGTCATGTGGAAGCGGTCTGTACGTGTCACCATCCGCAAGCTGTGATATAATCTCTGTCCTATAGTCCTTATAGTTAAGAATAACCACTGCCCCACCTTTGTCAGCTTCACGTATGATTAGATCTTTATTCTCAGCAAGATTTTTTAAGGTTTTCCAATCGTCCTTCGAAAAGTTATTAAACGTCTCCTTCTGCTGTAGTGACAATGAGTGATTCACATCCTCCTGTAGTCGTCGCGTAAAGGTGTTTATACTAGCGTTACCAAAATGAGGAGTATAAGTAGATTTTTTCTTTAATTGACTTTGGTCAGTCTCAGTTTCTCCAAATTTTTCTTTCAAGGATAATAATCTCTGGAATTTCTTGGTATCAATATAAAAATCAAAAGGGTCAGTTCTGGAAGTTGGAACAAAAGTGAGTCCCTTATTTAATATCTTAATTTCAGAGTCATTGAGGGGGTAATCACTCAGATTAACTACTATGTTGTTATTCCTCATTATTTCTGTATTGGTGGTTTTCCTCTTATACCCACCTCTCCTGATCCTCTCCCTCTTCCTCTTCCCCTGTAGTTTTTTGAACGTGTTGTTACCCCTTTAGGGTGTTGTATCTCTTGAGAGGGATTTTGTGCTGGTTCTGTGTCAGAGCCTGAACCAGACCCTGAACTTTCAATAGTAGTTAAATCCTGGGATTTATAATAGCGTGGTCGTCTCCTCCTGGCAATATGTTGTCTTTGTCTCTCACTGGCAGACAATTGCCATAAATAGACACGTTTGTCTCTGAAGTCGCTGATAACAGCTTCCAATTTCTTGTTTTTAAATTGTATCAGGTCAGTTAGGTGGAAGATGATATATGGCTAGTCACACTAGACGTGACTAGCTTGTATACTGTAATCCCTCATGATGAGGGGTTACTTGCTGTTTTATTTCATCTATGCAGATTTCCATACATTGGACCTCCTCCTGAGATAATTGGGCAATTATTGGAATTTTGTTTAACCACCAATTACTTTCGCTTTGAACAATCTTTCTTTCTACAGTTGAAGGGTACGGCGATGGGGTCTAATATGGCCCCATCGTACGCCAATTTATTCATGGCCCACTTCGAGGAATTTGGCACAGAGCTATTCAAGGTCAAGAATATTCGCTTTTTTAAGCGATATATAGATGACCTGTTCCTGATCTGGTCTGGGACAGCAGCTAGTCTGGATGAATGGTTTCAGCAGCTTAATCGAGCCAACTTGGCATTGAAATTCAAAATGACTACCAGCAAAAGACAGATCGACTTCTTAGATGTAAGACTATACATCAGCAATGGCAGGATTCAGTCCACCTTATATAGAAAGGAGACGGACAGAAACTCCTTGCTACATTACACTAGTTGCCATCCTCCCCTGTTGAAGAGAGCATTGCCCAAATCTCAACTGCTCCGGGTGGTGAGAAATAATTCTGAAAAAGAAAAAAAGAGAAGAGCAACTCACTGAGATGATGCAACGATTTGAAGCCAGGAGCTATCCGGATAAATTACTCATGGAACAACGTGCCCAGGTGTGTCAGGACAGCACCTGTACAGCTAAGCAGGTGGACAATAGGATGACATTCATCACAACATTTACAGGTGATAAAGGCCCCCTAAAGGACATACTAAACAAACATTGGGACATTATTAAGACAGACAGATCATTACCTTTGTATAAGGCTGATCCCCCAAGAGTGGGTTTCAAGAGATCTAGGTCTCTACGGGACTGGCTTATTAAAACTGACCCCATACACAGTTACAAGTCTTCAACATGGCTGGATATTAAAAAACCTGGGGTGTTCCGATGTCTAGGTTGTACAACCTGTGGGGGGTTAATCACTGGATCAAGTTTTACCCATCCACATAAACGAAAAATTTATAAACACAAATTCCGCCTGACATGCACTACCACGTATATAGTGTATCTTCTGCACTGTATTTGCGGGCTTTATTATGTAGGAAAAACTTGTGATGACTTACGCACTCGGATGGCAAACCACAGATCTGCAATCAAGTTGGCACTTAACAAGGGTGCGTCTGAGCAACCAGTGGCCAGACATTTTCTGGAACATCATCACAGCATCATGGATCTGAAATATACGATCATAGACCATGTACCACCACTACCCAGAGGGGGTGACAGAAACCGATTACTTCTACAAAGAGAAGCGAAATGGACTTTCGAATTAAATACACTGGTACCTTATGGTCTAAATACACAGCTGGATTGGCAGGTGTTTCTATGACCCGTATCCAGGGTTGAATGATGTATCCATGGGGAGTCCATGAACATTCTGCATTGCTGTTTATTAATGAGAGCCAGGATTTATTTATATTTAGAAATAATAAATATCATTTGCTTTTTCTTCTCTGACTGTCCGGGTATGCGACTCCACTCTAATGTTTATTACATAAGTGCTTATTATAAAATTATTTACCAGATTGGTAATCCTATTTGTTTGGTGGAGCCCCATAGTCGTTTATGCATTAGTTCTTTGCATTTTTGAGGTATTTTCCAGGTAACTTTATTGTTTATCGGTTACCATGACAACCGTTGTTTCTGGTAGTTTTTTTGTCCTAACTACTTTTTTTGTTTTAACTACTTTTGTTATATATCTACCAGTTTGCCTCCTGTAATGCATATTACTGTATTATTATAGTGCTTAGAATTTTTTATCTCTATACCCGCATATCTTACTGTTGTCTTTGCCCTTTTTTAGTTTTTTGCACGTTGCCGCGGGCGATGACGTCACTCGCTAGGGGCGGCGCATCCACCGCGGAGAGCGTGGCGCACTTGGTCTTGGTGGCGGTCTATAACACAGTGGGGTGGTAAGTGTTTGCTAACCTTGTAAGTTTGAGGACGGGCTGTTTGTAGCCCGAAAACGTTCACTATTAAAGGTGATAAAATTAACAAGACTTCTGGAGTGCTTTCTGTTTTTGGCTGTACTTTGCTTTTGCTAGCACCCGAAGCTGTTGTGTGAGGAGGATCTGGAGTGCACTTTGCCTGTATATATATATATATATATATATATATATATATATATATATATGTATATATATATATATATATATATAAAATACCGTCCAATGTAAACATGCAATAGATACTCCTGGAAAAACGGATGCACTCTCAGGTCTTTTAGTGAAGAAAATAAACAATCTTTAATGGAACGTTTTCAGGGACTTCCTCCCCATCATCCCCTGAAAACGTTCCATTAAAGAATGTTTATTTTCTACACTAAAAGACCTGAGAGTGCATCCGTTTTTCCAGGAGTATATATATATATATATATATATATATATATATATATGTATATATATATATATATATATATATATATATATATATATATATATATATATATATATATGTATATATATATATATATATATATGTATATATATATATATGTATGTATATATGTATATATATATATATATACACACACACATATATATATACATACACACACACACATATATATATACACACATATATATATATATATATATATACATATATATATATATATATATATATATATATATATATATATATATATATATATATATATACATATATATATATACATATACACACATATATATATATACTCCTGGAAAAACGGATGCACTCTCAGGTCTTTTAGTGAAGAAAATAAACAATCTTTAATGGAACGTTTAAATGCAGGGTTAAATGCAGTGCTGTATTAATACTCTTTGAAATGTACTTTAACTTTCTGCAGTCCCTCTGGCAGCTTTCCTTTTAAATGACTATCACCTAGATTACGAGTTTTGCGCTATACCGGGTGCATCAAATTGGTCTGCATGGCTGTCGTCCCTAAAGATGATGCACAAGAAAGCACGCAAACAGTTTGCTGAAGACAAGCATACTAAGGACATAGATTACTGGAACCATGTCTTGTGGTCCAATGAGATTTAGACATAAATGGCTTAGACATTAATGTCTGTGTGTTGATTTATTTTGAGGGGACAGCAAATTTACACTGTTGTACAGGCTGTACTGTTGTACAGGCTGAAGACTTCAATCGGATGGAAGACCTCTTCTGCCCCGCTTGGATGAAGACTTCTACCGGATGGAGGACCTCTTCTTGCTCCGCTTGGATGAAGAATTTGGCTCGGCTGGGTGAAGACGACTCAAGGTAGGGAGATCTTCAGGGGCTTAGTGTTAGGTTTATTTAAGGGGGGTTTGGGTTAGATTAGGGGTATGTGGGTGGTGGGTTGTAATGTTGGGGGGGGGTATTGTATGTTTTTTTTACAGGCAAAAGAGCTGAATTTCTTGGGGCATGCCCCGCAAAAGGCCCTGTTCAGGGCTGGTAAGGTAAAAGAGCTTTGAACTTTAGTAATTTAGAATAGGGTAGGGCATTTTTTATTTTGGGGGTCTTTGTTATTTTATTAGGGGGCTTAGAGTAGGTGTAATTAGTTTAAAATTGTTGTAATATTTTTCTAATGTTTGTAAATATTTTTTTATTTTTTGTAACTTAGTTCTTTTTTATTTTTTGTACTTTAGTTATTTTATTTCATTGTATTTATTTGTAGGAATTGTATTTAATTTATTTATTGATAGTGTAGTGTTAGGTTTAATTGTAGATAATTATAGGTATTTTATTTAATTAATTTATTGATAGTGTAGTGGTAGGTTTAATTTTAACTTAGGTTAGGATTTATTTTACAGGTAAATTTGTAATTATTTTAACTATTTTAGCTATTAAATAGTTCTTAACTATTTAATAGCTATTGTACCTGGTTAAAATAAATACAAAGTTACCTGTAAAATAAATATTAATCCTAAAATAGCTATAATATCATTATAATTTATATTGTAGCTATATTAGGATTTATTTTACAGGTAAGTATTTAGCTTTAAATAGGAATAATTTATTTAATAAGAGTTAATTAATTTCGTTAGATTAAAATTATATTTAATTTAGGGGGGTGTTAGTGTTAGGGTTAGACTTAGCTTTAGGGGTTAATACATTTATTAGAATAGCGGTGAGCTCCAGTCGGCAGATTAGGGGTTAATAATTGAAGTTAGGTGTCGGCGATGTTAGGGAGGGCAGATTAGGGGTTAATACTATTTATTATAGGGTTAGTGAGGCGGATTAGGGGTTAATAACTTTATAATAATAGCGCTGCGGTCCGCTCGGCAGATTAGGGGTTAATAAGTGTAGGCAGGTGGAGGCGACGTTGTGGGGGGCAGATTAGGGGTTAATAAATATAATATAGGGGTCGGCGGTGTTAGGGGCAGCAGATTAGGGGTACATAGGGATAATGTAAGTAGCGGCGGTTTACGGAGCTGCAGATTAGGGGTTAAAAATAATATATAGGGGTCAGCGATAGCGGGGGCGGCAGAATAGGGGTTAATAAGTGTAAGGTTAGGGGTGTTTAGACTCGGGGTACATGTTAGAGTGTTAGGTGCAGACGTAGGAAGTGTTTCCCCATAGGAAACAATGGGGCTGCGTTAGGAGCTGAACGCGGCTTTTTTGCAGGTGTAAGGTTTTTTTTCAGCTCAAACAGCCCCATTGTTTCCTATGGGGGAATCGTGCACGAGCACGTTTTTGAGGCTGGCCGCGTCCATAAGCAACTCTGGTATCGAGAGTTGAAGTTGCGTTAAATATGCTCTACGCTCCTTTTTTGGAGCCTAACGCAGCCATTCTGTGGACTCTCAATACCAGAGTTATTTTAAAGGTGCGGCCAGAAAAAAGCCAGCGTTAGCTACGCGGGTCGTTACAGACAAAACTCTAAATCTAGCCGTAAGTGTTTACACTGTTATACAAAAAGATAACTTCTTACTGAGTGATAAACAATTCTTTGGGCAAGTTTTCAATGTTGCTGATAATTGGCATGTGTAAAACGGTAAAAATATTGCTACGCAAAATCCTGCACCGTCTTTTGTTTTATACGCAATTTACATACATTTGCATTACATTTTACAAGCTTGGGGAAAACTTGACTGAGTATCCATAGCTATTGTATAGTCCACCAGTTTTGGGTGGGACAGAAATTTACATGTGTATATGTATTTAATAGCTACATACGTGATATCTTGTATCGCTAACAAAATCTGTAGAAAACGCAAGACAACAGAAACCACAACTGTTTAGCAATCCTGTTCTTAAAGTCTTTTTATTTTATACTTGTATTTTCATTATTGTAATTTGCAGTAATGCTATCGTTTTAAAGCAGTTTCCTTTAAAAAAAATGTTGCTGTTGAGATAAGGATTTAAATTGCTGTTCCATCTTGTTTGTTGGTGATTAAGATCTTTTGCACATGGAATGTTCAAAAATCGTGTTTTGAATAATCCTAATTTACAATATCTAAACATTGTTTTGCCAATGGTAAACCGTTAATGTTTGCAAATGATCACTTTAAAGACCCTATAGATTTTATTGGGAGCTGAAAATGGTAAACTGAGGACGATATTTAGGAAACACTATTCTGTGCTAATCTGGCGAGATTATCTAAGAAGTCCGTCAGTGCTGCAAGGTCCCTAAAATTATTTTAGAAAGGCAAGTTTTATCTTGAGAGCTGATTATCTAGCCATGCAGGGTTCTGTAAGTAAAGAGAGGCACATACATTGCAAGATAATGCTCAATATCTCCTTCCCTCCAAAGATTTTTTGTGATTTCTTTCCATACTGGAATGTTTTTGATCATCAGTTTGAGAACTTGTAGCTTCAATATGAAAAGGCTATATTTTCACTTTCCAGCAAGCTGCTTTCTATAGAAAGTAATGGAGCTGTATGGAAAGCAGCACCCCTGACAGCTGTAAGAAAAGGTGACAAGGGCACAAGGAATAGCTTTGTTTAGTCCAGTTTTCTGGTGCAAAATTGTTTACTAAAGAAGAAAGACACAGGTAACTGCACTTTGCAATACTTTTAATGGAAAACTCAAAAGCCTGTTGTAGAGGATCCGGCAGAGTTAGGGTTAATCATTGCAGATGTTTTTTGCGGTTAGAGCTCTTTAAGACAGAGGCATCAACAATAAGGCTTATTGTGGTAGTGAGCATAGTTAGGGTTAGGATTTAATCTGATGAGGTGGTTGTAGTGTAGATTTACTGGCCAGTAACACTGGTACTTATATGATATAGGTACTAGAGGCTGGAGCCAGATTATCTTTACCAAGCTGCACATTGTAACCAGCTATAAGGAGCCATAATAACAGTGCTCAACTGCACGTTCACATAAAATTATAGTAATTCAACTGTAATCCTGTTGCATAAATGGAGGAGCAAAAAATAGCGGTTGCAGTGTTTCCTATACTAACTCATTTTCTGCAACAGGACTAAGATTTTGTGAATCAAACTTTGAGCAATGTATAGTTATACACCAAACTCAGTGTAAAACATCCTCTGCTAGATACTCAAAAGGGCCTAAAACATCTCACAGATCTCACTGTTTCATTTTGCAGACATGAACAACAATAAAAATTCTAGACCAAGCCAAGCTCTATATGAATTTGAACATCACAATTACAAATAATATACTGGTAAATTAAGTGTCTGTAATTTCACCAGATTTGATCTTTTGCTCCAAAGAGAACATCTCAGTAAAGAAAGAAGATTAATTATCTAAATGAAATTCTGACTGTTCAGCTAAGATTAAAAACTGAACTGCAATGGATGCAATGTTCTCTGTTAACTAGAGAAAAGGAAATTAAAGTGAAGATCAATTTAAATGAATCGGTGCCCGGTTTTTAATATTCCTATTAAAAACAAGGGTACTTTAATTCATCAAAATTGACATTTCACTTGTTTTCTTCAAAAACTTACCTTTTAATCCTGACAGCCGCTGCAGCGCTTCCTCCACCACCGCAGAACCGCTGTGGCGAGGACCGCCCACAAACATAAAGACCAACCTGTCAACGACAGGAAAAGTCCAGGGACAGAGTCCCACTCCCCCCTTGAACAAGAGGGAAGAAAACAACCAGCCAGAAACACGGGCAGAGTCCCACCAAAACCAGAGGAACCCGAACCCAGAAGCCAATTCCCAAGGGTATCTCCATCCCTGAACCAGGGACTAACTCCAAGGAAAGACTGAGGACAAAGGAACCTTGCCCACCAGACACAGAACTCGACACAAGAGTCAAAACGAGCCAGCCCCCAAAAGGAGCAGAGACTACCCAAGGAGCAATCTCGGGACCCAACAGCCGATGCTGTTGTGTAAGCTATGAGGACAAAGCGAGCCATACCAAGGCTCTCCACAGGAATGCTGACTCAAGGTCAGAGCCCAACAGACTCCAAAGGAAGTCCAGAAGACAGTCCCACACAGAAACAATGGCCCCAAACAACCAGAAGAAGGGACCAGACTCTCTAAATGAGAGAAAATGAAGAACCCCTTCCAGGCGCAACCCGAATATTGGAGTCCTTTCCCAGATTCGCGAGAGACCTGAAGGAAGAGGACGTCACAGAGAGTCTTCCATGAACTGAAACCTCAAGTCGAACAAGACCTGAGCCAGACCCCAAAACATAGGTCAGGGGAAAGCTCGCACGCAGTCCCCCACTACCATAAATTGTGTAGTCGAGTTTCCCGCATGTGGGAAATCGCAGGGGTCAGCAGGCTCGGGGTGCAATGACCAGCCTCGCCCTGGGAGAGCCACCTTAGTGATCATGGCTAAGACTCCCCTCAGAAATTCCGGTCCAACACTCCTCAACCGAGGAAGTAACCCGCAAAAAAAGGGAAATCTAGAAAACCCTGAGAAAAAGGACTGCGAAAAACACAGAACCGATCTCAAGACGATAGAACCCTCGACACAGAGTCAAATTACGCAACATTCAGGAATTAGGGACACGTTTGCCCCCGACCCAAAGAGGGTGGAATAGAAATCTGGAAAAAAACAGAACCAGAACCGAATTCCTGCCAGAGGAGACCTCTAGCAACAGCGGAGAGGCAAACCAGCCCCCCCCGAGTGGCAAGCCACAGGCTAGCCACCCAACAGCACAGCTGCTGTATCACAGAGAATGCAGGCAGAAACCCGTTATCTCTCGCAAACCAATCAAGCGCCCCACCGCTAATCCACGAAGGGATCAGAGAAAAGCGGCACGAAACGAGGTCCAGAGACCTGAGGAGCCTAAACCCCCCCAAGACCAAGGCCCAAAACCGACCTAGCGGAGAAGGCCCCTCACCCCCAAACAGGAGACAGAAGCGACGCGGCGGAAAACCACAGACAGAAGCCCCGGGAATAGATTGGCACCCAATCTCTCCTCGATGTAGATGTATAGTGTAGTTTGTGAAAACAAACAATATAACAAAAAAACAAAACAAACATTTAAGGTCCCGCCCGACCCGCCAGGCGCAACATGCGTCACTGACAACTTAACAAGGTGCACCCAAAACTCTGGACCTAACAAGTCCGTGAACAACTTCATTGGGAGCAATAAAAAGCAAGTCCATCCCAGAAATTCCCAAAGGAATGATCAAATAAAAATTATCCTAACCGGATGAAAGAAAATAGGGCAGCCCGAAGGCATCCGCCAAAATAAAAAATCTGGGGAAAAACATGAGCGAACGACAGGAGATAATCCACTTAGTCTAGCTCGACGCACTATTCGAGGACTGCACATTCCTTGACTGATAAAGAAGAGGATCCCTCAATAAGTCAAAAAGACGATGTAGTAGGACGCGCAGCCATGCGATCCAATAACAAATGGTTCAACATGGAGGAATATTCACCCCCGGGGGAAACTGCATAGACCCACCCGAAGCCTGAACACCCGGGATAGTTGGGCAGGAACACAACCGGGCAGAAACCTCTGGATCCTGCAGGCGAACCAGCGCCATTAAGACATTGAAGCGGAACTGACCTGCCATCTCCAGGGGAAACAAATCACCCTGAGCGGAGGGAAAATCAACATTAGGGTTACCCGCAAATGTAGTGGAAGGGTGCTGTTGGCAATCCGCCGAATGAGGGACAGAGTCCCCTGAGGCTGATGGCTCAGTGGTCCCCTGGTTCCCCCAGCCTGAGGAAACAGGCACAATAGACAGGACTGATAGACCTGTGACAGATCAGAAACTACAACAGTCTCAGCTTCAGAATCCTCCATGGTCAAAACCAAAGAGGAAAAACAAAATTTATGCTTACCTGATAAATTTATTTCTCTTGTGGTGTATCCAGTCCACAGATTCATCCATTACTTGTGGGATATTCTCCTTCCCAACAGGAAGCTGCAAGAGGATCACCCACAGCAGAGCTGTCTATATAGCTCCTCCCCTAACTGCCACCTCCCAGTCATTCGACCGAAGACAAGCAAGAGAAAGGAGAAACTATAGGGTGCAGTGGTGACTGTAGTTTAAAAATAAAAAACAACTGCCTTAAAATGACAGGGCGGGCCGTGGACTGGATACACCACAAGAGAAATAAACTTATCAGGTAAGCATAAATTTTGTTTTCTCTTGTAAGGTGTATCCAGTCCATGGATTAATCCATTACTTGTGGGATACCAATACCAAAGCTATAGGACACGGATGAAGGGAGGGACAAGGCAGGCGCTTAAACGGAAGATACCACTCCCAAAAATAGCCTCCGAAGAAGCAAAAGTATCAAATTTGTAGAATTTAGAAAAAGTATGAAGCGAAGTCGCCGCCTTACAAATCTGTTCAACAGAAGCCTCATTTTTAAAAGCCCATGTGGAAGCCACCGCTCTAGTGGAATGAGCTGTAATTCTTTCAGGAGGCTGCTGGCCAGCAGTCTCATAAGCTAAGAGGATTATACTTCTTAACCAAAAAGAAAGAGAAGTTGCTGAAGCCTTTTGGCCTTTCCTCTGTCCAGAGTAGACAACAAAAAATGCAGATGTTTGACGAAAATCTTTAGTAGCTTGTAAATTAAACTTTAAAGCACGAACCACGTCAAGATTGTGTAATAGATGTTTCTTCTTTGAAGAAGGATTAGGACACAGTGACGGAACAACAATCTCCTGATTGATATTCTTATTAGATACCACCTTAGGAAGAAACCCAGGTTTGGTACGCAATACTACCTTATCTGCATGGAAGATCAGATAAGGGGAATCACACTGCAAGGCAGATAACTCTGAAACTCTTCGAGCCGAAGAGATAGCTACCAAAAACAGAACTTTCCAAGATAAAAGCTTGATATCTATGGAATGCAGAGGTTCAAACGGAACCCCTTGAAGAACTTTAAGAACTAAATTTAAACTCCATGGCGGAGCAAGAGGTTTAAACACAGGCTTAATTCTAACTAAAGCCTGACAAAACACCTGAACGTCTGGAACATCTGCCAGACGCTTGTGCAAAAGAATAGACAGAGCAGAAATCTGTCCCTTTAAGGAACTAGCTGACAATCCCTTCTCCAATCCTTCTTGGAGAAAAGATAATATCCTGGGAATCCTGACTTTACTCCATGAGTAACTCTTGGATTCACACCAATGAAGATATTTACACCATATCTTATGATAGATTTTCCTGGTGACAGGCTTTCGAGCCTGAATTAAGGTATCAATGACCGACTCGGAAAAACCACGCTTTGATAAAATCAAGCATTCAATCTCCAAGCCATCAGACGCAGAGAAATTAGATTTGGATGTTTGAAGGGACCTTGAAGTAGAAGGTCCTGCCTCAGCGGCAGAGTCCATGGTGGAAAGGATGACATGTCCACCAGATCTGCATACCAAGTCCTGCATGGCCATGCAGGAGCTATCAAAATCACCTAAGCTCTCTCCTGCTTGATCTTGGCAATCAGACGAGGGAGCAGAGGAAATGGTGAAAACACATAAGCCAGGTTGAAGGACCAGGGAGCTGCAAGAGCATCTATCAGCGCTGCCTGGGGATCCCTTGACCTGGACCTGTAACAAGGAAGTTTGGCATTCTGACGAGATGCCATGAGATCCAGTTCTGGTTTGCCCCATAGTTGAATCAGCTGGGCAAATACCTCCGGATGGAGCTCCCACTCCCCCGGATGAAAAGTCTGCCGACTTAGAAAATCCGCCTCCCAGTTCTCTACTCCTGGGATATGGATAGCTGAGAGATGGCAAGAGTGAACCTCTGCCCATAGAATTATCTTTGAAACCTCCAACATTGCCAGGGGGCTCCTTGTTCCCCCCTGATGGTTGATATAGGCTACAGTCGTGATGTTGTCTAAATGAAATCTGATGAACCTGACCGCAGCTAGCTGAGGCCAAGCCTGAAGAGCATTGAATATCGCTCTTAGTTCCAGAATGTTTATCGGAAGGAGTGCCTCCTCCTGAGTCCACGAGCCCTGAGCCTTCAGGGAGTTCCAGACTGCACCCCAGCCCAGAAGGCTGGCATCTGTCGTTACTATAGTCCAATCTGGCCTGCGGAAGCTCATCCCCTTGGACAGATGGACCCGAGATAGCCACCAGAGAAGAGAATCCCTGGTCTCTTGATCCAGATTTAGTAGAGGGGACAAATCTGTGTAATCCCCATTCCACTGACTGAGCATGCAAAGTTGCAGCGGTTTGAGATGTAGGCGGGCAAACGGTACTATGTCCATTGCCGCTACCATTAAACCGATTACTTCCATACACTGAGCCACTGAAGGACGAGAAGTGGAATAAAGAACACGGCAAGAGTCTAGAAGTTTTTACAATCTGGCCTTCGTTAGGTAAATCTTCATTTCTACCGAATCTATCAGAGTCCCTAGGAATGAAACTTTTGTTAGAGGTGATAGAGAACTCTTTTCTTCGTTCACCTTCCACCCATGGGACCTCAGAAATGCCAGAACAATGTCCGTATGGGACCTGGCGATTTGAAAAGTCGACGCCTGTATCAGAATGTCGTCTAACTAAGGGGCTACTGCTATACTCCACGGCCTTAGGACCGCTAGGAGGGACCCTAGAACCTTTGTAAAGATTCTTGGTGCCATGGCCAACCCGAAGGGAAGAGCCACAAACTGGTAGTGCCTGTCTAGAAAGGCAAACCTGAGAAAACGATGATGATCTTTGTGTATCGGGATGTGAAGATAAGCATCCTTTAAGCCTACGGTAGTCATATATTGACCCTCCAGGATCATAGGAAGGATGGTTCGAATAGTCTCCATCTTGAAGGATGGGACTCTGAGAAATTTCTTTAAGATCTTGAGATCTAAGATTGGTCTGAATGTTCCCTCTTTCTTGGGAACTACAAACAGATTTGAATAGAAGCCCTGCCCCTGTTCCTCCTGCGGAACTGGGTGGATCCCATAACTAGGAGGTCTTGAACACAATGTAAGAATGCCTCTCTCTTTATCTGGTTTGCAGATAAATGTGAGAGATGAAATCTCCCTTTTGGGGGAGAGGTTTTGAATTCCAGAAGATAACCCTTGGACACAATTTCCAATGCCCAGGGATCCTGGACATCTCTTGCCCAAGCCTGGGCGAAGAGAGAGAGTCTGCCCCCTACTAGATCCGTTTCCGGATCGGGGGCTGCTCCTTCATGCTGTCTTAGAGGCAGCAGCAGGCTTTTTGGCCTGTTTCCTCTTGTTCCAAGCCTGGTTAGGTCTCCAGACCGGCTTAGACTGGGCAAAAGTTCCCTCTTGTTTTGTGTTAGAGGAAGTTGAAGCTGCGCCACTCTTGAAGTTTCGAAAGGGATGAAAACTAGACTGTTTGGTCCTTAATTTGTTGGACCTATCTTGAGGAAGGGCGTGACCTTTTCCTCCAGTGATGTCAGAAATGATCTCCTTCAGTCCAGGCCTGAATAGGGTCTGTCCTATGAAGGGAATGTTGAGAAGTTTAGACTTTGAAGTCATGTCAGCTGACCAGGATTTAAGCCATAGCGCCCTACGCGCCTGAATAGCAAAACCTGAATTTTTAGCCGTTAGCTTGGGTAAATGAACAACGGCGTCAGAAACAAATGAATTGGCTAGCTTAAGAGCCTTAAGCTTGTCAATAATATCTTCCAACGGGGTTTCAACCTGTAGAGCCTCCTCTAGAGACTCAAACCAGAAAGCCGCAGCAGCAGTGACTGGGGCAATGCATGCAAGAGGCTGGAGAATAAAACCTTGTTGAATAAAAATTTTCTTAAGGAAACCCTCTAATTTTTTTATCCATTGGATCTAGAAAAGCACAACTGTCCTTGAAAGGGATAGTGGTACGCTTAGCTAGAGTAGAATCTGCTCCCTCCACCTTAGGGACCGTCTGCCATAAGTCCCGTGTAGCGGCGTCTATAGGAAATATCTTTTTAAAAACAGGAGGGGGAGAGAACGGTACACCTGGTCTATCCCATTCCTTAGTAATAATTTCAGAAAACCTCTTAGGGATTGGAAAAACATCAGTATAAGTAGGTACTGCATAGTATTTATCTAATCTACATAATTTCTCTGGGACTAAAATAGTGTCACAGTCGTCCAGAGTTGCTAAGACCTCCCTGAGCAATATGCGGAGGTGCTCAAGCTTACATTTAAATGTAGACATATCAGAATCAGGTTGAAGTATCTTCCCTGAATCAGAAAAATCACTCACAGATTGAAGCTCCCCTGCTTCAGCTTCAGTACATTGTGAGGGTGTATCAGACATAGCCACTAAAGCGTCAGAGAGCTCTGTATTTATTCTAGTCCCAGAGCTGTCTCGCTTTCCTTGCAATCCTGGCAGTTTAGATAATACCTCTGTAAGGGTATGATTCATAACTGCCGCCATGTCTTGCAAGGTATACGCAATGGGCGCGCTAGATGTACTTGGCGTCCCCTGAGCGGGATTTATAGGTTCTGACACGTGGGGAGAGTTAGACGGCATAACTTCCTCCTTGTCAATTTCTTCTGGTGATACATTTTTTTAAAGCCAGAATATGGTCTTTGTAATCTATAGTAAAATCAGTGCATTTGGTACACATTTTAAGAGGGGGTTCCACAATGGCTTCTAAACATAATGAACAAAGAGTTTCCACTATGTCAGACATGTTTAAACAGACTAGTAATGAGACCAGCAAGCTTGGAAAACACTTTAATAACTGTGAACAAGCAAAAAATAAAAACGGTACTGTGCCTTTAAGAGAAAAAAACAATCACAGAAACTGCAAAACAGTGAAAAAAGCAGTAAAATCTACGAAATTTTTACAGTGTGTATAATAGACTGAAATAGCATTGCACCCACTTGCAAATGGATGATTAACCCCTTAGTTTCAAAACTGGATCAAAAAAACCATCTAAACGTTTTTAAACAGTCACAAGCAACTGCCACAGCTCTACTGTGGCTCCTACCTGCCCATACAACGACTTTGGAAGGCACAAAAACCCTTTAGAGAGGTCCTATATGTTCAGGGGACTCCTTCAGGGAAGCTGGATGTCTCAAGCTGCAAAAACTACTGCGCAATTTAGGTGCGAAAATAGGCCCCTCCCAACCTGTACTCACAGTGAGAGGGCCTTAAAAAACTATCCCTAGGCAAAATCTAGTCAGCCATGTGGAAAACTGGGCCCCAGAATAAAGTTTTATCACCAAATTGTAATAAACGTTTATATACCTCAAGCAAACGTTATATCTATTCAGTAATGAGAGTAAATAACAAAAATATTACCCTTTACAGCAAGCATGATACCAGTCATTATTAAATCACTGTAATCAGGCTTACCTTAAATAAATCCGGTATTGTCAGCATTTTCTAGCCTCAGAGCAGGAGACCCTGCATGCTATTCCCCCAGCTGAAGTTACCCATCTCTTCAGTTATGTGTAAGAACAGCAGTGGATCTTAGTAACAAACCGCTAAGATCATCAAAAAAATACAGGCAGACTCTTTTTCAACTTTCTGCCTGAGGCTAAAATAGTACAACTCCGGTACCATTTGAAAATAATAAACTTTTGATTGAAGATAAACTACATTAATGCACCACATCTCTCTAGCTACTTCCCTTGTCGAGAGCTGCAAGAGAATGACTGGGAGGTGGCAGTTAGGGGAGGAGCTATATAGACAGCTCTGCTGTGGGTGATCCTCTTGCAGCTTCCTGTTGGGAAGGAGAATATCCCACAAGTAATGGATGAATCCGTGGACTGGATACACCTTACAAGAGAAATAGGACACTATAACAAAACGAACAGCACCTGACACCCCCAATGGCTGGGGCACTCATCACCACCAGATCCAAACGGAACAGACTGTCTTCGTCGCCACGCGGTTAGGAATGCGGAAGCGTAAAACCCAGCGTAACAAAGCCCGGTCATAAGGTGAACCATACGGTCCCAAAAAAGCGTGCCAGAAAAGGACAGCAATTAGGCCCCACCAAATCCATCAAGCAATTCTGAATAGCGAGATATCTCAGCCCCAGAGCCAATACCCACTACACAAAGCAGAGTGATAACATAAGAAAACAGAATTTATGTTTACCTGATAAATTACTTTCTCCAACGGTGTGTCCGGTCCACGGCGTCATCCTTACTTGTGGGATATTCTCTTCCCCAACAGGAAATGGCAAAGAGCCCAGCAAAGCTGGTCACATGATCCCTCCTAGGCTCCGCCTACCCCAGTCATTCGACCGACGTTAAGGAGGAATATTTGCATAGGAGAAACCATATGGTACCGTGGTGACTGTAGTTAAAGAAAATAAATTATCAGACCTGATTAAAAAAACCAGGGCGGGCCGTGGACCGGACACACCGTTGGAGAAAGTAATTTATCAGGTAAACATAAATTCTGTTTTCTCCAACATAGGTGTGTCCGGTCCACGGCGTCATCCTTACTTGTGGGAACCAATACCAAAGCTTTAGGACACGGATGAAGGGAGGGAGCAAATCAGGTCACCTAAATGGAAGGCACCACGGCTTGCAAAACCTTTCTCCCAAAAATAGCCTCAGAAGAAGCAAAAGTATCAAACTTGTAAAATTTGGTAAAAGTGTGCAGTGAAGACCAAGTCGCTGCCCTACATATCTGATCAACAGAAGCCTCGTTCTTGAAGGCCCATGTGGAAGCCACAGCCCTAGTGGAATGAGCTGTGATTCTTTCGGGAGGCTGCCGTCCGGCAGTCTCGTAAGCCAATCTGATGATGCTTTTAATCCAAAAAGAGAGAGAGGTAGAAGTTGCTTTTTGACCTCTCCTTTTACCGGAATAAACAACAAACAAGGAAGATGTTTGTCTAAAATCCTTTGTAGCATCTAAATAGAATTTTAGAGCGCGAACAACATCCAAATTGTGCAACAAACGTTCCTTCTTCGAAACTGGTTTCGGACACAGAGAAGGTACGATAATCTCCTGGTTAATGTTTTTGTTAGAAACAACTTTTGGAAGAAAACCAGGTTTCGTACGTAAAACCACCTTATCTGCGTGGAACACCAGATAAGGAGGAGAACACTGCAGAGCAGATAATTCTGAAACTCTTCTGGCAGAAGAAATTGCAACTAAAAACAAAACTTTCCAAGATAATAACTTAATATCAACGGAATGCAAGGGTTCAAACGGAACCCCTTGAAGAACTGAAAGCACTAAATTGAGACTCCAAGGAGGAGTCAAAGGTTTGTAAACAGGCTTAATTCTAACCAGAGCCTGAACAAAGGCTTGAACATCTGGCACAGCAGCCAGTTTTTTGTGAAGTAACACCGACAAGGCAGAAATCTGTCCCTTCAGGGAACTTGCAGATAATCCTTTTTCCAATCCTTCTTGAAGGAAGGATAGAATCCTAGGAATCTTAACCTTGTCCCAAGGGAATCCTTTAGATTCACACCAACAGATATATTTTTTCCAAATTTTGTGGTAAATCTTTCTAGTTACAGGCTTTCTGGCCTGAACAAGAGTATCGATAACAGAATCTGAGAACCCTCGCTTCGATAAAATCAAGCGTTCAATCTCCAAGCAGTCAGCTGGAGTGAAACCAGATTCGGATGTTCGAACGGACCCTGAACAAGAAGGTCTCGTCTCAAAGGTAGTTTCCAAGGTGGAGCCGATGACATATTCACCAGATCTGCATACCAAGTCCTGCGTGGCCACGCAGGAGCTATCAAGATCACCGACGCCCTCTCCTGATTGATCCTGGCTACCAGCCTGGGGATGAGAGGAAACGGCGGGAACACATAAGCTAGTTTGAAGGTCCAAGGTGCTACTAGTGCATCCACTAGAGCCGCCTTGGGATCCCTGGATCTGGACCCGTAGCAAGGAACTTTGAAGTTCTGACGAGAGGCCATCAGATCCATGTCTGGAATGCCCCACAGCTGAGTGACTTGGGCAAAGATTTCCGGATGGAGTTCCCACTCCCCCGGATGCAATGTCTGACGACTCAGAAAATCCGCTTCCCAATTTTCCACTCCTGGGATGTGGATAGCAGACAGGTGGCAGGAGTGAGACTCCGCCCATAGAATGATTTTGGTCACTTCTTCCATCGCTAGGGAACTCCTTGTTCCCCCCTGATGGTTGATGTACGCAACAGTTGTCATGTTGTCTGATTGAAACCGTATGAACTTGGCCCTCGCTAGCTGAGGCCAAGCCTTGAGAGCATTGAATATCGCTCTCAGTTCCAGAATATTTATCGGTAGAAGAGATTCTTCCCAAGACCAAAGACCCTGAGCTTTCAGGGATCCCCAGACCGCGCCCCAGCCCATCAGACTGGCGTCGGTCGTGACAATGACCCAATCTGGTCTGCGGAATGTCATCCCTTGTGACAGGTTGTCCAGGGACAGCCACCAACGGAGTGAGTCTCTGGTCCTCTGATTTACTTGTATCTTCGGAGACAAGTCTGTATAGTCCCCATTCCACTGACTGAGCATGCACAGTTGTAATGGTCTTAGATGAATGCGCGCAAAAGGAACTATGTCCATTGCCGCTACCATCAACCCGATCACTTCCATGCACTGAGCTATGGAAGGAAGAGGAACGGAATGAAGTATCCGACAAGAGTCTAGAAGTTTTGTTTTTCTGGCCTCTGTCAGAAAAATCCTCATTTCTAAGGAGTCTATTATTGTTCCCAAGAAGGGAACCCTTGTTGACGGGGATAGAGAACTCTTTTCCACGTTCACTTTCCATCCGTGAGATCTGAGAAAGGCCAGGACAATGTACCTTTGTGAAAATCCTTGGAGCAGTGGCTAATCCGAAAGGAAGCGCCACGAACTGATAATGTTTGTCCAGGAATGCGAACCTTAGGAACCGATGATGTTCCTTGTGGATAGGAATATGTAGATACGCATCCTTTAAATCCACCGTGGTCATGAATTGACCTTCCTGGATGGAAGGAAGAATAGTTCGAATGGTTTCCATTTTGAACGATGGAACCTTGAGAAACTTGTTTAAGATCTTGAGATCTAAGATTGGTCTGAACGTTCCCTCTTTGTCTGAAGACAACTGAGACCTGTGGAACCTCCCCCTTGGGGGAAGTCCCTTGAATTCCAGAAGATAACCTTGGGAGACTATTTCTAGCGCCCAAGGATCCAGAACATCTCTTGCCCAAGCCTGAGCGAAGAGAGAGAGTCTGCCCCCCACCAGATCCGGTCCCGGATCGGGGGCCAACATTTCATGCTGTCTTGGTAGCAGTGGCAGGTTTCTTGGCCTGCTTTCCCTTGTTCCAGCCTTGCATTGGTCTCCAAGCTGGCTTGGCTTGAGAAGTATTACCCTCTTGCTTAGAGGACGTAGCACCTTGGGCTGGTCCGTTTCTACGAAAGGGACGAAAATTAGGTTTATTTTTTGCCTTGAAAGGCCGATCCTGAGGAAGGGCGTGGCCCTTACCCCCAGTGATATCAGAGATAATCTCTTTCAAGTCAGGGCCAAACAGCGTTTTCCCCTTGAAAGGAATGTTAAGTAGCTTGTTCTTGGAAGACGCATCAGCCGACCAAGATTTCAACCAAAGCGCTCTGCGCGCCACAATAGCAAACCCAGAATTCTTAGCCGCTAACCTAGCCAATTGCAAAGTGGCGTCTAGGGTGAAAGAATTAGCCAATTTGAGAGCATTGATTCTGTCCATAATCTCCTCAAAAGGAGGAGAATCACTATCGACCGCCTTTATCAGATCATCGAACCAGAAACATGCGGCTGTAGCGACAGGGACAATGCATGAAATTGGTTGTAGAAGGTAACCTTGCTGAACAAACATCTTTTTAAGCAAACCTTCTAATTTTTTATCCATAGGATCTTTGAAAGCACAACTATCCTCTATGGGTATAGTGGTGCGTTTGTTTAAAGTGGAAACCGCTCCCTCGACCTTGGGGACTGTCTGCCATAAGTCCTTTCTGGGGTCGACCATAGGAAACAATTTTTTAAATATGGGGGGAGGGACAAAAGGAATACCGGGCCTTTCCCATTCTTTATTAACAATGTCCGCCACCCGCTTGGGTATAGGAAAAGCTTCTGGGAGCCCCGGCACCTCTAGGAACTTGTCCATTTTACATAGTTTCTCTGGGATGACCAACTTGTCACAATCATCCAGAGTGGATAATACCTCCTTAAGCAGAATGCGGAGATGTTCCAACTTAAATTTAAATGCAATCACATCAGGTTCAGCCTGTTGAGAAATGTTCCCTGAATCAGTAATTTCTCCCTCAGACAAAACCTCCCTGGCCCCATCAGACTGGGTTAGGGGCCCTTCAGAAATATTATTATCAGCGTCGTCATGCTCTTCAGTATCTAACACAGAGCAGCCGCGCTTACGCTGATAAGTGTTCATTTTGGCTAAAATGTTTTTGACAGAATTATCCATTACAGCCGTTAATTGTTGCATAGTAAGGAGTATTGGCGCGCTAGATGTACTAGGGGCCTCCTGAGTGGGCAAGACTCGTGTAGACGAAGGAGGGAATGATGCAGTACCATGCTTACTCCCCTCACTTGAGGAATCATCTTGGGCATCATTGTCATTATCACATAAATCACATTTATTTAAATGAATAGGAATTCTGGCTTCCCCACATTCAGAACACAGTCTATCTGGTAGTTCAGACATGTTAAACAGGCATAAACTTGATAACAAAGTACAAAAAACGTTTTAAAATAAAACCGTTACTGTCACTTTAAATTTTAAACTGAACACACTTTATTACTGCAATTGCGAAAAAACATGAAGGAATTGTTCAAAATTCACCAAATTTTCACCACAGTGTCTTAAAGCCTTAAAAGTATTGCACACCAAATTTGGAAGCTTTAACCCTTAAAATAACGGAACCGGAGCCGTTTTTAACTTTAACCCCTTTACAGTCCCTGGTATCTGCTTTGCTGAGACCCAACCAAGCCCAAAGGGGAATACGATACCAAATGACGCCTTCAGAAAGTCTTTTCTAAGTATCAGAGCTCCTCTCACATGCGACTGCATGCCATGCCTCTCAAAAACAAGTGCGCAACACCGGCGCGAAAATGAGACTCTGCCTATGCTTTGGGAAAGCCCCTAAAGAATAAGGTGTCTAAAACAGTGCCTGCCGATATTATTATATCAAAATACCCAGATAAAATGATTCCTCAAGGCTAAATATGTGTTAATAATCAATCGATTTAGCCCAGAAAAAGTCTACAGTCTTAATAAGCCCTTGTGAAGCCCTTATTTACGATCGTAATAAACATGGCTTACCGGATCCCATAGGGAAAATGACAGCTTCCAGCATTACATCGTCTTGTTAGAATGTGTCATACCTCAAGCAGCAAGAGACTGCTCACTGTTCCCCCAACTGAAGTTAATTGCTCTCAACAGTCCTGTGTGGAACAGCCATGGATTTTAGTGACGGTTGCTAAAATCATTTTCCTCATACAAACAGAAATCTTCATCTCTTTTCTGTTTCTGAGTAAATAGTACATACCAGCACTATTTTAAAATAACAAACTCTTGATTGAATAATAAAAACTACAGTTAAACACTAAAAAACTCTAAGCCATCTCCGTGGAGATGTTGCCTGTACAACGGCAAAGAGAATGACTGGGGTAGGCGGAGCCTAGGAGGGATCATGTGACCAGCTTTGCTGGGCTCTTTGCCATTTCCTGTTGGGGAAGAGAATATCCCACAAGTAAGGATGACGCCGTGGACCGGACACACCTATGTTGGAGAAACATGATTAAAGAACCCCACCCTGTTCACAAAACCCCCTAAGGAAGGAATTATCCCATGATTCCCAGATCCGTACAGAGGAGCCTCACTGAGACCCATACCTATCTGTCACATAATAACATAACATTCATATTGATACAATTAAACGTTATTACTGGAATCTATGTTGTGGAACAGGAACACGGCCCTTCAAGTGTGACGGATAGTAGCATCGCCTCCGCCATGGACTTGAGAGAAGACAGCAGGTAGCGAAGCGAAGGTTCGGCAACGCCAAGTGCTAGAGGAGCTGTTAATACAAGTCGGGATCATGTCGCAGAGAGAACTCCCATTGCTTCTCCGGACTCTAACATTCACCCAGGCCCTCACTGAGAGACTAACAGGACTACTTAAAACTCCCGTCCCATTGTGAAGAGTACTACCCTCCATGAGAGACACACTTTATGTAAAAATTAATAAAAGTACTTTCTTTAAAAATTAAACTTCTGACACTTCTCTGCCAACCTCCTGGGACGAAAGGCAAAGAATGACTGGGGGATATGGGAAGTTAGAGGAGTATTTAAGCCTTTGGCTTGTGTGTTTTTGCCTCCTCCTGGTGGCCAGGTTCTTATTTCCCACAAGTAATGAATGCGGCTGTGGACTCTTTCCCATTAGGAAGAAAACAGTCACATCCATTTTACCCATGACTGTGGAAAAGAGTCTATAAAATATTAAACTTGGTTGGAAGAATTATGAAAATTCTCAGAATTTCTTGGATCATCCTGGCACTCTATTTCAGTGCATTTTATTTGCTGTTTAAAGAGAGATAATACTGTTTCCAAATCAAAGGACACCTCTTGTTAGTTCATACAGCATCAATCATAAGCTGGACAATCCCAAGGTAGAAAAAGACAGTCGTAAATGTCTTCCTCTTGAATTCAGATCATCATGGCTCCTTAAATAAGTAAGTAAGTATTGTGGGTGCTGTAGAAAGAGAATTGCTTGATGATGAGAGTTTCTGAAAATACATTTTGTCAATTGCGGTGAACTAGAGTTTAAACAGTCATTTTTACTTTGACAAATCTGAGGATGATTATTTGGAAAGCTATCTAGAAGTGGAATCCTCAGTAGACTCTTCTTAAAAATATAAAAGCATTTCCCTCAAATTAACGGCCAGGTTCACATTGGTACAAGAAGGTTCATTAGCTACTTACCTAGATACAGTAATCACTCTTTTCTCTGACCTAGTGTAAAAAAGTGGGCTAACAGGGGACTGTAAAGAATAGCAGACTTTTTAGTCAATAATACATTTTTGCCCTTTACACAATATAAAGACCTTGATCCATTAGACAACTCTGGCTGGTTTCCTTATTTCCAACTCTGCTCCAGAGTGACTGAAGTCCTAGACCACAGACCAAGACACGCTAACACTTTTAAAAAACTTTTTATTTAGTAAAACATAGGATTAAAGGAACAATTTCTGGTTTATACACATTATTTAATACTCCTGACAACTCTAAGGGGCCGATTAAACAAATGTCGGGCGGACATGATCTGCTGTAGCGGATCATGTCCGCCCGACATCACTAAATGCCAACAGCATACACTGTCAGCATTTAACATTGCCCCCTGCACATTCGTGGGCAATCGGTCGCTAGCAGGCGGTGTCAATCATCCTGATCGGATCTGATCAGGATGATTGCTGTCCACCACCTCAGAGGTGGCGGACGAGTTAAGGAAAAGCAATCTTACGACCGCTGCTTATTAACTTATGTTTCCGGCGAGTCTCGTGCGGAAACAGCTGCATTCGCAGCATGTTAAATCGGCCCCTAAGGCTTACATATGCATACATGGGAGAACAAAATTTGTATAGGCTGGTCCTTAAATAAGTGGAACGACACATTAAGAAAGGGTGTTTCATTTTCACTTAGTGCAAACTTGAAAGAAAACTATATGAAAGTGCTGTGGGGAAAGCTGTGGGGAAAGGGGGACTTATATACATATGTGGTGAAGCTGCTCATATGATAAACAAATTTAGGAACTAACTTATAAATTACTAAGTTCTGTGTTTCAAAGACATATTCATTTAACCCCTGAAAGGGCACTTCTCCACCACTCCACCCAAGGTTTCACCACAAAAAAATACTAAACTGATCGCCATGATTTGTACTGCTGTTAGAATCTGTTTAGCCTGTCATTAGAAAAAGGAAATACCACCCTTCATTAATAATCGAAAAAAATATATTTATCAAATGAATAGTTTAGCGGTCGACCTATTACATAATAATGAGCAATTCCTGATGGCCTGGGAACCTTGGATAATCTATATTGAGGTCCACAAAAGATATGTGACAGCACCACTGTGATAAAAAGGTGAAAAACTTTATTAGGGGACCTAAGACCTCAAAAAACATAAATTATGCTTACCAGATAATTTCCTTCTGTACAGGGAGAGTCCACAGCTGCATTCCTTACTTGTGGAAATACTGAACCTGGCCACCAGGAGGAGGCAAAGACTTAAATACCTCCCCCACTTCTCTCATCCCCCAGTCATTCTTCCGAGGGAACAAGGAACAGTAGGAGAAATATCAGGGTGAAAAAGGTGCCAGAAGAATACATTAGGGCCGCCCATCGGAGAACACGGACGGGAGCTGTGGACTCTCCCTGCAATTATCTGGTAAGCACAATTTATGTTTTCCTTCTTAATACAGGGAGAGTCTACATCTGCATTCCCTACTTGTGGGAAATTATACCCAAGCACCAGAGGACACTGAATGCAAACGGGAGGGTAAAAAAGAGAGGCAGACCTTAATCTGAGGGCACCACAGCCTGCAAAACCTTTCTCCTGAAGGCTGCTTCAGCAAAGCAAAAACATAAAACTTGGAAAATTTGGAAAAAGTATGTAAGGAGGACCAGGTAGCCGCCTTACAAATCTGATCCATAGAGGCCTCATTTTAGAACACCCAAGAGGAAGCCACTGCTCTCTTAGAATGAGCCTTAATCCTTTGAGGAGGCTTAAGACCCGCTGACTCATATGCTAAGCGGATGTTATTTCTCAACTAAAAAGATAAGGAAGTCGAAGAGGCCCTCTGACCCCTACACTTCCCAGAATAGATAACAAACAGAGAAGAAGTTTGTCTAAATTCCTTCGTAGCCTGAAGAAAGAACTTCAAGGCACGAACCACATCCAGATTATGCAATAAAAGTTCCTTCGATGAAGAAGGATTAGGACATTAGAAAGGAAACACAATTTCTTGATTGATGTTGCGATTTGATACAACCTTAGGAAGAAATCCTAACATGGTTCGTAGAACAGCCTTATCAGCATGGAACACCAGATAAGGAGGGTCGCATTGCAAGGCAGCAATCTCAGAGACTCTGCACGCAGAAGCAATAACTAGTAGAAAAAGAACCTTCCAAGACAAACAACAAAGTCAACCTCATGTATAGGCTCGAACGGAGCCCATTGCAAAACTTTAAGAACAAGATTTAAACTCCAAGGAGGAGCATTATAACTAAACACCGGCCTGATCCTAGTCAGAACCTTAACAAAAGACTGTACATCCGGAAGCTCAGCGAGCCTCTTGTACAGTAAAAACAGACAGGGCCAAAATCTATCCCTTCAAGGAACTAGCTGAGAGGCCCTTCTCCAGTCCATCCTGGAGAAAAGAAAGAATCCTGGTAACCTTTACTTTGTGCCAGGACAAAACACGCTCTTCAAACCAGAATAAGTAGGTCCTCCACACCTTATGAAAGATGCGACGAGTAACCAGCTTACAAGCTTCAATGAGAGTATCAATGACACTCTCAGAAAACCCTCTCTCGGCTAAGACTAAGCATTCAATCTCCACGCAGTCAGCCTCAGAGAATCTAGATTTTGATGAATAAAGGGGCCTTGTTCCAGCAGATCCCTGCGACAAGGTAACCTCCAAAGAGGAGATGATGACATCCCCACTAGATCCGCGAAACATATCCTTCGCGGCCACGATGGAGCAATCAGTATCACTGACGCCTGCTCCTGTATGATTCGAGCCACCACTCAAGGAAGGGGTGGTAATGGCAGGAAAAGAGAAATTATATTGAACCTCCAAGGCACCAATAATAAATCTATTAGCTCCACCTGAGGATCCCTGGACCTCAACCCATATATGGTTTGGTATTGAGACGGGACACCATGAGATCTATCTCCGGCCGTCGGAATGTGGATCGCTGACAGCGAACAGGTGTGGGTCTGATTGGAATCAGATAAATTAGGACAAACCCAGTAGAGGTCAAGCCTTTAGAGCATTGAATATTACTTGAAGGTCTAGAATGTTGAACGGGAGGGAGCTCTCTTCCTGCGTTCACAGGCCCTGCGCCTTCTTGGCGCCCCAAACAGCTCCCCATCCTGACAGACTTGCGTTCATAGTCACAGTCACCCAGGATGGTCTTTAAAAGGATGTCCCTCGGGACAGGTGATCCGAACAGCGATTCTTTCGACCGGTTGTCCAGAGAGATCTGTTAAGACAGATCCAAATGATCGCTGTTCCACTGCCTCAGCATGCACAGTCGCAAAGGCCTGAGGTGAAACCTGGCAAAGGGAACGATGTCCATGCTGGACACAATGAGACCAATCACCTTCATACACTGAGCCACAGTTGGCCTTAAGGAGGTCTGGAGGGCAAGACATGTTGAAGCTAGTTTGCAACTTCTTTGGTCTATTAGAAATATTCTCATGTCTATGAAATCTATTATCGTGTCCAGGAATTCCACCCTGGTGCTTGGAATAAGAGAACGCCTTTCTCTATTTATCTTCCCTCTGTGGGATCGAAAAAGACAGAGGAGAGATTCCGAATGGTCTTCTGCCAGACGAAATGATGGTGTTTGTACCAGAATATCGTCCAAGTAGGGAGCTACTGCTACACCCCAGGTTCTGGTAGAAGAGCCCCTAGAACCTTTGTAAAAATTATTGGAGCAGTAGCTGGACCAAACGGAAGTGCAATGAAATGAAAGTGCTGGTCCAGGAACGCAAACCTGAGGAACTGGAAGTGTTCCCTGTGGATTGGAAGGTGAAGGAATGCCTCATTCAGATCTATAGTGGTCATAAACTGCCCTTCCTGAGTTAAGGGAAAGATAGACCTTACTGTCTCCATCTTGACGCGGGGACATTTAGAAATTTGTTTAAGCACTTTAGGACCAGAACTGGACGGAAAAATCCCTCCTTCTTTGGGACCTCAAAAATGTTTGAATAGTATCCCAAACCTCTCTCTGTGATAGACACTGGAACAACGAATCCAAAGGAGGAAAGATCCCTTATGCACTCCAGAAAGGCTTCCTTCATGTGGACTTGGGGGGCTTCTTGCTCTCCTTGGATCTATTCCAGGACTGAGCCGGCTTCCAAGAACTCTTGGTTTGCTCTGGCTTAGCAGAGGCTTTATCAGAACTAAAGGAACGAAAATACGAACTTTGTCCCCTAGATTTGTTCTCCTTATCTTACTGTATGAAGGCACCCTTGGACCCTGAAACCGTGGAGATAGTCAAACAAACTCTTTCCCTTAAGGAGAGGGAAAGAGACTAGACTTAGAAGTTATATCTGTCAGAGCGCCTTATGGGCCTGAACAGAGGGCCGTAATTCTTTCCTGAAAAATGTCAAGGGAACACTCCACCTCGATCATTTTCGTAAAGGAGGCGCACCAAAAGGTAGCCGCTCCAGCAACTGCGGCGACAAACGCTGCCAGTAAAAGAAAATATCTCATAGGTTGAAAAATACTCTTTAACACAGTTTCCATCCTTATATCCGGCGGATCTATGAATGACAAACTACCCTCACACAGGTTATTATTACGTGTGGCAAGCGTAAAAATAGCGCCAACCCAGTAGGGATGGGAAAAAGAAAACTCACCCTCATAGAGAGCCCGGAACCGGGATCCTTAAAAGGCAGACAACGGGAATAGGAATCTAATCCTGTCCCACTCGTAATGATTGCCATCAAATTTAGGACCCAGAGGTTCGTCTGGCAGCTCGGCCTTCGGAACCTCTAATGTAGTCAAAACCTCCTTTAGTAGAAAGCGTAAACGTTCTGTCCTAATCTAAAAACTGTATCCTCCACAGGCGGAGGATTATAGGCAGCAGACTCCAACCCTGAAACTCTGAAGTTTCAGAGAGAACCTCATCCTCGGATATCTGATCAGATATATCAGACAAATTACATGATGCCACCTGGGCAGGAGTGCAAGATTCAACCTTTTGCTTGCGGTTAGCAGTGCGAGGGAAAGCACTAATGGCCGCAGACACCGCCGTATGAAACTGCGCAGTAACATCTGGTGAAAAAAAGGCCCCCTCCAGATGGAGGATTAGCAGTGCAATGGGAAGCTGCATGTGTATAAAAAAATGCATGTAGGGTGTGCACCTCACTGGACAAGGACTCCTCAGAGGTGGGCTGCTCAGAGGTATCAAACATGTCAACCTTATTTGATATAATCCCCTTATCAAGGCATATGAAACATAATTGAGAGGGCGGATATTCCAGAATTCCCTCACAATATAAACAGGCATTACTCTTTGAAATAGCGGGAGAACCCTCTAATGAATAAGAATCCTCCATAGCTAAAGTACAATATGCGGAGAACTACAGAAAAAACTAACTTTATTTTAAATAAAAAAACGGCACCTTTATACCCCCAATGGCTGGGGCACTCACCACCTCCTATGACCCAGACAGAACAGAGATAAAACTCCTCTCCGGTAGTAACTCGGTCAAGAGAAAGGAAATGGAAGCCTCAACCATTCCGGTCACATGGTACGCAATGCAGGACCGTCCCTGCTATGATAAAAAGCGTACCAAGCTTTTCAGCTGTGCAACCTTTAAAGTGAAACCTGTATGTTCCATCTCAGCCTGTGAGCCCATAAACATCTGTAGCATCGCTTCTGACATCGACTTGAGTGAGAAAAAGCAGGCAGTGAAACTCGTCAACACTGATTGCTAAGGAGCTGTTAATCTGAGTCTGGATGGCTTTGCAGAATAGACTCTACCTAAATCTCCAGACTAACTTTCGTCAATGCTCTTACTGAGAGGTTGACAAGACTACTTAAAACTCCAGTCCCATACCGAAGAGACTACTCCGAATCTTCCGACACTTCTCTGCCATCCTCCTGTGACGAAAGGCAAAGAATGACTGGGGGATGAGGGAAGTGGGGTAGGTATTTAAGCCTTTGGTTGGGGTGTCTTTGCCTCCTACTGGTGGACAGGTTCAGTATTCCCACAAGTAAGTAATGCAGCTGTGGACACTCCCTGTATTAAGAAGGAAAAACAGAATTTATGTTTACCTGATAAATTACTTTCTCCAACGGTGTGTCCGGTCCACGGCGTCATCCTTACTTGTGGGATATTCTCTTCCCCAACAGGAAATGGCAAAGAGCCCAGCAAAGCTGGTCACATGATCCCTCCTAGGCTCCGCCTACCCCAGTCATTCGACCGACGTTAAGGAGGAATATTTGCATAGGAGAAACCATATGGTACCGTGGTGACTGTAGTTAAAGAAAATAAATTATCAGACCTGATTAAAAAAACCAGGGCGGGCCGTGGACCGGACACACCGTTGGAGAAAGTAATTTATCAGGTAAACATAAATTCTGTTTTCTCCAACATAGGTGTGTCCGGTCCACGGCGTCATCCTTACTTGTGGGAACCAATACCAAAGCTTTAGGACACGGATGAAGGGAGGGAGCAAATCAGGTCACCTAAATGGAAGGCACCACGGCTTGCAAAACCTTTCTCCCAAAAATAGCCTCAGAAGAAGCAAAAGTATCAAACTTGTAAAATTTGGTAAAAGTGTGCAGTGAAGACCAAGTCGCTGCCCTACATATCTGATCAACAGAAGCCTCGTTCTTGAAGGCCCATGTGGAAGCCACAGCCCTAGTGGAATGAGCTGTGATTCTTTCGGGAGGCTGCCGTCCGGCAGTCTCGTAAGCCAATCTGATGATGCTTTTAATCCAAAAAGAGAGAGAGGTAGAAGTTGCTTTTTGACCTCTCCTTTTACCGGAATAAACAACAAACAAGGAAGATGTTTGTCTAAAATCCTTTGTAGCATCTAAATAGAATTTTAGAGCGCGAACAACATCCAAATTGTGCAACAAACGTTCCTTCTTTGAAACTGGTTTCGGACACAGAGAAGGTACGATAATCTCCTGGTTAATGTTTTTGTTAGAAACAACTTTTGGAAGAAAACCAGGTTTAGTACGTAAAACCACCTTATCTGCATGGAACACCAGATAAGGAGGAGAACACTGCAGAGCAGATAATTCTGAAACTCTTCTGGCAGAAGAAATTGCAACTAAAAACAAAACTTTCCAAGATAATAACTTAATATCAACGGAATGCAAGGGTTCAAACGGAACCCCCTGAAGAACTGAAAGAACTAAATTGAGACTCCAAGGAGGAGTCAAAGTTTTGTAAACAGGCTTAATTCTAACCAGAGCCTGAACAAAGGCTTGAACATCTGGCACAGCAGCCAGTTTTTTGTGAAGTAACACCGACAAGGCAGAAATCTGTCCCTTCAGGGAACTTGCAGATAATCCTTTTTCCAATCCTTCTTGAAGGAAGGATAGAATCCTAGGAATCTTAACCTTGTCCCAAGGGAATCCTTTAGATTCACACCAACAGATATATTTTTTCCAAATTTTGTGGTAAATCTTTCTAGTTACAGGCTTTCTGGCCTGAACAAGAGTATCGATAACAGAATCTGAGAACCCTCGCTTCGATAAAATCAAGCGTTCAATCTCCAAGCAGTCAGCTGGAGTGAAACCAGATTCGGATGTTCGAACGGACCCTGAACAAGAAGGTCTCGTCTCAAAGGTAGCTTCCAAGGTGGAGCCGATGACATATTCACCAGATCTGCATACCAAGTCCTGCGTGGCCACGCAGGAGCTATCAAGATCACCGACGCCCTCTCCTGATTGATCCTGGCTACCAGCCTGGGGATGAGAGGAAACGGCGGGAACACATTAGCTAGTTTGAAGGTCCAAGGTGCTACTAGTGCATCCACTAGAGCCGCCTTGGGATCCCTGGATCTGGACCCGTAGCAAGGAACTTTGAAGTTCTGACGAGAGGCCATCAGATCCATGTCTGGAATGCCCCACAGCTGAGTGACTTGGGCAAAGATTTCCGGATGGAGTTCCCACTCCCCCGGATGCAATGTCTGACGACTCAGAAAATCCGCTTCCCAATTTTCCACTCCTGGGATGTGGATAGCAGACAGGTGGCAGGAGTGAGACTCCGCCCATAGAATGATTTTGGTCACTTCTTCCATCGCTAGGGAACTCCTTGTTCCCCCCTGATGGTTGATGTACGCAACAGTTGTCATGTTGTCTGATTGAAACCGTATGAACTTGGCCCTCGCTAGCTGAGGCCAAGCCTTGAGAGCATTGAATATCGCTCTCAGTTCCAGAATATTTATCGGTAGAAGAGATTCTTCCCGAGACCAAAGACCCTGAGCTTTCAGGGATCCCCAGACCGCGCCCCAGCCCATCAGACTGGCGTCGGTCGTGACAATGACCCACTCTGGTCTGCGGAATGTCATCCCTTGTGACAGGTTGTCCAGGGACAGCCACCAACGGAGTGAGTCTCTGGTCCTCTGATTTACTTGTATCTTCGGAGACAAGTCTGTATAGTCCCCATTCCACTGACTGAGCATGCACAGTTGTAATGGTCTTAGATGAATGCGCGCAAAAGGAACTATGTCCATTGCCGCTACCATCAACCCGATCACTTCCATGCACTGAGCTATGGAAGGAAGAGGAACGGAATGAAGTATCCGACAAGAGTCTAGAAGTTTTGTTTTTCTGGCCTCTGTCAGAAAAATCCTCATTTCTAAGGAGTCTATTATTGTTCCCAAGAAGGGAACCCTTGTTGACGGGGATAGAGAACTCTTTTCCACGTTCACTTTCCATCCGTGAGATCTGAGAAAGGCCAGGACAATGTCCGTGTGAGCCTTTGCTTGAGGAAGGGACGACGCTTGAATCAGAATGTCGTCCAAGTAAGGTACTACAGCAATGCCCCTTGGTCTTAGCACAGCTAGAAGGGACCCTAGTACCTTTGTGAAAATCCTTGGAGCAGTGGCTAATCCGAAAGGAAGCGCCACGAACTGGTAATGTTTGTCCAGGAATGCGAACCTTAGGAACCGATGATGTTCCTTGTGGATAGGAATATGTAGATACGCATCCTTTAAATCCACCGTGGTCATGAATTGACCTTCCTGGATGGAAGGAAGAATAGTTTGAATGGTTTCCATCTTGAACGATGGAACCTTGAGAAACTTGTTTAAGATCTTGAGATCTAAGATTGGTCTGAACGTTCCCTCTTTTTTGGGAACTATGAACAGATTGGAGTAGAACCCCATCCCTTGTTCTCTTAATGGAACAGGATGAATCACTCCCATTTTTAACAGGTCTTCTACACAATGTAAGAATGCCTGTCTTTTTATGTGGTCTGAAGACAACTGAGACCTGTGGAACCTCCCCCTTGGGGGAAGTCCCTTGAATTCCAGAAGATAACCTTGGGAGACTATTTCTAGCGCCCAAGGATCCAGAACATCTCTTGCCCAAGCCTGAGCGAAGAGAGAGAGTCTGCCCCCCACCAGATCCGGTCCCGGATCGGGGGCCAACATTTCATGCTGTCTTGGTAGCAGTGGCAGGTTTCTTGGCCTGCTTCCCTTGTTCCAGCCTTGCATTGGTCTCCAAGCTGGCTTGGCTTGAGAAGTATTACCCTCTTGCTTAGAGGACGTAGCACCTTGGGCTGGTCCGTTTCTACGAAAGGGACGAAAATTAGGTTTATTTTTTGCCTTGAAAGGCCGATCCTGAGGAAGGGCGTGGCCCTTACCCCCAGTGATATCAGAGATAATCTCTTTCAAGTCAGGGCCAAACAGCGTTTTCCCCTTGAAAGGAATGTTAAGTAGCTTGTTCTTGGAAGACGCATCAGCCGACCAAGATTTCAACCAAAGCGCTCTGCGCGCCACAATAGCAAACCCAGAATTCTTAGCCGCTAACCTAGCCAATTGCAAAGTGGCGTCTAGGGTGAAAGAATTAGCCAATTTGAGAGCATTGATTCTGTCCATAATCTCCTCAAAAGGAGGAGAATCACTATCGACCGCCTTTATCAGATCATCGAACCAGAAACATGCGGCTGTAGCGACAGGGACAATGCATGAAATTGGTTGTAGAAGGTAACCTTGCTGAACAAACATCTTTTTAAGCAAACCTTCTAATTTTTTATCCATAGGATCTTTGAAAGCACAACTATCCTCTATGGGTATAGTGGTGCGTTTGTTTAAAGTGGAAACCGCTCCCTCGACCTTGGGGACTGTCTGCCATAAGTCCTTTCTGGGGTCGACCATAGGAAACAATTTTTTAAATATGGGGGGAGGGACGAAAGGAATACCGGGCCTTTCCCATTCCTTATTAACAATGTCCGCCACCCGCTTGGGTATAGGAAAAGCTTCTGGGAGCCCCGGCACCTCTAGGAACTTGTCCATTTTACATAGTTTCTCTGGGATGACCAACTTGTCACAATCATCCAGAGTGGATAATACCTCCTTAAGCAGAATGCGGAGATGTTCCAACTTAAATTTAAATGCAATCACATCAGGTTCAGCCTGTTGAGAAATGTTCCCTGAATCAGTAATTTCTCCCTCAGACAAAACCTCCCTGGCCCCATCAGACTGGGTTAGGGGCCCTTCAGAAATATTATTATCAGCGTCGTCATGCTCTTCAGTATCTAAAACAGAGCAGCCGCGCTTACGCTGATAAGTGTTCATTTTGGCTAAAATGTTTTTGACAGAATTATCCATTACAGCCGTTAATTGTTGCATAGTAAGGAGTATTGGCGCGCTAGATGTACTAGGGGCCTCCTGAGTGGGCAAGACTCGTGTAGACGAAGGAGGGAATGATGCAGTACCATGCTTACTCCCCTCACTTGAGGAATCATCTTGGGCATCATTGTCATTATCACATAAATCACATTTATTTAAATGAATAGGAATTCTGGCTTCCCCACATTCAGAACACAGTCTATCTGGTAGTTCAGACATGTTAAACAGGCATAAACTTGATAACAAAGTACAAAAAACGTTTTAAAATAAAACCGTTACTGTCACTTTAAATTTTAAACTGAACACACTTTATTACTGCAATTGCGAAAAAACATGAAGGAATTGTTCAAAATTCACCAAATTTTTACCACAGTGTCTTAAAGCCTTAAAAGTATTGCACACCAAATTTGGAAGCTTTAACCCTTAAAATAACGGAACCGGAGCCGTTTTGAACTTTAACCCCTTTACAGTCCCTGGTATCTGCTTTGCTGGGACCCAACCAAGCCCAAAGGGGAATACGATACCAAATGACGCCTTCAGAAAGTCTTTTCTAAGTATCAGAGCTCCTCTCACATGCGACTGCATGCCATGCCTCTCAAAAACAAGTGCGCAACACCGGCGCGAAAATGAGGCTCTGCTTATGCTTTGGGAAAGCCCCTAAAGAATAAGGTGTCTAATACAGTGCCTGCCGATATTATAATATCAAAATACCCAGATAAAATGATTCCTCAAGGCTAAATATGTGTTTAATAATGAATCGATTTAGCCCAGAAAAAGTCTACAGTCTTAATAAGCCCTTGTGAAGCCCTTATTTACGATCGTAATAAACATGGCTTACCGGATCCCATAGGGAAAATGACAGCTTCCAGCATTACATCGTCTTGTTAGAATGTGTCATACCTCAAGCAGCAAGAGACTGCACACTGTTCCCCCAACTGAAGTTAATTGCTCTCAACAGTCCTGTGTGGAACAGCCATGGATTTTAGTGACGGTTGCTAAAATCATTTTCCTCATACAAACAGAAATCTTCATCTCTTTTCTGTTTCTGAGTAAATAGTACATACCAGCACTATTTCAAAATAACAAACTCTTGATTGAATAATAAAAACTACAGTTAAACACTAAAAAACTCTAAGCCATCTCCGTGGAGATGTTGCCTGTACAACGGCAAAGAGAATGACTAGGGTAGGCGGAGCCTAGGAGGGATCATGTGACCAGCTTTGCTGGGCTCTTTGCCATTTCCTGTTGGGGAAGAGAATATCCCACAAGTAAGGATGACGCCGTGGACCGGACACACCTATGTTGGAGAAAAGAGACGTTTCGGACCTACGTGGCCCTTAATCACTGCTTGTTGTGCCATACTGTATAACGAGGCAAGAAAGAGACTAGATGTGATTTAGTGCATTATGATAGACCAGACCCCCACTACATTAATATCTGTTGCTATTAATATCAACTGTTTCTTGGTGTTTAATATGTTAAGATCATATTTTATAGCTGTGAGTAGGAGGAGAGTACCTTTTATTTTTCTCTCCACCCTACAGAGTATAATAATTTGAAAGACTTTAGCGTAACTCAGATAACTAATGTCAATGTTGGTTTTACTGATATTTTTGACACTCGTGATGGTTTTCTTTACCTTGTTTATTAATTGTTGTCTTGAAAACCTAATAAAATTGTTTGAACAAAAATATATAAAAGCACTTCCCCAAAAGAACATAATGTTGATGCAGAGGTATAACTATATTTGTGCCTTTTGGAGCATTTCTTCTAATGTAAACACATTAAGCCCATAACAGTAGAGACCAAATATATTCTAAATACCTATCCATAAAATCAACAAGCATATTTTAAACATATTAAAACAAGACCTAGGATGTTCACACAATGCTGGTCAAGCTGTAAGAAAGTAGCAGGTGTGATAACCAATGATTGTTACAATGGGTCTTTTAAATCCATTTCACTCTCAAAAGAAAGCAGGAAAATATTTTCTCTCCCTAAAATCTTTTAGCAAAGCTCTGAGTTTTAACCTCTCAAAAAAGTTAGTGTAGCTGGGGATCAAAATGAAAGCTATAGGGAGAGAACCATGAAAACAAAATTTATGCTTACCTGATAAATGTATTTCTTTCCGGACATGGAAAGTCCACAATGTCATTCCAATTACTAGTGGGATATTCAACTCCTGGCCAGCAAGAGGAGGCAAAGAGCACCCCAGCAAAGCTGTTAAATGTAACTGCCTTACCCATAACCCCCAGTCATTCAGCGGAAGGAAATGGAAAAGGAAGAAACAGAAGGGTGAAAAGGTGTCAGGAGTTTACAGAAAAAACTGCCGAATTATAATTAAAAGAGGGCGGGTCGTGGACTCTCCATAGCCTGAAAGAAATAAATTTATCAGGTAAGCATACATTTTGTGTTTTCTTTCCTATGACATGGAGAGTCCACAACGTCATTCCAATTACTAATGGGAACCAATACCCAAGCTAGAGGACACGGAATGAACAGGGAGGGAGAAAAAGGCAGGAGGACCTAAACAGAAGGCACCACCGCTTGAAGAACTTTTCTCCAAAAAGAAGCCTCGGCCGAGGCAAAATTATCAAATTTGTAGAATTTGGAAAAAGTATGCAGAGAGGACCATGTTGCCGCCTTGAAAATCTGTTCCACAGAAGCTTAATTTCTGAAAGCCCAAGACAAGGATACAGCCCTAGTGGAATGAGCCGTAATTATCTCAGGAGGCTGCTGTCCAGCAGTCTCATAAGCCAAACGAATCAAACTTCTCAACCAGAGAGACAGAGTAGTAGAAGTGGCCTTCTGACCCTTAATTTTCAATAGAAAACAACAAACAGGGCAGAAGATTGCCGAAAATCTTTAGTAGCTTGTAAGTAAAATTTTAGAGCCCACACAACGTCCAAGTTATGCAAAAGACGTTCTTTTTGAGAAGAAGGATTAGGACAAAGAGAAGGAACAACAATTTCCTGATTAATGTTTCAATCCGATACTATCTTAGGGAAAAACCCCAATTTAGTTTGAAGGACCGCCTTATCAGCATGAAAGGTAGGGAGAATCACACTGCAAAGCTGAAAGCTCAGACACTCTGCGAGCGGAAGAAATGGCCACAAGAAACAAAACCTTCCAGGATAACAGTTTTATATCAACAACATGCATAGGCTCGAACGGAGCCTGCTGTAAAACTTTAAGAACTAAATTAAGGCTCCATGGGGGAGCAACAGGTTTAAACACATTCTAACAAGGGCCTGATTCTAACAAGGGCCTGTACAAAGGCTTGAACATCTGGTATATCTGCCAGACGTTTGTGCAAAAGGATAGATAAAGCTGAAATCTGACCCTTTATAGAACTGACCGATAAACCCTTATCCAGTCCATCCTGAAGAAAGGACAAAATCCGGGGAATCCTCACCCGGCTCCAGCAGAACCCCTTAGATTCACACCCTAAAAGATATTTACACCATATCTTATGGTAAATCTTGTGAGTAACCGGCTTTCGAGACAGAATCATAGTTTTAATTACAGTGTCAGAAAAACCACGCTTAGACAGAACCAGATCTGAGAACCAGATCCTGCAAGGCCATGCAGGAGCTATTAGAATCAACAATGCTCTCTCCTGTTTGATACAAGCGATGACTCGTGGAAGGAGAGCAAAGGGAGGAAACAGATAAACAATAGTGTAAGTTGTGATGCGAGCGCCAAAAGGCTGAGGAAACAGATAAGCCAGAGAAAACCTCCAAGGACTTGCCTGAGGATCTCTTGACCTTGAACCGTACTTTGGAACCTTGGCATTTTGGCGGGACCCCATCAGATCCAACTCTGGAACCCCCCACTTGAGGGTTATCTGAGAGAACATTTCTGGATGGAGAGTCCACTCACTGGGATGAAAAATCTGTCTGCTCAAAAAAACATAATTTATGCTTACCTGATAAATTTATTTCTCTTGTGGTGTATCCAGTCCACGGATCATCCATTACTTGTGGGATATTCTCCTTCCCAACAGGAAGTTGCAAGAGGATCACCCACAGCAGAGCTGCTATATAGCTCCTCCCCTAACTGCCATATCCAGTCATTCGACCGAAACTAGCCGAGAAAGGAGAAACCATAGGGTGCAGTGGTGACTGTAGTTTAAAATATAGACCTGCCTTAAAAGGACAGGGCGGACCGTGGACTGGATACACCACAAGAGAAATAAATTTATCAGGTAAGCATAAATTATGTTTTCTCTTGTTAGGTGTATCCAGTCCACGGATCATCCATTACTTGTGGGATACCAATACCAAAGCTAAAGTACACGGATGAAGGGAGGGACAAGGCAGGTACTTAAACGGAAGGGACCACTGCCTGTAGAACCTTTCTCCCAAAAATAGCCTCCGAAGAAGCAAAAGTATCAAATTTGTAAAATTTTGAAAAGCTATGAAGCGAAGACCAAGTCGCCGCTTTGCAAATCTGTTCAACAGAAGCCTCATTTTTAAAGGCCCAGGTGGAAGCCACAGCTCTAGTAAAATGAGCTGTAATCCTTTCAGGGGGCTGCTGTCCAGAAGTCTCATAGGCTAAGCGTATTACGCTCCGAAGCCAAAAAGAAAGAGAGGTTGCCGAAGCCTTTTGACCTCTCCTCTGTCCAGAGTAAACAACAAACAGGGAAGATGTTTGACGAAAATCTTTAGTCGCTTGTAAGTAAAACTTTAAAGCACGGACTACGTCCAAATTATGTAAAAGACGTTCCTTCGTTGAAGAAGGATTAGGACACAATGATGGAACAACAATCTCTTGATTGATATTCTTGTTGGAAACTACCTTAGGTAAAAACCCAGGTTTTGTACGCAGAACTACTTTATCTGTATGGAAAATCAGATAAGGAGAATCACATTGTAAAGCTGATAACTCAGAGACTCTACGAGCCGAGGAAATATCCATCAAAAACAGAACTTTCCAAGATAAAAGTTTGATATCAATGGAATGAAGGGGTTCAAACGGAACTCCTTGAAGAACCTTAAGAACCAAGTTTAAGATCCATGGAGGAGCAACAGGTTTAAACACAGGCTTAATTCTAACCAAAGCCTGACAAAATGCCTGGACGTCTGGAACCTCTGCCAGACGCTTGTGCAAAAGGATAGAAAGAGCAGAAATCTGTCCCTTTAAAGAACTAGTCCTTATCCTAGTCCTAATCCTTTATCCAAACCCTCTTGGAGAAAGGACAATATCCTAGGAATCCTTACCTTACTCCATGAGTAATTCTTGGATTCACACTAATGAAGATATTTGCGCCATATCTTATGGTAGATTTTCCTGGTTACAGGCTTTCGTGCCTGTATTAAGGTATCAATGACTGACTCGGAGAAGCCACACCTTGATAAAATCAAGCGTTCAATCTCCAGGCAGTCAGTCTCAGAGAAATTAGATTTGGATGATTGAAAGGACCTTGTAGTAGAAGGTCTTGTCTCAGAGGCAGAGGCCAAGGTGGAAAGGATGACATGTCCACCAGGTCTGCATACCAGGTCCTGCGTGGCCACGCAGGCGCGATCAAGATCACCGATGCTCTCTCCTGTTTGATTTTGGCAATCAGTCGAGGGAGCAGAGGAAACGGTGGAAACACATAAGCCTGGTTGAAGAACCATGGTGCTGCTAGAACATCTATCAGCGTGGCTTCTGGGTCCCTGGACCTGGATCCGTAACAAGGAAGCTTGGCGTTCTGGCGAGACGCCATGAGATCCAATTCTGGTGTGCCCCAACGATGAACCAATTGAGCAAACACCTCCGGATGGAGTTCCCACTCCCCCGGATGAAAAGTCTGACGACTTAGAAAATCCGCCTCCCAGTTCTCTACACCTGGGATATGGATCGCTGATAGATGGCAAGAGTGAGTCTCTGCCCAGCGAATTATCTTGGAGACTTCTAACATCGCTAGGGAGCTCCTGGTCCCCCCTTGATGGCTGATGTAAGCCACAGTCGTGATGTTGTCCGACTGAAATCTGATGAACCTCAGGGTTGCTAACTGAGGCCAAGCTAGAAGAGCATTGAATATTGCTCTTAACTCCAGAATATTTATTGGGAGGAGTTTCTCCTCCTGAGTCCACGATCCCTGAGCCTTCAGGGAATTCCAGACTGCACCCCAACCTAGAAGGCTGGCATCTGTTGTTCCAATTGTCCAATCTGGCCTGCGAAAGGTCATACCTTTGGACAGATGGACCCGAGATAGCCACCAGAGAAGAGAATCTCTGGTCTCTTGATCCAGATTTAGCAGAGGGGACAAATCTGTGTAATCCCCATTCCACTGACTGAGCATGCATAATTGCAGCGGTCTGAGATGTAGGCGCGCAAATGGCACTATGTCCATCGCCGCTACCATTAAGCCGATCACTTCCATGCACTGAGCCACCGAAGGGCGCGGGATGTAGTGAAGAACACGGCAGGAATTTAGAAGCTTTGATAACCTGGACTCCGTCAGGTAAATTTTGATTTCTACAGAATCTATCAGAGTTCCTAGGAAGGAAACCCTTGTGAGGGGTGATAGAGAACTCTTTCCCTCGTTCACTTTCCACCCATGCGACCTCAGAAATGCCAACACTATGTCCGTATGAGATTTGGCAATTTGGAAGTTTGACGCCTGTATCAGGATGTCGTCTAGATAAGGGGCCACTGCTATGCCCCGTGGTCTTAGGACCGCCAGAAGAGACCCCAGAACCTTTGTAAAAATTCTTGGGGCTGTAGCTAACCCGAAGGGAAGAGCCACAAACTGGTAATTGCTGTCTAGAAAGGCAAACCTTAGGAACCGATGATGATCTTTGTGAATCGGTATGTGAAGGTAAGGATCCTTCAAATCCACTGTGGTCATGTACTGACCCTCCTGGATCATAGGTAGGATTGTCCGAATAGTTTCCATTTTGAACGATGGAACTCTGAGGAATTTGTTTAAGATCTTTAGATCCAAAATTGGTCTGAAGGTTCCCTCTTTTTTGGGAACCACAAACAGATTTGAATAAAATCCCTGTCCTTGTTCCATCTGTGGAACTGGATGAATCACTCCCATTATTAGGAGGTCTTGCACACAGCGTAAGAATGCCTCTTTCTTTATCTGGTTTACAGATAATCTCGAAAGGTGAAATCTCCCTTGTGGGGGGGAAGCTTTGAAGTCCAGAAGATATCCCTGAGATACGATCTCCAACGCCCAGGGATCCTGAACATCTCTTGCCCACGCCTGGGCGAAGAGAGAAAGTCTGCCCCCTACTAGATCCGTTGCCGGATAGGGGGCCGTTCCTTCATGCTGTCTTAGAGGCAGCAGCAGGCTTTCTGGCCTGCTTGCCTTTGCTCCAGGCCTGGTTAGATTTCCAGGCCGGCTTGGATTGCGCAAAAGTTCCTTCTTGTTTTGTAGCAGAGGAAGTTGATGCTGCACCTGCCTTGAAGTTTCGAAAGGCACGAAAATTAGACTGTTTGGCCCTTGATTTGGCCCTGTCCTGAGGAAGGGTATGACCCTTACCTCCAGTAATGTCAGCAATAATTTCCTTCAAACCAGGCCCGAATAGGGTCTGCCCCTTGAAGGGAATGTTAAGTAATTTAGACTTTGAAGTCACGTCAGCTGACCAAGATTTAAGCCATAGCGCCCTACGCGCCTGGATGGCGAATCCAGAATTCTTAGCCGTTAGTTTAGTCAAATGAACAATGGCATCAGAAACAAAAGAATTAGCTAGCTTAAGTGTTCTAAGCTTGTCAAGTATTTCAGTCAATGGAGTAGCTGTCTGAAAGGCCTCTTCCAGAGACTCAAACCAGAACGCCGCAGCAGCAGTGACAGGAGCAATGCATGCAAGGGGCTGCAGGATAAAACCTTGTTGAATAAACATTTTCTTAAGGTAACCTTCTAATTTTTTATCTATTGGATCTGAAAAAGCACAACTGTCCTCGACAGGGATAGTGGTACGCTTTGCTAAAGTAGAAACTGCTCCCTCCACCTTAGGGACCGTCTGCCATAAGTCCCGTGTGGTGGCGTCTATTGGAAAACAAATTCTAAAAATAGGAAGGGGGGGAAAACGGCATACCGGGTCTGTCCCACTCCTTAGCAATAATTTCTGTAAACCTTTTAGGTATTGGAAAAACGTCAGTACACACCGGCACCGCGTAGTATTTATCCAGTCTACACAATTTCTCTGGCACTGCAATTGTGTCACAGTCATTCAGAGCAGCTAAAACCTCTCCAAGCAACACCCGGAGGTTCTCATGCTTAAATTTAAAAAGACATATCTGAATCAGGTTTCCCCGAGTCAGAGACGTCACCCACAGACTGAAGCTCTTCCTCAGCTGCTGCATATTGTGACGCAGTATCAGACATGGACCTTAAAACATCTGCACGCTCTGTATTACGTCTAACCCCAGAGCTATCGCGCTTTCCTCTGAATTCAGGCAGTCTGGCTAATACCGCTGACAGGTTATTATCCATGATTGCCGCCATGTCCTGCAAAGTAATCGCTATGGGCGTCTTTGATGTACTTGGCGCCATTTTAGCGTGAGTCCCTTGAGCGGGAGTCAAAGGGTCCGACACGTGGGGAGAGTTAGTCGGCATAACTTCCCCCTCGTCAGAATCCTCTGGTGATAATTCTTTTAAAGATAACAGCTGATCTTTATTGTTTAAAGTGAAATCAATACATTTAGTACACATTCTCCTATGGGGTTCCACCATGGCTTTTAAACATAATGAACAAGGAGTTTCCTCTATGTCAGACATGTTTATACAGACTAGCAATGAGACTAGCAAGCTTGGAAAACACTTTAAATCAATCAAGTTAACAAGCAATATAAAAAAATTTGAAATAACAGTGAAAAAAGGCAGTTAAAATAACGAAATTTTTACAGTGTATGTAACAAGTTAGCAGATCATTGCACCCACTTGCAAATGGATGATTAACCCCTTAATACAAAAAACAGATTAACAAAACGAAAAATATGTTTTTTAAACAGTCATAACAACTGCCACAGCTCCTACTTTTGAAGCCTTTTGAGCCCTTCAGAGATGTCCTATAGCATGCAGGGGACTGCTGAGGGAAGCTGAATGTCACAGTTTGTAATTTTAACTGCACCAACTGTAACTTTTATACTATAACAGTGGAAAGCCTCAGGAAACTGTTTCTAGGCAAAAATAAAGCCAGCCATGTGGAAAAAACTAGGCCCCAATAAGTTTTATCACCAAAGCATATATAAAAACGATTAAACATGCCAGCAAACGTTTTATATTGCACATTAATCAGAGTATATACCTCTGATAGCAAGCCTGATACTAGTCGCTATTAAATCACTGTATTTAGGCTTTAACTTACATTAATCCGGTATCAGCAGCATTTTCTAGCAAATTCCATCCCTAGAAAAACGTAACTGCACATACCTTATTGCAGGATACCCTGCACGCCATTCTCCCTCTGAAGTTACCTCACTCCTCAGACATATATGAGAATGGCAGTGGATCTTAATTACTTCTGCTAAGATCATAGAAAAACGCAGGCAGATTCTTCTTCTAAATGCTGCCTGAGATAAAATAGTACACTCCGGTACCATTTAAAAACAATAAACTTTTGATTGAAGAAAAAACTAACTATATTTTACCACTTTCCTCTAACTACCTCCATCTATGTTGAGAGCTTGCAAGAGAATGACTGGATATGGCAGTTAGGGGAGGAGCTATATAGCAGCTCTGCTGTGGGTGATCCTCTTGCAACTTCCTTTTGGGAAGGAGAATATCCCACAAGTAATGGATGATCCGTGGACTGGATACACCTAACAAGAGAAATCTGCTTCCCAATTGTCCACTCCTGGAATGTGGATAGCATATAGGAGACAATAGTGGGCTTCCGCACACTGCAGAATTTGAGTCACCTCCTTCATGGCTAAGGAACTCCGAGTCCCTCCCTGGTGGTTGATGTAAGCCACTGAGGTGATGTTGTCCAATTGAAATCTTATAAACCGGACCAATGCCAGTTGAAGCCACGCTAATAGGGCATTGAAGATAGCTCTCAACTCCAAGATCTTTATGGGAAGAGATCACAGACCCTGAGCTTTTAGAGGGCCCCAAACAGCATCCCAGACTGACAGGCTGGAGTCCGTAGTCACAATTTTCCAGGAAGGTCTCCGAAAGCAAGTGCCCCGAGACAGATGTTCCTGTGACACCCACCATTAGAGAGAGTCTCTTGTCAGAGGGTCCAGATTTATCCTTTGAGTTAAATCCGAATTATCTCCATTCCATTGATGGAGCATACAAAGTTGCAGCGTTCGTAGATGGAACCGAGCAAAGGGAATGATGTCCATGGATGCCACCATCAGTCCAATCACCTCCATGCATTGGGCCACAGATGGACAAAAGGCAGACTGGAGAGAAAGGCAGGAAGCAAGAATCTTGTCTTTTCTGACCTCCGTCACAAAAATCTTCATGGACAGGGAATCTATTATAGTCCCTAGGAAACACACTTTGGTAGATGAAACAAGATAACTTTTTTCCAAATTCAACTTCCACCCATTGGATCGTAGAAAAGACAACAGCATCTCTGTATGAGATTGGACTAGTTGAAAAGATGACGCCTGAACCAAGATGTTGTCTAGATAAGATGCTACAGCAATACCCTGGGATCTGATCACATATTTGAGAATATTCTGGGAGCCGTGGCCAGACTAAATGGAAGTGCTTGTCCAGAAAGGCAAACCTCAGATACTGATGGTGTTCCCTGTGTATAGGAATGTGAAGGTATGTGTCCTTCAGTTCTTTGGTTGTCATAAACTGACCTTCTTGTACTAAAGGGAGAATGGAACGAATAGTTTCCATCTTGAAGGACGAAACCCTTAGGAATTTGTTTAGACACTTGAGGTCTAAAATGGGCTGAAAAGAACCTGTAGAACCTTTCTCCCAAAAATAGCCTCCGAAGAAGCAAAAGTATCAAATTTGTAAAATTTTGAAAAGCTATGAAGCGAAGACCAAGTCGCCGCTTTGCAAATCTGTTCAACAGAAGCCTCATTTTTAAAGGCCCAGGTGGAAGCCACAGCTCTAGTAAAATGAGCTGTAATCCTTTCAGGGGGCTGCTGTCCAGAAGTCTCATAGGCTAAGCGTATTACGCTCCGAAGCCAAAAAGAAAGAGAGGTTGCCGAAGCCTTTTGACCTCTCCTCTGTCCAGAGTAAACAACAAACAGGGAAGATGTTTGACGAAAATCTTTAGTCGCTTGTAAGTAAAACTTTAAAGCACGGACTACGTCCAAATTATGTAAAAGACGTTCCTTCGTTGAAGAAGGATTAGGACACAATGATGGAACAACAATCTCTTGATTGATATTCTTGTTGGAAACTACCTTAGGTAAAAACCCAGGTTTTGTACGCAGAACTACTTTATCTGTATGGAAAATTAGATAAGGAGAATCACATTGTAAAGCTGATAACTCAGAGACTCTACGAGCCGAGGAAATATCCATCAAAAACAGAACTTTCCAAGATAAAAGTTTGATATCAATGGAATGAAGGGGTTCAAACGGAACTCCTTGAAGAACCTTAAGAACCAAGTTTAAGATCCATGGAGGAGCAACAGGTTTAAACACAGGCTTAATTCTAACCAAAGCCTGACAAAATGCCTGGACGTCTGGAACCTCTGCCAGACGCTTGTGCAAAAGGATAGAAAGAGCAGAAATCTGTCCCTTTAAAGAACTAGTCCTTATCCTAGTCCTAATCCTTTATCCAAACCCTCTTGGAGAAAGGACAATATCCTAGGAATCCTTACCTTACTCCATGAGTAATTCTTGGATTCACACTAATGAAGATATTTGCGCCATATCTTATGGTAGATTTTCCTGGTTACAGGCTTTCGTGCCTGTATTAAGGTATCAATGACTGACTCGGAGAAGCCACACCTTGATAAAATCAAGCGTTCAATCTCCAGGCAGTCAGTCTCAGAGAAATTAGATTTGGATGATTGAAAGGACCTTGTAGTAGAAGGTCTTGTCTCAGAGGCAGAGGCCAAGGTGGAAAGGATGACATGTCCACCAGGTCTGCATACCAGGTCCTGCGTGGCCACGCAGGCGCGATCAAGATCACCGATGCTCTCTCCTGTTTGATTTTGGCAATCAGTCGAGGGAGCAGAGGAAACGGTGGAAACACATAAGCCTGGTTGAAGAACCATGGTGCTGCTAGAACATCTATCAGCGTGGCTTCTGGGTCCCTGGACCTGGATCCGTAACAAGGAAGCTTGGCGTTCTGGCGAGACGCCATGAGATCCAATTCTGGTGTGCCCCAACGATGAACCAATTGAGCAAACACCTCCGGATGGAGTTCCCACTCTCCCGGATGAAAAGTCTGACGACTTAGAAAATCCTCCTCCCAGTTCTCTACACCTGGGATATGGATCGCTGATAGATGGCAAGAGTGAGTCTCTGCCCAGCGAATTATCTTGGAGACTTCTAACATCGCTAGGGAGCTCCTGGTCCCCCCTTGATGGCTGATGTAAGCCACAGTCGTGATGTTGTCCGACTGAAATCTGATGAACCTCAGGGTTGCTAACTGAGGCCAAGCTAGAAGAGCATTGAATATTGCTCTTAACTCCAGAATATTTATTGGGAGGAGTTTCTCCTCCTGAGTCCACGATCCCTGAGCCTTCAGGGAATTCCAGACTGCACCCCAACCTAGAAGGCTGGCATCTGTTGTTCCAATTGTCCAATCTGGCCTGCGAAAGGTCATACCTTTGGACAGATGGACCCGAGATAGCCACCAGAGAAGAGAATCTCTGGTCTCTTGATCCAGATTTAGCAGAGGGGACAAATCTGTGTAATCCCCATTCCACTGACTGAGCATGCATAATTGCAGCGGTCTGAGATGTAGGCGCGCAAATGGCACTATGTCCATCGCCGCTACCATTAAGCCGATCACTTCCATGCACTGAGCCACCGAAGGGCGCGGGATGTAGTGAAGAACACGGCAGGAATTTAGAAGCTTTGATAACCTGGACTCCGTCAGGTAAATTTTGATTTCTACAGAATCTATCAGAGTTCCTAGGAAGGAAACCCTTGTGAGGGGTGATAGAGAACTCTTTCCCTCGTTCACTTTCCACCCATGCGACCTCAGAAATGCCAACACTATGTCCGTATGAGATTTGGCAATTTGGAAGTTTGACGCCTGTATCAGGATGTCGTCTAGATAAGGGGCCACTGCTATGCCCCGTGGTCTTAGGACCGCCAGAAGAGACCCCAGAACCTTTGTAAAAATTCTTGGGGCTGTAGCTAACCCGAAGGGAAGAGCCACAAACTGGTAATTGCTGTCTAGAAAGGCAAACCTTAGGAACCGATGATGATCTTTGTGAATCGGTATGTGAAGGTAAGGATCCTTCAAATCCACTGTGGTCATGTACTGACCCTCCTGGATCATAGGTAGGATTGTCCGAATAGTTTCCATTTTGAACGATGGAACTCTGAGGAATTTGTTTAAGATCTTTAGATCCAAAATTGGTCTGAAGGTTCCCTCTTTTTTGGGAACCACAAACAGATTTGAATAAAATCCCTGTCCTTGTTCCATCTGTGGAACTGGATGAATCACTCCCATTATTAGGAGGTCTTGCACACAGCGTAAGAATGCCTCTTTCTTTATCTGGTTTACAGATAATCTCGAAAGGTGAAATCTCCCTTGTGGGGGGGAAGCTTTGAAGTCCAGAAGATATCCCTGAGATACGATCTCCAACGCCCAGGGATCCTGAACATCTCTTGCCCACGCCTGGGCGAAGAGAGAAAGTCTGCCCCCTACTAGATCCGTTGCCGGATAGGGGGCCGTTCCTTCATGCTGTCTTAGAGGCAGCAGCAGGCTTTCTGGCCTGCTTGCCTTTGCTCCAGGCCTGGTTAGATTTCCAGGCCGGCTTGGATTGCGCAAAAGTTCCTTCTTGTTTTGTAGCAGAGGAAGTTGATGCTGCACCTGCCTTGAAGTTTCGAAAGGCACGAAAATTAGACTGTTTGGCCCTTGATTTGGCCCTGTCCTGAGGAAGGGTATGACCCTTACCTCCAGTAATGTCAGCAATAATTTCCTTCAAACCAGGCCCGAATAGGGTCTGCCCCTTGAAGGGAATGTTAAGTAATTTAGACTTTGAAGTCACGTCAGCTGACCAAGATTTAAGCCATAGCGCCCTACGCGCCTGGATGGCGAATCCAGAATTCTTAGCCGTTAGTTTAGTCAAATGAACAATGGCATCAGAAACAAAAGAATTAGCTAGCTTAAGTGTTCTAAGCTTGTCAAGCATTTCAGTCAATGGAGTAGCTGTCTGAAAGGCCTCTTCCAGAGACTCAAACCAAAACGCCGCAGCAGCAGTGACAGGAGCAATGCATGCAAGGGGCTGCAGGATAAAACCTTGTTGAATAAACATTTTCTTAAGGTAACCTTCTAATTTTTTATCTATTGGATCTGAAAAAGCACAACTGTCCTCGACAGGGATAGTGGTACGCTTTGCTAAAGTAGAAACTGCTCCCTCCACCTTAGGGACCGTCTGCCATAAGTCCCGTGTGGTGGCGTCTATTGGAAAAAAAATTCTAAAAATAGGAAGGGGGGGAAAACGGCATACCGGGTCTGTCCCACTCCTTAGCAATAATTTCTGTAAACCTTTTAGGTATTGGAAAAACGTCAGTACACACCGGCACCGCGTAGTATTTATCCAGTCTACACAATTTCTCTGGCACTGCAATTGTGTCACAGTCATTCAGAGCAGCTAAAACCTCTCCAAGCAACACCCGGAGGTTCTCATGCTTAAATTTAAAAAGACATATCTGAATCAGGTTTCCCCGAGTCAGAGACGTCACCCACAGACTGAAGCTCTTCCTCAGCTGCTGCATATTGTGACGCAGTATCAGACATGGACCTTAAAACATCTGCACGCTCTGTATTACGTCTAACCCCAGAGCTATCGCGCTTTCCTCTGAATTCAGGCAGTCTGGCTAATACCGCTGACAGGTTATTATCCATGATTGCCGCCATGTCCTGCAAAGTAATCGCTATGGGCGTCTTTGATGTACTTGGCGCCATTTTAGCGTGAGTCCCTTGAGCGGGAGTCAAAGGGTCCGACACGTGGGGAGAGTTAGTCGGCATAACTTCCCCCTCGTCAGAATCCTCTGGTGATAATTCTTTTAAAGATAACAGCTGATCTTTATTGTTTAAAGTGAAATCAATGCATTTAGTACACATTCTCCTATGGGGTTCCACCATGGCTTTTAAACATAATGAACAAGGAGTTTCCTCTATGTCAGACATGTTTATACAGACTAGCAATGAGACTAGCAAGCTTGGAAAACACTTTAAATCAATCAAGTTAACAAGCAATATAAAAAAATTTGAAATAACAGTGAAAAAAGGCAGTTAAAATAACGAAATTTTTACAGTGTATGTAACAAGTTAGCAGATCATTGCACCCACTTGCAAATGGATGATTAACCCCTTAATACAAAAAACAGATTAACAAAACGAAAAATATGTTTTTTAAACAGTCATAACAACTGCCACAGCTCCTACTTTTGAAGCCTTTTGAGCCCTTCAGAGATGTCCTATAGCATGCAGGGGACTGCTGAGGGAAGCTGAATGTCACAGTTTGTAATTTTAACTGCACCAACTGTAACTTTTATACTATAACAGTGGAAAGCCTCAGGAAACTGTTTCTAGGCAAAAATAAAGCCAGCCATGTGGAAAAAACTAGGCCCCAATAAGTTTTATCACCAAAGCATATATAAAAACGATTAAACATGCCAGCAAACGTTTTATATTGCACATTAATCAGAGTATATACCTCTGATAGCAAGCCTGATACTAGTCGCTATTAAATCACTGTATTTAGGCTTTAACTTACATTAATCCGGTATCAGCAGCATTTTCTAGCAAATTCCATCCCTAGAAAAACGTAACTGCACATACCTTATTGCAGGATACCCTGCACGCCATTCTCCCTCTGAAGTTACCTCACTCCTCAGACATATATGAGAATGGCAGTGGATCTTAATTACTTCTGCTAAGATCATAGAAAAACGCAGGCAGATTCTTCTTCTAAATGCTGCCTGAGATAAAATAGTACACTCCGGTACCATTTAAAAACAATAAACTTTTGATTGAAGAAAAAACTAACTATATTTTACCACTTTCCTCTAACTACCTCCATCTATGTTGAGAGCTTGCAAGAGAATGACTGGATATGGCAGTTAGGGGAGGAGCTATATAGCAGCTCTGCTGTGGGTGATCCTCTTGCAACTTCCTTTTGGGAAGGAGAATATCCCACAAGTAATGGATGATCCGTGGACTGGATACACCTAACAAGAGAAATCTGCTTCCCAATTGTCCACTCCTGGAATGTGGATAGCATATAGGAGACAATAGTGGGCTTCCGCACACTGCAGAATTTGAGTCACCTCCTTCATGGCTAAGGAACTCCGAGTCCCTCCCTGGTGGTTGATGTAAGCCACTGAGGTGATGTTGTCCAATTGAAATCTTATAAACCGGACCAATGCCAGTTGAAGCCACGCTAATAGGGCATTGAAGATAGCTCTCAACTCCAAGATCTTTATGGGAAGAGATCACAGACCCTGAGCTTTTAGAGGGCCCCAAACAGCATCCCAGACTGACAGGCTGGAGTCCGTAGTCACAATTTTCCAGGAAGGTCTCCGAAAGCAAGTGCCCCGAGACAGATGTTCCTGTGACACCCACCATGAGAGAGAGTCTCTTGTCAGAGGGTCCAGATTTATCCTTTGAGTTAAATCCGAATTATCTCCATTCCATTGATGGAGCATACAAAGTTGCAGCGTTCGTAGATGTAACCGAGCAAAGGGAATGATGTCCATGGATGCCACCATCAGTCCAATCACCTCCATGCATTGGGCCACAGATGGACAAAAGGCAGACTGGAGAGAAAGGCAGGAAGCAAGAATCTTGTCTTTTCTGACCTCCGTCACAAAAATCTTCATGGACAGGGAATCTATTATAGTCCCTAGGAAACACACTTTGGTAGATGAAACAAGATAACTTTTTTCCAAATTCAACTTCCACCCATTGGATCGTAGAAAAGACAACAGCATCTCTGTATGAGATTGGACTAGTTGAAAAGATGACGCCTGAACCAAGATGTTGTCTAGATAAGATGCTACAGCAATACCCTGGGATCTGATCACATATTTGAGAATATTCTGGGAGCCGTGGCCAGACTAAATGGAAGTGCTTGTCCAGAAAGGCAAACCTCAGATACTGATGGTGTTCCCTGTGTATAGGAATGTGAAGGTATGTGTCCTTCAGTTCTTTGGTTGTCATAAACTGACCTTCTTGTACTAAAGGGAGAATGGAACGAATAGTTTCCATCTTGAAGGACGAAACCCTTAGGAATTTGTTTAGACACTTGAGGTCTAAAATGGGCTGAAAAGTTCCCTCCTTTTGGGGAACCACAAATCGATTTGAGTAGAATCCTGCCCTGTTCTGCTAGAGGGACATGAACAATAACTCCCAGAGAGTATAGGTCTTTAACACAGTTTAAGAAGGCTTCCTTCTTTATTTGGTTTGAGGATAGTATTGACAGGAGAAATCTGCCCCTTGAAGGGCAAGACTTGAATCCCATTCTGTAACCCTGAGATACTATGTCCACTGCCCAAGAGTATGGGACATCGCATATCCAGGCTTGATGAAAAAGAGAAAGCCTGCCACCCACCTGAACCACAGGAATTGGGGGCAGAACCTTCATGCTGATTTAGGGTCAGCGGAAGGCTTTTTGTTTTGTTTTCCCTTATTCCAGGGCTGGTTGGATGTCCACGAAGATCTGGGTTGATCTGGTTTAGATGAGGAAGAGGAAGACTTTTGTCCCTTAAAGTTACAAAAGGAACGGAAATTAGAAGTCTGACGACCTCTAGGTCTGTTCTTCTTGTCCTGAGGTAGGAAAGATCACTTTCCACCTGTAATCTCTGAAATGATCTCTGCCAGACCAGGTCCAAACAGAGCCTTTCCCTTGTAAGGCAAAGCCAAAAGCTTGGCCTTAGAAGAGACATCGGCTGACCAAGATTTTAACCACAGAGCCCTGTAAGCTAGAACCGTGAAGCTAGACATCTTAGCTCCTAGACAAATTATCTGCATATTGGCATCACAGATATAAGTATTGTCCAATTTAAGAGCTTTGATCCTATCTTGGATCTCCTCTACTGTAGTTTCCTCTTTAATAATATCAGATAACGCATTGCACCAATAAGATGCAGCTCCTGCAACCGTAGCAATACTCGCTGCTGGTTGCTACTGTAACCATTGATGGACATACATCTTTTAAGTAAGCCTCTAGCTTCTTGTCCATTGGGTCCTTAAAAGAGCAACTATCCTCTATAGAAATGGTAGTTCTCTTAGCAAGAGTAGAAATAGCTCCTTCTATTTTTGGAACAGTGCGCCATGAGTCACGAACAGAGTCAGCCACAGAAAACATCTTCTTAAAAACAGGGCAAAGGGGAAAAAAGGAACCCCTGGTTTGTCCCATTCCTGAGCAATAATTTCAGACATCTTCCTTGGTACAGGAAAAAACTAATCAGAAGATGGGGAATCATAGACTCTATCTAATTTTGAAGACTTTGTGGGGTTGACAACAACTGCCGGTTCAGAGTTGTCCAAAGTAGCTAGAACCTCCTTCAAAAGTAATTGGAGGTCCTCAAGCTTAAATCTAAAATTAACTTCTTCAGATTCTGAAGATTTTTCTGCTAAAGTGTCAGAGTCTTAGATATCACCTTCAGAGGCTACTGAAGTATTCTCATCATCAGACATCTGAGTAAGAGTGACTAATGCAGTCCTAGAATCAGAAACCTTAGCATCAGGCAAGAGTTTAGATTTTCTCTTACACTTACCTAATGAAGGGAAAGCTAACAAAGCTGCTGTTACTGCAGAATAAACCTGAGCGGCAAAATCCCCAGGTAAATAAACACCCCCAGGTGGATGAGAGGACACAGAAGGCACAGTATGAGAAACAACTAAGGCTTGGGACGTCTGAGGAAAAAGCTGAGGCATGTCACGCACAGCAGAATCCTGAGAGACACTTTGCTCAAAAGGTAGAATTTTTTCTTTGCATTTTAAAGTTTTTGCTAAACAAGAGGAACAAAACTGCATAGGTAGGGCATTCTGGTTGTCTAAACAAAGCAAACATATATCCATAGAGAGAAATTGATCCTGATCTGTATCCATAGCTAGAATAACAGGTCCCACAAGCAATGTTCAATATAGAAAATTTTAATGAAAAATAAAAAGGTTTTTAATCTTTCAGATAGTACTAAATAGTAAAGAATAAATATTAAACACTGGTGGTGGTGAGGATGGAATCAGATTGCAGAAAGTTAATTTGGTACTCACAATTGGCCAATCCCATTTGAAAGCTCAGTTATGAAGGTGCCAGTACTGTTAATGACAATCACAACAGTGTGAGTGTAACATGGAATTAAATATTAAAAGAAAAAGATTGGTGCAATCATTTGTAGATGTTATGGTCCTGATGTGACTTGTCCTACAGATCCCCATAGCTATACAGGATATTGCATACTCCACACATTTATATTTGTATATCAACCTATACATATGTAAATGTGAGCCCTGTCCACTGCAGATGCCCTACACAACAGTGATGAATAGAGCTTTAATGATTCAATACCATGTATGCTAATACACCTCTAAAATGTCTCCTGTATATTGCACACATGCAAGATAACAGATAATAGGTTTCCAATTAGTTGTTGAATACTTGCAAAGATGTTAAAAATGTCATTCCAGCCTCTATCAAGTGCTTTGTGGTGTGACATTTGAAAATGGATTGTGATCACTGAAAAACCTTTCAGCCCCATAGTAAAAGCAGGGCTTTTAGCGAGGATCTAAAATCACAATGGTGGTTGCGGGAAAGAGTCGAAAATGCACTATTCTGATTGTGTTGAATCGAAAAGTGGCTTTTTCAGCCAAAAAGGCCTCATCCAACAGGTTATGATCGATTCCAAAATAAGCAAGGAAATTCCTGATTTCAGTCTGCTACTCAAAAACATCTGAAAGTTTGTTAATCACAGGAATAAATCTCCTGGTAAGAAGGCATTTACTTACTGTATTTGATTAACAGAGTACTGAAAAAAGGAATTTCCCTGCTTTTTTCTTCTTCTTTGCATGAGACCTTACGCTATGGCATTAACTTGAAATTTTTATCTTTGCATTTCTAAACTTATAGGATGTCACTATAGCTCTAACAATTCTCTATAAATACCAATATAATTAATCCCTAAGAGTATGAAAATTTGATTTTTCTCAAACAACTGTGATGGTGTAATAAAAGTCTTGGCTCTCAAAGCATTACAAAAATACTCCCAAGAATATTCATAGATGTCTTCTGAGGTGGTGGACAGCAATCATCCTGATGTTGATTAGGGCTTATGTTGTAAATATGGAAGCAACTCTTAAACATGATTACTTACCAGGACTGCAGTGGTAGGCACAGTGGTGGCAGCCGTCTGGACAACTGCCTGTGGCTGCTGAACGACCTGTTGCTGGACCACTTGCTGCTGGGGCTGTGCTTGGGCTGGTTGTACAGCTGGAGATGATGCCTGCTGCCCATTTTGCTGTGACTGTTGAGGAGCTTGTGGTCCCACTTGCTGCTGAGCTCTGTGATGCTGTTCTACTAGAGCCTGTAAGACATTTAGTAAACATTCTGATTTATGTCTATCAGACTACCAAAAAGCAACAAAAACAGGAGAAAAATGTGTAACAGTGTATTCCATTCACAAAATAACTGGCTATTTAAACATGGCCCCAAAGCCCTAGGTACATTATAAAAACAGGAATGTAAGCATAGGAGCCGGCCCATTTTTGGTTCAGCACCCTGGGTAGTGCTTGCTGATTGGTGACTACATTTAATCACCTATCAGCATGAGCTATGTAACAAAAAAATCAATGGGTTAACTGTACGGCAGATAGATAAAAAACTAACTTTTATTCGTATATCTGTTAAAAGTACAGGGTTGAGCAGGGCTCAAGTGAAACAAACAAATAGGCCAACGCGTTTCCTGCCCGTATGCACATCGTCAGGGACTGCAAATACACACACATTTGCTCTTTAACCCCTTAACGACTCATGTCGTACAGGGTACGTCTTGTACAATCTGGTCTTTAAAGACCAGAGACGTACCCTGTACGACATAGAAGTTTAAAGCAGCTGGAAGCGATCCTGATCGCTTCCAGCTGCTTTCAAGGTATTGCCGTGATGCCTCGATATTGAGGCATCACTGCAATACATTTTCTGGCACACTGATGCAGAGAAGGCCACTCTGTGGCCCTCTCTGCATCGGCCAGCGATGGTGCCGATCGTTGGTGGGTGGGAGCAGCTGCTGGGAGGCTGGTGGGCGGCCCATCGCTGGTGTGCTTCGGTCGCATTAGTCAGGATCAGGGGGTAGAAATGTGTCAGGTGGGAGGCTGATCTCTACACTAAAGCTAAAATTAACCCTTCAAGCTCCCTACAAGCTACCTAATTAACCCCTTCATTGCTGGGCATAATACAAGTGTGGTGCGCAGCAGCATTTAGCGGCCTTCTAATTACCAAAAAGAAATGCTAAAGCCATATATGTCTGCTATTTCTGAACAAAGGGGATTCCAGAGAAGCATTTACAACTATTTGTGCCATAATTGCACAAACTGTTTGTAAATCATTTCAGTGAGAAACCTAAAGTTAGTGAAAAAGTGAACGTTTTTTTTTTATTTGATCGCATTTGGCGGTAAAATGGTGGCATGAAATATACCAAAATTGACCTAGATCAATACTTTGGGTTGTCTACTACACTACACTAAAGCTAAAATTAACCCTGCAAGCTCCCTACAAGCTACCTAATTAACCCCATCACTGCTGGGCATAATACACGTGTGGCGCACAGTGGCATTTAGCGGCCTTCTAATTACCAAAAAGTAATGCCAAAGCCATATAAGTCTGTTATTTCTGAACAAAGGGGATCCCAGAAAAGCATATACAACCATTTATGCCATAATTGCACAAACTGTTTGTAAATAATTTTAGTGAGAAACCTAAAGTTTGTGAAAAAGTGAACATTTTTTTTAATATGATCGCTTTTGGCGGTGAAATGGTGGCATGAAATATACCAAAATGGGCCTAGATCAATACTTTGGAATGTCTTCTAAAAAAAAAAATATATATACATGTCAAGGGATATTCAGGGATTCCTGAAAGATATCAGTGTCACAATGTAACTAGCGCTAATTTTGAAAAAAAGTGGTTTGGAAATAGCAAAGTGCTATTTGTATTTATTGCCCTATAACTTGCAAAAAAAAACAAAGAACAAGTAAACATTAGGTATTTCTAAACTCAGGACAAAATTTTGAAACTATTTAGCATGGGTGTTTTTTGGTGTTGTAGATATGTAACAGATTTTGGGGGTCAAAGTTAGAAAAAGTGTGTTTTTTTCTATTTTTTTCTCATATTTTCTATTTTTTTATAGTAAATTATAAGATATGATGAAAATAATGGTATCTTTAGAAAGTCCATTTAATGGTGAGAAAAACGGTATATAATATGTGTGGGTACAGTAAACGAGTAAGAGGAAAATTACAGCTAAGCACAAACACCTTAAGGGAAAGAAATTGAAAAATGGCCATGTCCTTAAGGCAGAGCTTTCCAAACTTTTCATGTTGGTGACACACTTTTTAGACCTACATCATTTCGCGACACAGTAATTCAGTTGTACTAGCAAAAAGGAGGTTAAACTAACTTGTTTTAAGAGATACGGACACGTACATAAATTATATAATAAGGAAATGTATTTACAAGTAACAGTAAGTATGTGCAAGAATTAAAAAAAAGTTTAACACCACCAATAGCTACTTACTATTTTAATGGGATGTATGAGGTTGATGGGATGAACACAATTTCTGAATATTTGGTGGAATATTAGATAAAGACACTCGCAATTCATCATCAAGCATTTCTTAAGCTTCCACTTCCTATCCATATATCAAGAGCAGGAGCAGCAATGCACTACTGGGAGCTAGCTGCAGAAAATAACCCCTCTGACTTCAGCTCAGCGTTTAAGCTGCCGCCCTCAGAGCTCGGTGAGTCCGATTGACTACTGCCCATGCTGCAAACACACTGCTGTCCCACTCACTGACTATACATGCAGTCATGAGCCAATTAAGGAGACTACACGTGCAGTCAGGAGCCAATGTGCCGCCAATGGGAATAGTTTCAGTTCCCACTGAGCTGCGCCAATAGGTTAAGATGATCTGTGACCCACTAGGTATCAATCACGTGTCAACCATGTGATATGCGTAGCAGGCAGACGGAAAGTCAGAAACCAAAAAAAAAATTAAATAAATTGTGCTGAAGCAGGGACACACCTACACACTGCTGCCGACACACTAGTGTGTCCCGACACACAGTTTGGAAAGCACTGCCTTAAGGGGTTAAAAAGGTTTAAAGCTTAATTAGCAGAAGTATTGGCACATGGTTACGATTCTTAAAGGTATAGAATCCTCTATCGCCAATGGGTGTAATATGATGCCTGACAGTGTTGCTACTATGTAGCGAAAACATAAATTATGCTTACCTGATAATTTCCTTTTCTTCTGATGGAAAGAGTCCACAGCTGCATTCATTACTTTTGGGAAATAAGAACCTGGCCACCAGGAGGAGGCAATGACACCGCAGACAAAGGCTTAAATACTCCTCCCACTCCCCTCATCCCCCAGTCATTCTCCCGAGTAACAAGGAACAGTAGAAGAAATATCAGGGTGAAAGGTGCAAAGGACGCCCCGCATAAAATTACGGGTGGGGATCTGTGGACTCTTTCCATCAGAAGAAAATGAAATTATCAGGTAAGCATAATTTATGTTTTTCTTCTTAAATGGATAGAGTCCACAGCTGCATTCATTACTTTTGGGAAAACAATTCCCAAGCAATAGAGGACACTGAATGCCAAGACGGGAGGGTACAATAGGCGGCCCATACTGAGGGCACCAGGCCTGAACCTCTACCCAATAAAAAACCCTGCTTCGTCCGAAGTCGAGAAAATTTTAAGAGGAAAAGCCCCAATGAAACTGACTCGCAATTAGTCCAGAAGCCAAACTTGAGACCGAAAACGGACTTGACTGAGCCAACAGTCCTCCAGGAGACACTGTCGCCCAATAAACGGCCCCCCACCGCTCACCCCCCACAAATGAAGGACCAAAGGAAGGAACCACCCTTAGCTAAAGTCCAATGCTCCAAGGAGCAAGGCTAGAAGTCGTATGAAGATACTTCTCAAAGCCTCAGGACAACCAAGGGATACCTTGAGGTAAAAAAAATCCTACTAGCAGGGCTAGTCACCCTATCACCTCCGCACAAGCAGAGGACACAAGGAAGAGAAAGGCACTAAGCCTACCCAGCTCCGGAAAACCCCAAACTAAACAAAGTCCCCGCAGGGAACAACCATCACCCGGAAACACAGATCCCTAAAAGGAGATCCAACTCACCCGGAGACAATGGAAGAAGACCCGAAGGTCTCTTATAACTCAGACAGACAGTACACGTCAAAGAGTAAGAGCTGCATCTAGATACACTATAAACAGCTTACACGTACACCTGCAAGTTGTCAAGAGCTGCAACTGGTTTCAAACTGCAAACCTTCTGCATGCTAGACAGCTATCCTGTACAAGCTTTTGGATCAAGCCCCAAAGGACAAATCCAGAGGCCTAAAAATGAAGGCCAAACCGCTCAACTGCGGTAAGGGACGGTAAGCCCTCCAACCCTCCACCACATGGGGGAGGAAAACTCTAGGTTCTGTTGAACTCAGATATCAGATAGAGTGAAGCAGCGGAAAACTCCCCTGCCCGGCCATCTATGACTGATGGCTATAAGTACTGAAACAATCTTTCTCGCCTCACGGACCCACAGGTGCTCTCGAATGCTTAGTTGAACATGAAAAACAATGATAACCTGAGCACTCAGCGCTTCTACAGAACCAGCCAAACAGAACAGCGCCACGTGTCTCAACAGCCACAAGACCGAACGAACCCGACAGGACCAGCCTGCACCTAGGGTCCTAACCGGCAACCTGCATAAATTCTACCTCATAGGGGAAAAAACAGAAAACAGACATTTTTAACATAGGACTAACATGCTCAAAACAACTTCTGAAGAAGTAATAAAGAGTATCAATCCCAGAAGGTTCCCGAAGGAAACAAAAACAAATAAAAGACATCCCATCGGATATAATTAAAATATAAGGCAACCCCTTAACACCCAAAAAGACACAGGCCTACCCGCAGGACCAGTCAAACGGAGCCCTAGCTTTCAAAAACTGGGAAAGATCTCAAACAAATGAGAATCAGGAGATTACCTCATCCCCACTTGTCTAATGAGATGCACCATTCGAATTAGCAGACTGAAAATCCCTGTATCTGGTAACTATAGGGTCATTCAATAACTGAAAAACATGTCTGAGCAATACGCGAAGGCGCGGAATCCTGTAACGAAAGGCACAACACTCAGGGACAGTTACACCCGCGGGTACTGTAGAGGCCCTCCCCAAGGCAGAAGGCCCGGGACAATAGGGCATGAGCACATTCTCAAAAAAATGTCTGGACTCTGCAGACGAACAATCGCCAACATTATGTGGAAGCAAAAACGTGCTGCAACCTCCGGGGGGAACACGCCACCCTGCATGGAGGAATCAGAAACTGGGTTACCCGCATGTGTAGAAGTATGAACTGATAGGGAACTCACCTCTCGGAGGACAGGACCCCCAGAGGCGGATGGCTCAACAGTCCCTTGATTCCCTGAGCCTGAGGAACAAGGCGCTCTGAAATGGCATATGGAACAAAACTGGTTGACATGTGTCAACGAGGCCAATCCGGATTCGTCACCGGACACAGAATCTGAATATGAAATCAAAATAGTCTCAGTATCGGGGGGCGGAGCGTGCGGGCGTACTGAATGGCCGCACCACACTAGAGCTCCGGAATCGGCAGCGGCTAAGCCCTCTCCCAGGGTTGATTAGCGCAGCTTGGGCAACTGATCTTGGAAGGGGAAGCGCTCCGGACAGCCGCCGGACCTTTTATTCACTGTGCCTATGAATGTTAAGGCACTCTCTGACCCCAATGTGACCGGAGGAGTGGGCCGCAAACCAGGCACTCCTAAAGTTATAACCTCGCACTGCGGGGAACGTCAGCTTCTTCCCATGGAGCTGTAGAGCTTACAGGATCCCTTAGGAGCACACTCCAGCAATCTCTGGCAAACCGGGTAACAGCCTGGAACTCACTGGATATGAGGGAACTGTGACGCACCTCTACCTTGGGACGCCATTACAGGGGTGAGCAGAAAATAAAAACTTTATTTTTTCCCGTATGCAGCCCCAAGCAACTTCTGTTATTTAACACAATATGTTATGCTTCCAGAATAGCAAATAACAATACAGTTTTGTACTGAATAGAGCTTTGGGTGTAAACTCTTTTTCCTTGAATGCTGCTGAGCCTACTCTTTCACAGGCAGATATGCCCCAAGTCTTGCAGTGGCCCCTAACATTGAACTTTCTATGAGATCTCAGCATATGAAGCCAGCAGTCTAACTACATGTCACTTATACTCTAATCTGTCCCAGGCAGCTATACCTATTCCCCCATAATAAAGACTGCAAACGAAAGGGGAAAGAGATAATAAAAGAGGTTGATCATCCCTATCCTGTGGGTTATACACTACTATAGTAAACCACCATACTGTCAGACGTCCCAGTTAGAGCCCACTGCTCTCCAGGCCTCACAATGGCGCTTCGGAGGAATACTAAACTAGACAAAGGCCTGAAGCCTGGCACTACTACTCCCACTGTCAACACCTTTTTTAAAAGCGCAGAACGCCTGAAGAAACCTGAAGTCTCACATGAGGGTAGTGATGATGACTCCCTATCAGATAATTTAGATATCTCTCAACCGTCCGCTACCCTACCTACTACACAGGGACAAAAAGCAGAAGAGCCTGTAACCTTGAAGGCAATTGAAGCCCTTATAAATCAAGTAAAGTCCTGCATTAAATCCGAATGCGCGGACTTGAAGAAAGAGATAAACGATCTGGGTCACCGAGTGGAGGCCCTGGAGGAGAATAAGGAGGAGTTGACCAAAGAAATGTCTGATATGTCCTGTTCCATAGACACACAGCATGCCTCAATCACAGAACTTGAGAATAAGTTAGATGACATAGAAAATAGAACGCGGCGCAACAATCTCCGATTCCGGGGTATACCTGAATACGTGGGAAGAGAGGATATACACGACCACCTCCAAAACCTATTTCAAGCTTTGGCTATTGCTAATCAAAGGGTCATTGAGGAGATCCCCCTTGAAAGAGCCCACCGTGCCCTGCGCCCTAAGCCCAAAGATAATCAACCTCCTAGAGACATTATCGTGTGCTTTCAAAGCTATAGAGACAGAGAAAAGATATTCCAACTAGCCAGAGCTCAACCGTCCTTTTCTTTCTTAGGTGCTCAAACTCAAATATATCAAGACCTTTCAACAAGAACATTGCTACTTAGGAGAGACTTTGCTTTCTTCACTAACCACCTACGCTCACTGAAGATACCTTACAGATGGGGCTTTCCGGTGTCTCTACAGGTCATAAAAGATGGCAGGCGCCATGAATGTCATACCCCAGCTGATATACCCGATTTCTGCAAGCAACTTGGTATTCAGCTCCCCGAGGCGCCGGAGCCCCCACCGTCAAAAGCTTCATTGCAGCCGGCTAAACCACAGAGAAGGCTCTGGTCTGAGATAGCCAGCAAACCAGCCAGGAAGAGACAAAGTCCCGACCCCAACTGCCTCCAAGATACTTCCTGACAGGTTGAACTTTCCGGATTCTGTGAGTATGGCAAATAGGGGATCTTCACCCCACAAGTTATACAGCTTGCATTGAAAATTGACTCTCATACAAAGAGACTGCTGCCTAAGCTGGCTTAATGACTTTGGGACACAAACATTTTGGTCAGTATGACCAATCTGAAACTGATAAGCACTTAAAGTTTTTCTATATGTTAACAAGTTCTAACCCTTTTTTCCTTTTTCAGGTTACCTGCCCTTAATAGTGGTTATTATAACATGCTCTGATAAATGATACCCTGTATTATATTATTTAGACCCTTTACCTTTATTTATTGCTTTTTTTAGTTGACCCTGGCCAGTAATACTGGTAAAATATGAGAGCCAAACGCTACTACCCGTGGTCTATTATATATCAATATAGAGAACTTGAAGTTCAGCTTAGCTCATAAACTCTTGGTCCTATCTACCCTGATCAATATGACCACCCCGTGAACTGCAGGTAATTCTCCCCTGGTTACTACTGTTGAAAAGTATGTTGGGTTATGTTAAACCACAGTGTGTTATTTTTCACATCTATACCGTTAGATAATTGTAGTTAGTACTGTTGTATTTCTCCCTCCCCCCGAACAGGGGGCCCTGGTCTGCTATATCCTCATGAGTACTGAATCAAGATGGGTTATGTTACTTTTTCCCCAATAATGCATATGTGTCTAATACAGTTACAATGCCCTTTGTTAAACAAATACACACGTTAATTGGGGAGGGCTCCGCCGAGCCGTACTTCCCCCCTCTGTTGTTCTATTCCTTTTTATTCCTAAACTATTCTCATCTCCCCCTGACGGATTAATACCCGTCAGGCCCTCACTCCCTTTCCCCCTTTTCCCCAAGCTTTCTTTTCTACCTATCCTCCCATTCCTTTTTAAAGTTTAGTGTTCGTTTGAATTTTTCAACTTTAGATTAGTTAGCTCCTTATACAGAGTACACCTATCAGGCAGAGGTGACACTTCCTTTCTCACACACTGACAAAAACACCTAGTGAATACTCTCTCATCCAAGAATACATGGCACAACATCCAGCAGTAAGCCACTTCAAAATCGCCTCACAAAATGTTAAGGGTTTGCTATCCCCACAGAAACGCTCCATAGCATTTCATGATTTTTATAAGAAAAACATAGACATAATAATGGTTCAGGAGACACATTTTAAAAAAAATAACGAGCCAAATCTTTCACACCTATATTACGATCAACATTTCCTAAGCTCAGGTCCGTCTAAACATAATGGAGTTAGTATCTCTTTTAAGAGGGGCTCCTCTTTCGCTCTCTTACAAAAATACCAAGACCAAGAAGGTAGGATATTAATACTTCTAGGACTCTACTATGGCAGGCCCCTAACCTTGGCTAATTTATATGCCCCAAATCGCCCTTCCCCCTCCTTTTTTCGCTCAGTTATCAATAAACTAGTAGATATCTCCAAAGGCCCAATAATTATGGGAGGCGACTTCAACTTTCCAATAAACCCAGCTCTTGATACATCTACAGGTAAAACCTACATGCGATATAGCCAGATTAGGGCTAATTGGTCAGCTCTCAGAGCGATTCCCTTTTTCGACACCTGGCGAATTATGCATCCCTCCACGAAGGACTTTACATTTTTCTCCCACCCGCAGCGTTCTTACTCCCGCTTAGATTATATCCTTTGCGACCAAAACACTTTAACTGCTCTAGTGGACTCTAGGCTTCATCACACCTCTTGGTCTGATCATAGTATGACATGCTCCACCTTCACGTGGTCCTCTAGACCTTACTACCAACAACATTGGAGACTGAACGAACACATACTCTCAGACCCTCTTATAACCACTGACATAATAGAAAAAACATCTGAATATTTCAACTTCAACGACCCTTCTTCTACTTCCGCAACTAACAATTGGGAGGCCTATAAGTGCTATATTAGAGGAATAATCCTTAACCACACACACAAAATTCGCAAACAAAGAGCAGCACAATATTTGTCCTTAGTAAATAACTTTCACAACAGCGAAAAAGCACTAAAACAAAATCCCCTCTCCCCTCAACTTCTTTTGCAGTCACAACAGGATAGGGAGGCTCTCAATCAGCATTTAATTAAAAATGCTCACCTACGAGCACTTACATCTAAATCTAAATTCTATATTGAAAGCAATAAAACTGGGAGACTATTGGCCAGATCCCTAAAAAAGAAGAGGTATAAAACCTTTATCTCAAAACTCACAACCTCTTCCGGAACCTCACTCTCAAAAAACACTGAAATTGTCAATCAATTCGCAGACTACTACTCCTCATTATATAACCTCCCAACCTCACAAACTGACTCCAAACTAATCACGATTACCAACTATCTTTCACAAATCCAACTTCCAACCCTAACTGTAGAAGACAAAGAGGCCCTAGATTCACACTTTACTCTACAGGAAATCCTCTTAGCCATCAAAACCCTTCCTCAGGGTAAAGCCCCTGGCCCAGATGGGTTCACTCCCAAATTCTACCATATGTTTAAGGATCACCTAAGTCCTCACCTCTTGACCATGTACAACTCACTAGACCAGGACTGTCATCTATCCCAATCTTTATTGGAAGCTACAATAACCGTTATCCCAAAGCCAGGCAAAGATACGGAACAGGTCCCTAACTACCGTCCCATTTCTTTAATTAATATTGACGTTAAGCTGTATGCCAAATTGTTAGCCACTAGAATAAATAACATCCTCCCCTCGCTCATTCACACTGATCAAGTGGGTTTTATCCCTGGGCGTGAGGCAAAAGATAACACTATCCGAGTTCTCCAAACTATACACACAGCCAACGCCACCAAAACACCAGTTATCTTACTCTCTACGGATGCGGAGAAAGCTTTTGACAGGGTGGACTGGGATTTTCTCTGGGCCGCCCTGTCGAAATTCGGATTCTCAAAAACACTGATTTCGCGAGTTCAGGCTCTCTATCGGGGTCCAACCGCCAGCATAAGTGCTAATAACACATTATCCCGAAGAATCTCAATTAATAATGGTACGAGACAGGGATGTCCCCTCTCTCCGCTATTGTTTGCCTTGGCGGTGGAGGTGTTGGCTACTAAGATTAGGGAAAATGACCACATTGAAGGTATGACTTTTGGGAAGTCGCAACAAAAGTGTCTCCTCTATGCGGACGACATAATATTTTCAATTTGCTCCCCGCCCACTTCCTTACCTGCCTTACTTCTTGAACTGGATAATTATAGAGAGGTCTCAAACTTTTCGATTAATATGGAAAAGTCCAAACTAATGCCCCTTAATCTATTAGAAGAAGACATTAGGTTCATTGCATCACACACCCCCTTTCAGATCACAAATAAGATACGTTATTTGGGTATAGATATTACTCCATCTCAGTCAGACTTGTTTGACCTGAATTATATTCCTCTCCAAAAGGAATCCCAGGCCTCCCTTGAGATGTGGCATAAGCAGGGCCATCTCTCTTGGATGGGCCGAGTTAATGCACTCAAAATGAATCTTCTCCCCAAGTTTCTATACCTATTCCAGGTCCTCCCACTAGACGTTCCCCCCTCATACCTAACACAAATGCAAAAACTGTTTGATTCTTTTATATGGGCTCATAAACGAAGCAGAGTGACTAAGAATACGTTGTATCTTGATAGAGAGCACGGAGGTCTTGGCGCTCCAAACCTCGCTGCATATTATAGAGCAGCTCATTTGGCCCGAATTGTGGCGTGGAAGCATTCACACCCCCAGAAGCCATGGGTACAATTAGAATCCTCATTAATTGGTGGCAATAGTCTCGGCGACCTGTGTTGGACCCTTCCCAGGCATAGACCTCCCGAAGCCCTCACAAATTACTATGTTTCTGCTACTCTGAAAGTATGGGACAAAACTTTAGCCTCAGACAACCCCGTCTCGTCCATACCCTCACCCTTAACTCCACTCCTCAACAATCCTCTTTTTTTACAACCACATTCCTTGCGGACTCCAGTCATTGCTAACTCACCCTCAAATGTCCCTGCACATCTGGTGCTTAGCAAGGGCCAGATTCGCCTGCAACACGAACTCTCCCAACTACTAGGCCCTCCCTTCCATCTCTGGTACCCCTACCTACAGCTAAGGCATGCCATTACAAACAGCCCCTACACTACTGACTTAACCAGGCCCCTAAAACCTTTTGAGACACTTTGCACGACTCCAGAATTGGCAAGATCCCACATCTCCATCATATACAAACTGCTTAGAGGTTCATACCCTGCTAAACAACCCTCTTATATAGCTAAATGGGAGAGAGAGCTTAATACCACATTAGCTGAAACCCAATGGACCCACATTTTTCTAGAAACCAAAAAATCCTCCCCCTCATTAGTGTTCGCAGAAATGAACTACAAGCTATTATCTAGATGGTATTTAACCCCCCATCGCCTTCATAGCATCTATCCAAACTCCTCCTCTTTATGTTGGAGGCATTGCGGTGGAACAGGAACCCTCTCCCATATCTGGTGGGACTGTCCCCTTCTACACACGTATTGGAAAGATATCACCAGAAATATTAACAATATATTAGGTCTTAATATCACACTCTCTCCCAGTGCTGTCCTCTTACATAACACCCCTCCTATATCTTGTATCTATCGAAGACAACTATTTAAGTGTATGCTTAACTGTGCCAAACGCCTTATACCCAGGTTCTGGAAATCCACGCAAATCCCCACTCTCGCCATGTGGCAGAGAGAAGTAGACACTATCTTATCACTAGAAAAAATACATTACACATTTTTAGGCAAGCAAGATTTTTTTGCTGATATTTTTTTCATATGGGAGCAAAGGAAGCAGTAAAGTAAAGGAAGCAGTTACTTAGGAATTGTATTGTATTATTGTCCCAAAAGGAAAGACCAAAGGTTGCCCCGCTGCATGTGAGGAGATAACTTACTGCCTTGTATAGTCGTAATCTTCTGCATGATGAATACCACGCATCTTTCTTGGTTATGACAAATAATCTGCAAATATAGCTACCTGTCATGATTTTGTGCCACCTCAATAGCCTTATACTGTTTTTCTGCTCAGATGTAAAGTATATGTACTAAGACCCTTATGATAAGTTAGACCCGCAAGGTGGTAGCCTCTTGGGAAAACATTCACATTACAGTACATTGATGAATAAAGTAAAATTAAACGATCTTACCGGAATCTACGCTGTGGAACAGGAAGACGGCCTTTCAAGTGTGACGGATAGTAGCATCGCCTCCGCCATGGACTTGAGAGAAGAAAGCAGGAAGCGGAGCGAAGTTCGACAACGCTGATTGCTTGAGGAGCTGTTAATCTGAGTCGGGATGATTTGCAGAAAGACTCTCCCTGCATCTCGGGACTCTAACTTTCATCCAAGCCCTCACTGAGAGACTGACAGGACAACGTAAAACTCCTGTCCCATGCCAAAGAGTACTACCCCTCCATAAGAGACAAAAAACAAAAATTAAAAATTCTGACACTATTCTGCCAACCTCCTGGGACGAAAGGCAAAGAATGACTGGGGGATGAGGGGAGTGGGAGGAGTATTTAAGACTTTGGCTGGGGTGTCTTTGCCTCCTCCTGGTGGCCAGGTTCTTATTTCCCAAAAGTAATGAATGCAGCTGTGGACTCTTTCCATTTAAGAAGAAAATATATTGTTAGTTAACATTGTATATGTATTTTGTATCACTAGAAACAAAATCGGGCATAAACATAAAACATCACAGAGAGTACATGAGTCACATACTGCCGCTAGTTATCAAAAGGAAATTTATGCTTACCTGATAAATTTATTTCTTTTACGATATGACGAGTCCACGGATTTCATCCTTACTTATGGGATATCGCCTCCTGGTCAGCAGGAGGAGGCAAAGAGCTCCACAGCAGAGCTGCATAAATAGCTCCTCCCTTCCCCCCCAACCCAGTCATTCGACCGAAGTTAGGAAGAGATAGGAAAAGCCAAGGAGCAGAGGTGACTGACGTTTAACAAAAAATAAAAACCTGTCTTTAGAAAATAACAGGGAGGGCCGTGGACTCCTCATATCGTAAAAGAAATACATTTATCAGGTAAGCATACATTTCCTTTTCTTTTACAAGATATGACGAGTCCACGGATTTCATCCTTACTTATGGGATACAATACCAAAGCTATAGGACACGGATGAAAAGAAGGGACAAGACAGGAACCTAAACGGAAGGCATCACTGCGTGAAGAACCTTTCTCTCAAAAATAGCCTCGGATGAGGCAAAAGTATCAAATTTGTAAAATTTGGAAAAAGTGTGAAGAGACGACCAAGTTGCAGCCTTGCAAATCTGTTCAACAGAAGCATCATTTTTAAATGCCCATGAGGAAGCCACAGCCCTAGTAGAATGAGCCGTAATTCTTTCAGGAGGCTGCTGTCCAGCAGTCTCATATGCAACACGGATGATACTCTTCAGCCAGAAAGAGAGAGAGGTAGCCGTAGCTTTCTGACCCCTACGTTTCCCGGAAAAAACAACAAATAATGAAGATGATTGACGAAATTCTTTAGTCGCCTGCAAGTAAAACTTCAGGGCACGGACCATGTCCAAGTTATGTAACAGACGCTCCTTCTTAGAAGAAGGATTAGGACACAAGGAAGGAACAATAATTTCCTGATTAATATTTTTGCTGGAAACAACCTTAGGAAGAAAACCCGGTTTGGTACGTAACACTACCTTATCGGAATGAAAAATAAGGTAAGGAGAATCACATTGTAAAGCCGAAAGCTCAGAAACTCTGCGAGCAGAAGAAATAGCAACCAAAAATAAAACCTTCCAAGATAACAATTTAATATCTATGGAATGCATAGGTTCAAACTGAACTCCTTGAAGAACCTTAAGAAATAAATTCAAACTCCACGGAGGAGCAATTGGTCTGAACACAGGCCTGATTCTAGTCAGAGCCTGACAAAAATATTGAACATCCGGAATATCTGCCAGACGTTTGTGTAGTAAAATAGATAAAGCAGAAATCTGTCCCTTTAAGGAACTTGCTGATAACCCTTTCTCCAATCCTTGGAGAAAAGATAAAATCCTAGGAATCCTAATCTTACTCCATGAGTAACCCTTGGATTCTCACCAATAAAGATATTTATGCCAAATTTTATGGTAAATCTTTCTAGTAACAGGCTTACGTGCCTGGATCAAGGTATCAATGACCGAATCAGAGAACCCTTGCTTAGATAAAATCAAGCGTTCAATCTCCAAGCAGTCAGCTGCAGAGAAACTAGATTCGGATGATGAAAGGGTCCCTGAATGAGAAGGTCCTGTCTCAATGGAAGCTTCCACGGTGGCAGAGAGGACATGTCCACCAAATCGGCATACCAAGTCCTTCGAGGCCAAGCAGGAGCGATGAGAATCACCGAAGCTCTCTCCTGCTTGATCCGAGCAATCACCCGGGGAAGGAGAGCAAACGGTGGAAACACATAAGCTAGGTTGAACGACCAAGGCACTGCCAAGGCATCTATCAGTTCGGCCTGAGGATCCCTGGACCTGGATCCGTATCTCGGGAGCTTGGCATTCTGACGAGATGCCATAAGATCCAGCTCCGGTCTGCCCCATCTGAGAATCAGGGTGGCAAAGACCTCCGGATGGAGTTCCCATTCCCCCGGATGAAAAGTCTGTCTGTTAAAAAAAACCCGCTTCCCAGTTGTCCACACCTGGGATGTAGATTGCTGACAGATAACAAGAGTGAGCCTCCGCCCACCGAATTATCTTGGATACTTCTGTCATCGCTAAGGAACTCCTTGTTCCTCCCTGATGATTGATGTAAGCCACAGTCATGATGTTGTCCGACTGAAATCGGATGAATTTGGCCGAAGCCAACTGAGGCCAAGCCTGAAGCGCATTGAATATTGCTCTCAACTCCAGAATATTGATTGGAAGTAGAGACTCTGATCGAGTCCACACACCCTGAGCCTTCAGGGAATTCCAGACTGCGCCCCATCCTGGTAGACTGGCGTCCGTTGTCACTATCACCCATGAGGGTCTGCAGAAGCACGTCCCTTGGGACAGATGATCCAGCGACAACCACCAAAGAAGAGAGTCCCTTGTCTCCTGATCCAGATCTATTTGAGGAGACAAATTTGCATAATCTCCATTCCACTGTCTGAGCATGCTCAGTTGTAGAGGCCTGAGATTAAAACGAGCAAACGGAATGATGTCCATTGCCGCCACCATCAATCCAATTACCTCCATGCACTGAGCCACTGACGGCCGAGTATTGGACTGAAGGGATCTGCATGTATTCAGAATCTTTAACTTTCTGACTTCCGTCAAAAAGATTTTCATGGATATAGAGTCTATTAGAGTTCCCAGGAAAGGAACCCTTGTCCGTGGAATTAGTGAACTCTTTTCTAGATTCACCTTCCACCCGTGAGTCCTTAGAAAGGATAGAACAATGTCGGTATGAGACTTTGTCAGCTGATAAGACGACGCCTGGATCAGAATATCGTCCAGATAAGGCGTCACTGCAATGCCCCGCAGTCTGAGAACTGACAGCAGAGACCCTAGAACCTTTGTGAAGATCCTGGGTGCCGTGGCCAGCCCGAAAGGAAGGGCCACGAACTGAAAGTGTTTGTCCAGAAAGGCAAAACTCAGGAACTGGTAATGATCTCTGTGGATAGGAATATGAAGATATATATCCTTTAAGTCCACGGTAGTCATACATTGACCCTCCTGGATCAATGGAAGAATTGTCCGGATAGTCTCCATCTTGAAGGATTGAACTCTGAGAAACTTGTTTAGACTCTTGAGATCTAAAATGGGTCTGAACGTTTCCTCTTTTTTGGGAACCACAAAAAAATTTGAGTAAAACCCCTGCCCCTGTTCCTGTATTGGAACGGAACAAATTACTCCCATAGTGGAGAGGTCTTTTACACAACGTAAGAACGCCTCTCTTTTTATCTGGTCTACAGACAATCGTGAAAGAAGAAACCTTCCCCTTGGGGAGAAATTTTTGTACTCCAACTGATACCCTTGAGACACAATTTCTAGTGTCCAGGGATCCTGAACGTCTCTCATCCAAGCCTGGACAAAGAGAGAAAGTCTGCCCCCTACTAGATCCGGTCCCGGATCGGGGGCCGCCCCTTCATGCTGTCTTGGGAGCAGCAGCGGGCTTCTTGGGTTGTTTACCCTTGTTCCAAGCCTGGTTGGATCTCCAAGTGGGCTTGGCCTGTGAATAATTCCCTTCCTGTTTAATGGAAGAAGAAGAGGGGACTCCTTTGAAATTTCTAAAGGAATGAAAATTACTCGGTCTACCCTTTTGCTTGGATGTTTTATCTTGAGGGAGGAGGTGTCCTTTACCTCCCGTAATGTCAGAAATGATCTCCTTCAAGTCAGGCCCGAACAGGGTCTTTCCCTTGTAAGGAATAGCTAAGAGTTTAGATTTCAAGGACACATCCGCAGACCAATTTTTTAACCATAAAGCTCTCCGAGCTAAAATGGAGAATCCTGAATTCTTAGCCGCCAACTTGGTGATCTGAAAGGCGGCATCCATAATAAAATAATTAGCCAGCTTAAGGGCTTTAATTCTATCCTGTATTTCCTCTAAAGACGTTTCAGTCCTAAGAGACTCTTCTAGAGCGTCAAACCAAAAGGCAGTCGCAGTTGTGACTGTTACAATGCAGGCCGTCGGTTGTAATAGAAATCCCTGATGAACATGTAGTTTTTTGAGAAGACCCTCTAACTTCTTATCCATGGGGTATTTGAAAGCACAACTGTCCTCGATAGGTATAGTCGTACACTTAGCCAGGGTAGAGATAGCTCCCTCCATTTTAGGGATCGTCTGCCAAGAATCCCGCACGGTGTCAGCTGTAGGGTACATCTTCTTAAACATAGGGGAAGGAGAGAACGGGATACCCGGTCTTTCCCACTCTCTAGCAATAATTATCGAAATTCTTTTAGGAACCGGAAAAACGTCAGAATATGAAGGGACCTCCATATATCTGTCCATCTTACTCAATTTCTCTGGAGGGACCACAATTGAGTCACAGTTGTCCAGAGTTATCAAAACCTCCCGTAGTAACAGATGGAGGTGTTCAAGTTTAAATCTGAAAGACATTACTTCCGAATCTGTCTGAGGTAAATCACTCCCTGAGCCAGACAGTTCCCCCTCAGACAGGGCCTCCCTTCCCCCCAATTCAGAACCCTGGGAGGATACATCGGAGATAGCCATCAGAGCATCAGAAGTTGCAGGGACCCCATGGGCCTCTGTCATACTGCGTTTGCCTTGTAAGGCTGGTAACTTAGATAAAACTTCTGAAAGAGTGGATGACATAACTGCAGCCATATCTTGCAGAGTAAATGAAGCAGACGCAGTGGAAGAACACGGCGTCGCTTGATCGGGCGTTAAAGGCTGTGACGCTTGGGAAGAAAGCTGCGGCGTACCCTAAATCTCATCAGACTGAGAACATTCTTTATCTTTACTAAAATAAAATTCTCTTTACATTGTAAGGCTCTCTCAATACATGAAGGACAAAGTGTAACAGGGGGTTCCACAATGGCATCTAAACACATGGGACATGTACTTTGCTCAATGTCATCCATGATAACAGAAAAACAAAAGTAAACTTGGTCGAGTCACAGAAGCAGCAATACTATTAAAAAATATATTACTGTATCTTTAAAAACTCCCTCTGCGCTAATTTCGATAGGCAAAAATACAGAGAGAAGCTTCCTTAATTTCTTTCACCCCTGCGTCGTTAGAGACTACAACTAAACTGGCCATAAAAAAATAACAGACACCTCCTACCTGCCTCCACGTGCTCAACACTACCACCCCTCGTACGGCGCACCTAAGGTCACTTGTAAGGATTCACAACAAGCGACCATAGAGGCCATGGAGAAACGCTGCCAGTCGGAACCTAATGGAGAAGTTACTGCGCGGAAAGCACGCGAACATCAAGCCCCGCCCATCGTGGGCGTAAACATAACCTCCACGAAAATAAACTATGAGCCGCCATTTACCGGTGCCTAACAAAGTTTACAAACTCCGGTACTTTCCCCAACGGCAGCCATATAAGTTCTTCCATACTGACACAGTAAACCAGAACTGCCCAATAAATTATACAGTGCCTATCACCATAATACCCCAACGCTTCTAGTCTCTTTCTTGTCTCAGAATGTCTGGGGAAATAAACATATGTCAGATCTCATTTTGTTGCACTCTGATGAGAATTAGCATATTGAGCAGGGAAACCCTTAAGTCTTTCTCCCCCTGATAGAGAAAAGTAAAGTGCAGTCAGAACTGGGATATGCTGCGGAGCCCCAGAAGTAGAAAACTGCACTTACCTCCATGCTGAGGAACAGCATGAAAACTCACAGTGTCAAGAGGTTCACTCTTCCTCCTGAGGTCCTGTGAAAATAAAGAGGTCTTATTTCAAATTTCTCTAAGACCAGCACATCAGAGCAGCATAATAATGGGAGGCGCAGCGAGGCTAAAACCCCATCAGTTCCCATAGCCAGGAGGCTATAACTTCAGAGGCTGATCTATAGTAAAATAGTACACATTGGCACCATTTAAAAATAAAAAATTCTTGATTGAAGAATCTAAACTAAACACCTCACTTTACCTCTTCCTATCACTAACACAGGCAAAGAGAATGACTGGGTTGGGGGGGGAAGGGAGGAGCTATTTATGCAGCTCTGCTGTGGAGCTCTTTGCCTCCTCCTGCTGACCAGGAGGCGATATCCCATAAGTAAGGATGAAATCCGTGGACTCGTCATATCTTGTAAAAGAAATCATTGTAACTAAATTTCGGAGCAAGAATATTACATGCCGAAATATAATGGAGGGTCAAAGTACATAAAAATGTATAAGTAAACATAGTTATCATACATTAATAGAACAAGACTGATATAAATAATTTAAAAGTAATTAAAAAGGCAATACAAATCACATAGTAAGGCAATTTGTTCAATATATAATTAATGATGGAATAAAATATAAATGATAAGTGTGAAAATAAAGTGTTGACAGTGCATAATCACTGAGTGAGTGACCAAAATGTGTATAATGTACAGTATATTGTTACTAGTATATGTAGTGTCTCTAATAATAAATTAAAATGAGTTCATTCAACAAGCGCTACCCAGGTGCTGAACTGAAACTGGGCCAGCTTCTAAGCTTACATTTCTGCTTTTCAAATAAAGATACCAAGACAATCCCTTTAAATCAGCACGCTTAAAGAATGCAGCAAAGAGCACAGGCAAACAATTATACACATGAGAATATTTTGGGATGCAAATACCTTCTTTTCTTTAGCAATACGCTCTGCACGGAGTGAAGCAACTTGAATAGGAGGCAGGGGCTTGTCATAGTTAATTCCACTGCAAAAAGAAAAAAAATCACTTGAGGCAAATAGATTATTGCAGTAGTAACAGAGTTGAATAATAAATCATTTTTTACATGAGTTGCCAGCAGTACTTTTCATTCCTTCCAGTTGTATTTTTTTTTACAGACTAAAAACGCTTTGTACAGCACAGAGACAAAAAAAGGAGATGTAGAAGGAGATGGAGATTTATCAGAGCATCTCAATGAAGTATATGCTAATTATGCAAATAAAGCTTGTAAAAACATAATTTATGCTTACCTGATAAATTTATTTCTCTTGTAGTGTATCCAGTCCACGGATCATCCATTACTTATGGGATATATTCTCCTTCCCAACAGGAAGCTGCAAGAGTCCACCCACAGCAAAGCTGCTATATAGCTCCTCCCCTAACTGCCATTACCAGTCATTCGACCGAAAACATGCAGAGAAAGGAAAACCATAGGGTGCAGTGGTGACTGTAGTTTAATGGAAAAATTACCTGCCTTAAAGTGACAGGGCGGGCCGTGGACTGGATACACTACAAGAGAAATAAATTTATCAGGTAAGCATAAATTATGTTTTCTCTTGTTAAGTGTATCCAGTCCACGGATCATCCATTACTTATGGGATACCAATACCAAAGCTAAAGTACACGGATGATGGGAGGGACAAGGCAGGTACTTAAACGGAAGTTACCACTGCCTGTAAAAAACCCTTTCTCCCAAAAATAGCCTCCGAAGAAGCAAGGTATCAAATTTGTTAAATTTGAAAAAGTATGAAACGCAGACCAAGACTCCGTCTTGTAATCTGTTCAACAGAAGCCACATTTAAAAAAGGCCTAAGTGAAAACCACAGCTCTAGTAGAATGAGCTGTAATCCCTTCAGGAGGCTGCTGTCCAGCAGTCTCATAAGCTAAATGAATTATGCTTTTTAACCAAAAAGACAGAGAGGTTGCTGAAGTCCTTTGACCTCTCCTCTGTCCAGAATAGACAACAAACAAGGTGAATGTTTGATGAAAATCTGTAGTAGCTTGTAAGTAAAACTTTAAAACATGAACCACGTCCAAATTGTGTAATAGACGTTCCTTCTTTGAAGAAGGATTAGGATACAAGAATGGAACAACAATCTCTTGAGTGATATTCTTGTTAGATACCACCTTAGGTAAAAACCCAGGTTGGTACACAGGACTACCTTAGCCGTACGGAGAACCAGATAAGGAGAATCACATTGAAACGCAGATAACTCGGAGACTCTATGAGCCGAGGAAATAGCTACCAAAAAGGAACTTTCCAAGATAGAAGTTTGATATCTATGGAATGAAAAGGTTCAAATGGAACTCCTTGAAGAACCTTAAGAACCAGCTTTAAGCTCCATGGCGGAGCAACATTTTTAACCACAGGCTTGGTTCTAACCAAAGCCTGACCAAATGCCTGAACGTCTAGAATACCTGCCAGACGCTTGTGCAAAAGAATAGACAGAGTAGAAATCTGTCCTTTTAAAGGGTCAGTCTAGGCCAAAATAAACTTTCATGATTCAAATAGAGCATGTAATTTTAAACAATTTTCCAATTTACTTTTATCACCAATTTTGCTTTGTTCTCTTGGTATTCTTAGTTGAAAGCTTAACCTAGGCGGTTCATATGCTAAATTCTTAGACCTTGAAGCCCACCTCTTTCAGATTGAATTTTAACAGTTTTTCACCACTAGAGGGTGTTAGTTCACATATTTCATATAGATAACACTGTGCTTGTGCACGTGAAGTAATCTGGGAGCAGGCACTGATTGGCTAGACTGCAAGTCTGTCAAAAGAACTGAAAAAAGGGGCAGTTTGCAGAGGCTTAGATACAAGATAATCACAGAGGTTAAAAGTATATTATTATAACTGTGTTGGTTATGCAAAACTGGGAAATGGGTAATAAAGGGTTTATCTATCTTTTAAAACAATAAAAATTCTGGCGTAGACTGTCCCTTTAAAGAACTAGCTGACAACCCTTTTCTCAAAATCATCTTGGAGAAAAGATAATATCCTGGGAATCCAGACTTTACTCCATGAGTAACCCTTGGATTCATAACAATAAGATATTTACACCATATCTTATGTTAAATTTTCCTAGAGACAGGCTTTTATGCCTGTATTAAGGTATCAATTACTGACTCGGAGAAGCCATGCTTTGATAACATCAAGCGTTCTGTCTCCAGGCAGTCCATCTCAGATTAGTTATATTTAGATGGTTGAAAAGACCCTGAGGTAGAGGGTCCTGTCTCAGAAGCAGAGACCGTGGTGGAAAGGATGACATGTCCACCAGATCTGCATACCAGGTCCTGCGTGGCCACGCAGGCGCTGTCAAAAGCACCAAAGCACTCTCCTGCTTGATCTTGTGCAAACCCCTCCGGAGGGAATTCCCACTCCCCCGGATGAAAAGTCTGACGACTTAGAAAATCTGCCTCCCAGTTCTCAACACCTGGGATAGGGATAGCTTTTAGACAAGAGTGAGTCTCTGTCCAGTGAATTATTTTAAGACTTCTAACATTGCTAGGGAACTTCTGTTCCCCCTTGATGGTTGATGTAAGCCACAGTCGTGATATTGTCCGACTGAAATATGATGTACCTCAGAGTTGCTAACTGAGGCCAAGTCTGAAAAGCATGGAATATCGCTCCCAGTTCCAGAATATTCATTAGAAGGAGGGTCTCCTCCTGAGTCCACTATCCCTGAGCCTTCAGGGAGTTCCAGACTGTATCCCAACCTAAAAGGCTGGCATCTGTTGTAACAATTGTCCCATCTGACCTGCGGAAGGTCATACCCTTGGACAGATGGACCCGAGATAGTCACCAGAGAAGAGAATCTCTGGTTTCTTGGTCCGGATTTAACAGGAGAACAAATCTGTGTAATCCCCGTTCCTCTGGCTGAGCATGCATAGTTGCAGTGGTCTGAAATGTAGGCGTGCAAACGGTACTATGTCCCTTGCCGCTACCATTAAGCCGATTACATTCATGTACTGAGCCACCAAAGGGCGCGGATGGAATGAAGAACACGGCAGAAATTTAGAAACTTTGACAACCTGGACTCCGTCAGGTAAATTTTAATTTCTACAAAATCTATCAGAATCCCTAGGAGGGAAACCCTTGATATTGGGGATAGAGAACTCTTTCCTTGTTCACTTTCCACCCATGCGATCTCAGAAATGCCAGTACTACGTCCGTATGAGACTTGGCAACTTGGATGTTTGACGCCTGTATCAGGATGTCGTCTAAATAAGGGGCCACTTCTATGCCCCGCGGCCTAAGGACCGCCAAAGTGACCCCAGAACCTCCATAAAGATTCTAGGGGCTGTAGTTAACCCAAAGGAAAGAGCTACAAACTGGTAATGCCTGTCTAGAAAGGCAAACCTGAAAAACCGATGGTGATCTTTATGCATCGTAATGTGAGGATAAGCATCCTTCAAATCCATTGTAGTCCTCTATTGACTCTCCTGGATCATAGTTAAGATGGTACGAATAGTTTCCATCTTAAATGATAGAATTCTAAAGAATTTGTTTAAGATCTTTTAGATCCAAAATAGGTCTGAAGGTTTCCTTTCCTTGGGAACCACAAACCGATTTGAGGAAAACGGTGTCCCTGTTCCTCTATTGGAACTGAATGGGTCACGTACACAATGCAAGAATGTCTCTTTCTTTATCTGGTTTGCAGATAAATGTGAAAGGCAAAAACTCCCCTTTTTTGGGGGGGAAAGCTTTGAAATCCAGAAGATATCTCTGGGGTATAATTTCCAATGCCCAGGGATCCTGGGCATCTCTTGCCCACGCCTGGGCGAAGAATGAAGTCTGCCCCCTATAGGATCCGTTACCAGATAGGGGTCCGTTCCTCATGCTGTTTTAGAGGCAGCAGCAGGCTCCTTGACCTGCTTATCTTTGTTCCAGGTCCGGTTGTCTCCAGACCGCCTTGGACTGAGCAAAAGTTCCCTCTTATTTTGTCTTAGAGGAAGTTGATGCCACACCTGCCTTGAATTTTCGAAAGGCACGAAAATTAGGCCTTTTTTGTCCCTTGATTTGGACCTGTCCTGAGGAAGGGCATGATCTTTTCCTCCAGTGATATAAGTAATAATCTCCTTCAAACTAGGCCTGAATAGGGTCTGCCCCTTGAAGGGAAGTTAAGCAGCTTATTTATTAAAGTCACGACAGCTGACCATGATATAAGCCATAGCGCTCTGCGCGCCAGTATAGTAAAAAACAGAATTCTTAGCCGTTAGTCTAGTCAAAGGAACAAAGGATTCAGAAAACAAAGGAATTGGCTAGCTTAAGTGCTCTAAGCTTGTCAAATATATTCATCCAATGGAGCCTGTAAAGCCTCATCAAGAGACTCAAACCAGAACGCCGCAGCAGCAGTGACAGGAGCAATGCGCGCAAGGGGCTGCAGGATAAAACCTTGTTGAATAAACATTTTTTATCCATTGGATCTAAAAAAGCACAACAGTCCTCGCCAGAGGTAGTGGTACGCTTAGCTAGAGTAGAAACTCTTCTCTCCACCTTAGGAACTGTCTGCCATAAGTCCCGTGTGGTGGCAACTATTAGAAAACATTCTTCTAAAAAATAGGAGGGGAAGAGAACGGCACACCTGGTCTATCCCATTCCTTATGAAAAATTTTAGTAAACCTCTTTAGGTATTGGAAAAACATAAGTACACACCGGCACTGCATATTATTTATCCAGTCTACACAATTTCTCTGGCACTGCGATTGTACACATTCATTCAGAGCAGCTAAAGCCTCCCTGAGCAACAAGTGGAGGTTCTCAAGCATAAATTTTAAATGTAGAAATATCAGAATCAGGTTAAATCATCTTCCCTGAGTCACAAATATCACCCACAGACTAAGCATATTGTGAGGTAGTATCAGACATGGTTCTTAAAGCGTCTGTATGCTCTGTATCTACCCCCAGAGCTGTTTTGCTTTCCTTTAATTTCAGGTAGTCTGACTAATACTGCTGCCAGTGTATTATACACAACCTTTGCCATGTCTTGTAAAATAAACGCTATGGGCGCCATTGATATACTTGGCGCCATTTGAGCGTGAGTCCCTGGAGCGGGAGTCAAAGGGTCTGACACGTGGGGAGTTAGTCGGCATAACTTCCCCCTCGACAGAATCCTCTGGTAAAATAAACGCTATGGGTGCCCTTGATGTACTTGGCGCCATTTGAGCGTGAGTCCCTAAAGCGGGAGTCAAAGGGTCTGACACGTGGGGAGAGTTAGTCGGCATAACTTCCCCCTCGACAGAATCCTCTGGTGATAATGTTTTTAAATACAAAAAATGATCTTTATTGTTTAACATGAAATCAGTACATCTGGTACACATTCTAAAATGGGGTTCCACCATGGCTTTAAACATAATAAACACAGAGCCTCCTCTATGTTAGACATGTTAGAACTAATAAAGAGACTAGTAAGCTTGGAAAACACTTTAAATCAAGTTAACAAGCAAATATAACAAACGTTACTGTGCCTTTAAGAGAAACAAATTTTGTCAAAATTTGAAAAACAGTGAAAAAAGGCAGTAAATCAAACGAAATTTTTACAGTACATGTAATAAGTTAACAGAGCATTGCACCCACTTGCAAATGGATGATTAACCCCTTAATGCAAAAAACAGACACAACAAAACTGCCACAGCTGAGCTGTGGATTACCTTCCCTATAACTGTTTCTATGCAAAATTTAAGCCAGCCATGTGGAAAAATTAGGCCCCAATAAGTTTTATCACCAAACATATGTTAAAAAACGATTAAACATGCCAGCAAACGTTTTAAAACACATTCTTATAAGAGTATGTATGTCTATTAATAAGCCTGATCCAGTCGCTATCACTGCATTTAAGGCTTTACTTACATTACTTCGGTATCAGCAGTATTTTCTTAGTCAATTCCATTCCTTAGAAAAATATATTACTGCACATACCTTAGCATATATCTCTATCAATCAGCCTGGTACCAGTCGCTTTCACTGCATTTAAAGGCTGTACTTACATTACTTCGGTATCAGCAGTATTTTCTTAGTCAATTCCATTCCTTAGAAAAATATTTTACTGCACATACCTTATTTGCAGGAAAACCTGCACGCCATTCCCCCTCTGAAGTACCTTACTCCTCAGAATGTGTGAGAACAGCAACTGGATCTTAGTTACGTCTGCTAAGATCATAGAAAAAACGCAGGCAGATTCTTCTTCCAAATACTGCCTGAGATAAACAGCACACTCCGGTGCCATTTAAAAATAACAAACTTTTGATTGAAGAAATAAACTAAGTATAAAAAACCACAGACTCTCACGACCTCCTATCTATGTTGAGACTTGCAAGAGAATGACTGGTAATGGCAGTTAGGGGAGGAGCTATATAGCAGCTTTGCTGTGGGTGGACTCTTGCAGCTTCCTGTTGGGAAGGAGAATATATCCCATAAGTAATGGATGATCCGTGGACTGGATACACTTAACAAGAGAAATAATGAACCAAATGTTGCTTGCTACATACACCTCATATTTATAAAAAAAAGTTTGCTGTATAAAAACATTCTAAGCCATAAGAATACATATGAATAGAAGCTGTTTGAATTAGTTAAGCTTCACAAATCACATATATGACATAACAGGACTATATGGCAATGCACACAGACAACAAATATATAAGAAACGTGTTTGACAGACTGTTTTGCAGGGCTATTCAGACCCTTTTATGAAGTATTTGATACACAGCTAATATGAAAGTGGCTAATTGATTCAACGACTGTTTAATGTTTTTGAAAAAAGACTTTAAGCGTTAACAAAAATGCATGATATGTGCAATTAATTATGTCATATCATGTAATTTTAAAAACTATTATTTTCTGCATTAAACACTTTGATCAAAAAAAAATCAGATTATCAATTGTGCAATTTTTTTATTTTTTATTAATGAATAGAAAATAGTGTAAACATTGATAATATATAGCGTTAAATATGCCAATACAGGATCTCCAGAGCTCAAAATGGTTGAATTAGAAAAGTCTAAAAAATCTAAAAAAAAAAGCTGCTTGAAAAGTGTTTTCTCATGGATTGTAATACCAGTGTCTAATTCTATCAAAGCAAAGGTGAAGTAAACATGGTACAAAGCACACGATACCTGGGTTTTCTAATATTTTTCAAACGGATTGAAATAGCCTCAAATCTGAAAACACCAGCATACACCATTTAATGAAATAAATCAGATTCCACAAAAGCCCCTATTTAACAAGGAGCAAGTGGACAAGGTTCCTAGGCAGGGAATTTGCTCTTACGGTAGTTACAATTGCACAAAAAGTCAATCACCCTGGCTGGATTAGTCTGTGGTTATGTTAAAGTGCCACCTCAGATGTAGCAGATAAGTCAGGAATGCAACGGTCTTAAGGGGACAGTCTAGTCATAATTAAACTTTCATGATTCAGATGGGGCATGCAATTTTAAATAGCTTTCCAATTGTTTATCATCAAATTTGCTTTGTTTTCTTGGCATTCGTTGATGAAAGCTAAACCTAGGTCGGCTTATATGCTAATTTCTAAGCCCTTGAAGGCCGCATCTTATCTCAGTGCATTTTGACAGTTTTTTTTACAGCTAGAGGGTGTTAGTTCACGTGTGCCATATAGATAACATTGTTCTCACTCTCCTGTGGAGTTACCTAGGAATCAGCACTGATTGCCTAAAATGCAAGTCTGTCAAAAGAACTGAGACAAGAGGCAGTCTGCAGAGGTTTAGATACAAGGAAATCACAGAGGTAAAAGTTGTATTAATATAACAGTGTTGGTTATGCAAAACTGGGGAATGAGTAATAAAAGGATTACCTATTTTTTTTAAACAATACAAATTCTGGAGTAGACTGTCCCTTTAAGACATTTGCCTCTAAACTTCCAGGTGAGTTGCACAGCAAGGGCTCAGAAGATGCATCTGTAGCATCAGAGATAGAGCCCGTCTTGTTAACAGACAAACAGACTTACTTAGTCTGCACTATAGGTTAGGGTGGGATTCAGGGGTGAGTTGACTTTGCACAACTAGGGCTTCCTTTCAGTGGTAATATGGGCTCTTGAACCATTTTTGGTTCTTACCTTTCTGTGAGAACAGAAGCATGCTTTGGATTCTTCTGGAATGGATTCATTCCCAACCTATGACCATGAAAACATTTTAGTTAAATTAAAGCTATTATAACTTTTACAGGATTTATAAAAATAAACTGCAATTAAAACTCCACATACATAACTCATCTTACTTTGTAGCAAGTAAAAAATGTGTCTGTTTTTAGTAACCACAGAAACATTACACAATTCATTTGACGTATATAATACTTCCAGTGTATTAAGCAATTGCAATCTTCTGGATAAGAGACAAAACAGTATTTTATCCCAGGCATGCTTTCAAAGCTACGCTAAAGAACACAGTGCCACCTACATCTAATATGCCACCGTAGTTCTATTTGTATTTATCTGTCTCCCTTTAAAGCATATTACACAGACTTATTATTATGCGGTGTCCATCTTCAGTAAAATCAGTGAAACATCCTTTGGGTAACAATTTTTTTCTTTGCCATAATTCTCTTTATTCACATTAAAACAACAGGATATTTATAATTGTTTATTAATAACGCACTAACATATTACACATGAAACCACCTTAACATGAGATGACAGGTGTGCTTGTGAGCTAACATTCTGAATTAAAGGGACAGTCTACTCCAGAATTTGTATTATTCAAACATAGAGATATCACCCATTCCCCAGTTTTGCACAACCAACACAATTATATTAACAAACTTTTTACCACTGTGATTATCTTGTATCAAAATTTCTGCAGAATGTCCCCCTTAACTCAGGGCTGTTTACTACTTGCATTTTAGCCAATCAGTGCAGTCTTATTTGTAACTCCATAGGAGTGAGCACAGTGTTATCTATATGGTACACATAAACTAGCTCTGTCTTGCAGTGAAAAGCTTATAAAATGGGCCGAGATAAAGGTGGCCTACAGGGGCTTAAAACAGGCAGAGATTTAGAGTTTTAGATGTTATAAAGTATATTAATATAACAATATTGGTTATGCAAAGCTGGGGAATGGATAGTAAAGGTATTATCTATCTTTTTAAACAATAAACATTTTTGGAGTAGACTGTCCCTTTAAAAAAAAGGGAGAGTTGAAAGGGAAAGTGAAGGATTCGAGACAAGAACAGCAGAGAAACATCTGAATGTAACTTGTATGCATACCTGAACAAATGTGTTTTAATTCAGAAAAAAGTGGGACCAATGGCACTATTTAAAATATTTCCAGGACTTTACATATCCATATATGAGTAGTTGATAACTACATACCCATTATTGGATTTCTGTTGCTATGTATCTAGCATAAATAGAAACTCAAATAGTGTTTTTAAGTCCACTACAAAGGATACATATATACAGAACTCATAATCCCAAAATGTATTGTATTTTGTAATAAAGTGTAATAAAGTTGCACACACTTTATTACTAAATACAATACATTTTAGGACATTGCGTGCAGTATATATGTATCCTTTGTAGCGGACTTAAAACCACTATATGAGTTTCTAAATGTGTTTTTATGTAACTTTCAATGCTGGAAAGTTGGAACCAGGAATATGAAGAAGTAATGAGAGAGAAGGAGAAAGGTAGGCCATAAGCACGGTGAAGAGGGTGCAAGACTAATTGCAGGACATGAGCAGAAATATAGAACAGTGCAGGGTTAGCGATGGGTTTGCATGAAAGGAACAAGATTTTTAAACAACATAATTTACCTCTAAGGATTATTAAACGTATTATAGTAATGGCTCTTTAAGACAGAGCTCAAAGCCTCTTGTTCCAACCCTTATATGCTATCACTTCCCATTATGCTCCATGCAATGTTAAAGGCCAAAATACCCAAATGTTGAAACACTTGAAAGTGATGCAGCATAGCTGTAAAAAGCTGACTATAAAATATCACCTGAACATCTCTATGTAAAAAAGAAAGATATTTTGCCTCAAAAGTTCCTCAGTAGCCACATCCCATTGTAAAGGACTTCTAAGCAGCAAATCAGTATGTCTGTCCTGGGACAGCTAAGGGGTTGAGCCTTGTGCACTCTCATGTTATTTCCCTATTCAGTTTAAAGGAAGTTTACTATGAAATCTCATGAGAGTTAAGTGAAATCTCATGAGATCACAGTAAAAAAGTTCATGACCTCAGCACTGTTGATGCTGATTGGCTGCTGTTTTTTCTTAATTTTTTTTTTTTTTTTTTTTTACCTGCAGCTGGGAGCAGCTGAGTATAATTTTTAACACATAACTTACTCTGCTGAGCTGAGGAGATTGTGAGGTAAAATATCTTCCTTTTTTACATAGAGATGCTCAGGTGATATTTTCCTGTCAGCTTTTTACAGTTATACTGCATCAGTTTCAAGGGATTTAGCATATGAGTATTATGTCCCTTTAAGTCAAACAAAGGCAGAAGGAAATCATAATAGAGGAGCTTCAGGGGAAAAAAATCAACCTACTGAACAGCAAAATGAAACATTATAAATGGGTAATCCCTATGTGCCGTGAAGAGACTCAATCATTAAAATACTTTATTTTCATATTGTACTGTGACATGACCCAGAAGTAATAAACTACTAATGATCACATAGCACAGCTTATACACCATGAAGCAGAAATGATATGGTAAAGACAGTTGTGAACATTTTGTTTAGATTAATGCGATCAATTCTTTTTTTCTATGGTTACATACATAATGGTATACAATGACAAAGTTTCAGTTACATAACAGACAAAAACAACATTTATACTTACCTAGATTACAAGTAGTGTGTTAACATTAGTGTGCACAATACTGAAATATCGCGCCTGCGTGCATATTAGAAGTTGAAAGTAAACGCGACTACACAAACACAAACAAAACTTGCACTTGTCGGGTTAGCGTGACTAAAGACATTGTATAAAGGGCTAGGGCTAAAAAAACGTTGCATCAAACAGTACAGGCTAGATTACAAGCTAATGAGCGCTTGTATTACAAGTTAACAGCAATTCAAACATAGGCTTACATAGGCTCCAATGGGAACCTCATTCTGATGCTGTCAGAGACGGAATCAGAACCTAAGAGCAGCAAAGGGGGTAAGTAGTGCAGCGATTGCATTTGTAAATATATATGTATATGCTGATATGCATATATATTTATGTGTTAATATGTGTATATACACATATTAACAAATAAATACAGGGCTTGACAAACCCACGAGACAGAGAGCCATTGGCTCCTAGAATGTTACCCCTGGCTCCTAACTTTTTTGGTTATTCTCCATATATCTATAAAGAAATACCATTGTCTAGCTTCTAAAAGCTTGTCTGGCTTCTAAATAGTCTTTCTGGCTCCTAAATTTTAAACAGATTTGTCGACCCCTGAATAAATATATATGTGTATAAGCATATACATATATATTTACTAGGAACACACAGTTCCCATAGACCGCAATGTAAAGGCACTCCCACCAACTTTAGACCCCCAAAACTGGCCAGTGCAATTGTTTTTTTATTTTAAAACTATAATGCCCTCTATTTTGAGGGTATTTGGGGCACTTTTAGAAAATTAAGTAGAGATCGGATCTTTTGGTTATTTTCTGAGCGCTAATTGCTACTGCAAGCTTGTAGAAGCAATAACCAGCCACTTGTAATGGCTGATTAATTATCAAGCTTACGCAAACGGCAAATTTGCGCTCGATAAGTTAGTGCTCCACTTGTAATCTAGCCCTACATAAATACATTAAAATAATGTGTTACACTCATATAAACAATATCTAATAAAAATATTAATATAAATATTTAAAAAAAAAACAAGGGTTAAATGGTATATGAGAAGGTATTTAAATGAAAAGGGCTAGAATGGATATATACATGTGTATGTAAGTATATATACATATGTATATATGTGTATACATGTGTAGTTACGCGTTTATATGTGTATATAGGTATACATACTTTGGAGTCCTTTCCATTCAAATACCTGAAAATAAGAAAAATCATTTTTATTCAATTTTAATCTATTAATTTAATTATAAGATTTCAGTTATCTGTCACTGTGTGATAGTAGGTAGAAATATTTTCTTTAGACTTCGGGGAACGTCATCTTACTATACACAGCCTTTTTTCTTCCTGTTGGTTTCACTTCCTGTATAGCCAAGGTGAGCGGATAAAACCCAGGTTGAAACTTAACTCACAACAAACAACAAATTTTAAGTAAGTATTAATCTTGTTACACTCTTGTAATTACATATTCAAGAACTAGTGGCTTCAACACAAAAGCAACCCACGGGAAGGCATGATTGGGTAACTTATTTTATCCAGTAGGAGAACCGCTTTTTGGATGTGCAATACTAAGCAGTGACCTTACTGGCCATGCATTGTTTTAAATAGCTTTGAAAGTTTGCATATAAAGCTAAAGAAACACTTATCTGTGAAACTCATTGGTTATGTTTTTAAATAAAGTTTATTTATATGGTATGGCATTTATTTGTGCTGCCCACTACCACTTGACGATTATGACAAGCTGCAGAGTGCTATGGGCAGTTAGCTGAATGACTGATCCAGCTCACTGATAATACACCACAGTAGTGCTTGCTACCTGTGAGTGTTTGCATTCCTAACCTTACATTCTATTATTCTACCGCACCATGAGGTGCTTTTTCTTTCCTTGCAGCATTTGAAATTCTCTAGATACGCAGTAGCTAAATATTGCAGTAGCTTTGTATGTTCTATTTTTTGTTTTTGTTTGTTTGTTAAGTTTCTACCAAAGAAATGCATAAGAATGCTCACAGTGGTTTGATGGGTGGACTCCTCTTTCCTGCAGTCATTTTCATTAACTCAAACCGATTGGTATACATCTGTGTGTGTGTCACTCCTTCATCTTGGGCATAGATCTGACTTGTCCGTAGGGGGCGGCTATTTTTTGTCTGAAACAAGAAGCAAAAAGTTATGCAATGGACACTGAGAATGAAATAATGTGCCACACAGAATGCTGCGCAGATTACATAAATTAATGGAAATATGTGTGTGTGTTATGGATACATTGTTTGTGCTTTCTTTATAGAAGGTTTTATAGAAGAGGTACTGAAAAACTCACACACATCTATCCTAAATTACGCCCTTTTGCAAAGTATAAGCTTCTCAGATAAATGAATTATAGTCACTTTGCCTGCCAACTTTATTAAATAGTAATCACAACAAATAAACATAAACACTGACCTTATATATGCTCTTAGTCTTCTTCTTAGGATTGGCTTCAAACATCAACTAGAAACAAATATATTATTAAAAACTGCATGCAATTAATGACACAAACACATTTTACCCCAATGGGTTTTGTTTCCTATCTAAATGCAGCAAATTATTTTGCTCTCACCTTCCCTTCCTCTCTTGGAATGATGACATTTTCATAACGGCTACGGCACTGTTTGGACGACCTATAGATCCGGCTGCAAGAGTTTACCACATCACTCACCAGATCCCAATTTGGAGTGTGGGCTGGTGACACAATTGTTAAGTTGAGAGGAAGTTCTAGGAGATGCTTTACTGCCTAGAAAATTGAAGGTGAATAATGTCTGATTGGTTACTTTCCCATAAATACAGAATTTAGATTCAGATAACTATTGCTTAACTGACTTATTTATGTACTTGAGTTTACATTTATTTACATATATTAAGTATAACACTATACTTTCAAGTTTTAGAAGACCATGGGGGATATTTATCAAAGCGTCAACTGATAATACACTGAAACCCCGCGTCATATTTGATGCGAGATTGATCCGCCGTAGTTAACAAAGCGTCAAGATAGTCAAATGTTGAAGTGTGTGACGAAATATACGCTCCTGGGATCTCAAACCGGCGCAGGTCGATGTTTGCGTCATTACAGATGTTTCAAATTCACATTCGACTCTATTTGACCCTTTTCCCAATTTATCTAACATTTAACAGGTACGCTCACGTCTATTCAGACGCAGCGTACCTAGTTTTCAATCCGCCACCCTTAAGGCCGCAGATGCCATAGAAATCAATGGGAGTCTTAAAACTCAGAAAGCTTATGTTCGATGCTGAAAATGAATGCAGTATATTACATAATAAAAGTAAATTAGAAACTTTATTTCACATTTGGTGCACTAGTAGATATAGGGATACAAATGAAAAATACATTACTACTTATGGATTATGTTACAACTTTGTTTCTCATTACAAAGCAAGGGGACAATATTATTTCTCCAAATTTGTTGCAAAGTTTTGCCCCAAACTTGTTGCACTAATAGATATAGAGATAAAAATGAAATAAATACAAAACATAATAATATATAACAACATAATATAGCTAACTTTCCTTTTCTTTTTCATTTTTAAAAATCTATTTGCACCATGTTTAAGCAATGTAATACCAGTCCCACTCACCACTTCGCACAAAATTTGACGCAACACTTTTCACACCAATTATGACGCAAACTTCTAAACAACCCACACGCTAGTGAATTTTTCAACCACTTTTGATTGGAAAATGCATAATCACATGATTTATGACATCAGCCAATCTGATTCAAATATACATTTTAAACTATCACTAACAAATCAAATTGCTTGATACTTGTGTCATTGATCACTCATCAGAACTTGTGCCATTTGTTGCATTGTGTATTATACTTTGAAAGTATGTATATGTGAAATTAGTATTAAAGTAACATTGATGCTGACATTAGGACACACAGTGTAATATTTTAGAAAATTATTTTAAAACTCAAATAGATGTTTGATTCAATATAATCTTAAACTGATAGTTGAAAGGGATAGCCCACCTAACATTAAACTGTCATGATTCAGATATAGCAGAAATTAAAATCACCTCTTTACTGTCATGCTATTTTCAGTGTATTTCTTCCTTCTCTTGAATTTCTTTTTCAGTAAGAAATGTCATCTTATATGGCAGCCAATTTAATAACACCTGTGTAGGGGTGGTTTTTAAAACTAGATTGCAATCAGGAGGGGTTACACAGGTACAGAAAACTGGCCCAGCTCTTAAAATATCCATTGATTGCAAATAAATACATATGATACCCTGATTACATGTTATATTTGCAATTATTCCTGCTCAGAATAATAATACATTTACACTATATACATATAGTGGTATAAACACAGAGATATGAAAGACAACATTGTTTCGAACAAAAAAAGGAATTTAGGGACATGTAAATATGTTTGCAAAAGATTTCTGACATAACACACACAAACATAGTATATATATATATATATATATATATATATATATATATATATATACACACACACAAATATGTGCAAAGATATATGTACAAATTCTAGCATTAATAATCATTTTAAAAAAATGAGATATAAAAGCATATCATGACTTCTAGAAATACAAATACACATACATTTATGTGAAAGTATCATATAACAGATTTTTTTGTATAACAAATAAATATAAAAATAACTTTATATGAGATATTGTTTGTTGAGGTATAAATCTAGCTATTTCTTGGACATTAACAGATGAAAAATAAAAGATTAGCTTTAGAGAAATGTGCTTGTTCATGGACAGTAATGAAATGGTATAAATAAAGTTGGGGAAAAACAGAATAACCACAACATCGTTGACTGTTAGTTAACAACAGTTCGATGCTCATCGCACAGTACTTGATGGACGTGTTTTTGATGGGTTTTTTTATAAATAAGAGCATCGTATGCAGATCTGCGTCAGCGATGTCTGGCAAACGTATTGACGCCGGCGAATGCACCGAGATTGACGCTTTGATAAATATCCCCCTTCTCTCACTTATGTTCTCAAATATATACTTATGAAGTGCATTATGAATTTGTATTGTATGATCATGCCCTGATAATTGCTGTAAGTCTATAAGCACTGAACAGTGTAGCCCTTAATATTCTTACCTGCAATAGAGCCCAGTCCTCACTTATCAGCCACTCAGGGTTATCTGGTCCAGATTCAGTTGCTGGTTTTACCAGAGTTGGCAAAGGTTTAGCAAACTGAGTTTGTTGTTTCAGAAGAAGGTTCTTTTTCTGCTCCTTGCCTTCTCTTCGCACTTTCAGCATGCCTGGTGCTGCTCTGTCAAACAGGGAACGGGGAGGCACCACAGACTCACCATGCCTCTGCTTCTTCTTCCGACCTGAAACTAAATCAAAGCTTTTAATTAGGTTGTTGTACAGAAATCAAATAGGAAGATGGATCTTTATTCCTAAGATATTTGTTGATAGACAATTTTCTGGTTCTCCTGCTAACATGTTACACTTTATTTAGAAATCGTTTGCATTCAGCATTAGAAGACAATGATATAAAGCTGCACTGGCCAAAGATTAGGTGAAATCAGGTGAAATGTTACAGTACATAAACTGTGCTGAAGCAAAATCATTGTTTGTATATCAGATAGTGTAATGACAAAAGGTTAATAAAGTTTATAGAAGACAACATATAAAAGGATAAAAACAACATCTTTTTAAGAGGACAGTAAAGTAAAAATTAAACTTTAATGGTTTAGACAAAGCATGCAGTTTCATAAAACTTTCCATTTTACTTTTATGATTAAATGTTCTATTATCAAATATCATTCACTTGGCATCTGTTGTTGAAGAGTAAACCTAGGTAGGCTCACAGAAGTTAAAAAGCATGCATGTGTCTTTAGCAATGTTTGCAACAATTTATAACACTGCTACAAACATTTGATAATAGAGATAAAGTTTGTTTAATGGCATTGGGGCATATGTATCAAGGTCTGGCGGATCTGATCCGACACTGCGGATCAGGTCTGCCAGACCTCGCTAAATACAGCGAGCAATATGCTCGCCGTATTCAGCATTGCATCAGCAGCTCACAAGAGCTGCTGGTGCAACGCCGGTCCCTGCAGCCTCGCGGCCAATAGGCCGCCAGCAGGGGGGTGTCAATCAAACCGATCATACTCGATCGGGTTGTATTGTGGCGATGTCTGTCCGTCTGCTCAGAGCAGGCGGACAGGTTATGGAGCTGCGATCTTTGTGACCGCTGCTTCATAACTGCTGTTTCTGGCGAGCCTGCAGGCTCGCCAGAAACACGGGGCATCAAGCTCCATTCGGAGCTTGATACATTGTGCTTCTGGCGAGCCTGCAGGCTCACCAGAAACACGGGGCATCAAGCTCCATTCGGAGCTTGATACATATGCCCCCTTATCTACCTAAACCACAAAGTTAAATTCTGACTTTACTGCCCGTCCCAGTTATTTATTATGCTAGCTGGTCTAACTTACACAAACAGAAGCACTTTGTGGATATTGTAATACAGTTGTTAAACTAGCAAACAATAGATGAGAACTATGATTTCTAATGGAAAATTCTATAAGATATGCGTCTTAAAACAAAAACAAATTAAACAAGCACCATAGGAAAGCAAAGAGCTGATATAACTCACCAGCGGGATCAGTCTTAAGTCTCTTGCGTTCCTTCCTCACATAAATAGGGGGGAGTTTAGACTCAGGGATGGGATTCGTATCGTACATCAAACACATGACAGAGTCTATGTAAATGTCATTTTCATCTTGAGGGGGTGTAGGTGGAGTCCAGATCTAAGAGTAGAATTAAAATGGTATGTTTAAGGAAATGCAATATTTTGCTGTTATTCAACTATTATTTAAAACTGTCACTTACAGGCATTATTTCTGTCTGCCCATCTGAGTTGTCATAAATAAATTCCTAGGGGAAATGGACAAAAAGTATTAGATTAAAATCTTAATTCCATAAGTTTGACAGAGAAAACAAAATGTATGCTTACCTGATAAATTATTTTCTTTCCTTGGCATGGAGAGTCCACGAATCCATTCTAATTACTAATGGGAATTAAACTCCTGGCCAGCAGGAGGAGGCAAAGAACACCCCAGCAGAGCTGTTAAGTGTTACTCCCATTACCCATAATCCCCAGTCATTCGGCCAAAGGAAAATGGAAAAAGATGACACAAGGGTATAAAGATGCCTGAGGTTTATACAAAATGCTGTCTCTACTGAAATTAAGGGCGGGTCATGGACTCTCCATGCCAAGGAAAGAAAAGCATTTATCAGGTAAGCAGGTAAGCATAAATCCATTCTAGTTACTAGTGGGAATCAATACCCAAGCTACAGGACACAGAATGGACGGTAGAAGAACAAGACAGGCGGACCTAAACAGATGGCACCACTGCTTGAAGAGCCTTTCTCCCAATCAAAGTCTCAGTTGAGGCAAAATTATCAATTTTGTAGAATTTGAAAAATGTATGCAATAGTGATTTGTTCCACAGAAGCTTAATTTTTGAAGCCCAGGAATAAGAGACAGCCGTAGCCAAAATCTTCTCAGGAGGCTGAAGTCCAGCTGTCTCATAAGCTAACTGAATAACATTTCTCAACTAGAGAGAAAGAGAAATAGAAGAGACCATCTGAGCCCTTTCGCTTATCAGCGAAAACACTAACAGGGCAGTAGATTGCCGAAAACCTATGGTTGCTTGCAGATAAAATTTTAGAGCATGCACAACATCCAGGTTGAGCAACAAACTTTCCTTCTAAGAAGAAATGTAGGACAAAAGGAAGGAAACAACAAATTTTTGATAATGTTGCAATCCGACACTACCCTAGGAAGAATTCCAACTTAGAACAAAGGACCGCCTTATCCGCAAGAAAAAGAAGGTAAGGAGATCACATTGTAGAGTCAAAAGTTCAGAGACTCTACAAGCAAAAGAAATAGTGAGGAGAAATAAAACTTTCCATTATAACAATTTAATATCAACCGAATGTATAGACTCAAACAGAGCCTAATGTAAAACTCTAATATTAAGGGTAAGCCTCCATGGAGGAGCACCAGGATGAAACACAGGCCTAGATTTGACCAAGGCCTGAACAAAAGAATAAGCATCAGGCAGATCTGTCAAACATTAGGTAAAAGAAAAGACAGAATCAAATTCAGTACTGACTGACAAACCCCTTCTCCAGACCATCCTGAAGAAAGAATAAAATGTGGATAATCCTCACCCGAAAAACAAACTAGAAGCATGGTATCAAAATACCTTGCCTAACTAGACTAGGCATTCAATCTCCAAGCAGTCAGCTTCAGAGAATCTAGATTTGGGTGGAGGAAGGAATCCTGAAGTAGAGGTTCTTCCGTAGAGGGAACTTCCAAGGGGAAGAGATGACATCTTTACCAGATCCGCAAACCAGATCCTGCGAGGACAGGCAGGATCTAGTAGATCAAAGACTCCCTTTCCTGATAGATACAAGCTATTACTCAAGGAAGAAAGGCAAAACAGAAAGAACCGGATGCTAAAGAAAAGGAGTCAGGAGCTTTAGCTGAACACAAGCCCACTTAACTCCAAGGACAGCCATACAAGCCACAATACAAAGGACCAGCATCTGTGGGTGGATTTGAACCCTCAACCTGTGGCTTCCCAGCCAGATGTGCTAACTACTAAGCTATGCCAGAGAGACTAGATCTAAGTCCCAAAAAAACGCTAGATCCTCATCAGAACTGCTTGAGGATCTCGTGATCTTGACCTGTATATTAGAAGCTTGACGTTTAGACTAGACGCCAACATATCCAACTCCGGAACCCCCACCTGAGGGATATCCTAGGACCTAGGGAATACAACCGGAAGAAGAGCCCACCCTTCTGGATGAAAAGTCTGCCTGCTCAGGAACCCGTCTCCCAGAAGTCCACCCCTGGGAAGAGGATGGTAGAGAGGAGACAAGCGAGAGACTCCACCCACTGGAGAATGCAAGTCATTTCCTCCCTGGAGTTGAAAAACTCCACCAAGGAGATGCAGACTGACTGAAATCTGATAAATCAAACCGAGTCTAGTTGAGGCCAAGCTAAGGGCATTGAAGAATGTTCTCAGATTCAAGATGTTTATTGAGAGAGAAGATTCCTCTCGGGACCCTGAGTCATAAAAGAACTCCAAACTGCTACCCAGCCCGACAGCTGAGTGGTCTCAGATTTAACAAGGAAAATAAACAATGTCTATGGAGTTTACCAAAAGAACCATATTCCATACACAGAGACACCGAAGGTGGGCAGAGGACTGTAGAGAACCATATCCAAAAGGACTTGAAGTTCCTATCATCATAAGAGAAAACTTCATGGAGATCAAAACTCTAATCATCCTCAAAAAGTATTCCCTGGAAACTTGATTCCTATCCAGATACGCCGTCCACCCGAAAGAGAGTAGAATCAACAAAAGATATAAAGTTAACAGATTCTGAAAAGGGAAGGATCCTAGAGAATAGGAACCTTGGATAATCCATCAAGACCAAGGTGTCATGTAATGACCCTGAACTGAAGGAGAAAGAAAAAGATTTTCTCCCTTAGAAGAAACAAAAAAATTCAATTTTCTTGTTAACAATGAATATCATTTAACATAATCCCTGAACTGTTCCGCCAGCAGAGCTGGAACAACCTCTTAAATAAAGGAAATCTAGAGAAAAGTCAGGAAGCCTATCTCAGGGGAACGCAATCCAAGCCTGAGAAAAGATGGACGTCTTAAGCCTACCGTACCCGGTGTTCCCAGGTTGTCTTCCTTCCAGGTACTGACCAGACCTGGCCCTACTTAACTTCCGAGATCAGACAGGATCGAATGCATTCAGGGTAGAGTGGCGATAGAGTCTACATGACCTGAGGTCGGATCAGGTACGGACCCTTCATGCTGAAGATTGCATACCCTATTTAAATGGCTATGAAGGTCAGGAAGAAAGAAAAATACTTTTTTTAACCTTTAGGAAAAAGAAATTTCCAGGACTATCCTTTGTAAAAGGATATATAGCCCCAACAGATGAGAACGAATCAACAACCCTATAGATGCAAGACAAGCCATCCTCAATAGGGAAAATAACGTCCAGTCATCAAGCCAGGTTAACAATAAAAGCTATTAGGGCACAGGTCCACAAAAAGAATAAAAAGACAAGGGACAAAGAATGTCACATGTATTAGAAACTATGTCACCTTTATAGGAGAAATATTGTAATATACTTTTCCTATATAAAAATTCAAGGTGCCAGTAGCTGCAGTTGGTCGTAAACTGCGAACCTTCTGCATGCCTGCTAAATTCAAAGAACAATATATAAGAGCAATATATCTCTCAATATGAGAGGAGATAAACAGGCTCTAAAATTTACAATAGAGCAACATACATGTCATAGACCCTAGAAACATACAACAGTATGATAGGGAATATTATACAGATTCCCAGAAGAACATGTGTAATATATATATATCTGGGAAAGATCTCCATGTTTCCCTAGAAGATCGTCATGCCTTTATGAGGTCTAAAACTCGTCACCCATGTAGTACAGTGACTAACAGAGAACCTTCATAAAATAAAATTTTTAGAGTCTTAAGGCCATATTGTGGATTAATCCTGTAAGAGACCCTTTGAAAATATGCATATAATTAACACATTAGAAGCACATACACATGAACTCCTCAGAAAAGGGAAAATGGGGTTGTAGCTTAAACTTAACAAAAGAGAATTTACGCATTTGCAGAGAACAGCCACCAGAGGGCAACAAATACTATGGGAACATACTCTCAAAACAAACATTGTCCTGAAATGAAAGTGCCGATTCATATTCGGAGTATTGTAAAAATGATTACAAACTTCCATGCACCAAATAAAAAGTATTTGCAGATTTTGTGCCCCTAAAATAAACATTTAAACATGTCTGATTAAACCCTTCAGAGATATAACATGATAGCTACACTTGCAACCTGCAACCTGCGATGTAGATTGCATCCTTTGCAAACAAACATAGCGGTGCTATAGTAACCGCCCACAATGGCGGATCTGAGAACACCAGCTGAAGGAAAAACCAGACTAGTACACCCAAGTCCGCAAAGCTATTCAGAGATTAACGTCCATACAGCGCAATAAAGCACATGAAACTACAGCCATAGAAACATAGGTAGACATCACTTAGCTCATTAGACTGTTCTAACAAATAAAAAGAAAAACAGTACTGGGATGAGTAAATTACCGCCATTACAGGTCAAAGGCTAGGCTGCTTCCCACTCTTCTGCTAAGAGCAGACTCGCAACTGCATGAGGCTTAAGTGCGCCAAAACACCCGGCGACAGCAGGGAGAGATTTTTTGGCTTAAAATGGCGCCGCCTCTTAGAGAAATAATAAGTGCGCATATTGTGAATATATCTCACATTGAAATGCAAACATCCCTATAAAAACTATCTGATGTCAAACACATTAAATGGATCATAACAGAGTCCCCAGAACAGTGTGCAATGACCTCCACTTCTATAAAGAGGTGCTGCTGCAAAAGAATACTGTGCTCCAACTATAACAAGCACTTTGTTAAGAACGAACTGTACAGGGCTAAAAAGTCGAAAGAAAAAAATCGCCTGACATAGATTCACACACACCATAAAGCCGGCTATCTGTAGAAAAAACGGGCACTGGTAGCGGCAAATCACCTGTCCCTGGCAGTGAGCCAGACATCTGCTCAGCCTCTTCCATAATATTCCTGGCCTGAGAAATATATATATAAAAGGACTTACCCTCTGCTGTAGAGCAGTCACAGCAGCTGCAGGTCTGATATCCTCATCCGACCGCCAACAGGGACCCTGATTTTCTATAGAAGAGTAGCATACATTGTTAGAAGGTAAGCAAAAACTACCTCGCCATCTTCTAACTGCTAACAGCCACCATTACTCTTACTAAAGAGATTTACATGGGCACAGCTTGACCCCAATCCTTGCTTGCAGGGAAAAGTACCCACTAAAGGATTAAATATCTTCAGACACCATCATCACACATCCTTTCGATGACAAAGGCAATGAATGACTGGGGATTATGGGTAATGGGAGTGACACTTTACAGCTCTTCTGGGTTGTTCTTTGCCTCCTCCTGCTGGCCAGGGGTTGAAATCCCAGTAATTAGAATGGATTTGTGGACTCTCCATGCCAATAGGAAAGAAAGTGAATATTAGAGATCCAGGTGCTAACACATCAAAACACCTGACATGGATCCTTTACAAAGGCCTAGAAAGACAAGCTGATCTGATCAATACAAAGGGTTTGATTTATTAAAGGCTTTCGCCAGCCTTCAACCCCCTACGACTGCAGGTTCTCACAAGAGAACCTTCAGTCCACATTTAGCAAGCATCAGTCTGCTACTTCCGTAACCTTTCGCAGCCTCTTAGGTGGCGAATTTCAATACTTTAAGATTGACAGCTCCAGCCCGCGCATGATTGACTGTGCGCAGGCAGGGGGCAGCATTGCACAAGAGCGCAAAAACAAAATGTATGCTTACCTGATAAATTTCTTTCTTTCCGGGCATGGAGAGTCCACAACGTCATTCCAATTACTAGTGGGATAGTCAACTCCTGGCCAGCAGGAGGAGGCAAAGAGCACCCCAGCAAAGCTGTTAAGGTTACCTTCCCTCACCCATAATCCCCAGTCATTCGGCAAAAGGAAAATGGAAAGAGAAGAAACACAAGGGTATAGAAGTGCCTGAGGTTTACTCAAAAAAACATAAATTATGCTTACCTGATAATTTCATTTCCATCTGTGGGAGGAGAGTCCACTGCTTCATTCATTACTTGTGGGAATTAAGAACCTGGCCACCAGGAGGAGGCAAAGACACCCCAGCCAAAGGCTTAAATACCTCCCCCACTCCCCTCATCCCCCAGTGATTCTGCCAAGGGAACAAGGAACAGTAGGAGAAATATCAGGGTATAAATGGTGCCAGAAGATATTAAATTTATGTCCGCCCACCGGAGCAAACGGGCGGGAGCAGTGAACTCTCCTCCCACAGATGGAAATGAAATTATCAAGTAAGAATAATTTATGTCTTCCATCTTAATGGGAGGAGAGTCCACTGCTTCATTCATTACTTGTGGGAACAAATACCCAAGCTCTAGAGAACCCTGAATGAAAAAAAGAAAATGTATGCTTACCTGATAAATTTATTACTTTTTTGACACGATGAGTCCACGAATCATCTTAATTACTAATGGGATATTCACCTCCTGGTCAGCAGGAGGCGGCAAAGAGCACCACAGCAAAGCTGTTAAATAGCTCCTCCCTTCCCTCCCACTCGTCATTCGACCGAAGTTAAGGATAGAAAGGAAAAACCAAGGTGCAGAGGTGTCTGAAATTTATAATAACCAACAACCTGTCTTTCAAAAACAGGGCGGGCCAAGGACTCATTGTGTCAAAAAAGAAATAAATTTATCAGGTAAGCATAAATTTTCTTTTCTTTTTAATGACACGATGAGTCCACGGATCATCTTAATTACTAATGGGATTCAATACCCAAGCTAGAGAACACAGATGATACGGGAGGGACAAGACAGGGAACCTTAACAGAAGGCACCACTGCTTGAAGAGCCTTTCTCCCAAAAGCGGCCTCAGTCGAAGCAAAAGTGTCAAATTTATAGAACTTTGAAAAAGTGTGAAGAGAGGACCAAGTTACAGCCTTGCAAATCTGTTCCACAGAAGCTTCATTCTTGAATGCCCATGAGGAAGCAACGGCCCTAGTGGAATGAGCCGTAACTCTCTTTGGAGGCTGCTGTCCAGCAGTCTGATATGCAAAACGTATGATACTCTTCAGCCAGAAAGAAAGAGAAGTAGCCGTAGCCTTCTGTCCCTTACGTTTTCCTGAGAAAACCACAACCAAAGCAGAAGACTGGCGAAAATCCTTAGTCGCCTGCAGGTAAAACTTTAAAGCATGGACCACGTCCAAATTGTGCACGTTCCTTCTGAGAAGTAGGGTTAGGACACAAGGAAACAAGGAAGGAACAACAATCTCATGATTAATTTTCTGATCAGATACAACCTTAGGAAAAAAATCCTAATTTAGTACGTAAAACTACCTTATCTGAATGGAAAATAAGGTAAGGGGACTCATATTGCAATGCCGAAAGCTCTGACACTCTACGAGCAGAAGAAATAGCAACAAGAAATAAAACTTTCCATGATAACAACTTAATATCTAAGGAATGCATAGGCTCAAACGGAGCCCCTTGAAGAACTTTGAGAACTAAATCCAGACTCCATGGAGGAGTAACTGGTTTGAACACAGGCCTGATCCTGACCAAGGTCTGACAAAATGATTGTTCATCTGGAACATCTGCCAGACGTTTGTGTAACAAAATAGATAAGGCCAATATTTGACCCATTAGGGAACTTGTCGATAAACCTTTCTCCAAAGCTTCTTGGAGAAAAGACAAAATTCTAGGAATCCTAACTCTACTCCATGAGTAGCCCTTGGATTCACACCAATAGAGATATTTACGCCATATCTTATGGTACATCCTTCTAGTTACAGGTTTACAAGCCTGAAACATGGTCTCTATGACTGAGTCAGAAAAACCCTGCTTGGATAAAATTAAGCGTTCAATCTCCAAGCAGTCAGCTTCAGAGAAACTAGATTTGGGAGAAGGAAGGGCCCTTGAATTAGAAGGTCCTTCCTCAACGGAAGTCTCCAAGGTGGCAGAGATGACATGTCCACCATATCTGCATACCAAATCCTGCGAGACCAAGCAGGTGCAATGAGGATCACCAATGCCCTCTCCTGCTTGATTCGAGCAATGACCCGAGGAAGAAGCGCAAACGGAGGAAATAGGTATGCTAGACTGAAGGTTCAAGGAACCGCCAGAGCATCCATCAGTTCCACCTGGGTATCCCTGGACATTAACCCGTATCTCGGGAGCCTGGCATTCTGATGAGATGCCATGAGATCTAATTCCGGCTGACCCCACTTGAGAATCAGGCTGGAGAACACTTCCGGATGGAGTTCCTACTCCCCCGGATGAAAGGTCTGCCTGCTCAGGAAGTCCGCCTCCCAGTTGTCCACCCCTGGGATGTGGATCGCTGACAGGCAGCAAGAATGGGCCTCCGCCCACTGAATTATCTTGGTTACTTTATTTTGGTTACCACTGTCATCGCTAAGGAACTCCTCGTTCCTCCCTGATGATTGATGTAAGACACTGAAGTTATGTTGTCCGACTGAAACTTGATAAACTGTACCGAGACTAACTGAGGCCAGGCCAGAAGAGCATTGAAGATCGCTTTCAGCTCCAGGATGTTTATAGGAAGAACAGACTCTGACTGAGTCCAAACTCCCTGAGCCTTTAGGGAACGCCAGACTGCTCCCCACCCTAGAAGGCTGGCGTATGTTGTCACAATCACCCAAGATGGTCTGCGAAAGCAGGTTCCCTGGAAAAGATGATCCAGAGACAACCACCATTGAAGAGAATCCCTTGTCTCCTGCTCCAGAAGTATTCAAGGAGACAAGTCCGCATAATCTCCGTTCCATTGCCTGAGCATACTTAACTGCAGAGGTCTGAAATGGAATTGAGCAAACGGGATGATGTCCATTGCCGCTACCATCAGCACGATTACCTCCATGCACTGAGCCACTTATGGCCGAGGAGTGGACTGAAGAGCTAGACAAGTATCCAAAATCTTTGATTTGCTGACTTCTGTCAGAAAAATCTGCATTGATAGGGATCTATTATTGTTCCCAAGAGAGTAACCCTTGTACTTGGGACTAAGGAACTCTTTCCTAAATTTACCTTCCATCCGTGAGATCTCAGGAAGGATAACACCATGTCTGTGTGGGATCTTGCTTTTTGTAAGGATGGCCCCTGGACTAGGATGTTGTCTAGATAGGGTGCCACTGCAATGGCCCGTGACCGAAGCATCGCCAACAGCAATCCCAGAACCCTTGTGAAAATTTCGGGAGCTGTGGCAAGCCACGAATTGGAAGTGCTTTCTAGAAAGGCAAACCTTAGAAACTTGTGATGATCCCTGTGAATGGGAACATGCAAGGACGCGTCCTTAAATCCTCCGTTGTCATTAAATTGACCCTCCTGGACCAAAGTGAGAATGAAACGAATAGTTTCCATCTTGAAGGACGGTACTCTGAGGAGATTGTTTAGACTCTTGAGATCTAAAATAGACCGAAAAGGTTCCCTCTTGTTTTGAGAACCCGATTGGAATAAAATTCCAGACCCTGTTCGTATCCCAGGGACACAAAGTTTCCAAGTGATCATGAAATCACAAACTCAACCTTGATCAAAGAAGGAAAAACCTGCCCCCTTACGGATCGGGTGCATGCCCCTCATGCTGTTCTTGGACTATTTTCCCCTATTCTAAGCCTGGCTGGAGGTAACAGAAGGCTTAGACTTCTCCTGCTTGGGAATAGGAGGGAAAGCATTTCCCCAGAAAACTCGGAAGAACTGAAATTATCACTGACGTCCTCTCGCTTATTTGTCTTACTCTGTAGATGAAACATCCACAGACCAAGATTTTAACCATAAATGCGGGCCAGTATGGCAAAGCCTGAATCATAGTGCCCAGCATAACACTCCTCTGTGTTAAAGGAGATTACTCACTTAAAGGCCTTTATACTATCCCTTCGAAGGGGAGGGTGTCTGTCCAATAGAAACAGACAATACATCAAACCAGTATGCCGCTGCACTGGAAACAGTAGCCATACCAACCGCAGGTTGTCCATGTAAACCCTCAAACTTCTATCCATAGGGTTCTTCTCCTGCATAAGGTCCAATGTATCTCCCTACTGCAAAGACTCCATTATAGAGTCTGCTATATAAAGCATCCTATTTAATATAGGAAAGGAGAAAAAGGTAATAATCAGTTTCTTCGATTCCTGAGCAAATATCTGTATAGCCCTATCTGGTACAGGAAATACATCCACCATGAAGGGCGAGTCACAATATTAGTATAAATTACTGAACTCTCTAGGATAGACTATGCCGGTAGTGTCAGAGTCGCCCAGGGTAGCCAAAAATCTCTTCAAGTAACAAATGGAGGCATTCAAGATAAAACTGAAAGAAAACAACCTCAGAATCAAATAAGGGAATTACCCCATCTAAGTCTAAGAATTCCCCATCAAAAACTACCAAAGTATCTTCCTCTTTCAGGTTACAGGGAAAAAACCTTTGTAATAGCTACTACTAAATCAATCACACTAACTGATTGAAAATATATCCTCTTGCACTTTTCCCTACAGCGTGGGAAAAACAGACAATGCATGAAATGTAAGGAAACTCCAAGTAGAGTGTGAGAGATAGTGCAGGGCACTGCATGTGGGCTTTAAAAGTTTTTTTTGAAACTATGGGAGTAATTTGTGGCATAACTTGACCATTGTCAATAGACTCCTAAACAGCATTTGCCTTAGAAGGAGTAGTTTCAGAAAAAAAATAAATCTATTTTTATAAAATAATTTTCTCTCAATAGATGAGGAACATAAAGGATTGGAAGTACCATATAGACATCAAAGCTTAAAACAAGAGACACCAGTAGGGTCTCTTGGTCCATCCTGTCTACAGTATACATTTTTAGAGAAAAATTATCACATAAAATAACTTTACTGTTTCTTTAAATTTTAAAACATAATTTTTTATTTTTATGTGTAGAAGGAAGTTAACTTAGTACGCAGTTACTGCACAACCTGTCAACACCTCAGCATAACCTGCTGAGGTACCCATCTGCCCAAAAACTTTATGTTTTAAAACGAAGCCTTTAGAAAACGAACTGTCTGCATTTTAGGCATAAAAGGTCCGGAACGTAACTGTAACGCTGTCCGGCCCCACTTATATGGGTAACACTAAGTCCAGTGTTAAACAGAAACTCCTCCTTCCGTTTCCGAACTCGGAAGTGAAGAAGAAAAGTGTGCAGCCCAAATTGGCGCCACACGTCGCTCCGCCCATTGTGGGCGTTACAACATTCAATCTCCCGGTCACCATTATGATTGTTAAAACAAATAAGGCACCGGGAGCAAACTGAACTATAGCCTGGGGGCAAATTGGGCTACCGCTTGCTAGACAGCAGCTTAGCCTCTAAATGTAACAAACATATCACTTCCCACTGAGTCTTATCTTCCCCCGTGGACTCATCGTGTCATTAAAAAGAAAATGGGAATGTAAAAGGAGGCAGATCCTATACTGAGGGCACCACAGCCTGCAGAACCTTTCTCCCAAAGGCTGCTTCCACCGAAACAAAAACATCAAATTTGTAAAATGTTGCAAAAGTATGTAAAGAGGACCAAGTAGCCGCCTTACAAAGAAGAGGCCACAGCTCTAGTTAAATGAGCCATGATCCTCAGAGGAGACTTATGTCCCGCTGTCTTAATGCGAAACGGAGGACACTCCTCAGCCAAAAAGATAAGGAAGTCGAAGAGGCCCTCTGACCCCCCTTCAGGTCTGAAGATAGGACTTCAAGGCACAAACCACATCCAGAATTACGTTGAAAGGAACCACAATCTCTTGATTGATGTTGCGAATTGACACAACCTTAGGAAAAAATACTAACTTGGTTCGTAGAACAGCCTTATCAGCATGGAAAGCCAGATAAGGAGGGACGCATTGCAAGGCAGTAATCACAGATACTCTGCGCACAGAAGCAATAGCCCGTAGAAAAGGAACCTTCCAAGACAATAATTTAATGTCTATTTCATGCATAGGCTCCAAAAGAGCCCATGCAAAACCTAAAGAACAAGATTTAAACTCCAAGGAGGAGCACTAGATTTAAACACAGGTCTGATCCTAGCAGAGCCTTAACAAGTGACTGCACATCAGGAAGCTCAGCGAACCTCTTGTGCAGTAACCAGACAGGGCCGAAATCTGTCCCCACAGGGGACTTGCAGAAAGCCCTTCTCCAGTTCATCCTGGAGAACAGAATAAGTAGGTCTTACCCAGCCCAATTTTTAATAATCTTATTAAAGTTTATGTTTTAATGTGTGTTTTTTTCTTGCGTACAAACTAACCACAGCAACATATATAATCTAATTATACAAGGTATGAGTGCTAATATGTGTACACTTTTTTGCAACTTTCTTTAGTTGCATTTCTAGTTATAGTTAACCAGTACACAGCACCTAAGGGCGTCATTATTATTGTTATTAAGGCCAATGCCAATATATTAATATAGCCCCCCTTGTCATACCCATAGGAGTGCCATCACACCCCCCTCTTTTCTGATGTGTTGAAGCATAACATTACATTCTTTCTTATACAAACTCACGCTTTAAGAATGATTATATATGTTAAAGCTTAACATCGTATTTTCTTCCACACAAATTGACGCATTAATACTCTGAAGTCTGAATTATTTGATATACTCTGGGAAGGAGTGCAATATGTAACCTTTCGCTTGTGCTTAGCAGGGCGAGGTAAAGCATTAAAGGCCGCAGACACCGTCGTCTGAGCTGGGCGGTAACGTCATGTGTAGAGAGATAAGCATGTAGGTTACACACCTCACTGGATGACAACTCCTCAGAGGTGGACGGCTCAGTGGTATTAAACATGTTTGATATTATCACATTATCAAGGCATATGGAACATAATTGAGGGGGCGGTACTAAGGCCTCCTCACATTATAAACAGGAATTACTCTTTAGGAATAGAGGGCGTGCCCTCTAAGTAACAGAATCCCCCATCGCTAGTGCAATAACCGGAGAACTATAGAAATAAAACATTATTTTATTAAAAAAACTGCACCTTTATATCCCCATGGCTGTGGCACTCACCACCTTCCATGACCCAGACAGTACAGATAGTTAGAAATCCTCTCTGATGGACATCCCGTCAGGAAAGAGGTAAAAAAAATAATATGGTGCACAATGCAGGGCCGTCCCTGCTATGAGAAAAAGCGCGCCAAGCTTGTAAGCTGCATGGCTCTCAAAGTGAAAGTGAAACCTGTATATTCCATAACAGCCTATGAGCCCATAACATCTCACACATAAAAGCAGCATAAAATCAAATAAACATATAAGATTATTCCCCCCTGTTCAATAATCCCCCTCAGGCGATATTAACCCTTGATTCTATACAGATAAAAGGAGTCACACTGTGACCCTGTCTTCTAGCGTTATCATACATTTATAAAAAAAAAATGAAACAATCTTGCTAGAATCTATGCCATGGAACAGGAACATGGCCTTTCAAGTGTGACAGGTTAGTAGCATCGCTCTTAACATGGACTTGAGAGCAGAAAGCAGGCAGCGAAATTCGTCAACGCTGATTGCTTATGGAACTGCTAATCTGAGTCTGGATGGTTTTGCAGAGACGACACTCCCTGCATCTCCAGAATCTAACTTTCACCCATGCTCTCACTGAGAGGCTGACAGGACTACATAAAACTCCAGTCCCATTGCGAAGAGTACTACTCTCCATAAGAGACTACTCTGAATCTTCTGACACCTCTCTGCCAACCATCTGTGACGAAAAGCAAAGAATGACTGGGGGATGAGGGGAGTGGGGGAGGTATTTAAGCCTTTGACTGGGGTGTCTTTGCCTTTTCCTGGTGGCCAGGTTCTTAATTCCCACAAGTAATGAATGAAGCATGGGACTCTCCTCCAATTTTGATGGAAAATTGGCGAATTATAATTAAAAGAGGCTGGGGTCGTGGACTCTCCATGCCTGGAAAGAAAGAAATTTATCAGGTAAGCATAAATTCAGTTTTCTTTCCTATGGCATGGAGAGTCCACAACGTCATTCCAATTACTAGTGGGAACCAATACCCAAGCTAGAGGGCACTGAATGAAAAGGGAGAGAGAACAAGGCAGTAGGACCTAAATCGAAGGCTCTTGAGGAACCTTTCCCTCAAAAGAGGCCTCAGCCGAGGCAAAAGTATCAAATTTGTAGCATTTTGAAAAAGTATGCAAAGAGGACCATGTTGCCACCTTGCAAATCTGTTCCACAGAAGCTTCATTTTTGAAAGCCCAAGATGAGGATGAGCCCTAGTGGAATGAGCCGTAATTCTCTCAGGAGGCTGCTGACCTGTTGTCTCATAAGCAAAACGAATCATACTTCTTAACTAGAGGGAAAGAGTAGTAAAAGTGGCCTTCTGACCCTTACGCTTTCCAGAGAAAACTACAAACAGGGCAGAAGATTTCTGAAAATCTTTAGTAGCTTGTAGGTAAAATTTTAGAGCACGCACATCCAGGTTATACAAAAGACGTTCCGTATGAGAAGGATTAGGACAAAAAGTAAGGAACAATTATTTTCTAAATTAATGTTTCGATCCGACACCACCTTAGGGAGAAACCCCAATTTAGTATGAAGGATCGCATTATCTGCATGAAAAATAAGGTACGCAGAATTACATTGCAGAGCTGAACGCTCAGAAACTCTACGAACGGAAGAAATAGCAAGGAGAAACAAAACCATCTACGATAACAATTTTATATCAACAACATGCATCGGCTCAAACGGAGCCTGCTGCAAAACCTTAAGAACTAGGTTAAGGCTCCAAGGAGGAGCAACAGGTTGAAACACAGGCCTGATTCTGACAAGGACCTGAACAAAATCTTGAACATCTGGTAAATCTGCCAGACTCTTGTGCAAAAGAATAGACAGTGCAGAAATCTGACCCTTTAGAGTACTGTCTGACAAACCTTTCTCCAGGCCATCCTGAAGAAAAGATAAAATTCTGGGAATCCTCACCCGGCTCCAGGAGAAACCCTTAGATTTGCACCAAAAAAGGTATTTACGACCATACCTTATGGTAAATCCTGCGAGTAACAGGTTTATGAGCCTGAAGCATAGTATCAAGGACCGCTTCAGATCCTGCGAGGCCAGACAGGAGCTAATAGAATCACAGAAACTCTCTCCTGCTTGATACAAGCAATGACTCGTGGAAGGAGAGCAAACGGAGGAAACAGGTATGCTAGACCGAAATCCCAAGGAACCATCAGAGCATCTATCAGAGCGGCCTGAGGATCTCTTGACCTTGATCCATACTTTGGAAGCTTGGCGTTTTGACAAGACGCCATCAGATCCAACTCCAGAATCCCCCACCTGAGGATTATCCTTGAGAACACTTCTGGATGGAGAGCCCACTCCCCGGGATGAAAAGTCTGTCTGCTCAAAAAATCTGCCTCCCAATTGTCCACTCCTGGAATGTGGATGTCAGATAGGAGACAATCGTGAGCTTCCGTCCACTGCAGAATGTGAGTCACCTCCTTCATGGCCAAGGAACTCCGAGTTCCTCGCCGGTGGTTGATGTAAGCCACTGAGGTGATGTTGTCCGACTGGAATCTGATAAACCGGCCTAAAGATAATTGAGGACAAGCTGTCAAGGCATTGAAGATTGCTCTCAACTCCAATATGTTTATGGAAAGAGAAGACTCTTCCTGAGACCACAGGCACTGAGCTTTAAGAGAACCCCAAATAGCTCCCCAGCTTAACAGGCTGGTGTCCGTAGTCACAATCACCCAGGAAGGGCTCAGGAAGCAAGTGCCCCGAGACAGATGGTCCTATGAAATCCACCACAAGAGAGAGTCTTTTGTTAGGGGATCCAGATTTATCCTCTGTGATAAATCTAAATGGTCTCTGTTCCATTGACTGAGCATGCAAAGCTGCAGAGGTCGCAGAGGAAACCGAGCAAAAGGAATGATGTCCATGGAAGCAACCATCAGACCAATCAACTCCCTGCATTGAGCCACTGATGGATGAACAGCAGACTGGAGAGAAATGCAAGAAGCAAGAAGTTTGGATTTTCTGACGTCCGTCAGAAAAATCTTCATTGACAAGGAATCTATGATTGTCCCTAGGAAACACACCCTTGTAGTTGGAACTAGAGAACTCTTTCCAGATTCACTTTCCACCCGTGCAAACGTAAAAAAGACAACAACATCTCTGTATGAGATTTTGCTAGTAGAAAAGATGACGCCTGAAACAAGATTTCGTCTAGATTTGATCACTGCCAGTAGAGCCCCCAGAATATTTGTGAATATTCTGGTCGCCGTGGCAAGACCAAACGGAAGTGCAACAAACTGGAAATGCTTGTACAGAAAGGCAAACCTTAGAAACTGGTGATGATCCCTGTGAATGGGAAAGTGTAAATACGGGTCCTTCAGGTCTATGGTCGTCATGAACTGACATTCCTGAACCAATGGAAGAATGGAACGAATAGATTCCATCTTGAAGGACGGAACCCTGAGGAATTTGTTGAGGCACTTTAGGTCTAGGATGGAACGGAAAGTTCCCTCCTTTTTGGGAACCACAAAGAGATTTGAATAGAATCCTAGTCCCTGTTCTTTCACAGGAACTGGAAAAATTACTCCCAGGGAGGATAGGTCCTTTACGCAGTTTAAGAAGGCCTCCCTCTTTACTTGGTTTAAGGATAGTCTCGACAGGAGAAATCGGCCCCTTGGAGGGCAAGACTTGAATCCTATTTTGTAACCCTGGGATACTATGTCCACAGCCCACGGATCTGGGACATCTCGTATCCAAGCCTGCCCCCCACTTGATCCAAAATTGGATCGGGCGGACCCTTCATGTTGATTTAGAATCAGTGGAAGGTTTCTTGTTTTGCATCTCCTTATTCCAAGGTTGATTGGACTTACAAGAGTTCCTGGATTGGTCTGGCTTGGCAGAAGAGGAAAACTTCTGTCCTTTAAAGTCGCGAAAGGAGCGAAAGTTAGAAATTTGTCGACCCGTAGGTCTATTTTTCTTGTCCTGAGGTAGGAAAGATCCCTTTCCACCCGTAATTTCAGAAATAATTTCCACCAGACCAGGCCCAAATAGAGTTTTGCCCTTATAGGGTAAAGGCAAAAGCTTGGCCTTTGAAGATACATCAGCCGACCAAGATTTAAACCACAATGCTCTGCAAGCTAGAACAGTAAAGCTAGACATCTTAGCATCCAGTCTAATTACCTGCATGTTGGCATTGCAAATAAAGGTATTGGCCAGTTTAAGAGCTTTGAACCTATCTTGGATCTCCTCTATCATAGTCTCTTCAGATCAGACAAGGCATCACACCAATTAGATGCTGCTCCCTCAACCCTATCAATACTTGCCCAGGTTTCCACTGTAAACCTTGATGGATGTACATCTTTTTTAAGTAAGCCTCTAGCTTCTTATCCATGGGATCCTTAAAAGAACAACTATCCTCTATAGGAATGGTGGTTCTTTTAGGTAGAGCAGAGATAGCTCCTTCTACTTTAGGCACAGTGCACAGTCACAAATGGAGTCAGCAACAGGAAACATCTTTTTAAAAACAGGGGAAGGGGAAAAAGGAACCCCTGACTTATCCCATTCCTGAGCTATAATTTCAAATATCTTGTCTGGAACAGGAGAAATGTTCACAGAAGAGGGAGAATCATAAACTCTATTAAGTTTAGTAGCCCTTTTAGGGTTGACAGCAACCGAAGGTTCAGATTCATCCAAAGTAGCTAGAACCTCCTTCAGAAGCAAATGGAGATGTTCAAACTCACCTTCAGAAGCTACTGAAGTATCCTCACCAACAGACATTTGGGTAAGGTTGACCAGCACTTTACAGAAATTATGTTCTGTAACTTTAAATTTGAAATGCAAAAAAAAAAAGGCTCTGTTAAAGTAGCACCGCTATAACCTCAGCTCCTGCTGAGGGCTTTCCCCACTGATGACCGGAGGAATCCACTGTAGGCTATTAACTCTAGACTCAGAGAAGCAGCATGCGGTAGCTCCGTTTTAGAATCACTTTAGACAAGTACTCCACTCTCCGATCAGAAAAGCCGAATTTGGAAGTGCGGAGATCGGTCATGTGACCATATGAGGCAGAAAAAACAAATGCGCCACAAGTAAAGCGTGCGAGTCTCTGTGCAGCAAATTCTAAACTGCCGGTCTAATATACACCCAACCGCATTGTTAACGAACCTCTTAATAAAGTTAAAAAAGGAAAAGGTCTCACAAAGTGCACTAAACATTAAATCATCTCCAGGTCAGTCGTCTAAACATTCATTATAAAATAAAAATGAATAAAATTACATAGAGCCTTTTTCTCTCAAGCCAGTCTCATAAAATAAGGTTATAAATTAACCCCATAATTCCTCTTATAAATTAAGTGCCTGCATAGTTGCCCAAGAATAAATCCCTGAATAAAGGGATTATCATGTCTCAAATAAAATCCACCGAGTATTAACCCTTGAAGTGTTTTCCTTCAAACCTAAAAGGCAAGAGCACTTACCTGTGGATCCAGCTGCAGGGCAAGAACAGCTTCTTAGGTGTGATAGACACTCCACTCTCTATCAGGGACCTTCAGAAAAAGAAAGAACAGAGTAACCAACCCTGGCTTTGTATAAAGGGGTAGCAATAATGTTAGAAATAAAGCAAAGACAACCTTGCCATTTTCTAACTGCTAATAGCCACCACTACTCTTATTAAAAAGATTGATGTGGACACCGCATAGCCCCAAATCCTTGCTTGGAGGGAAAAGTACCCATAAAAGGATTAAATATCTTCAGACACCATCTAAGCATATCTTCCATTGACAAAGGCAAAGAGAATGACTGGGGATTATGGGTAAGGGAAGTTACACTTAACAGCTTTGCTGGGCTTGTTCTCCCTTCCTTTTCATTCTGTGTCCTCTAGCTTGGGTATTGGTTCCCACTAGTAATTGGAATGAAGTCGTGGACTCTCCATGCCATAAGAAAGAAAACAAAATGTATGCTTACCTGATAAATGTATTTCTTTCCGGAAATGGAGAGTCCACGACCCCGCCCTTATTTTAATTTAATTGTCATGTTTTTTTAATGTAAACCTCAGGTACCTCTATACCCTTGTGTTATCTTTTTTTTCTATTTCTCTTCAGCTAAATGACTGGGGGTTATGGGTAAGGGAAGTGACACTTAAAAGCTTTGCTGGGGTGCTCTTTGCCTACTCTTGCTGGCCAGGAGTTGAATATCCCACTAGTAAATGGAATGACATTGTGGACTCTCCATGCCATAGGAAAGAAATTGCGTTCTTGTGCAATGCTGAATTCCGGCAGCAGAATTCAGCCCGCCAGAGGCAAGCTGCGGCAGACAGAGGCATGTATGTGTGCCCCTGTCTGCCGCAGCTTGATAAATCAACCCCAGAGGAGCCTTTGAAAGTTTATTTGCTATAGAATTTTGGTGCATACACAAACGTCTACAGAAGTAACTCAGCATGGATTTTGATATGCAGTGTATAATACTTATCTTTAGTGTGATGATAGAAACAATTAATTAGTATTATCTCCTGTATTATTACTTAATATAGCAAATTAGTTTTTAAACTGCACCTTAACTAAACTAGCTTGTGAAACATAACAAAATTGGATTTTTTTTTAAAAAATTACATAATTTTATAAACGCATGGCTACAAATCAGCTACCTTGTTATAAGCATCTTCTCTTGTGTATGTCAAAAGATCTTCTTCCTCTTCCACCCATTCCATTTTCTCTTCCCAATGATTTCTCTCTTTCATCTGCTGGATCTCCCATTTCTTCTTTGTTGATTTCAACTACAAGGGATCACAATACATTGTGAAAAAATCCGGGAGGGCACAGTTCCTTATTTTCAGTATTCTGTGCATTTCAGTCAACACATTAATGTTCTAAAGTAAAAATGATTTCCTTTTTTGATTCAAAATGATTAAATAGTTGGCATCTTCTATTCTGAGATAAAAATCCTTACCTCATTCTCAGTCTTTCCTTCAGCACAAGAAGTATAAAAACTGTCCAGGTAATTCAAAGCATATTTCTCAATGGGGGTAAGCTAATAATAATAAAAAAAAAGTTTTAGTACATTTTTGACATTATAAAAGCAGATCTGACCATGGTGGAGCAGTTAATTGATATGAAACACATAGCCTTAATTGGGGCTAGATTATGAGTGGCGCACTAACTAGGAGTTAGCTATCGCGGCTCTTTACGTGCGTATTCAAGTTTGAAAGTAACTGTGTTTGCTTGAGTGCAATTGAATTTAACGCGTCAGGATAGCACGACTTCAGAGCGCTGGTTAACTGTTATGTTCAACTAAAATAAAAGTTGCACAGAACACATCAAAATTCTATGTAATAGTACATTTACTCTCATAATAACACTATCGAAAGAAATCATAAAAAAAATATTGCAATAAAAAGTTATAAGGGCTCAAAGATATCAGGTCTCAGGTGTTGGGGAAAAAAAGGCAAGAAAAGGGCTTTAACATAGAGATACATACATATACATGTCTAAATATGTATATGTATGTGTGTGTGTGTGTATATATATATATATATATATATATATATATATATATATATATATGTGTGTGTGTTTGTGTGTATACATGTGTAATTGTGTATTTATATGTGTATATATGTATTTATAGACGATCGTCTGGGGTTGTCATGTTCCTTGTTCAGAGGAGAATTGCCTGGTATTTCGGGGCTGGACTGACCTTACTTGGCGGGATCAGACTGATATACTTCAGGAAAGTTTTCTTCTGTGAAAAGCACACTGGTCTAAAAGAGGCTGCTTCCGGGTGGTAAATCGCCATAGAACAAGCCACTGAGCTGTTGTTCGTTCCTGGTAGAGCGCTTCTCTCTTTGTATGCAATTTATAGACATATATACACATATAAACAAATATATATATATATATATATATATATATACATACAGGTAGCCCTCGGTTTACGCCATTTCAATTTGCGCCGTTTCAGAATAACAACCTTTTTTTTCAGTCATGTGACTGCTATTGAAAAGCTTTGGAAAGCAATGCACTAATTAAAATAGCCAGTAGGTGGAGCTGTCCGCTTGTTTTGCAGCAAAGTTATGCAACTTAACAGCCTTAACAGACCAGATCTATCGAGCAAAATTTAGCAGGCACTTCCCTATTATCTTCCTGTCCAGCTGCTTGAGGTCAGGGTGCCTAACTGCTTATTAATCACTGCAGATTGAAATGCATAGAATAGGTGCAGACTCAATATTATCTAACATGCTAACAATGCAGAGAACTGATTGCAGAAAAATGCAAGTAAAAAAAACGATTTTGTTATTTAGCAAATGTTTTTGTTCATTAAACTTGGTTTGATGATGATACAATCTATATTATTAGGTTTATAATGCTGTTTAGCATTTAAAGTCTTCATTTCAAAGCTTTAAAAATAATGTATTAGGTGTTACTTATGACAATTTTGAGAGGGGCCTGGAACCTAACTCCATCACTTCCCATTGACTTACATTATAAACTGGGTTTCAATTTACAACGGTTTAAATTTATAAGCATTCATCCTGGAACCTAACCCCGGCGTAAAATGAGGGCTACCTGTGTATATATATATATATATATATATATATATAATATATATATATATATATATATATATATATATATATGTGTGTGTGTGTATTGGAGCCTTTGCAGTCAAGTAATTGAAAATATCTAAAACCACAATTACCCAATATTCATATTTAACAAAGTGTTTAACTATGTATTTAATGTAAATATTTCCCATTTGAATGTTCTTCACATAAGGAAATATGTTAAAAGTATTTATAAATATATTTCATGATGGGTTAGTGCACTTGAGAAAACACGATTGGGTTTGCGTGCGAGTAAGGGTATTTCTTTAACTTTTCTGCTCCATTGAAGTCTATGGGGGAATAAGTTAACGTGGTCACGCTATTCGAACTTCAGGTTTTTGCATGTGTCAGGTTAGCGTTTGTGCAAAAATGTTTTACTTTGAACTTGTAATACTCACATAAAGCCTCCGTCTAGCGAAGTTAATGCATGAGTGGGAGAGCAAAGTACTGCTCCACTCGTAACCTAGCCCTTGGTCTATAACCAAGTCATTGTTAACTATCAGCTAGATTACGTGTTTTGAGCACTATAGGGATTTTAACGACTGCTACAAAAGCGGCATCATTTCACCTCCCTATAACGCTGGTATTATGAGTTCTAAAAAAGCAGGCTTGTGCGGGCGAAATGGTTGCGTTGAGCTCCATACCGCATTGCTTTGATGTGCTCTTGCACGATTTCCCCATAGACATCAATGGGGAGAGCCAGCAAAAAAAAAGACTAACAACTGCGATCGCGGAATGAAAAGCTCTGTAACGCAGCCCCATTGATGTCTATGGGGAAAAAAAACTAATGTTTAAACCTAACACCCTAACATAAACCCCAAGTCTAAACACCCCTAATCTGCTGCCCCCGACATCGCCACCACCCACATACAGTTATTAACCCCTAATCTGCCGCCCCCAACATCGCCGCCACCTACATACAGTTATTAACTCCTAATCGCCCTCCCCCAACATCGCCGCCACCTACATAAAATATTAATTCTAATCTGCCGCTCCCGATGTCACCGCCACTATACTAAAGTTATTAACCCCTAAACCTCTGGCTTCCCACATCACTACCACTAAATAAATCAATGAACCCCTAAACATAACCCTAAAGTAACCCTAACATAACCCTAAGCCTAACACCCCCTAATTTTAACATAATTAAAATACAGCTAAACTAAAGTTACAATTATTAACTAAATAATAACTATTTAAAACTAAATACATACTTACTTACCTGTGAAATAAAACCTAAGCTAGCTACAATATAACTAATAGTTATATTGTAGCTAGCTTAGGTTTTATTTTTATTTCACAGTTAAGTTTGTATATATTTTAACTAGGTAGACTAGTTAGTAAATAGTTATTAACTATTTACTAACTACCTAGTTAAAATAAATACAAACTTACCTGTGAAATAAAACCTAACCTGCCTTACACTAAAACCTAACATTACAAAAAAAATAAACACTAAAATTACTAAAAATAAAAATAACTAAATTACATAAAACACAAACACTAAATTACAAAAAATAAGAAACAAATTACCAAAAATAAAAAATAATTACACCTAATCTAATAGCCCTATCAAAATAAAAAAGCCCCCCCAAAATAAAAAAAACCCCTAGTCTACAATAAACTACCAATGGCCCTTAAAAGGGCCTTTTTGTGGGGCATTGCCTCAAAGATAACAGCTCTTTTGACTGTAAAACAATACAAACACCCCCCCAAATAAAATAACTATCTAAAAAAAAACTAAGCTCCCCATTGCCCTGAAAAGGGCATTTGTATGGGCATTGCCCTTAAAAGGGTATTTTTATGGGCATTGCCCTTAAAAGGGCATTTAGCTCTTTTACATGCTCAGACCCTAAACTTAAAATAAAACCCACCCAAAAATCCCTTAAAAAACCTAACACTAACCACCAACGATCCACTTACAGTTCTTGAAGTCCCGCTTGAAGGATTCATCCAGCTGGCGAAGTCATCATCCATGCGGCAAGAAGTCTTTATCCAGGCGGCCTTTTCTATCTTCATCCAGCTGGCAAAGTCCTCATCCAGGTGGCAAGAAGTCTTCATCCAGATGGCATCCTCTATCTTCATCCAGCTGGCGCGGAGCGGGTCCATCCTGAAGACATCTGGCGCGCAGCATCCTCTTCATACGGTCTCCGCCGTACACTGGAACTTCAATGCAAGTGACGTCATCCAAGATAGCATCCCTTGCATTCCTATTGGCTGAAAGATTTCAATCAGCCAATAGGATTAGAGCTACTAAAATCCTATTGGCTGATTGAAATCTTTCAGCCAATAGGAATGCAAGAGACGCCATCTTGGATGACGTCACTTGCATTGAAGTTCCAGTGTAAGGCGGAGACCGTATGAAGAGGATGCTCCGCGCCAGATGTCTTCAGTATGGACCAGCTCCGCGCCGGATGGATGAAGATAGAAGATGCCGTCTGGATGAAGACTTCTTGCCGCCTGGATGAGGACTTCGACGGCTGGATGAAGATAGAAAAGGCTGCCCTGGATGAAAACTTCTTACCGCATAGATGATGACTTCGCCGGCTCGATGGATCCTTCAAACAGGACTTCAAGAACTGTAAGTGGATGGTCGGGGGTTAGTGTTAGGTTTTTTTAAGTTTTTTTGGGGTGTGTTTTATTTTTAGTTTAGGGTCTCGGCATGTAAAAGAGCTAAATGCCCTTTTAAGGGCAATGCCCATACAAATGCCCTTTTCAGGGCAATGTGGAGCTTAGGTTTTTTTAGATAGTTATTTTATTTGGGGAGGTTGATTGTGGGGGTGGTGGGTTTTACTGTTGGTGGGGTGTTTGTATTTTTTTTACATGTAAAAGAGCTGTTATCTTTGGGGGAATCCCCCACAAAAGGCCATTTTAAGGGCCATTGGTAGGTATTGTAGGCTAGGGTTTTTTATTTGGGGGGGGGGGGTATTTTTTATTTTGATAGGACTATTAAATTAGGTGTAATTCTTTTTTATTTTTGATAATTTGTTTCTTATTTTCATAATTTAGTGTTTGTTTTTTTGTAATTTAGTTATTTTATTATTTTTGGTAATTAGATACTTTTTGTAATTTTTAGAGTGGTTATAGAGTGTACCGCTCACTTTTTGGCCTCCCAGACAAGCTCGTAATACCGGTGCTTTGGGAGACCCATTGAAAAACATAATTTATGCTTACCTGATAAATTCCTTTCTCCTGTAGTGTAGTCAGTCCACGGGTCATCCATTACTTATGGGATTATATCTCCTCCCTAACAGGAAGTGCAAGAGGATCACCCAAGCAGAGCTGCTATATAGCTCCTCCCCTCTATGTCATACCCAGTCATTCGACCGAAACCAAACGAGAAAGGAGAAACTATAGGGTGCAGTGGTGACTGGAGTTTAAGTTAAATTTTTTTAGACCTGCCGTAAACAACAGGGCGGGCCGTGGACTGACTACACTACAGGAGAAAGGAATTTATCAGGTAAGCATAAATTATGTTTTCTCCTGTTAAGTGTAGTCAGTCCACGGGTCATCCATTACTTATGGGATACCAATACCAAAGCTAAAAGTACACGGATGACGGGAGAGAAAGGCAGGATCTTTACACGGAAGGAACCACTGCCTGTAGAACCTTTCTCCCAAAAACAGCCTCCGAAGAAGCAAAAGTGTCAAATTTGTAAAATTTTGAAAAAGTATGAAGTGAAGACCAAGTTGCAGCCTTGCAAATCTGTTCAACAGAGGCCTCATTCTTAAAGGCCCAAGTGGAAGCCACAGCTCTAGTAGAATGAGCTGTAATCCTTTCAGGAGGCTGCTGTCCAGCAGTCTCATATGCTAAACGTATTATGCTACGAAGCCAAAAAGAGAGAGAGGTAGCCGAAGCTTTTTGACCTCTCCTCTGTCCAGAATAAACGACAAACAGGGAAGAAGTTTGACGAAAATCCTTAGTTGCCTGCAAATAAAATTTCAGGGCACGGACGACGTCCAGATTGTGCAGAAGTCGTTCCTTCTTTGAAGAAGGGTTAGGGCACAATGATGGAACAACAATCTCTTGATTGATATTCCTGTTAGTGACTACCTTAGGTAGGAACCCAGGTTTAGTACGCAGAACTACCTTGTCTGAATGAAAAATCAGATAAGGAGAATCACAATGTAAGGCCGATAACTCAGAGACTCTTCGAGCCGAGGAAATAGCCATTAAAAATAGAACTTTCCAAGATAACAGCTTGATATCAATGGAATGAAGGGGTTCAAACAGAACACCTTGCAGAACGTTAAGAACTAAGTTTAAGCTCCACGGCGGAGCAACAGTCTTAAACACAGGCTTAATCCTAGCCAAAGCCTGACAAAAAGCCTGAACGTCTGGAACTTCTGACAGACGTTTGTGTAAAAGGATAGACAGAGCTGAGATCTGTCCCTTTAACGAACTAGCAGATAAACCCTTTTCTAAACCTTCTTGTAGAAAAGACAATATCCTAGGAATCCTAACCTTACTCCATGAGTAACTCTTGGATTCGCACCAATATAAGTATTTACGCCATATTTTATGGTAAATTTTCCTGGTAACAGGTTTCCTAGCCTGTATTAAGGTATCAATCACTGACTCCGAGAATCCCCGCTTTGATAGAATCAAGCGTTCAATCTCCATGCAGTCAGCCTCAGAGAAATTAGATTTGGATGTTTGAAAGGACCCTGAATCAGAAGGTCCTGTCTCAGAGGCAGAGACCATGGTGGACAGGACGACATGTCCACTAGATCTGCATACCAGGTCCTGCGTGGCCACACAGGTGCTATTAGAATCATCGACGCTCTCTCCTGTTTGATCCTGGCAATCAATCGAGGAAGCATCGGGAAGGGTGGAAACACATAAGCCATGTTGAAAACCCAAGGTGCTATCAGAGCATCTATCAGTACCGCTCCCGGGTCCCTGGACCTGGATCCGTAACAAGGAAGCTTGGCGTTCTGGCGAGACGCCATGAGATCCAGATCTGGTTTGCCCCAATGCTGAAGCAGTTGGGCAAACACCTCCGGATGAAGTTCCCACTCCCCCGGATGAAAAGTCTGGCGACTTAGGAAATCCGCCTCCCAGTTCTCCACGCCTGGGATGTGGATCGCTGACAGGTGGCAAGAGTGAGACTCTGCCCAGCGAATTATCTTTGAGACTTCCATCATCGCTAGGGAACTCCTTGTCCCTCCCTGATGGTTGATGTAAGCCACAGTCGTGATGTTTTCCGACTGAAACCTGATGAACCTCAGAGTTGCTAACTGAGGCCAAGCCAGAAGGGCATTGAAAACTGAATGTTTATTGGAAGGAGTCTCTCCTCCTGACTCCATGATCCCTGAGCCTTCAGGGAATTCCAGACAGCGCCCCAACCTAGCAGGCTGGCGTCTGTTGTTACAATCGTCCAATCTGGCCTGCTGAAGGGCATCCCCCTGGACAGATGTGGCCGAGAAAGCCACCATAGAAGAGAATCTCTGGTCTCTTGATCCAGATTTAGCATAGGGGACAAATCTGAGTAATCCCCATTCCACTGACTTAGCATGCACAATTGCAGCGGTCTGAGATGCAGGCGTGCAAAAGGTACTATGTCCATTGCCGCTACCATTAAGCCGATTACCTCCATGCATTGAGCCACTGACGGGTGTTGAATGGAATGAAGGACACGGCAAGCATTTAGAAGTTTTGATAACCTGTCCTCTGTCAGGTAAATTTTCATTTCTACAGAATCTATAAGAGTCCCCAAGAAGGGAACTCTTGTGAGTGGCAATAGAGAACTCTTTTCTACGTTCACCTTCCACCCATGCGACCTTAGAAATGCCAGAACTAACTCTGTATGAGACTTGGCAGTTTGGAAACTTGACGCTTGTATCAGAATGTCGTCTAGGTACGGAGCTACCGCTATTCCTCGCGGTCTTAGTACCGCCAGAAGAGAGCCCAGAACCTTTGTAAAGATTCTTGGAGCTGTAGCTAACCCGATGGGAAGAGCTAAAAACTGGTAATGCCTGTTTAGGAAGGCAAACCTTAGATACCGGTAATGATCCTTGTGAATCGGTACGTGAAGGTAGGCATCCTTTAAATCCACTGTGGTCATGTACTGACCCTTTTGGATCATAGGTAAGATGGTCCATTTTGAACGATGGAACTCTTAGGAATTTGTTTAGGATCTTTAAGTCCAAGATTGGTCTGAAGGTTCCCTCTTTTTTGGGAACCACAAACAGATTTGAGTAAAACCCTTGTCCGTGTTCCGACCGCGGAACTGGGTGGATCACTCCCATTAGTAAAAGGTCTTGTACACAGCGTAGAAACGCCTCTTTCTTTATCTGGTTTGCTGACAACCTTGAAAGATGAAATCTCCCTTTTGGAGGAGAAGCTTTGAAGTCCAGAAGATATCCCTGAGATATGATCTCTAACGCCCAGGGATCCTGGACATCTCTTGCCCAAGCCTGGGCGAAGAGAGAAAGTCTGCCCCCCACTAGATCCGATTCCGGATCGGGGGCCCTCACTTCATGCTGTCTTAGGGGCAGCAGCAGGTTTTCTGGCCTGCTTGCCCTTGTTCCAGGACTGGTTAGGTTTCCAGCCCTGTCTGTAGCGAGCAACAGTTCCTTCCTGTCTTGGAGCGGAGGAAGTTGATGCTGCTCCTGCCTTGAAGTTACGAAAGGCACGAAAATTAGACTGTTTAGCCCTTGGTTTGGCCCTGTCTTGAGGCAGGGCATGGCCCTTACCTCCAGTAATGTCAGCGATAATTTCTTTCAAACCGGGCCCGAATAATGTCTGCCCTTTGAAAGGGATGTTAAGCAATTTAGATTTAGAAGTCACATCGGCTGACCAGGATTTAAGCCACAGCGCTCTACGCGTTTGAATGGCGAATCCGGAGTTCTTAGCCGTAAGCTTAGTTAAGTGTACTACGGCATCAGAAATAAATGAATTAGCTAGCTTAAGGACTTTAAGCTTGTCTATAATCTCATCCAATGGAGCTGTGCTAAGGGTCTCTTCCAGAGACTCAAACCAGAATGCCGCCGCAGCCGTGACAGGCGCAATGCATGCAAGGGGTTGTAATATAAAACCTTGCTGAACAAACATTTTCTTAAGGTAACCCTCTAACTTTTTATCCATTGGATCTGAAAAAGCACAGCTATCCTCCACCGGGATAGTTGTGCGCTTAGCCAGAGTAGAAACTGCTCCCTCCACCTTAGGGACCGTCTGCCATAAGTCCCGTGTGGTGGCGTCTATTGGAAACATTTTTCTAAATATAGGAGGGGGTGAAAAAGGCACACTGGGTCTATCCCACTCCTTGTTAACAATTTCTGTAAGCCTTTTAGGTATAGGAAAAACGTCAGTACACGCCGGTACCGCAAAATATTTATCCAGCCTACATATTTTCTCTGGAATTGCAACCGTGTTACAATCATTCAGAGCCGCTAATACCTCCCCTAGTAATACACGGAGGTTCTCAAGCTTAAATTTAAAATTTGAAATGTCTGAGTCCAGTTTACTTGGATCAGATCCGTCACCCACAGAATGAAGCTCTCCGTCCTCATGTTCTGCAAATTGTGACGCAGTATCAGACAAGGCTCTATTATTATCAGCACACTCTGTTCTTACCCCAGAGTGATCGCGTTTACCCCTAAATTCTGGCAATTTAGATAGTACTTCAGTCATAACATTAGCCATGTCTTGCAAAGTGATTTGTATGGGCCGCCCTGATGTACTTGGCGCCACAATATCACGCACCTCCTGAGCGGGAGGCGAAGGTACTGACACGTGAGGAGAGTTAGTCGGCATAACTTCCCCCTCGTTGTCTGGTGAAATTTTCTTTACATGTACAGATTGGCTTTTATTTAAAGTAGCATCAATGCAATTAGTACACAAATTTCTATTGGGCTCCACATTGGCCTTTAAACATATTGAACAAAGAGATTCATCTGTGTCAGACATGTTTAAACAGACTAGCAATGAGACTAGCAAGCTTGGAAAATACTTTTCAAATAAATTTACAAGCAATATAAAAAACGTTACTGTGCCTTTAAGAAGCACAAAAAAACTGTCACAGTTGAAATAACAATGAACCAAATTAGTTATAGCAACCAAATTTTCACAGTAAATGCATTAAGTTAGCAAAGGATTGCACCCACCAGCAAATGGATGATTAACCCCTTAGTACCCAAAAACGGATAACAATTTAATATAAACGTTTTTATCACAGTCAAAACACACTCTCACAGGTCTGCTGTGAGTGATTACCTCCCTCAAAACTAGTTTTGGAGACCCCTGGGCTCTGTAGAGACGTCCTGGATCATGGAGGAAGAAATAGGAAGACTGTGACTGAATTTTTACTACGCAATAAAGCGCTAAAATAGGCCCCTCCCACTCATATTACAACAGTGGGGAAGCTCAGTAAACTGATTTTATTCAGAAAAAAAACGACAGCCATGTGGTAAAAATCATGCCCATAAAGTTTTATCACCAAGTACCTCAGAAAAAAATGATTAACATGCCAGTAAACGTTTTAAAAATAAAATTATGAAATGTTATTAATAAGCCTGCTGCTAGTCGCTTTCACTGCAGTGGAGGCTCAAATATTACTTAAATATATACAGTATTTTCTTAGTGAAGTTCCATTCCCCAGAAATACCTCAGTGTAAACATACATACATATCAGCCTGATACCAGTCGCTACTACTGCATTTAAGGCTGCACTTACATTACATCGGTATTAGCAGTATTTTCTCAGTCAATTCCATTCCTTAGAAAATAATATACTGCAACATACCTCCTTGCAGGTGAACCCTGCCTGCTATCCCCTGTTCTGAAGTTACCTCACTCCTCAGAATGGCCGAGAACAGCAAGTGGATCTTAGTTACGACCGCTAAGATCATACACAAACTCAGGTAGATTCTTCTTCTAATGCTGCCTGAGAAGAAACAACACACTCCGGTGCTGTTTAAAATAACAAACTTTTGATTGAAGAAATAAAAACTAAGTTTAACAACCACAGTCCTCTCACACGTCCTATCTATTAGTTAGGTGCAAGAGAATGACTGGGTATGACGTAGAGGGGAGGAGCTATATAGCAGCTCTGCTTGGGTGATCCTCTTGCACTTCCTGTTAGGGAGGAGATATAATCCCATAAGTAATGGATGACCCGTGGACTGACTACACTTAACAGGAGAAAAGGACTTTTTTTTAAAAGTGCGGTACTGACGATGCGTGACAGGACTCATAATACCAGCGTTAGGGAAAATGAAGCGTTATGGGCCATAATGCTGCTTTTTCACTCATAGCGCCAAACTCGTAATCTAGCTGTATGTCTTGTAAATCAAAATATTACTATACTTACAGAGATTGAGAGTTTTTAATGTATTTTTTAAAGGGATCTAGTATTAGGAGGGGCTATTAGGTTGTTTTTTTTGTCAAACTCATGCATGAGGGCAAAGGTAGGCTATTGGGGTAAGGAAGAATAAATAAGAACATACCTGTTCCACTACTGCAGCTAGTTCATCTAATTCAGAAGTTTCATCAATGTGGTAAGGGTCATCTGAGGCCTCAGCAGTTTTGTCTTGTTCTTCTCCAGCCTCTGGAGCTTTTTCATCCAATTCTGCCTGATGTCCAATGCTCTTTAGAGCCTTCAAAGATATATGATGTAATGTATCAAAATATATCAAAACATGATATTCAATGACATAAATTGTAACCTGTGTGATTATTTGCTGGTTTATTACCTCTATAAATGGCCTGGCAAACTTTGTAGCAATCGTTTCTGCTGGAGATGGTTCTTGATACAACATTACAAATTCTTCTGCTTTCACACCAAATCCTGAATCTTCAAGGGGAGTGTAAAGCTCAAACAGCTCATGAATTGTTTGCTAAAAAATAAAATAAATACATAAATAAAAAATGTATGGATTCTGATATATTGACTATTAATTGCACACTTCCTCATCACATTATGGGCTAGATTACAAGTGGAGCTAGACAGAGTAACTTCAAATATCACGTTAACATATTCTCCTATAGACTTCAATGGAGCGTGCAAACTTACAAAAAAACAAAAAAAACAACTAACACCCATACTCACATGCTAACCCAACCACGCTTATTCAAGTGAGCTAAAACCCAGCATGAATTATGAATATTTCACATTCCAATGTTCTTCACATGGAAGAACATGTTTTATTTATTCTTAAATATATTTATATATATAATTTGGTACAATATATCTATACCTTAGACAGTGGGCCTCCGTTTTTGCAAAATATTCAAGATAAGCCCTACTCCCAACCCAATAGAGGAAAGAAGTTCAGAAGTCTATACCATGAGTATTTAATGAATATATATAAAAGCCTCAGGGGACATTTAGAAGAGAAACCACCTCTAAAGTGGACTGCAAACAATATTAATTATCCAATCTTAAGAAAGTCCAAATCAAGTGAAATTAAAGATAAACTCATACATAAACACACACACACAAACTCATACATACACACGTACAAACTCATACATACACACACAAACTAATACATACACACACAAACTCAAACATACACACACAAACTAATACATACACACACAAACTAATACATACACACACAAACTAATACATACACACACAAACTAATACATACACACACAAACTCATACATGCACACACAAACTAATACATACACACACAAACTCATACATACACACACAAACTAATACATACACACACAAACTAATACATACACACACAAACTAATACATACACACACAAACCCATACATACACACACACACACGTTCATTTTAAAATGAGTAGAATTGTGAGATTGCATGCCAGACATTGGATTAATTACATAGAGATGTCATATTTTTTCAGGGACACTTAAAAAACAACACTGTAAAAACTACTACAGAATGTTCACAATGCACTGCTGATCAAACACAGAAGCACTGTGGCCTGGGGACTACAGCACTGTGACCTGAGGACTGCAGCATGTTCAGTATAAGCACACCTTACTGCCTCACACACAACACAACAGGCTGGAGTGAGGTAAGCATTGCTAGCAGGCTTGATAGTAATGACTCTGTTCTGCAAAGGGGCTTAATGAATAGGTTGGTTGCCGCTAGCAATGCATGCCTCCCAAAAGCATCCTGCTGGCAATTAAAACCTGCAGCTATTACAGAAGGGTTTCTGTCTGCACCACACAACAGTGTGCGTGCTCCTTGCTTCGATTTCAAGCACTATCACCGTTACTACTTACACTAAGCTGGTCACACATTCAGCCTTCACTGCACCCAGAACAGTCTTCACTGCACCCGGAGCAGTCTCATCAGCACAGCCCACGCTCCTTCTCCCTCCCCTCCCCTTAATTGCTCTGGCAACCCCCTGGGGAGGTGCGCCCCACAGTTTGAAAACCGCTGATATATACTGATATACAGGTATATATAGGAATATCTATTAAAAAATACTTAGACCATATTCCCCTATGTGAAGTACATTGGAATGTGAAATATTTATAGTAAATACACAGTTAACCACAATTGTTATTTTGACAAGATGTCATTTTCTGCAAATAATTGCTTGAATGATAATATTTTTTATTTGGAATTGGAGAGAAATGTTGTCAGTAGGTTATAGAATAAAACAAAAAAATAAATTTACTGATAATTATTAGTGCTAACCCGACGTGCATTAAATTTGAGAAATACCCCTTAGCATTAGCGTGCCACTAGTATTCTAGCCCTATATGTGGCTATTAAAACCTTGTAGTAACGTAACTCATGGAATTGTATCAAAAACGTAATTTATGCTTTGCTAGATAAATTAATTTCTTTCATGGTGGTGAGAGTCCATGATCCATTACTCCTGAGAATTACTCTTCCTTATCACTAGGAGGAGGCAAAGAGGCAAACCCCAAGAGTCCTATAATACACCTCCTACCTCACATGTACTTCAGCCTAATGTATAGCCAACCAAAATGAGGTAAGAAAAAAGAATAAGAGCCATAAAAAGGCACAGGAAAAAAATATACTTCTGTGAAAAACAATCACAAACAAGGGCACCTCTTTGTGTGATACTGATGATATTAAAAATAGATACACACTAAAGAAACATACTCACAAGTATGGCAGCACCCAGTTGTGCTAATTAGGGCATTCTGGGAACTCTCCGTGTCCCAGCTCACTGATCCCTAGAGCAGGGATTCACCTTAGACCACTCCTTATGCTGTAAGCATAAAAGATATATACAAACAAAGGCATAACATGTACCCTGTGTATATTTAAAAAGAGTTGCGCAACACGTTTCTCAGCTCTCCTGCTGTTTCCTCAGGCTTCTGTTTGTGATCTGGAAGTACTGAACTTTTCTTTTTTTATAAAATAATGTTTTTTATTTTATTGTAGTAGAAAACATATCTGACAATTCAAATAACTCATTATTCAGTTTGTTACAATAAAATGGCATATACATGTACTGTTCTGAGGGAAGCTGTGGCAGTTGAGGATACTCTTGAAACACCTTGCTGTACTTGGTGTTTTTGCAATGCAATGCAGGATCAAGTGCATTTTGACAGAGACAAAGCCCTTCGTGTCACCAAGCAAAAATAGTATTTGATAATTAGACATAATATTGATCTTTCAAAATCAGCTGCAATACATGTCCTCCTCAAGCTGTTTGATCAATTATAACATCAATAAGACGTTAATTTCAGATGTTGTTAAGGGTACACATTATATGGAGAGAGATAGAAAGAAAAAAAGGAAAAAGAAAAGGGAAAAAGGAAAACAAGAAAAGGAGAGGAGGAGATATAACTGGGGAAGGGAGGGGCAAGAAGATGCCGCAGATAATCTGGATTCAGGTAAAAGTGGGTTGGTGGGGTTTGTGGTTATCAGCTGTGGTCTGGGTGTGATTTGCTGCTAGTATCTGAGATCCAAGGTCTGGAGTCAGGGCATTATATGTATTTTAAGAGGAGTGGGTAGGGGGATTAGTCGTGCTTGGGGTTCGGGTTGGGTGCCATATGGATTTCCAATAGAATTTAATGTTGTGAAAGAACGCAGATTTGTTTCTCTTGTAGTAACCATATTCTTCAAGTGTTATGAGTTCATCTGTTTTGGTTAGTCACATTTCTAATGTTGGAATCTGTTGAGATTTCCAGTGTAGGGCTATTAACGAATTTGCACTATTGATACATATTCTCAGCAGCGTGGCTCTTATTCTGGACTGCAGTGGGGGTGCTTGTTTAGTAAGACTACTGTGGGTGTTAGTGTAAAATTTTGTTCAGTGAGTTTTTGGAGAATGTTTTCTATGTTACGCCAGAAGGGGGCTAATTTATTGCAGTGCCACCATTATGTTTCCTTGTGAAGCGCAACCTCCCAGAAAAATGCAGCGGAGAAGGATTTTAAAATTTAGTTCCAGAATTTTGGGAGATGTGGATGATTTGTGTGTATTTTGGAAGAGTTTTTGCCATGGTTTAGTGTCTAGTTCCATTTCTAATTAATGGTGCCATTGAACTGTGTAGGTAGGGAGGGAAAGGGATTGAGCATTATGTAGAAGGGATTTGGCTAGAGAAAGAGATTATGCCTGAAAGGCAGATCTGTTCAAGGGGGGTTGCAGGTCTGAGCAGGTCTTTTTTATGAGGGGATGTGTTTATAAAGTGGTGGAGCTGAGAATATTTTAGCCATGTTGAGAAGGAGTCGTAGAGAATGTGTTGTAATTCCGTTCCGTTTTTTAGTTTGCCTTGATTCAAAAGATTGGCTATGGGTACTGAGTCTAGAATTTCCTGAACTACATATTCTTTTTTTTATGTCTCATACCCTCCCAAGAATTCTATATTTAGAAAGACCGGTGTGAGTGGCGAGGTTGGTGAGGAGAGGGTTTGTCTTGAGCAAGCAGTCCCAGGTGTTGAAAATATGCCTGTATAGGGGGGAAGAAGTACATGGGGGTGTACGTCTGTGTTTGGGAAGTCAGCAGAGGGAGCCCGATGTGGGAGATTTGAGGAGTTTGGAAGTACTGACTTTTAAAAGTAGGAATACCCAATCAGAACAGACATTTTGGCAACTCCACCTTCTGATTCAGGTGTGTTGCATTCATTATCACCAACCTTTCAATTAACCTAACATATTCTTAGTAGGTGCTAACAGCTTTACAGCTAAATCTCATTACAAACAAACATATGTAAAAATTTCATAAAAAACATATTGATAAATATATCAGATCCATTTGTAACACATTACTTGCCTATTAACTGCAAAAAATGCATACAAGTAAACCATTATCTCGGATGCATCGATCATGACCCCTAAGATATTATCATTATTTGACAAGTGAGAACCCTTTTAATTAAAACTCAGGTGATATGCCCCTTTATCAAGTGATATGAGAGTAAAAAACATATGCCAATACCTGTATATAACTCCTGTTTAGGTCTGTTCCATAACGGAACTTTGTACTTCCGCATTCAATAGCGGTGATGTCATCGTTTCTAGCCTATAAACTAGAGGGGTGTGTCAGAGCCTTACGTAAGTGGGTTTCCCCTTATAGGCTCACTAACAAGCACCTTTATATTCATAAAAGTGGATAAAGTGTATTTATGTCCACTATTGGCCATGTTATGTGAACTGCATGTGTATCTTTAAAACCCTAAACAGACTTCCTATATTTAATTTGTGTCTTGATCCCTGATAGAATCAATTTATCTGCTAAATTTGTCTGAACAAACAACTTTAGATAAAAAGTCAAAAGTAGTCCGTAAAATAGCCTTATCCTGATGAAAAATAAGACGAGGAGGATCACAAGAAAGAGCAGATAATTCTGATACTCTTCTTGCAGAAGAGAAAGCCAAAAGAAATAAAACCTTTTTTTAAGAAAGTAGTTTAATATCCACCTTATGCATGGGTTCAAAAGGAGGAGCCTGCAAAACCCAACTAATCTTAACGCATGTTAAGATTCCATGGAGGAAAAATTGGCTTGAATACAGGCTTAATATGGGCCAATGCCTTAACAAAAGATCAGTCTGGGAAGAGGAGGAAACAGATAAGTAAGCTGAAAAGACGAAGGAGCTATTAGTGCAACCACAAACACCACTTGAAGGTCCCTGGACCTCGCAAAGTACCTGGAAAGTCTGTTGTTCAAATGAGAAGCCATCAACTCTATCACTGGGGCACACCCAAGATCCACAATCTGATTGAGCACATCTTGGTGAAGAGACCATTCCCCTGGATGTAGAGATTGGCGACTGAGAAAGTCTGCTTCCCAGTTGTTCACTCTTGGAATAAAAATTGCAGAGACTAGACAGGAATTAATTTCTGAACTTTGAGTTTCACCCTGATGATTGACATAAGCTGCTGCTGTGACATTGTCTGTTTGGAAACGGAGATGAGACTGCCTTTTCAACAGGGGCCAAGCCTGAAGAGCCCTGAAAATAGAATGGAGTTCTAGAATAAAAAAACACCCTATGCTCTCAGAGACCCCCAAACAGCTCCCCAACCTGAAAGACTTGCATCTGTAGTGATCACAGTCCAGGTAAAATGAGCATTAGAAGCCCCCTGAATAATGAACTGATGATCCAGCCATCAAGTCAGTGACTTTTACTGGGATCCAGAAAAATCTTTTGAGATAGCAGAGTATGAACTCTGCACCACTGACGAAGCATACAAAGTTGAAGAGGTCTCATGTGAAAACAAGCAAATGGGATTACATCTGAAGCTGCAATCATGAGACCCAGAACTTGAAGAGAGACTGAAGGTTCAGACAAGCTGACACCAATTTTAACCTTCTCTGCTCTATTAGAGAAAGACTTATAGAGACTGAATCTATTTGAAATCCCAAAAAGTTACCTTTGTTTGAGGAAGCAAATAACTCTTTGGAAAATTGACCCTAACAAAATGTAATTGAAGAAACCACAACAGTCTGTGGGTGTGAGATTCTGATAAAAGGAAAAGATGGAGCTTGAACCAAGATATCGTCCAGGTAGGGAAACACTGTAATACCCTGAGACCTGAACACAGAATATTCTTGGAGCTGTAGCGAAACCAAATGGTAGAGCAGCAAACCTCAAATGCTTATCTAGAAAAGTAAACCTCAGAAACTGGTAATGTTCCTTGTGTATTGGAACATGAAGATAAGCATTCTTTAAATATTTTGTGGATATAAACTAACCTTGATGTACAAAAGGCAGAAAGTATGAAAAATTTCTATTTTGAAAGAAGGAATTCTTACAAACTTGTTCAGAACTTTAAGATCCAGGACTGGTCTCAAAGTTCCTTCCTTCTTTTGAACAATAAAGAGATTTCAATAAAAACCTATCCCCTATTCCTGCAAAGGACCAGGTACAATCACTATCATAGTTTGAAGATCTGAAACTGACTGAAAAAAAGCTTGAGCCTTTAAGGGATTCCTTGGAACATTGGACAGAAAAAACCTTCCTCTGAGAGGCCTTGTTCTGAAACCTATCCGATAACCCTGAGAAACTATATTCAAAACTAAGGGATCTGGAACACACTGAAACCAAACTTCCTGAAAAAGGCATAACCTGCCCCCTACCAAAACCCATGGATCAGGGGCTGCACCGTCATGCAGATTTGGTAGCAGGGATATATTTTTTAGCCTGCTTTGACTTGTTCCAGCCAACACTAGGCCTCCATAATGGGCCAGAGGTGCCTAGCTTCTGAGCAGAGGAGATCACCAGTTGTTCCTTATTCTGACAAAAGGAACGAAAACGATTAGAAGCTTTAGATTTGCCTTTAGACTTCTTATCTTGAGGAAGAAAAGCCCTATTGCCTCCAGTAAATAGATATTATAGAATCTAAATCAGAGCCAAACAGTTTCTTTCCCTAAAAAAAAGGGACAATAGTTTTGATATTGACACCATATCAGCAGACCAGGATTTAAGCCATAAGGCTCTCTGCGCAAGGTCTGTCAAAGACATACATTTGATATTGATCTTCATAATATCAAACACAGCATCACAAATAAGAGAACTGGCTTTTTTAGTAAACCCAAAATAATCTCACAAGCAGAGTCATCAAAACACTGTTCTAAAAGACTAGATAACCAGTAAGATGAAGCAGCAGCCACATCAGCAATCGAAATTGCCACCCTAAGCAAATAGCCTGCTTGCAAAAATGCCCTTCTATGAAAAGACTCTAATTTTCTATCCAAAGGGTCTTTAAAAGAGGTACTGTCTTCCATAGCAATAGTAGTATGCTTAGTGAAAATAGCCTACTTTATGAACAGTTGCCCACAATTCAACATTAGCAGCAGGAAGAGGATATAACTTTTTAAATCTTGCAGAAGGATTAAATGAATTACCTGTCTGAAAGGAATAGTCTAGTCAAAATTAAACTTTCATGATTCAGCTAGAGCATGTAATTTTATGCAACTTTCTAATTTACTCCTATTGTCATTTTTTTTTCTTCATTCTCTTGGTATATTTATTTAAATATAAGCTTAGAAGCCGGACAATTTTTTGTTCAGCACCTGGGTAGCGCTTGCTGATTGGTGACTACATTTAGACACCAATCAAAAAGTGCTACCCAGGTTCTGAACCAAAAACGAGCCGGCTCCTATGCTTACATTCTTGCTTTTTCAAATGAAGATACCAAGAGAACAAAGAAAAATTGATAATAGGAGTAAATTAGAAAGTTGCTTAAAATTGCATGCTCTATCTGAATCACGAAGTTTAATTTTGACTATACTATTCCTTTAAACCATTCCCCAGAATCATGTCAGAGACAGCATCAGGGATAGAAAAAACTTCAGGGAGCTTAACAGCAGTCTCAAAAACTGAATTTAAACTATTACAAGGCTTATATTCAGAAACCTTAGACTCTTTAACCCTTAAAGTAACCTTTCAAAAGAGAACAAATATTTTAAATTTTAAAGAAAAAAGAGGAAGAATAAGGTTAAAAATCATCATAATCAGAGGAAACTTCCCCTTCTGAAGACATAACAGTGTCTCTGACTTCAGGAGACATAGAACTAGTAGAAGGTAAAATCTGAAAATGACCTTTTACACTTACTTGAAGGCGGTAGAGCAGCCAGCGCCTCAGAAACAGCAGCTTTGATTACATTTTACACACTGGGTGATATATCAGTAGCCTTCTCCTGTAATGAACAGACAGAAGGAGCAATACTACCTATAGAAACAGCATCAGGTTGGTCTGAAAGCATTACAATTTTAAACATGTCACATAAATGAACTGGAGGATAGACCACAGCTTCTTTACAATAAACACACTTAATTTTAGTAGGAAGGTGTTCAGGAGACTCTGCATCTAAGGTAGATTTAGGGATAGAATCAGACAGCTCCATTATAGCATTGACAAATAACCACTATAACCCCCTTAAAAAGCTCTTGAGGAATGGTAACTTACCCCCTCCTAAAGTAGCTTTTAAAAAACTTACAGGTACAATGTGCACTAAGCCGAAATGCAAAACAAAGGAGACATAAACTTCACATCCGAAGTCCAGATAACGCTCAGCAATAGAAATAAGGAGAGTGAAAAAACTGCTAGCAATAAGGTAACATACAGTACGTGCGCTAACCCGACGTGCGTAATCCAGCCAACCAGTAGACAGCCAAACCAGTACTGAAACATACCAGCAGAGGTTATGGAATAGGAGTATATTGTAGATCCATAGAAGGAGGCAAAATATCCTATAACCAATTATGAAGGGTCTATGACAAATTTCACATGAGGTGAAAAAGGAGCCACAAACCATACCCCATATAAGTCCCTCTGACAAACACTGTATTATGAGTGGAAATCAGGCCTCAATATAGACTGAGAACCCCTCTCACTTAAAAATAAAATGCACTTCTTTATTCTTTGACCACCACCAGTAGAGGCAAAGTAAACACTGAGGTACATGTGAGGTGGGAGGGGTGTTAATGAGCTCTTGGGGTTTGGGAATCTTTGCCTCCTCCTAGTGGTAAGGAAGAGTAATTCCCAGGAGTAATGGATTGTGGAATCTCCCCACCTCATATGAAAGAAATACACATTTTGTGGGGTCTAAGAATTGTGTGCTTGATGCTTGTTAACAACTTTGAATTGAAACAAGTGTACCTGTGTTAGAAAAGCCATGGAAAAGTCATTCCCTTGAGCAGCAACCTCTCGGATCAAATCTTTAGTGCCATTCTTCAACAGCTTCTCTTCAATCGAGTTTCCACTTACAAGCCTGAACAAACACAGAATAATTTAAAGGAAAAGAAAGACAATTATCAAACATACGGTACCCCCCCCCCCCTACAGTGAACAAGCAAGACCTTTTGTGTTACTCATACCTGTAGATATGAATATCTTTGGTTCTACCAATGCAATCGCACCAGGCCTGGGCTCTGGATTCCATCACTGGATTTAAGTCACTATCGTAGAAAATTAATGTGTCAGCTTCTACATAAGGAACCCCTAGAGAGTGGCTATGGGTGGATAGGAGGACGCAAAAGATTTGAGGATCTTGATTAAAGCTTTTCATCAAGTCCTAGGTGAAGAAAAAAATCACTAAGTTACAAATTATAAAATATAAATATCTTAATTACTGTTTATAAATATTTATCGATAAGATAAAATACTATTTAGTTTTTAATAGTAGAGACCTGAATGGCCAATGAAAAAATAAGTAACACGTTTAGCATTATAAACTAAGTGCAGATGCTTAGGGGTACATTTATCATGAGGAGAATGCCCCTATCAATTTCCAGGTTTGCTCATATGAGCCTGCAACTGATATTTATGAAGCAGCGTTTTAAAGCGCTGCTTCCCAAACCCTGTCGTCAAATTAGGTTTAGCAGATGAAAATCACCCTGGACTGATTGACTAGGGTGATTAGCAAGCCCTTCTCTTGCGCAACTAGCTGCTCACTAGGAGGAGGCATCACTGCACATGTGGATACTTGTGCAATGCGAAATAACAAAATTTACCTGAAAAATTTATTTCTTTCCGGGCATGGAGAGTCCACAACTTCATTCCAATTACTAGTGGGATATTTAACTCCTGGCCAGCAGGAGGAGGCAAAGAGCACCCCAGCAAAGCTGCTAAGTGTAACTTCCCTTACCCATAATTCCCAGTAATTCAGCCGAAGGAAAATGGAAAAAGAAGAAACACAAGAGTGAAAAAGGTGCCTGAGGTTTAATAAAAAAAAAACTGCAAATTATAATTAAAAAAGAGGGCGGGACGTGGACTCTCCATGCCCGGAAAGAAAGAAATGTATCAGGTAAGCCATACCCATGATAGAGGACACGGAATGAACAGGGAGGGAGAACAAAGCAGGAGGACCTAAACAGAAGGCACCACCGCTTGAAGAACCTTTCTCCCAAAAGAGGCCTCAGCCGAGGTAAAAGTATGCAAAGAGGACCACGTTGCCGCCTTGCAAATCTGTTCCACAAAAGCTTCATTTTTGAAAGCCCAAGATGAGTAGACAGCCCTAGTGGAATGAGCCGTAATTCTCTCAGGAGGCTGCTGCCCAGCAGTCTCATAAGCTAATCAAATCATACTTCTTAACCAGAGGGAAAGAGTAGCGCTTTCCAGAGAAAACAACAAACAGGGCAGAAGATAGAAAATCTTTAGTAACTTGAATATAAAATCTTAGAGCACATACGTACAACATCCAAGTTATGCAAAATAAGTTCCTTATGAGAAGGATTAGGACAAAAAGAAGGAACAACAATTTCCTGATTAATGTTTCGATCCGACAACACCTTAGGGAGAAACCCCAATTTAGTATGAAGGACCTTTTTCACAATGTTTATTGTGTGAATTAATATATAGTGAACCCACACAAGAGAGAGTGGAGGTTGCTGAGTGCCAATACAATATTATAACTACACAGAGACAGAAGCACCATATAAAGCACTCACTTCAAAAAGGTATGTAGGCAGTGAAAGTCACAACTAAGACTTAAAAATTAACTTTAATTATCTTATAAAATACTCTGTAATACCCGGACATTATATATACAAGACAAACATATAGCATCAAAAGAAACAAGAGTGAAAAACCTGTGTGTGCTGAGTTGAGGCAGTAAATATAAGGAACATATATTAGTATATTAGTTCCTAATATTGGGGAGTCTGATTCAATATACCTTCTATAAAAGTAGGGGACACCGTCCCAAAACCGTATTACTAGAGATATCTCTCACACTCCCTGCAATATAAATACTCCAAGTATTATCAACTTTCAACACTAGGTTACGTCTGCCTGATGTGCATTTCGCCTCAGCTTTGTCAAAGGCAAACCTGAATGTGATCTTCCATACCCTTAAAAAGAACCAATCATAGGGACGTGTACCATATACGCCCTAATTTGAGCCTATCCAATATCTTTCCTTGTTCCATGGACGTGATTGGTTACGTGGCCATATCATGTGACACAACATTTCATTCATACATTTAGTAAGGTACGCCTCTCTCTTGCCACTGTTTCCCAGGCATCGTACGTCATGATTGCATTTGTATAGCTCGGTATTCCCCTCTAAAATAAATAGTAAAGAGGGAAGAGATTCACATTTGTGATACCCCACGAGCATTGTACACCATACAAAAAACTGTTTACTCATCCAAATGGAACAGCACATTGATCCCGATGCTGCATGATCAAAAGCCTTTTCATTTTTGCGATTACAAAAGTACAGTCATACTGGCATAAAAACTAGTATTTGGATTTGTGCAGTTACTGTATACTTATTCCAACGTTAGAGTTGGATTTATACAATCTTACATGTCATGTACATTAATATCACAGAAAAATTCTGTGTATCTTGGGATAACATCTAGGGAAATACATACTCGCCAGGGTGAACATATAAATAACATCCAGAATGGCCCAGAGGATGCAAAGAGAGGGAAAAATCTAACTTCAGTGGCGAGACATTTAAGCTGTCTCAAAGCAAAACCAGATGTGAAAATAACAGTCCTGCAAGTAATAAAGACTGGCATTTGAGGAGGCAATATTGAACGTATGTTGCTACAATTTGAAAGTAAATGGATTGCCTGGCTTAATTCCATGACACCAAATAAAATGAATGAGAATGCTGGGTATGGTTCCTTCTTGTAAAAAACACAGAGAAAAAAGAAATAAGTAAGACCACAAAAAAGAAAAAAAAACAACAATAAAAGTAATGATAACTTGGTTAATCTTATTTGGATATGAATGAGGAAACAAAATATATGGATCCCTCACTCTGTATGTTAAAAGCATAACAACAGATATTTGGACATTTGAGTTTAAATAATCTTAGTATATGAACAGTTTCCCCTCTAAACATATGATCAAGATTTACTAGGCTACAATAACTCTCCAGAAATGGATATCTGTGCCTGTTGCCCCAATATATTTATATTTATCATTTATTTATAAAATATTCCTGAATAATAATACTACAGTATCAGACAGATAATCCAAACTCCGGATAGACACATACACAGAATTTTTCTGTGATATTAATGTACATGACATGTAAGATTGTATCAATCCAACTCTAATGTTGGAATAAGTATTCAGTAACTGCACAAATCCAAATACTAGTTTTTATGCCAGTACGAATGAGAAGTTATTTGATCATGCCGCATTGGGATTAATGTGCCTTTCCATTGCGATGAGTAAACAGTTTTTTGTATGGCGTAAAATGCTTGTGGGGTATCACAAATGTGAATCTCTACCCTCTTTACTACGTATTTAAGAGGGGAATACCAAGCTATACAAATGCAATCATGATGTAAGACGCCTGGGAACCAGTGGCAAGAGAGAGGCATACCTTACTAAATGTATGAATGAAATGATGTGTCATGTGATATGGTCACATGATACATCCCTATGATTGGTTTAGATGGTCTTTTTAAGGGTATGGAAGATCACATTTAGGTTCGCCATTGACAAAGCTGAGGCGAAATGCGCATCAGACGGATGTAACCTGGTGTGTGCTGCCTGGAGTATGTGTTGAAAAATTGTTCCACATACATCTATTTATATTGCAGGGGAGTGTGAGAGATATCTCTAGTAATACGGTTTTGGGACGGTGTCCTCTACTTTTATATAAAGTATATTGAATCAGACTCCCCAATATTAGGAACTAATATACTAATATATGTTCCTTATATTTACTGCCTTACTCAGTTTATAACTTAATATTGAATCAACTCAGCACACACAGGTTTTTACCCCTTGTTTCTTTTAATGTTATATGTTTGTTTTGTATATATAAGGTCCGGGTATTATGGACTATTTTATAAGATAATTAAATAAAAGTTAATTTTTAAAGGGGCACTAAAACCAAATTTTTAATGATTCTAATAGAACATGCAATTTTAAGCAACTTTCTAATTTACTCATATTATAAATTTTTTTCGTTCTCTTGCTATCTTTACTGGGAATACAAGAAAAACAGAGCGCAACCGAGACTCAAGGTAAGTAATTTAATGAATCAAGTCTGCGCATAAAAACAAGTTGCACTTACAGGATAACAAATTTAAACAAGCGCGTTTATATGGCATCCGGTCTCTCCTTGGATAAAAGTTCCTTCTGCCTGTGTATTTTTACGATGTGACTGGCAATCTTCCAGTGACTGTTTTAACTGCAGCTGCAACAATGGTGTATGTGACTTGTCCTCTCCTGTCCGTCTACGCGTTTCGTCCGGCTTTTGCTGACTTTTTCAAGACTCAGGACGCTGGTTCTGTTGTTAGCGGGGATCCTCTTTAAACCTGGATGACTCCTCCTATTGGATAGGATTTGCTCCAATCCTCTGCTCCACTCACTCACACCCCCTGATTACGTATATCAGGTATGTATCTCGGCATGAGAGTCATTCACATCCGGATAAGTTTACAGAAAAGTTCTTTAATGTAGCAGTCTTTTTTCCTAAATATTAGTTGAAAGTGCCTGCAGTATTGATACTCTAAGCCCCCGCACTGTCTTTGTTGTCTTGAATTAGCGATATTGACTGAAGAGGACTCTACCCTTTAATCTTCACAAGCTCATCAGAGGTTTGTGTCAAGACACAGGGCTATGACTAAGCTGAACTTTGAACACAGCAGATTTTTTTTTTTTTTTCAGTCTAAGTCAGCAAATCTTATATATGTTGGTGAAAATTCCAGGGTCAGTGCGTGTAGCTCTTGCTATTTTTATTTAAAAAGCAGGAATGTAAAGCTTAAGCGCCAGCCCATTTCTGGTTGAGAACCTGGGTTATGCTTGATTATTGGTTTGCTAACTGTATACTCCAATAAGCAAGCGCTATCCATGGTGCTGAACCTAATATGGGCTGGCTCCTAAGCTTTAAATTCCTACTTTTTAAATAAAGATAGCAAGAGAACGAATAAAAATTTATAGTAAGAGTAAATTTGAGGGTTGCTTAAAATTGCATGCTCTATCTGAATCATTAAAGAAAGATTTTGGGTTTAGTATCCATTTAAGTCTTAGTTGTGACTTTCACTACCTACATACCTTTTTGAAGTGAGTGCTTTATATGGTGCTTCTGTCTCTCTGTATTTATATTAGCATGAAGGACCACCTTATCTGCATGAAAAATAAGGTACAGGAATCACACTGCAGTGCAGAAAGCTCAGAAACAGCGTAAGAAACAGCAAGGAGAAACAAAACTTTCCAAGGTAACAAGTTTATATCAACAACATGCATTAGCTCAAACGGAGCCTGTTGTAAAACTTTAAGAACTAGGTTAAGGCTCCAAGGAGGAGCAACCGGTTTAAAGACAGGCCTGATTCTGACCAGGGCCTGAACAAAAGCTTGAACATCTGGTAAATCTGCCAGACGTTTGTGCAAAATAATAGACAGTGCAGAAATCTGACCCTTCAGAGTACCGACTGACAAACCTTTCTCCAGGCCCTCCTGAAGAAAGGACAAAATGCAAGAAACCCACACTAACCTGAATCATAGACATTGTCTAAACAAGACCAACTTCTGCGATGACCAAACTGAAGCAAAAGAAAAACTGAAACATGCGACTGGATTCAGAATCAAAAGTGTCCTCACTAGGATGACGGACTTCCGGTGGGCGGGATCTACGGCAGCAGAGCGCGACTATGCCGTGCGGACCGAGGGAAAGCTAATCCGCCAGTTCCAAGCCATTGGCTGCTATTGGAGCCGGGCATAGGCGCTACAAGTCAGTTTGGAGCACCACGAAAGACCGAGTGCCGGTGCTGAGAAGCACATACTGAAAGTGGCGCACGAACATGAGTATAGTGATACTCCGCCAAGTCTGTAATTTGCTGTAAAAAGCTTCGTAGCTGAAGCAGCACCCTCTGATTGATGTCGCTGGGGAGAAATACGCTGAAAACAAGCACACGTTTGGTGCTATAAAGATAAGTGTCTTTTGGCTTTTTCTGGAATATGCTTAGTGTATGCAAAGTGCAAAGTCTAAAGTCTGGGTGAATAATTTAAGCTTGAGGTGTCATTCTCTGTTTACTGTTTTCCTGCTGGGGTGAAAAAAAAAGCGCTAGAGAGGACGCTACCCTGTGTAAAACAAAGTTGCTGAGGACAAGAGTAGCTGTGCTAGCAGTAAAGGAAGAGGAGCTGGTAAGGGTTAAGTGCTGCATAGAAGTCTGGTGGCATAATATGCACAAAGTGTATGTGGAAGCATGTTTGTTCTGATAAGACCCCAGTGAAGCTGCACACTTTATAAGAACTCACTATTATACCCCTCCTTAAAGTTTGTTGTAATAATTTCTCATGGTATGCTGTGGGCACGGCATGAAAATACACTAACAAGCTGAACTGAGGTATCGCTGCACAGAGCCCTAAAGGTTTCAGTATTACAGTACATTACTCAGCTTATACAGAGGTCCCAGTGAAGAGGCATACACTTAGCTAATAGTGACTGTTGTGCTTTTTCTCCCTACTTCTTTGATGCCTTTATTTATCATGTAAGGAATTACAGAACATTCTGCATCTTGGTTAAAGCAAGGAAAGTAAAAACAAGAAGGGAGGAACACAGGAAAAGTTTATAAGAGCTGTGTGTGTGACTTTTTTCAGGAACTTGTCTAACTAAGGCTGTGTTATTGGCTGTGCACAGATTTAACATCAGGAAAATCAAAAAGGAAAAAGTCTTAATAATTGCTGGAACTTTCCTTATCAAAGAAGAAGACCTCTCACAAACTGGTCATTTAAATTGCTAAAGGCTCATGCTGGGAGCATTTGGTCCTAAATATATAAGTTTAAAATTATTGGTGGAGCTGATAGCACCCAGTGAAAAATTGGCTATAAGCTAATCTGATACAGGAAGCTATACTTACTGCTCTGGATAATCAAGCTCTTGCAGTTACATCAAAGATAGAGAGCACATAGTATTGGAAAAATGTTTTCTAGTTTAAAAAGTTCTTTGTAGTAAAATTTCTTAGCTAAGTGATATACTATGCATAGAACTGTATTTGTATGTTGATGTTAATGAGTAATATCTTAAACATTGTCTCATATACAACGGATGTCTGGTAAAAGAGTTAAATGTAAAGATTTTGATCTCTAAAGATAAGGAAGGGAAGGGGAAAAATAGTAGAAAAGAGGAAGGAAAGAATTTGGATCTGCAAGAATTGTTTACATGTTTATTTTTTATTTTTTTTTGTTCTCTTCCCTCCTTTCTTTTTTATTGCTTTTTGATAGCTGTTTATTCCCCATATAAGGGACTTACTACTATGTAAACCTATTTCAGAGGTGTTATTGAGCGTGTTACTCAATGTGTATATAAATTGCTATAAGGTCTGCATATACCATTCCAAGATAGTCTAAATCTAGGAAAAAGCCATACAGTGGCTGATAAATATTGTTTTGTTTTTTTTCCTGTGTAGAGGCTTAGTTTTCTAGGCCTAACATTATTGGTAATATGACTGCAATACTTGTCTATAAGGAATCAAGGGCCTAGAGTACAAAGAGCTTAGGTCAGCTTCTAGTAAATTTGACTACCTGTTTATAACAAGCTGTAATAATAGCTGGTGAGCAAATACTATAAGACTCCCCCTCCACTACATCAGTGTGCTCACTTGTTGTTTTTTTTTTTTTTTTTTTCTTTTTTTCTTTTTTTTTTCACTTTCCGCTTGAGGAGCCATAAATCACTTATCACTAAACAGACACAGAGATTCACCACTTTAGACTCACTGGTCAGAGGGTGAGCTACTGACCTACCTGCTTTTATTGCACCCCCCTCTTTTTTTTTTTTTTTTTTTTCTTCTCCCTCTCTACCTCCCTTCTTGGGGGGCTTCACTTTTCCTTCTTTTTTCACTCTCCTACTTGTTTGCAACAAATATTCACTTTTTTTGTTTTTCATTCTCACATACACAGACAAATCTCACTTAAAGGGAGTAGATTAATATAAATGGACAGATTTGTCCATAATTTAAAAGATAAATCACCAATTATGACGTCAGCTAAAAATAGAGAGAGAAACAGGAATAAAAATGTTAATGATCAATCACAAGAAAGCGCAGAATGCCTAAATGTAACGCATGGTAATATAGATACACAATTACTAATAGATCAGATATCAGCTCTGATGCTGCCCCAGTTTGACAAATTAAGATTAGAACTTTCAGCAGTGTCAAATGAAGTAAAACAATTTAACCAGAGGTTAGGAGAGGCAGAAAATCGAATCTCTGATCTAGAGGATAAATTGAGCATTAAAAGTAACATAATCGAGACACTCTCAGAGCAAATCACAAAACTACAAGAGAGAGTTGATACAGCAGAAGATAGATCAAGAAGGAATAATTTAAGATTCATAGGTATATCAGAAAAATTCGCAAATGCAGATCTAGAAGCACTAATTATAAAGGAAATCCCAAAACGCCTAGGTATACTAAGGGAAGGCTCAGAGATTATAGTTGAAAGAGTTCATAGACTAGGTCCCAATAAACAGCTGGTATCAGAAGACCGTCCAAATAGGCCTTTCTCTAGACCTGTGATAGCTAAATTTTTAAATTATAAAGATAAACTAGAAATCTTAAAACACTATAAAAAACTCTCAGAACCGCTAATGTTGGAGGATAGAAAGATTCTTATCTTTCAGGATTTTTCTTTGGAAACTTCCAATAAAAGGAAAGTAATGTCTCAGCTGTGCTCACAGTTCATTCAAAAAGGAATACAAGCGTTTGTAATCTATCCTGCTATCTTAAAGATAGGGGATAAGGGAGGTTTTAAATCCTTCCAGAACAGTGAAGAAGCTATACAGTATCTTGCTAAAAGACCATGAAAGCTATGATGATATATTCTCAGATAGTGCTAAATGATTTTTATTTCCCTTTTTTTTCCCTTTTTTTTTTTTTTTTTTTTTTTTCTTCTTTTTTCCTCAGCCTTCTCTATATACATAGTTCTAATAAAGTAAGGGGAGTAATCAAGGTGGATACACCAACAATAAAAATTGCCTAGAACAATAATATGGCTATTGGTTTAAAACCGCTAATTCATTTTACATCATGGAATGTCGGAGGGATTGTATCCCCGATTAAAAGGAAGGCAATCATTAAACATCTTAAAAAATTTAATACTGACATTGCATTATTGCAAGAGATCAGATTATCTGCAGCGGAAATAGCTAAATTAAAAATTAACTGGGTAAAAGAAATCCTAGCCACACCATGTACAGTAAGGAAAAAAGGAGTCGCTATTTTGCTGAGCAAAAATTTGGACTATAAAATTATAGAGGTTAAACTTGATGAAAATGCTCGCTTTCTTATATTGCAATTAGAAATTAGGAAGAAGATATATACTATATGCAATGTATATGGTCCGAATAATTTAGATATGGATTTCTGGGGGAAACTCCAAGCATTATTGTTGAATTATGTAGAGACCAATTTAATTATAGCCGGAGATTTCAATTTAACGCCTAAATTTCCAATAGATAGGAAAAGTACAAAAGGTAGAGAGAAGGACTTTAGATTAGCTAAGGAAATGAGGATTCTAAATACATTCAAAAAAACACTTAAAGTATCTGATATATGGCGAGTTCAGTACCCAGATGTCAAAAGATTCACATGTCTATCTAAATCACTACTATCATTTTCTAGAATTGATTACTTCCTAGTAACTGACTCCATTCTTAAAATAGAACCTAAAACTGATATAAAGGATTTTGCAATCTCTGATCACGCACCCATCACACTAGAATTTTTTGCAGATGATATAAAAACTAGTAGCTATAAAAGCAACTCTTTCTATTTCCCCAAATACATGTTAAAAAATGCATCCTTTGTAGCTATGTAAAAAGAAAAATGGCATATCTTTCTAAATTTAAACAGAGAATATGATGATAGAGTAGAAACACTATGGGAAACAGCAAAAGCTGTATTAAGGGGAGAAATCGTAAGTTTCATGTCTAGATTTAGGAAAAAAAGAAAGGAAAGAGAAAAGCAACTTACTAACCAATTAACTAATATGTATAATAGATTTCTTCAATGTGGTTCAAAGAATAACTGGTTAAAATATACCCAGGCGAAACAGGAGAGAGATCTTTTTTATCTATGCGAAGCTACAAGAGAGGACCTTAAAAAAAAGGCAAAACATATGAAGTTTGGGAATAAGACAGGTAGCTATTTAGCTAGATTAGTGAAATCTGAGAAGAAAAATAGTATAATATCTGCATTAAGAGTAGAGGACAAACTTCTACATAATCCCATAGAGATTAATGAGACCTTTTACCACACATTCCAGAAATTTTACAGTGCACGTGAGGTAGATATTGCCAATAAGGATTTATTCTGGGAAACTATTGTAACCCCTAAATTGTCAGCAGAAGAAATGGGAAAAATTAACTCGCCAATTTCAGAGGAGGAAGTAGAGAGTACAATATATAAATCTAAATTAAACAAAGCCCCGGGTCCAGACCAGCTTCCAGCCGAATTTTATAAAATATTAAATAAAGAAATTATACCACACCTGACTAGATTATTTAACTATTATTATGTAGAGAATGGAGCAATGTCAAAGAATTTTACTAGGGCTGTTACAATTATGATCTTCAAGAAAGGAAGGGATCCTGAGAGGGTAGACTCATATAGACCCATCTCTCTACTTAATGTAGATTATAAGATCTTGGCTACTATAGTAGCAGAAAGATTAAAAAATATCATGGGTAATATTATACATTCTAATCAGGTGGGCTTCATGAATGGTAGAAGCTCTGTAGTAAATATTCGAAAGGCATGTCTCATTATCGAATATTTTAAAGAATTATCGGACCAACCTGAGAAAATTCATAAATCAAACCAGGACGCGGCTATAATAGCTCTAGACGCCGAAAAAGCCTTTGATGCAGTTCAGTGGGATCATCTTTTTACGTCTTTGCTTAAATTTGGTTTCTCAGGACCATTCGTGAACTTTATTAAAATTATTACTATATGCGGACGATATATTGATTTTTTTAAGAAATAGTAAGCATAATATCCCAAAATTAATGGAAATAATAGAACTATATAGTTCCTTCTCAGGTTATAAAGTAAATGTCAATAAATCGGAACTCTTATGGCTCAGTAACTATAAGGATTCGTATAAAAGTCCATTTAAAGTTGTTGATCAAATTTCGTATCTAGGTATCATTCTTAATAAGAATCCAAAATGCTGGTATGATTTAAACTTAATTCCAACTCTTCAGAAAATATATCTTCAGCTAAATGCTTGGAAACATTTACCATTATCTTTATCTGGAAAGATTGGTTTAATTAAAATGATCATTTTCCCTAAGATCCTCTATAAACTACAGAATCTACCTCTCCTTCTAAAGAAGGTCGATATCACACTATTCAATAAAAATATAACAGAATTTCTGTGGGGAAAGGGTAGGAGAAAAATCTCATTAAAAACACTATCATACTCAAAAGAATATGGGGGCTATGCATTACCAGATATTGGGAATTACAATTTAGCATGCCTGGTTAAAATAGCAGCTGAATGGCTGATAGATAAAGAATATTTCACAGATAAATTATTAGAAGAAGAGATTGCAAAGCCTTACATACCTAAAGCGTTACTACACACACAAGCTAAAGATATCCCTCAGAAAATTAAATGTTTGTTTTCATATCTCGGCATTATAAAAGCTTGGCAACAATACTGTAAGAAATTAAAAGTCAACTTTGCAGTATCCAATTTTTTTAACAATAACTGGTTATCCCCCGTTTCTAGAAGCTTTAAAATCCGCAGTATTCCATAGATGGAAAAGAAAGGGTTTAATAAATATTAGTCAAATGATTAATTTTACTTCAGTTATAGCACAGATCAAAACATTCGAAGAGCTAAGAGGTGAATTTGACCTCCCTAGCAAAGATTTTTTTGCTTATCTTCAATTAAGAGACCTTGTAAACAAATTATTACAGAATCAAAATAATGAATGGGGCTGGCCGTCACTTACTTATCTCCTGGATCTATGTAAGAGTGGGAATTTCTCAATAAAAAAATGGTACAAGGAATCATTAAGACAGGAGGGTAATGCAAATCTACAACTGATCGTTAAGAAATGGCATTTGAAGGGTTTAACAGATTGCAATGAAGAATATATACAAAATAGTATCACGAGATCTAATAAGACCTTTATTTCTACTAATTTTAGAGAAGTACACAATAATATATTAAATCAAATATATCTTACCCCTTCTGCCATGGCAAGATGGAATAGTAAAACGCAAGATAAATGTGTCAAATGCGGTAGCAGGGGGGCTGATATCGTGCATTACTTTTGGGAATGCACATTAATTAGACAATACTGGAATAAAATGAGTTTCTGGCTATCGAGAATATTAAAAAAAGAGTTTAAGATCTATCGAGCTTTAGTATTTTTTCTATTCCCTCCAGATATAAAAGAAAAGATCAATAATAAGGAATTTATTGAACTAGCTATTGGGGTGGCCAGGTTCTTATTACTGAAAACATGGATCTCGAAAAAAGTGCCTGCTATATCTGAAGTAAATAATCAGATTATGAAACAAATGACTATAGAGCAATGCCTATTAGAAATAGATAAAAGTAATGAAGTTGAGAGATTTTTCAAGAAATGGGAAATATTTATATATTCACAGTCACCGGATATGCAAAAGAAAATTATCTATCCACTCAGATCTACAGAGTATGTAATGAATGCCATACTTAGAAATGAGCTACCCTTGGTATACTGAGCTGGGAATAAGAGAAGGCTGAGGACACTATATCATACTCATATTCCTTTTTTCTCTTTTTTGGTTTTTTTTTTTTTTTTTTTTTTTATTCTTATTCTTTTCCCCCTCACCCTGTTTTGCTTGGGTGTCTGTCTTTATACCATATAATAAAAGGTTGTTCATGTAGGGAGGAACTAACTGTTTTGGTGTTACTAAGGGAGGTAGGGGATTTGAAGGATTGAGATTTTATTTAATTTCTGTGAGTAAGCCCGTGGTTAACTGGCTGGTATATAACACAGAAGGAAACTTCTTCTTTCTTTTTTTCTTGTTTTTTTTTTTTCTTGTCCGAATGTAAAATGTATATCTACAACTTCCAAATATGTGAACTTGAGATGTCATATACCCCAATGTCCTTCTCCTTTGTTTCTTTTTTCTGTACCCCTCATGGATTTCCCTTTTCAATAAAAATATTATAAAAAAAAAAAAAAAAAAACTGAAACATGCTCCTCCAGAAGGACACAAACTATGTCCGAGAAAGATAGCCAGCAGAGAATCCTGAAAGGAAACCAGAGTCCTATGGAACAGCTAAAGCATAGACCATAGCTGCCTGAGGATCTCTCAATCTGGATCCGAAAAAGGAAGCTTGGCGTTTAAACGAAAACATCATCAAAGCCAACTCCAGGACTCATCACCTGAGAGCGTTTCCACAGAGGAACATTGAGAATACCTCTGGATGAAGAGCCCACTAAGCACAAAAACTTACTCCCGGGCAAAAATCTGTCTGCACAGATAATCTCCATAAATGATTTTTGGAGAACATACAAAGTTGTAGAGATGATCACAGGTTTCTGGAACTCTGTGTCTTAAGGTGTTCTCTGAGCAGCATTATGCTATTAAGGAACCCCAATCTGTTCCCTAGCCAGAGAGGCTAGCAACCCATAATCATAAGAAGCATGCGCCATGGGACAAGACATCCGGAGAGAGTCACCAGAACCGAAATCTCTAAAAAAAAAAAAGTCAAAACTAACCTCAGAAAGAGATCAGATAGGATTTCAATCCCTTGAGAAGAAATAGGCCCAATGGAATTCAAACCCAGAACATTCTGGGTCTTAAACAGATATTAGAACTATCAAACTATAGGAGCACTCCCTATATAAAAAGTATAGTTTAAAACAGCTTGCGAGCACACATTCCAGGTGCAAGAAACTGCAGCAGGAACCAAACTGCAAACCTAACGATTACCAGGCAGTAGAGCCAATACAGCTGGTGTAAATAAAAAGATTATTGTACATGTGACACTATGGTCCCCAGATAGAGGACTTATCAGATATTAAACTGATAAGAAAAGATACTACACTTGATCTTAGCCAAAAGGCCGAGAAGCAATAGACATTCGCAAAATACCCCTCAATATGAGAATTAAACAAGCCCGGAAAATAAAAATAGGGCAACATACCTGACCCAGAAACTAGAAAAATCACCTCGTTATGAAAGAGAATATAACACGGAGATCCAGAAGAAACAATTATAATATATAATTATAAAATTCATGGACAAGAATCCCCACTCTGCCCTAGGAGAACGTCATGCTCCAATAGGGAATGGAATTCTGGTCTCCCAAGAGAATCTCAGTGACTTTCCACTGAGCATAAGCAAATCCCTAAAAAAAAATTATGTACATGATAGAAAAGAAATACATTGATCATTCATATAAAGAAAACTGCACCCACATGGTAGCACATACTAAGGAAACAGACTCTGTCAAGACCAACACATCCTGAAAAAATAGTCTCATAATGGATTATTGCAACAGATTTCAAAATACATCTCGTGCCCCAATGAAAAACATGTCAACACATGAGATTAAAAAAATTAAGTCTCATTCCAGTGTGATTTTTTTTATTATATATAAATAAAAGGTGTCCAATCATCAAAATAGGTTAACTAAAAAATAACCTTATAAAGATGTAGAAACACAAAATTGATATATGTCAAAAGGACAACGAATGGTACAAAACATAATTTATGCTTACCTGATAAATTTATTTCTCTTGTAGTGTAGTCAGTCCACGGGTCATCCATTACTTATGGAATATATCTCTTCCTAACAGGAAGCTGCAAGAGGATCACCCAAGCAGAGCTGCTATATAGCTCATTCGACCAAAACCAGACGAGAAAGGAGAAACCATAGGGTGCAGTGGTGACTGGAGTTTAATTAAAATTTAGATCTGCCTTAAAGACAGGGCGGGCCGTGGACTGACTACACTACAAGAGAAATAAATTTATCAGGTAAGCATAAAACAGAATTTATGTTTACCTGATAAATTACTTTCTCCAACGGTGTGTCCGGTCCACGGCGTCATCCTTACTTGTGGGATATTCTCTTCCCCAACAGGAAATGGCAAAGAGCCCAGCAAAGCTGGTCACATGATCCCTCCTAGGCTCCGCCTACCCCAGTCATTCGACCGACGTTAAGGAGGAATATTTGCATAGGAGAAACCATATGGTACCGTGGTGACTGTAGTTAAAGAAAATAAATTATCAGACCTGATTAAAAAAACCAGGGCGGGCCGTGGACCGGACACACCGTTGGAGAAAGTAATTTATCAGGTAAACATAAATTCTGTTTTCTCCAACATAGGTGTGTCCGGTCCACGGCGTCATCCTTACTTGTGGGAACCAATACCAAAGCTTTAGGACACGGATGAAGGGAGGGAGCAAATCAGGTGACCTAAATGGAAGGCACCACGGCTTGCAAAACCTTTCTCCCAAAAATAGCCTCAGAAGAAGCAAAAGTATCAAACTTGTAAAATTTGGTAAAAGTGTGCAGTGAAGACCAAGTCGCTGCCCTACATATCTGATCAACAGAAGCCTCGTTCTTGAAGGCCCATGTGGAAGCCACAGCCCTAGTGGAATGAGCTGTGATTCTTTCGGGAGGCTGCCGTCCGGCAGTCTCGTAAGCCAATCTGATGATGCTTTTAATCCAAAAAGAGAGAGAGGTAGAAGTTGCTTTTTGACCTCTCCTTTTACCGGAATAAACAACAAACAAGGAAGATGTTTGTCTAAAATCCTTTGTAGCATCTAAATAGAATTTTAGAGCGCGAACAACATCCAAATTGTGCAACAAACGTTCCTTCTTTGAAACTGGTTTCGGACACAGAGAAGGTACGATAATCTCCTGGTTAATGTTTTTGTTAGAAACAACTTTTGGAAGAAAACCAGGTTTAGTACGTAAAACCACCTTATCTGCATGGAACACCAGATAAGGAGGAGAACACTGCAGAGCAGATAATTCTGAAACTCTTCTAGCAGAAGAAATTGCAACTAAAAACAAAACTTTCCAAGATAATAACTTAATATCAACGGAATGCAAGGGTTCAAACGGAACCCCCTGAAGAACTGAAAGAACTAAATTGAGACTCCAAGGAGGAGTCAAAGGTTTGTAAACAGGCTTAATTCTAACCAGAGCCTGAACAAAGGCTTGAACATCTGGCACAGCGGCCAGCTTTTTGTGAAGTAACACAGACAAGGCAGAAATCTGTCCCTTCAGGGAACTTGCAGATAATCCTTTTTCCAATCCTTCTTGAAGGAAGGATAGAATCCTAGGAATCTTAACCTTGTCCCAAGGGAATCCTTTAGATTCACACCAACAGATATATTTTTTCCAAATTTTGTGGTAAATCTTTCTAGTTACAGGCTTTCTGGCCTGAACAAGAGTATCGATAACAGAATCTGAGAATCCTCGCTTCGATAAGATCAAGCGTTCAATCTCCAAGCAGTCAGCTGGAGTGAAACCAGATTCGGATGTTCGAACGGACCCTGAACAAGAAGGTCTCGTCTCAAAGGTAGCTTCCAAGGAGGAGCCGATGACATATTCACCAGATCTGCGTACCAAGTCCTGCGTGGCCACGCAGGAGCTATCAAGATCACCGACGCCCTCTCCTGATTGATCCTGGCTACCAGCCTGGGGATGAGAGGAAACGGCGGGAACACATAAGCTAGTTTGAAGGTCCAAGGTGCTACTAGTGCATCCACTAGAGCCGCCTTGGGATCCCTGGATCTGGACCCGTAGCAAGGAACTTTGAAGTTCTGACGAGAGGCCATCAGATCCATGTCTGGAATGCCCCACAGCTGAGTGACTTGGGCAAAGATTTCCGGATGGAGTTCCCACTCCCCCGGATGCAATGTCTGACGACTCAGAAAATCCGCTTCCCAATTTTCCACTCCTGGGGTGTGGATAGCAGACAGGTGGCAGGAGTGAGACTCCGCCCATAGAATGATTTTGGTCACTTCTTCCATCGCCAGGGAACTCCTTGTTCCCCCCTGATGGTTGATGTACGCAACAGTTGTCATGTTGTCTGATTGAAACCGTATGAACTTGGCCCTCGCTAGCTGAGGCCAAGCCTTGAGAGCATTGAATATCGCTCTCAGTTCCAGAATATTTATCGGTAGAAGAGATTCTTCCCGAGACCAAAGACCCTGAGCTTTCAGGGATCCCCAGACCGCGCCCCAGCCCATCAGACTGGCGTCGGTCGTGACAATGACCCACTCTGGTCTGCGGAATGTCATCCCTCGTGACAGGTTGTCCAGGGACAGCCACCAACGGAGTGAGTCTCTGGTCCTCTGATTTACTTGTATCTTCGGAGACAAGTCTGTATAGTCCCCATTCCACTGACTGAGCATGCACAGTTGTAATGGTCTTAGATGAATGCGTGCAAAAGGAACTATGTCCATTGCCGCTACCATCAACCCGATCACTTCCATGCACTGAGCTATGGAAGGAAGAGGGACGGAATGAAGTATCCGACAAGAGTCTAGAAGTTTTGTTTTTCTGGCCTCTGTCAGAAAAATCCTCATTTCTAAGGAGTCTATTATTGTTCCCAAGAAGGGAACCCTTGTTGACGGAGATAGAGAACTCTTTTCCACGTTCACTTTCCATCCGTGAGATCTGAGAAAGGCCAGGACAATGTCCGTGTGAGCCTTTGCTTGAGGAAGGGACGACGCTTGAATCAGAATGTCGTCCAAGTAAGGTACTACGGCAATGCCCCTTGGTCTTAGCACAGCTAGAAGGGACCCTAGTACCTTTGTGAAAATCCTTGGAGCAGTGGCTAATCCGAAAGGAAGCGCCACGAACTGGTAATGTTTGTCCAGGAATGCGAACCTCAGGAACCGATGATGTTCCTTGTGGATAGGAATATGTAGATACGCATCCTTTAAATCCACCGTGGTCATGAATTGACCTTCCTGGATGGAAGGAAGAATAGTTCGAATGGTTTCCATCTTGAACGATGGAACCTTGAGAAACTTGTTTAAGATCTTGAGATCTAAGATTGGTCTGAACGTTCCCTCTTTTTTGGGAACTATAAACAGATTGGAGTAGAACCCCATCCCTTGTTCTCTTAATGGAACGGGATGAATCACTCCCATTTTTAACAGGTCTTCTACACAATGTAAGAATGCCTGTCTTTTTATGTGGTCTGAAGACAACTGAGACCTGTGGAACCTCCCCCTTGGGGGAAGTCCCTTGAATTCCAGAAGATAACCTTGGGAGACTATTTCTAGCGCCCAAGGATCCAGAACATCTCTTGCCCAAGCCTGAGCGAAGAGAGAGAGTCTGCCCCCCACCAGATCCGGTCCCGGATCGGGGGCCAACATTTCATGCTGTCTTGGTAGCAGTGGCAGGTTTCTTGGCCTGCTTTCCCTTGTTCCAGCCTTGCATTGGTCTCCAAGCTGGCTTGGCTTGAGAAGTATTACCCTCTTGCTTAGAGGACGTAGCACTTTGGGCTGGTCCGTTTCTACGAAAGGGACGAAAATTAGGTTTATTCTTTGCCTTGAAAGGCCGATCCTGAGGAAGGGCGTGGCCCTTACCCCCAGTGATATCCGAGATAATCTCTTTCAAGTCAGGGCCAAACAGCGTTTTCCCCTTGAAAGGAATGTTAAGTAACTTGTTCTTGGAAGACGCATCAGCCGACCAAGATTTCAACCAAAGCGCTCTGCGCGCCACAATAGCAAACCCAGAATTCTTAGCCGCTAACCTAGCCAATTGCAAAGTGGCGTCTAGGGTGAAAGAATTAGCCAATTTGAGAGCATTGATTCTGTCCATAATCTCCTCATAAGGAGGAGAATCACTGTCGACCGCCTTTATCAGCTCATCGAACCAGAAACATGCGGCTGTAGCGACAGGGACAATGCATGAAATTGGTTGTAGAAGGTAACCCTGCTGAACAAACATCTTTTTAAGCAAACCTTCTAATTTTTTATCCATAGGATCTTTGAAAGCACAACTATCCTCTATGGGTATAGTGGTGCGTTTGTTTAAAGTGGAAACCGCTCCCTCGACCTTGGGGACTGTCTGCCATAAGTCCTTTCTGGGGTCGACCATAGGAAACAATTTTTTAAATATGGGGGGAGGGACGAAAGGAATACCGGGCCTTTCCCATTCCTTATTAACAATGTCCGCCACCCGCTTGGGTATAGGAAAAGCTTCTGGGAGCCCCGGCACCTCTAGGAACTTGTCCATTTTACATAGTTTCTCTGGGATGACCAACTTGTCACAATCATCCAGAGTGGATAATACCTCCTTAAGCAGAATGCGGAGATGTTCCAACTTAAATTTAAATGCAATCACATCAGGTTCAGCTTGTTGAGAAATGTTCCCTGAATCAGTAATTTCTCCCTCAGACAAAACCTCCCTGGCCCCATCAGACTGAGTTAGGGGCCCTTCAGAAATATTAATATCAGCGTCGTCATGCTCTTCAGTATCTAAAACAGAGCAGTCGCGCTTACGCTGATAAGTGTTCATTTTGGCTAAAATGTTTTTGACAGAATTATCCATTACAGCCGTTAATTGTTGCATAGTAAGGAGTATTGGCGCGCTAGATGTACTAGGGGCCTCCTGAGTGGGCAAGACTCGTGTAGACGAAGGAGGGAATGATGCAGTACCATGCTTACTCCCCTCACTTGAGGAATCATCTTGGGCATCATTGTCATTGTCACATAAATCACATTTATTTAAATGAATAGGAATTCTGGCTTCCCCACATTCAGAACACAGTCTATCTGGTAGTTCAGACATGTTAAACAGGCATAAACTTGATAACAAGTACAAAAAACGTTTTAAAATAAAACCGTTACTGTCACTTTAAATTTTAAACTGAACACACTTTATTACTGCAAATGCGAAAAAACATGAAGGAATTGTTCAAAATTCACCAAATTTTCACCACAGTGTCTTAAAGCCTTAAAAGTATTGCACACCAAATTTGGAAGCTTTAACCCTTAAAATAACGGAACCGGAGCCGTTTTGAACTTTAACCCCTTACAGTCCCTGGTATCTGCTTTGCTGAGACCCAACCAAGCCCCAAGGGGAATACGATACCAAATGACGCCTTCAGAAAGTCTTTTCTAAGTATCAGAGCTCCTCTCACATGCGACTGCATGCCATGCCTCTCAAAAACAAGTGCGCAACACCGGCGCGAAAATGAGGCTCTGCCTATGCTTTGGGAAAGCCCCTAAAGAATAAGGTGTCTAAAACAGTGCCTGCCGATATTATTATATCAAAATACCCAGATAAAATGATTCCTCAAGGCTAAATATGTGTTAATAATCAATCGATTTAGCCCAAAAAAAGTCTACAGTCTTAATAAGCCCTTTTTGAAGCCCTTATTTACAATCGTAATAAACATGGCTTACCGGATCCCAGAGGGAAAATGACAGCTTCCAGCATTACATCGTCTTGTTAGAATGTGTCATACCTCAAGCAGCAAGAGACTGCTCACTGTTCCCCCAACTGAAGTTAATTGCTCTCAACAGTCCTGTGTGGAACAGCCATGGATTTTAGTGACGGTTGCTAAAATCATTTTCCTCATACAAACAGAAATCTTCATCTCTTTTCTGTTTCTGAGTAAATAGTACATACCAGCACTATTTCAAAATAAAAAACTCTTGATTGAATAATAAAAACTACAGTTAAACACTAAAAAACTCTAAGCCATCTCCGTGGAGATGTTGCCTGTACAACGGCAAAGAGAATGACTGGGGTAGGCGGAGCCTAGGAGGGATCATGTGACCAGCTTTGCTGGGCTCTTTGCCATTTCCTGTTGGGGAAGAGAATATCCCACAAGTAAGGATGACGCCGTGGACCGGACACACCTATGTTGGAGAAATTATGTTTTCTCTTGTTAAGTGTAGTCAGTCCACGGGTCATCCATTACTTATGGAATACCAATACCAAAGCTAAAGTACACGGATGAAGGGAGGGACAAGGTAGGAACCTTAAACAGAAGGAACCACTGCCTGAAGCACCTTTCTCCCAAAAATAGCCTCCGAAGAAGCAAAAGTGTCAAATTTGTAAAATTTTGAAAAAGTGTGAAGTGAAGACCAAGTTGCAGCCTTGCAAATCTGTTCAACAGAGGCCTCATTTTTAAAGGCCCAGGTGGAAGCCACAGCTCTAGTAGAATAATCGGTGTAATCCTTTCAGGAGGCTGCTGTCCAGCAGTCTCATAGGCTAAACGTATTATGCTACAAAGCCAAAAAGAGAGAGAGGTAGCCGAAGCCTTTTGACCTCTTCTCTGTCCAGAGTAAACGACAAACAGGGAAGAAGTTTGACGAAAATCTTTAGTTGCCTGCAAACAGAACTTCAGGGCACGGACTACGTCCAGATTATGCAAAAGTCGTTCCTTCTTTGAAGAAGGGTTAGGACACAGTGATGGAACAACAATCTCTTGATTGATATTCCTGTTAGTAACTACCTTAGGTAAGAACCCAGGTTTAGTACGCAGAACTACCTTGTCTGAATGAAAAATCAGATAAGGAGAATCACAATGTAAAGCAGATAACTCAGAGACTCTTCGAGCCGAGGAAATAGCCAAATCAAAAACAGAACCTTCCAGGATAACAGCTTGATATCAATGGAATGAAGGGGTTCAAATGGAACGCCTTGAAGAACGTTAAGAACTAAGTTTAAGCTCCACGGCGGAGCAACAGTCTTAAACACAGGCTTAATCCTAGCTAAAGCCTGACAAAAAGCCTGAACGTCTGGAACTTCTGCCAGACGTTTGGGTAGAAGAATAGACAGAGCAGAAATCTGTCCCTTTAACGAACTAGCAGATAAGCCCTTTTCTAAACCCTCTTGTAGAAAAGACAATATCCTAGGAATCCTAAACTTACTCCATGAGTAACTCTTGGATTCGCACCAATATAAATATTTACGCCATATCTTATGGTAAATTCTTCTGGTAACAGGCTTCCTAGCCTGTATTAAGGTATCAATAACCGAATCCGAGAAGCCACGCTTTGAGAGAATCAAGCGTTCAATCTCCATGCAGTCAGCCTCAGAGAAATTAGATTTGGATGGTTGAAAGGACCCTGAATTAGAAGGTCCTGTCTCAGAGGCAGAAACCACGGTGGGCAGGACGACATGTCCACTAGGTCTGCATACCAGGTCCTGCGTGGCCACGCAGGCGCTATCAGAATCACCGAAGCTCTCTCCTGTTTGATCTTGGCAATGAAACGAGGAAGCATCGGAAATGGTGGAAACACATAAGCCATGTTGAAGACCCAAGGGGCTGTCAGAGCATCTATCAGCACCGCTCCCGGGTCCCTGGACCTGGATCCGTAACAAGGAAGCTTGGCGTTCTGGCGAGACGCCATGAGATCCAGATCTGGTTTGCCCCAACGATGAATCAGTTGAGCAAAGACCTCCGGATGAAGTTCCCACTCCCCCGGATGAAAAGTCTGGCGACTTAGAAAATCCGCCTCCCAGTTCTCCACGCCTGGGATGTAAATCGCTGACAGGTGGCAAGAGTGAGACTCTGCCCAGCGAATTATCTTTGAGACTTCCAACATCGCTAGGGAACTTCTGGTTCCCCCTTGATGGTTGATGTAAGCCACAGTCGTGATGTTGTCCGACTGAAATCTGATGAACCTCAGAGTTGCTAACTGAGGCCAAGCTAGGAGAGCATTGAATATTGCTCTTAATTCCAGAATATTTATTTGGAGGAGTTTCTCCTCCTGAGTCCATAGTCCCTGAGCCTTCAGGGAGTTCCAGACTAACCCCAGCCTAGAAGGCTGGCGTTTGTTGTTACAATCGTCCAATCTGGCCTGCGAAAGGTCATCCCCTTGGACAGATGTGGCAGAGAAAGCCACCATAGAAGAGAATCTCTGGTCTCTTGATCCAGATTTAGCAGGGGGGACAAATCTGAGTAATCCCCATTCCACTGACTTAGCATGCACAATTGCAGCGGTCTGAGATACTATGTCCATTGCCGCTACCATTAAGCCGATTACTTCCATGCACTGAGCTACTGACGGGTGTGGAATGGAATGAAGGACACGGCAAGCATTTAGAAGTTTTGATAACCTGGCCTCCGTCAGGTAAATTTTCATCTCTACAGAATCTATAAGAGTCCCTAGAAAGGGAACCCTTGTAAGTGGTAATAGAGAACTCTTTTCCACGTTCACCTTCCACCCATGCGACCTCAGAAATGCCAGAACTATCTCTGTATGAGACTTGGCAGTTTGAAAACTTGACGCTTGTATCAGAATGTCGTCTAGGTACGGAGTCACCGCTATGCCTCGCGGTCTTAGTACTGCCAGAAGTGAGCCCAGAACTTTTGTAAAGATTCTTGGAGCCGTAGCTAATCCGAAGGGAAGAGCTACAAACTGGTAATGCCTGTCTAGGAAAGCAAATCTTAGGTACCGATAATGATCCTTGTGAATCGGTATGTGAAGGTAGGCATCCTTTAAGTCCACTGTGGTCATGTACTGACCCTCTTGGATCATGGGAAGGATGGTTCGAATAGTTTCCATTTTGAATGATGGAACTCTTAGGAATTTGTTTAGGATTTTTAAGTCCAAGATTGGTCTGAAGGTTCCCTCTTTCTTGGGAACCACAAATAGATTTGAATAGAATCCTTGCCCGTGTTCCGTCCGCGGAACTGGGTGGATCACCCCCATTATTAAGAGGTCTTGTACACAGCGTAGAAACGCCTCTTTCTTTATTTGGTTTGCTGATAACCTTGAAAGATGAAATCTCCCTCGTGGAGGAGAAGTTTTGAAGTCCAGGAGATATCCCTGAGATATGATCTCCAACGCCCAGGGATCCTGGACATCTCTTGCCCAAGCCTGGGCGAAGAGAGAAAGTCTGCCCCCCACTAGATCCGTTTCCGGATAGGGGGCCCTCTCTTCATGCTGTCTTAGGGGCAGCAGCAGGTTTCTTGGCCTGCTTGCCCTTGTTCCGGGACTGGTTAACTTTCCAGCCCTGTCTGTAACGAGCAACAGCTCCTTCCTGTTTTGGAGCGGAGGAAGTTGATGCTGCTCCTGCCTTGAAGTTACGAAAGGCACGAAAATTAGACTGTTTGGCCTTTGATTTGGCCCTGTCCTGAGGTAGAGCATGGCCCTTACCTCCCGTAATGTCAGCTATAATTTATTTCAAGCCGGGCCCGAATAAGGTCTGCCCTTTGAAAGGAATATTAAGCAATTTAGATTTAGAAGTCACGTCAGCTGACCAGGATTTAAGCCATAGCGCTCTGCGCGCTTGGATGGCGAATCCGGAGTTCTTAGCCGTAAGTTTGGTTAAATGTACGACGGCATCAGAAACAAATGCGTTAGCTAGCTTAAGTGCTTTAAGCTTGCTCATAATTTCATCCAATGGAGCTGTGCGAATGGCCTCTTCCAGAGACTCAAACCAGAATGCCGCCGCAGCAGTGACAGGCGCAATGCATGCAAGGGGCTGTAAGATAAAACCTTGTTGAACAAACATTTTCTTAAGGTAACCCTCTAATTTCTTATCCATTGGATCTGAAAAGGCACAACTATCCTCCACCGGGATAGTGGTACGCTTAGCTAAAGTAGAAACTGCTCCCTCCACCTTAGGGACCGTCTGCCATAAGTCTCGTGTGGTGGCGTCTATAGGAAACATTTTCCTAAATATGGGAGGAGGGGAAAAAGGCACACCAGGTCTATCCCACTCCTTGCTAATAATCTCTGTAAGCCTTTTAGGTATAGGAAACACGTCAGTACACACCGGTACCGCATAGTATCTATCCAACCTACATAATTTTTCTGGAATTGCAACCGTGTTACAATCATTCAGAGCCGCTAATACCTCCCCTAGCAATATGCGGAGGTTCTCAAGCTTAAATATAAAATTAGAAATCTCTGAATCCAGTCTCCCTGGATCAGATCCGTCACCCAAAGAATGAAGCTCTCCGTCTTCATGTTCTGCAAACTGTGACGCAGTATCTGACATGGCTCTCACCTCATCCGCGCGCTCTGTCCTTAACCCAGAGCTATCGCGCTTGCCTCTTAATTCTGGCAATTTAGATAATACTTCTGTCATAACAGTAGTTATGTCTTGCAAAGTGATTTGTAAGGGCCTCCCTGATGTACTTGGCGCCACAAAATCACACACCTCCTGAGCGGGAGGCGAAGGTACTAATACGTGAGGAGAGTTAGTCGGCATAACTTCCCCCTCGTTGTCTGGTGATAATTTCTTTACATGTAAAGATTGACTTTTATTTAAAGTAACATCAATGCAATTAGTACACAAATTTCTATTGGGCTCCACATTGGCCTTTAAACATAGTGAACAAAGAGATTCATCTGAGTCAGACATGTTTAAACAGACTAGCAAGCTTGGAAATACTTTTCTAAATAAATTTACAAGCAATATAAAAAACGCTACTGTGCCTTTAAGAAGCACAAAAAGCTGTCACAGTTGAAATAACAATGAACCAAAATAGTTATAGCAACCAATTTTTCACAGTAAATGTATTAAGTTAGCAAAGGATTGCACCCACCAGCAAGTGGATGATTAACCCCTTAATACCCAAAAACGGATAACAATTTAATAATTAACGTTTTTAACACAGTCAAAACACACTGTCACAGGTCTGCTGTGACTGATTACCTCCCTCAAAATGAATTTTGAAGACCCCTGAGCTCTCTAGAGACGATCTGGATCATGGAGGATGAAGTAGACAGATTATGACTGAATTTTTACTGCGCAAAAAAGCGCTAAATAGGCCCCTCCCACTCATATTACAACAGTGGGGAAGCTCAGATAACTGTTTCTATGCAGAAAACAAAGATGGCCATGTGGTAAAAATCATGCCCCAATAAGTTTTATCACCAAGTACCTCACAAAAAACGATTAACATGCCATTAAACGTTTTGAACATACATTTTAAGAGTTATGAAGTGTTATTAATAAGCCTGCTACCAGTCGCTTTTACTGCAGTTAAGGCTCATACATTATTTCAGTATTAACAGTATTTTCAGAGTCAATTCCATTCCTTAGAAAAATACATTCAGTGTACACACACTCATCGGCCTAATACCAGTCGCTATCACTGCATTTAAGGCTGAACTTACGTTACATTGGTATCAGCAGTATTTTCTCAGTCAATTCCATTCCTCAGAAAAATAATTTACTGCACATACCTCGTTTGCAGGGGGGCCCTGCATGCTATTCCCCTTTTCTGAAGTTACCTCACTCCTCAGATGAGAACAGCCAGTGGATCTTAGTTACGTCTGCTAAGATCATAGAAAACGCAGGCAGATTCTTCTTCTAATGCTGCCTGAGAACAAACAGCACACTCCGGTGCCATTTAAAATAACAAACTTTTGATTGAAGAAATAAACTAAGTTAAAAAACACCACAGACCTCTCACAGCGACCTATCTTTAGTTAGGCTGCAAGAGAATGACTGAATATGACATGTGAGGGGAGGAGCTATATAGCAGCTCTGCTTGGGAGATCCTCTTGCAGCTTCCTGTTAGGAAGAGATATATTCCATAAGTAATGGATGACCCGTGGACTGACTACACTTAACAAGAGAAATAAGAGCAAAAAGCTCCTCAATTCATGAGGGCAAATGTAATATGAAATTCCTATAATAAAAACAGGAAAATAAATTAGAGGATGATACATTAAACATCCTGTATTACATACGCTAACAATATCACCTCAATGTGAGATAAATTAAAATAAGTATTCCTATAATACAGATATAGAAATAAATATAATAGGGTTCTGATGAGAATAATACATGAAAACATGTAACAAGAAATGAACCCCCTATACACAAGATAGGAGAACATACATGTCACGGACATTAGTACAGAGACATGCAGCCCCTGAGCCAAGAAGGAAAGCCTCTGTACAAGTAGAACATTAAGTTATATTATATATGACTCATTATAACAAAAAGGATCAATACAAAATTATTATCCTTTATCACTGCAGAAAACTAACAATAGTCATGAAAATGCTAATAATCCCTCAAAACATATAATAATATGCACAGCAGAGAATAGATATATAAGCAGACATAAGGCTTATAACAAAATTCTATATACACTGAATGGAAAATGATTAAACTTATAAAATCTAATAATCCCTAACAAAATATATTTAAGATACACTGCAGACAAAAAATAAATAAGAAGACATAAAATTTATAAAAATATCTACTTAGAAAGGTAGGGGGGGGGGGGGAATAAAATGCTATAAATCCCTAACATCCAATCTCAAGCTTATGAGAATCAGAAGCAACATCTTAAATTTAGACAGTTCTAAAGGGCATACAGATGAAAACAAAAGCATTCAAATATAACTAATTTTGAAGTTATTACTGTCCAGACTGCACAGAAATTGATATCAGACTGAATATGCAGTATCAGAATGAGAGAAAAAGATAGTTAGTTCCCCGTTATCATAAATTAAATACAAGGCGGAACCTGAAGTTACATAAAACTGCCAGCTGAGGGCAGTAAAAACTAGGATAACACTATTCTCAAGAAAAACACATCTTGAAATAAAAGTGCAGGCATAAGTGATTATTGTAAAAAACTTTACAAAAACGCCATAAACCATGAAAAATAATACGCAATGTTGGCTTTACAGCAAGTGATTACATGTAATGTACATATTAAAACACATTACTCTTTGACTAATTTGTATACGCGAAGCGAGGAAACATGTGAGATATATCTGCAGCGGATCTCATGGAAATCAAATTAAACCGTGTATAGCGCAACACTAACTGAAATAATTAGTACACACTGACAAGAAACACCCAGAAAGCTTTCTTTGTAAGTGCAACTTAAAAATGCCTATAAGAGCATCCACCTAACATTAGATGCTTACTAAGACAACAAAACGATCCTATACCCAGAGTCGATAGGGGGAAGTGAACCTAGCACTAGAGATCCCGTGGAGCATATCACAATAAGATGGCGGCGCTTTCTCATAGAACCTCCCTCTCCAAGCCTAGTAAAAGAGACAAACTAATGGCGGTAGAACAATAGCCACAATACTGGAAATAATAAAAGAGGGAGGGCGGGTAGATGGCGCCAAATCTATTAGCTCTGCCGCCAATAAAACTAAATACTATTTCTTAAAATGGTAGTATTTGAGGGAGAATAGACAGATGGCACCAAATCCCACCTAAGTGCAGCCGCAATTACTAAAATAAAACACTACCCTATAAGAGCTAGAAAGCCCCAAGGAGGTTTCAAAACGCGAGTTTAAAACAAGCCTACTGTTCCCATAGCCTGTAAATCTTAAACTCACCTAGTGCACATTGCGATCGTCCCAAGCACAGAGCTCATAGGACTGAAATCTATGTACTGGCTGCTGAAGGCCAGGAGACCCAGAGCCAAAAGGGAGACTAAAGTCAGCGTACTGTCGAAAGTTTGACCCCAAGCCCTGCTGATACCGATATGCTAAATAAGCCTCTATTAAAACATATAGCTCCTCAGTCCTTAATAAAAGGCACCAGCTGCAGGGGACGTTTAGTGAAAAACCTAACTCGGGTATTGAAGGCATATAACACCCTTACTTCATGTAAAGATGATAGTAACTCCCAATGTGCTTGAGCCTTCTAAACCTAAGAAGGAAATAAGCACTTACCTTGTAGCTGCAGCCATGAGGTAGGCATATATTCCCAGGTCTGTCAGCCTCATCTGACCGCTGACAGGGACCTGGAGGAAGAGAAAAAACAGAGTAACCAACACTGGTTTCTATAAAGGGATAGCATTGTTGTTAGAAGTTTAAGCAAAGACTACATCATCGTCTTCTAACTGCTAAAAGCCACCATTACTCTTACTAAAGAGATTGACATGGACACAGCATAACCCCAATCCTTGCTTGCAGGGAAAAGCACCCATAAAAGGATTATACCTTCACACACCAACTTCGCACAACCTCCATTGACAGAGGCAAAGAGAAAGACTGGGAATTATGGGTAAGGGAAGTTACAGTTAACAGCTTTGCTGGGGTGCTTTTTGCCTCCTCCTGCTGGCCAGGAGTTGAATATCCCACTAGTAATTGGAATGACGTTGTGGACTCTCCATGCCATAGGAAAGAAATGGGAAACTAATGTACCTGACAATTTACAATCTTGGATGGGCAGGTTCACTACATGTGAACCTTGTCTGTCTAATCAATGATTCATCTGGCCAATAGTGTCTGACAAAAATCACTGCATTGGCAATTCAATTACAGTAAATAATATAATGAAAAGATCAAAAGCCATAATGTCATAAACAATTACAATTATAATATACAGCAACTTCAGCACAAAAAAAGGAACATGAAAAGCAAAAGTGGATGACAAATATATAATAAAAATAATGACACTAGAAGAAAGACGGTAAAAGCCCATCTCTTGTGTCCAAATAGCAATAGAGATAATTTAATAAAATTGTATTGTTAATAGCAGTGTTAATTTTGACAGCACTATTTTATTCATCTACATTGTTTTAGTTTTAGTCGATTAAAAATCATAAAAAAATCTAAATCTAAAAATCTAGTGGGTTTAATTAAAGTGTAATGCATTATATAAGCATTTCTCTAGATTTTCAAAACTCATATATTCTAGAGAAAACAACTATTAACCTGTTATTACGTATGGTATTAAGGTTTGAACATGCAATACAGACACAGATTTAACTGTTGTGATATATAACATGTCTTTATTTATCTTAAAATTAAATAAAACCAAGTCTCATAAAGCATTTTCTTTTAAATATTTTCCACAAAGGGCCAGTAATTAGATATGCATTGATTATAACAGCTTGCATATGACATTCTTCATTTTTTCATGCAGAAGTGCAACTCTAAAATATTAAAAAGAACTGTATCATCTGTAAAGCCATTGTACATATTACTTAGCCGTCTAAGTCCAAAGAGATTGGATTTCTTCCCAAAACGTTCCTCCCTAACATTTTAGTTTAGTTTTAGTTAGTCAACTGAAATGTCAATAGATTTTCGTTATAGTTTAAGTCATTATAACTTCGTTTTTATTTAGTTATAGTCACTGAAACAGTGTTGTTGATGAAAAACTATGACAAAAAATTATTATTCGACTAAAATAACAGAGGTTAATAGTCCATTTTTAACAGAGAAAATTAATATTAGATATATTCTTATGCAGGAAGGTATATATGCCTAGTATCCAATAGTATAATTCACAATTAAAAAAAAATACAGCTATGTAATAAATGGTTTGTTAGTGTAGATAATATGTAATTTCAGTCTCTTCACTTATATTTCCAGACATTAATAAGGGATTAGAATTACATACATGACACTGCTCATAATTAGCAAATGCATCAATCCTCAGGAACTTCAATGAGTGGAAGTCTAGAAAGAGCTCCAAGATATCCAGCATGAGTACCATCTGGGTGAAGATCAGAACACGATGTCCCTCAGAATGAAGCTTCCTCAGAAGATCGACCAGAGCGTCTAGCTTCCCTATATGTGGTATCATTAAACATCATCAGCATATCACATAGTATACAGACAATTCTATTGCACAGATATTGCAGGGAATATACAACTAGCTGAGATTCACTTATATAGCTGCTAAAAATAATAAACTCACCCGAATCACACTGGATTAATCGTAGATCAGGGAACTGTACACAGTGTGGGGATGTTCTCTCCCTCAGACGCTGTAAATTAGGAGCTGCGTGTTCCCTCAGTCTTTGTTTTAGGAGTTTCATGCCATGTGTGTAAAAAGGAGGGTAATACAGCACCGACAAATGAGGAGGAGGTGCGATCACAGGTGAGACCACACAACGTGTCCTAGAAGTTACAGTAAAAATAAAAACAAAAATTTATTTTCATTTTACTAAACCAAATAACACTTTAATAAAGATATAAGGCTAGATTATGAGTGGAGCGTTTTTTATGGCTCCTGCACTAACTGTGCTGAAAGTAACAAAAACAGTTCAAAGACAAAGAGGTGCCAACATGTGTGTATCAGTAGATAATGAGTAACTGAACATCCATAAGTACAATGCACAGGGTACTCACATTTTGGTAGAGCACACTGATGTGCTTGTGGACACAGGCAGGTTATCTCAGCTAACCAGCTGGCTGATCTTGGAAACAGGAACTGGGCGATGCAAGGCCAGTTTCTGAGATAACCAGCCTGTGTCCACAAGCACATCGGTGTGCTCTACCAAAATGTGAGTGCCCTGTGCATTGTACTTATGGATGTTCAGTTACTCATTATCTACTGATACACACATGTTGGTGCCTCTTTGTCTTTGAACTGTTTTTGTAGTTTGAATACCTGCTGAGAAGGAAAGGAGAGTGCTGCCCTTCATACATATTTGAAGTTTGGCTTTTTGGACATTTTTTCCTGTGAATTAACAGCGCATCTGGATAAACACTGAAGGACTCTTCATTACTATATATTGAACTCTGTGCATTATACGTAATCATATGAGAGTCCTTGATTCATTATAGTTTTGAGTATCGCCTTTATTGACTACAGTTCCTATAACTCTGTTTTTCATATTGTGATTGAACTTGTTAGCGCCCTCCTGTGTCTGAGTACACATTTTAGATATATGTGCTGAAAGTAAAAAGTGTTCTCTCTCATGCTTACCCAACACGCGCAAAAAGTCTTTATAAAAACTGATCCAGAATGTTAGTTATATTTTAGATGGAGTTGAATTCATCAGTTGTAATGAAGATGCGCTATAACTTACTTTTTAATGTAGATATGAAATTCAAATACCCCGCACTCCACCATCGACTTCAAAAGTCAATTTTTCTGTAAGCTAATGGTTTGAATTGTTTTCCAATCATAGCTCTCCCCTTTGGGTTCCTTTTGTTGTAGCTGATTGGACAACAATTCAAACCGTTAGCTCACAGAAAAATGTACTTTTGAAGTGGACGGGGTAATTGAATTTCAAATCTATATTAAAAAGTAAGTTATAGCGCATCTTCATTACAACTGATGAATTAAACTCTAACATTCCGGATATGTTTTTATAAAGGGGAGAGGTTACCATAACTTTAAGCCTACAAACCTTTTATTTGGTGTAGTTTTATTTTTAACAATTGCAACTCCATTGCCAGGAACGATGACATTTCAAATTCTGTAGGAAGCATTTTTACAGTAAATACTTCTTGTTACCACTTTAGTGTGCAAGGCACCTGCAGAGCACATGGCAGTAGGTTGCATGCACACTTTGATCATGCATTCTCTTGAGTTCTGGTGAGATGTCATCAACAGAACACAAAGCATGTGTGGTCTGGTAAAAAGATAACAAAAGAGGGCATCTCACTGAGCAATTCTGAAATAAATTGCACAGTTTAGAGGAGTGATACTAACAAACAAAGAAAGCCACCAGGAAAGTTAGCAGTGCATGTGAATGGTACAATTGCTTCCAATCTCATGTCTCTTCCACAATAACTAAATTGGTTTCAATAAAACTTTGTTGCTTAAAAAAACAAAATTTATGCTTACCTGATAAATTTCTTTCTTTACGGGCATAGAGAGTCCACAATTTCATTCCAATTACTAGTGGGAATTAAACTCCTGGCCAGCAGGAGGAGGCAAAGAGCACCCCAGCAGATCTGTTAAGTGTCATTTCCCTTACCTATAATCCCCAGTCATTTGGCCGAAGGAAAATGGAAAAAGAAGAAAACACAAGGGTATACAGGTGCCTGAGGTTTGTACACAAAAACCGCCGAAGTAGATGTTAATAAGGGCGGGTCGTGGACTCTCCATGCCCGGAAAGAAAGAAGTTTATCAGGTAAGCATACATTTTTTTTTTCTTTTCTATGGTATGGAGAGTCCACAATTTCATTCCAATTACTAGTGGGAACCAATATCCAAGCTAGAGGACACAGAATGAAAGGGAGGGAGAACAAAAACAGGCGGACCTAAACCGAAGGTACCACCACTTGACAAACTTTTCTCCCAAAGGAAGCATCAGCAGAGGCAAAAGTATAAAAATAGTAGAATTTGAAAAAGGTATGCAATGAAGACCATGTTGCCACCTTGCAAATTTGTTCCACAGAATCTTAATTTTCGAAAGCCCAGGAAGAAGAGACAGTCCAAATGGAATAAGTCATAATTCTCTCAGGAGACAGTAGTCCAGCTGTCTCATACGCTAATCGGATAACACTTCTCGACCAGAGAGAAAGAATAGAAGAAGGGGCCTTCAAACCCTTATGCTGACCAGAGAAATCAACAAATCGGGCAGAAGATTGCCAAAAAATCTTTAGTGGCTTGAAGGTAAAAATTTAGAGCACGCACAACATCCAGGTTATGCAACCTGTGTTCCTTTTGTGAAAAAGGTTCAGGGCAAAAGGAAGGAACAACAATTTCCTGATTGATATTACAATCCAAGACTACCTTAGGAAGAATGACTGCCTTATCCGCATGAAAAATTAGGTAAAAGGAATCACACTGCAGAGCTGAAAGATCGTGATCGAAAACTCTGTGAGCAGAAGAAATAACAAGAAGAAACAAAATCTTCCAAGATAACAATTTAATATCAACAGAATGCATTGGCTCAAATAGAGCCTGCTGCAAAAACTTAAAGGGACAGTCTAGGCCAAAATAAACTTTCATGATTCAGATAGAGCATGTAATTTTAAACAATTTTCCAATTTACTTTTATCACCAATTCTGCTTTGTTCTCTTGGTATTCTTAGTTGAAAGCTTAACCTAGGAGGTTCATATGCTAATTTCTTAAACCTTGAAGCCCACCTCTTTCAGATTGCATTTTAACAGTTTTTCACCACTAGAGGGTGTTAGTTCACATATTTCATATAGATAACACTGTGCTCGTGCACGAGAAGTTATCTGTGAGCAGGCACTGATTGGCTAGACTGCAAGTCTGTCAAAAGAACTGAAAAAAGGGGCAGTTTGCAGAGGCTTAGATACAAGATAATCACAGAGGTTAAAAGTATATTATTATAACTGTGTTGGTTATGCAAAACTGGGAAATGGGTAATAAAGGGATTATCTATCTTTTTAAACAATAAAAATTCTTGTGTAGACTGTCCCTTTAAGAACAAGAATAAGACTCCATGAAGGAGCAACAGGTTTAAACACAGGCCTGAATTTGACCAAGGACTGAACAGATCTGGCAAACGTTAGAGAATAAAATGAGCAGAAATCTGACCCTTCAGAGAAACTGACTGACAAACCCTTTTTCCAGACCATCTTGAAGAAAGGTAAAATTGCAGTGTTCCTCACCTGACTCCAAGAGAAACCCATAGATTCACATCAAAAAGGAATGTACGCCATACCTTATGGTAAATCTTATGAGAACAGGATATGTATCTTGCTAGCAGCTAACCATCAAGCTAATATATCTGATGAAAGCTTGAGACACAGACCTAAGGAAAAATTCCTGAGTATGAGGAAAATTATAAAAATGTATTCCAAAAAAGAAAGCATATAAAAATAAATATTAGTGTAATGAAACACCAATAAATGAAGTATGGAACATGACCTTATACCTGACACAGACCCAAAGGAAAAGAAGAAGAGAGATATAACTATAGGGCTCTAGATATAAAATAGAGCAGTCTACAAACACACACAAAAATTACAATTGTCTCAAAAGAAAGAGATTAAACTAAGTCCATAGAAATAACTAGGGCAACGTTAAATCAATCCCTATAACATAGGGTAGTGAAAGATACAAAAATATGTAACCACAATATAAACAATTCCTCCAGAATAAAAGAAAATGATAATGAAACTAATATACAAGTTTTAACCTAGCATACTACTAAGTTGTGAAATGCTAGGAATTGAAGCCTTTGATCCACAGAAAAGGATTATAAAAAGACAAAAGAAAAACATTTACATTGAACTGCCACCAGATGGAGGCAGATACTATACAAATACACAAATTACCAGAGAACTTCGTCTAGAAAAAAGAAGTGCAGAAATGCAGAATATTAGAAAAAGATCCTTAAACACACCAATAAAAAATACAGTCGAAATGGAAACGATAAGCAAACATAATCCATATCACAATATCCATTTAAACGACCTCATAAAAATAAGATGTCACATAAATAAGGGACATCCTGCCCCAGCAGTTAGACTCTGGAAATGCAAACAAATAGTATTGAGCGTCAGCGAGAATATCCTCTCCGAATAAGAAGGATTATAGAATAGTATTCCATGAACTAAACATGGAAAAAATATACTAATGTCTAAAAACACTAAGATATCAACTCAATATAAGAAAAAATATATAAATAAATATAAAAGTATCCACGAAACACTAGCAAGAGAATATGAAACATGAAAATATGTCAGACATACTTAACATACACTACAATACTCTGTACACAGATCCCCTACTGAGAGTCACATCAGTACAAGAGAAATTCAATCATAGAGGGAAATTCCTCTATGTGAGGAAAATAATTTATCCAGGGTCTTAAAAACAGATAGAAATATACATAGGAAAATATAGGAATCTGCCATCCTCATCAGAAAAACTCCTCCACATGAGAGAGAAAATTATTATGAAGAAACCTATCAGAGTCCTAAAAAAAAAAAAAATATCATAATGCTTAGACCCTCTACTGAGGTCCCATATAAGATACTCTATATCAGCGTAAATTCCATAGATATGGTTTCCCACCAATAAGAAGTACTAAACTTTTAGTATAAGTAAAGGATAAAACTGCAGTCATATACAAAAAAGGGGATGCAAGAAAATGCCTTCCCAACAAACTGCAACAAGATGGCGACAAATCCTTTGAAAAGAAGACTTATGTGTCCTGAACAAAAAACACAGTCTCCATTTCCACAAGTAGTCACTTAGAAAAGTGTTTCTGAAAGACGCATTAAAGGACAGAACAAACATTACAGATAATACTGTACATTGTAAAAAACAGAGACTGATTGAAAGATATTAGGGTAGTATAACTTAATACCCCCACCACATTTAGAATGACAGTTCTTTTTATGAGAAAAATCCCCTCATATGAGAGAGAGACTATTACATAGCGTCCCTGTACCAGACAGGAACATTTCATTATATATATACTGTATAAATAAACATCTTAGAGTTTTTTCCCTTTGGTGTCATACCCAGGCAACACTTTCTCATGCTAGGTTAGTGTAACTGCCAGTGAGGGAATTGACCATGGTATTTAGAATACTAAGCTGATGATTTTTAAATGCTATCAACAGCGAGAAAATCTTTTTATATATATATATATATATATAATATGAAGAGATTGAATGCAAATAACTACACATCAAATATTAAAATTGTGCTATAACATTACAAAAGAAAAAACGGCCACTAGATGGCAGCAATTAACATATTACATGAAAAAAACCTTGTAAAATAAAAGAGCATTTTATTTTTTTAAATATTGTAAAAGATAAATGCAGAGAACACAAAAAAAAAAAGAGGACAAACTTAACCATTTCCTTTTAGATCAATATAAATCTATACACAAGGAAAGAAAAATCAGGTTACAGGACCTTAGTGTAACCTGAACTCTTGGAACTGCGATCAAAGCACTACAAAGCTCCCTAAACAGAAGATATCACTTCAATATGCTACATTGAAGAATAAGGCATAAAAGTCTCCATTCTAAGAGACCTGGAAAGCAAGAATTTGTGATAACCCTCTGGAAAACCAGGCAAGGGAAGCAAACATATGGCGCTATAGAGTTCAATAAGGTCATAACACACTGTCGCCTAAACAAACTCTCAAACTCACAGCTCAAAGTACACCGTGAAAATAAGCAGTATAAAGCAGGGCCAGAGGCAATAAAGATGCGCATAGCGGTCGCCGAGAAAAAGGTCACCTGATTAGGAAAATAGAGAGCGTCTGCCATTATCGTAGAAAATAGGCAACGCCCCTAAGCAAAACGGCCCCTCGCTCTACAGCGCTCTAAATATCTGCACCCTAATATTGAGTAAAAATGAGATGCCATGTTTTTGTAAAAATCCCACGAACATGTAGCATTCCCTGACCAGTCGGCAGCGCTCCACACAGGGAGACACTCTCTCAGATACGCTGGATAATTGCCATAAATATACAGCAGCATAGAGCCCAGTACTTACTGCCCATTATAAATCCCCACCATGACGAGATTTTTGACATACCCATCTCCAGACTAACAAGGAGAGGAAATTAACCCCCAAAGTGCTTGGCCTTCTCACCTAGAAGGAATAAAAGCACTTACCTCAGGAGCTACAGCTGCAGGGTAGAAGCAGCGTCTCAGGTATGCCAGATGCAACCGATCTCTGACTGATGACCTGATAAGAAAAGAGAAACAGAGTAACCAACCCTGGTTTTCAATAAAAAAGGGGTAGCATAGATGTTAGAAGTAAAGCAAGGACCACCTCACCGCCTTCTAACTGCTAAAAGCCAACATTACTCTTACTAAAGAGATTGACATGGACACAGCATAGCCCCTAATCCTTGCTTGCAGGGAAATTTACCAATTTAAGAATTAAATATCTTCAGACATCATATTCGCACATACTCCCTTGACAGAGGCAAAGAGAATGACTGGGGATTATGGGTAAGGGAAGTGACACTTAACAGCTCTGATGGGGTGCTATTTGCCTCCTCCTGCTGGCTAGGAGTTGAATTCCCACTAGTAATTGAAATTAAATCAGGGACTTTCCGTGCCATAGGAAAGAAAACAAAACAGATAAAAAAATAGGCAACACATTTCTCAGCCCATATCTATAATGGGTGTTTCCTAAATTGTTTTGTGTTGACCTGTTTTTCAGATATTCTAAGCACTTTGTACTCACTTTGTTTTGTTTAATTAGGCCTCAGTTTTCTTATCAATACAGTTTGAGAGTCCTATAAATCAGATATTCTTTGTTCAACGTTGGAAATCCTAACTTTAAGTTACTTAAAGGGACACTAAACCCAAAAAAATTATTTTGTGATTCAGATAGAGAATTCAATTTTAAACAACTTTCCAATTTACTTCTATTATCTAATATGCTTTATTTTTTAGATATCCTTTGTTAAAGAAATAGCAATGCACATGGGTGAGCCAATCACATGAGGCATCTATGTGCAGGCACCAATCAGCAGCTACTGAGCCTATCTAGATATGCTATTCAGCAAAGAATATCAAGAGCATGAAGCAAATTAGATAATAGAAGTAAATTAGAAAGTTTTTAAAATTGCATGCTCTATTTAAATCATGAAAGAAAGATTTGTGGGTTTAATGTCCCTTTAACTACTGCAGCCATTCCACAGCTTTCTATGCATTCTCTATTTTGGGTAATAAGACAGAGAACATATACCTCACAATAGGGTGTTGTGGATCTATATAATTTTACCTATCTATAGAGTGTAAAAATAAAAGTACCCAGCCTCTTAGAAATAGGAACAAACAAACACCTTTAGGCTTCCCACCACACCAAAAAACAGGCAAACAGATGCGCAGCAGGGGCAACATAAAACCACTTTTTATTTGGGATACATTTAAAAACAGAATGAGCCGTAGCTCAAAAATGACAATCCGGGGTCACAGAATGGCAACTGCAGACTTGTTTCGTGTGGCTCCACCACACTTGATCAGTTTTTGCCATTACTGGGACCATATTTAAAGGATACAACACCTGTAATTAATCAATTTAAAAACACTTAACTTAACCCCTTCATGTCTTATCATTTTAGGAATGCAATTGAATACCATTAAAAACAGAAAAGCATATTTGGTAGTTTACTATAACTCAAGATAATTATCTAAGGTTGCTATGACTAGCATACTAAGGCAAAGTTTTAAGGCAAAGTCCATTCAGGCAATTGACCAAGACTAACCTCATAAGAGAGGAGGGGACAGGATATACAAATTGGATTATAAGGAGGCCCAGTGGATCTTTTTGTTGAACACCAGAACCCCTTTAGGGTTAAATAAAGAAAGTGATGTAAACCTATTTATTTAGGCTAGATAATGTATTTTACATAAAGTACAAGTAAGTAGGGCTTAATATGGATATTCTACCCCTCTAAAACTTCGCCTTAGTATGCTAGTCATAGCAACCTTAGATAATTATCTTGAGTTTTAGTAAACTACTAAGTATGCTTTTCTGTTTTTAATGGTAGTCAATTGCATTTAGGGCTGCAACTAACGATTATTTTCATAATCGATTAATCGGCCGATTATTTTTTCGATTAATCGACTAATCGGATAAAAAGAGAATCAATAATAGTTTTCTATGTTTTAAATAAAATCCACATAATGAGTGTTACAAATATAAACTTCAGACTAAAACTTTACATTAACACAACTGTTTCTTCAATTTTTAAGCAGCAGAGAACAGTTTTATTATTAAACAAAACAAAACCACAAACTGTTTGAAAAGAGGTAGAATTAGAAAGAGTTAGACTATCACTGTTAATAACATTCTGTTATTCACTCTTTCAGAAACTTTGCATTGAAATGCAAAAACACAACATGTCCACATGCTTCTGGCTAAGGCTGGTTCTCTGTTTGCAGCTATATTTCCTGCAGCAGAGAAAAGGCTGTTTAGATGTATAAGCTGGGTTTTGCCAATTTCACCAAAGTGGGATATTTATCTTTATTAGCTCTTCACCAATGCTAAGTGTTTTCTACCTTGGCAAGGGGCCTCTCAATAAATTAACCTTCATTCTAACATAAAAATATCTTGAATATCTATATGCAATGGTAAATAACCAGCTATAAGGTTAGGGGAAATATCTAGTCCGCTCTAAAAATAACAATATATACTTATAAAGGTTGAATCTGGTACATATTATCACAATTTATTAAAAATATAAAAAAACAATAAAAAACAAAAGCTATAAGGACTGTATATCAATAACAGGACAAAGCCTTACACATTTATTTATACAGTACATATAATCAGCAATAGCAAGCGATCTGCTAATAATTGTGCAAACAGATAATAGTGCACATCAATTTAAATAACTCCCATCAATCTAGGGGCAAGGTGTAAACAACAAGCTTGGCACTATATCATGAAAAGCATAGTTCCAAATCACCAGATTTAATATAAACAATCCAAAAGATGACTATTATATCTGGGTTGCACATAAGCCAGGGGTAGTTGTAAACGTATACTGTCCTAAAAAAGTGAAAAGTAGATGTCCTTTAGGCTAAGGACATAACCATAAAACACAATACCATGTGCAGGAGTTCATTGGAGTGAAGCAGCTGGTGTTGTGCACAGACCAACTAATTGCAAACCAACTAATCGATTAAGAGATTCGTTGACAACTATTTTCATAATCCATTATTATCGATTATGCCGATTAGTTGTTGCAGCTCTAACTGCATTCCTAAAATGATAAGACATGAAGGGGTTAAGTGTTTTTAAATTGATTAATTACAGGTGTTGTATCCTTTAAATAGGGTCCCAGTAATGGCAAAATCTAGCAGTGATCAAGTGTGGTGGAGCCACACGAAACAAGTCTGCAGTTGCCATTCTGTGACCCCGGATTGTCATTTTTGAGCTACGGCTCATTCTGTTTTTAAAAGTATCCCAAATAAAAAGTGGTTTTACGTTGCCCCTGCTGCGCATCTGTTTGCCTGTTTTCTGGTGTGGTGGGAAGCCCAAAGGTGTTTGTTTGTTCCTGTGAGTTTTTGCACCTTGGGCGGAGGTGCTCCTGCTGGGCTCCCATACCGGAAGTGCTGGAGGCGTTGAACAGCTGAGTGTGCCGACGCCGAAGACACGCTGCTCACCCTACACGGATCCCCAAGACTGGTAAGCGCCACTATTTCTTTGTGTGTGCTCTTAGAAATAGCTCTGGATTCTTTTCCTCTCAGACATTTTTTATTTAGTTGACATTTTCTCACAAGTAGAGTCAAGTTAATATTAAGATTTTTCAGTTGTGTTCTGTTTTAACCAGTATTTCAAAAGGGAATTTCAAAGAGAAATCACATCCTCCTGCAGCTTAAAGGGACACTAAACCCAAACATTTTCGTTCATGATTCAAGTAGAGAATACAATTTTAAACAACATTCCAATTTACTTCTATTATCTAATTTGCTTCAGTTTTTAAATATCCTTTGTTGAAGAAATAGCAATTCACATGGGTGAGCCAAACACATGAGGCATCTATGTGCAGCAACCAATCAGCAGCTCCTGAGCATATCTAGATATGCTTTTCAGGAAAGTATATCAAGAGAGTAAAGCAAATTAGATAATAGAAGTTTATTAGAAAGTTGTTTAAAATTGCATGTTCTTTCTAAATCATTTAAGAAAAAAATTGGGTTTCATGTCCCTTTAAATATACCAAAACAAGATCCCACGCAGGAAAAGCCAATTTCTTCAGCAAAAAATGAAACAGAAACACAGGAAAATAAACCACTTTACCAAATTGTTGTGATTCATAGCTTTTAAGATGGTCTTCCACTCTTCTTCACACATAATGTGTGCTCTGTTGCCCACACATAATCAAAAGTTTTTTTTGTTTTTTTTTCCGACTTACTTAAATCTATCCTAGATGCTTCTGATTCAAAAGCCCTAGGACACTTCTTCACTTTTAATGCTGGGCAGGTGCACTGTAATGGTTACATTGTAATGCTTCCTTAGATGAGGCTTGCAGATATTTGCCTCATGCCACACAAACCAGCCCTGGAACAAATTTATAACCTTTAAGAACCTCTGGTGCTGGGTTTTGCTGGCTCAAAAGGTCTCACCAGCTGCTCACAGTGAGCGCAAACCCTCACTTACTACTGGCATCAGAGCTCCCTCAACCTATTTCTTTGCAGTGACATCATTTCTATTGCTAGATTGAGACCTAAATATTTTAGCTACCTACAACAACATGACGGCAGCATGACATGTTAGGATGTTTTGTTCATTTGTGTAGGTTTTTACTTGGCTTTTATGTATTTATTTAAATCCTTATGAATGCCAGCTATTTAGTACTTCTTTGCATGGGCATAGGAAATGAAGTCTGAGAATTTTGAGTATTCTGGAACAATTAATATTGAACCAGAGCTACCAAAAAATAGGGAGCGCATGTAAATGCTTAAGTACTGTATCTAAATATATTCAGAGAACAGATAAAATATACATTCATACAATCTAAAATACAAATAAAAAACACATAAAAATGTCCGAAAATCAAATAAAATAGTGTCAGCACCCAGTGACTTGAAAACAAAAACTAACAATTATGTAGCTATTGACCATAATGGTTATAAATTTAAAGTTTTTTTTCCCATACCATATGTGTAAGGCAAACAGATTTGTGAGAAAAACAAATAAGGTAATTTCTAATTGGAATAAAGAAGAGTTTAGAATTCATGATTTGATAAGGTGTCAGGATTATTAATATTATTAATATATTTGATCGAATGTGTGTGTGGTCTGCAGTACATAAGGCAGACTTCCCTTCCTCTACAAGATAGAATAAGGTCACATCTCTTGCAAATTAAGTGTCATAAGGATGATCTCCTTATTTGTCCACATTTTAAAGAGGATCATAAAGGAAGCATGAATAGCCTGAAATACTGTGGACTACAAAAAGTGAAGACAAGATTGGAGATGAGGAGACTTTTAGAAATTGTTACTCCTAGCTAAATCCAAATGGATTTTCAAACTTGATAGTGTTACACCTAAGGGTCTTAATGCTGAATTATTGTATAATGATTGTCACTAGGGTGTCATGATTGTATCAATTATTTATTTATCTTGCGTACCTTATTGATTTTTATTATGTGTTTTTTAATTATTGATTTTTATTATGTGTTTTTTAATTATTGATTTTTATTATGTGTTTTTTAATTATTGATTTTTATTATCTGTTTCATTTTAAAATGTTTCACCTAGTTGAAACGTTTTATATAAAACTAGTTCTAAAGCCCGTGTACACGGGTCAATTTTTGCAGTACAGTGGTTCCACCCCTTACTCTCTCTCTATCCCCCCCTCTCTTCTGCTCTCTCTCTCCCCCCTCTCTTTTGCTCTCTCTCTCCCCCCTCTCTTTTCCTCCCTCTTTTGCGCTCTCTCTTCCCCTCTCTTTGTGCTCTCCCCCCTCTCTTTTGCTTTCTCTCTCTCCCCCTCTCTTTAGCTCTCTCTATCCCCCCTCTTTTGCTCTCTCTCTCTCCCTCTCTTTTGCTCTCACTATCCCCCCTCTTTTGCTCTCTCTCTCCCTCTCTTTTGCTCTCACTATCCCCCCTCTTTTGCTCTCTCTCTCCCCCTTTCTTTTGCTCTCTCCCCCCTCGCTTTTGCTGTCTCTCCCCCTCTCTTTTACTGTCTCTATTCCCCCTATTTTGCTCTCTCTCCCCCCTCTTTTGCTCTCTCTCCTCTTTATATTGCTCTCTTTCCCTCCTCTCTTTTGCTGTCTCTCTCTCCCCTTTCTTCTGCTCTCTTTCCCCCTCTCTTTTCCTCTTTCTCTCCCCCCTCTCTTATGCTTTCTCTCTCTCTCACTCTCCTTTGCTCTCTCTCTTTCTCCCCTCTCTTTTGCTCTCACTATCCCCCCTCTTTTGCTCTCTCTCTCCCCCTTTCTTTTGCTCTCTCCCCCCTCGCTTTTGCTCTCTCTCCCCTCTCTTTTGCTCTCTCTCCCCTCTTTTGCTCTCTCTCTACCCCCCTCTCTTTTGCTCTCTCTCCCATCTCTTTTGCTGTCTTTCTCCCCCTTTCTTTTGCTGTCTCCACCTTTCTTTTGCTCTCTCTCTCCCTCTATTTTGCTCTCTCTCCCTCTATTTTGCTCTCACTATCTCCCCTCTTTCGCTTTCTCTATCCCCCCTCGTTTGCTCACTCTCTCCCCCGCTCTTTTGCTCTCTCTCCCCCCTCTCTTTTGCGTTCTCTATCCCCCCTCTCTTTTGCTCTCTCTCCCCTTTCTTTAACTCTCTTTCCCTCCTCTATTTTGCGGTCTCTCTCTCCCCTTTATTTTGCTGTCTTTCCCCCCTCTCTTTGCTGTCTCTCTCTCCCCCTCTCTTTTGCTCTTTCTCTCCGCCCTCTCTTGTGCTCTATCTCCCCCTCTCTTATGCTCTCTCTTCCCTCTTTTGCACTCTCCCCCTCTCTTTTGCTCTCTCTCTCCACTTTCTCCCCCCTCTCTTTTGCTGTCTCTCTCCCTCTCTTTTGCTCTCTCTATCTCACCTCTTTTGATCTATCTCTCCCTTTTCTTTGCTCTACCTCCCCCTCTCTTTTGCTGTCTCTATCTCCCCTCGTTTGATCTCTCTTTCCCCTTTTTTTTGTTCTACCTGCCCCTCTCTTTTGCTCTCTCTATTTCCCCTCTTTTGATCTCTTTCGCCCTTTCTTTTGCTCTCCCTCCCCCTCTCTTTTTGTTTTCTCTATCTCCCTCTTGATCTCTCTCTCCCCTCTTGATCTCTCTCTCCCCTTTCTCATGTTTTCCCTACCCCCTCTCTCCCCTCTTTTGAGCTCTCCACACGGCCTTTCACGGCCCCGTCTGGCCCCGCCCACACCCCACCCAGCCCCGTCCACATCACATCCATGCCCCGCCCAGCAACGCCCACGTCACGCCCAGCGGCCCGGCACGCTACTCAGTCACTCTGAGTCTGCAGTTCAGAAGGCCAGGTGTGTTGTCCTCGCGCGCAGTCTCTACTACACATGACAGCTTCGGACAAACACACTTGGTCTATTATAGTATAGGATATGCTGTTCTATATAAAAATTCTTATACAAAAAGGTTTTTGTATAAGATTGTTTATGTAAATTGTATTGATCTTTAAGATATAATTGTATTAGTTGGATTGATTTTGAAGTTATAATCAGCAGGTTGAAATATTTTATTCATTTTCAAAAAGATTTTTTTAAAACATATCACATTTTTAAAAGAATTTATATGCTTTTAAAAGATTTTCTGTAATTAGATTTTCAAAATAATTTTTCAATAATTTTGTAAGACCTTTTTTGATGTTACCGTTGATTAGGAATATACATGCATATTGTTGTGCCAATATTATAGAATTTTTGTATAATTGGTCACATCTGTTATCTTATTTACTCCATTGGCCTAAGAGCATATTTGAAGAATTCAACTCCCAATGTCCGGAAACCAGAAGTGACGTACCAGAAGTGACATCATAAGTTTTTCTGGAACCAGAAGTAACTCAGTATAGCTTTTTTCTGATTTATAAATTAAAGGGTGAGCAATAACCCATTGGGCTGTCTTTACAGGTTTTCTCAGTGGACTTACTTCAAGGTCTATAGGGACACAATGTATTTATCTCCATCTGCATTGCCACTATAAGAGATTATTGTCTCTTACAGAAATCTTTAATTAGGTGGACAATAGATGATAACAATCAAACAATTTAGGAATTAGGAATTATAAAGAGTGCAGATACAACAATATGTCTTTATACAGTAAAATCAGACATAAATCTCAAAATTAAGTCCCCATTTGGCCCTGAATTCCTAATGTAGGAGGTTGGGGAAGATAAAGAAAGACAGATTAGGTAACCAAACAAAGTACTGTTGAAAGTGATGAGCTTCATAATAAAAGCAGCTGTCTATCACAAAGCTGGTAGTTTGCTGCTTTGATAAACACAGCAAACACCTCCAATAAATGAAATACCATTATACAAACATAAAAATTCTAAATAAAATGTGTATGTATGTATATATATATATATATATATATATATATATATATATATATATATATACACACATATAGTCCATGAAAAAGCACTCACTGAAGTAAAACATAGCATTTATTGCTCAAATTTAAAATCCTATTTCTATGACTTTTCGGTGTCTACTGACACCTATTTCAAATGGCATAACAGTATGGACAGTGGCATATACCATATAACCCCATCAGCATATTTAAGCTATTGTTTTATAGGCCACGTCTATGTCATGGTACGGTTGCATGCTCAAACATCATCATAGCTCCGTCCATACTAATTATCCCCATCAAACAATTTATAGTAACAGCGATACAATTGCTCACTAGGAGATGTAAAAATTACATTATCTTACAAAATAACAAAGTGCTATGTGAATACATGATCCACACCAAACATTCTTATACATAAAAACAAAATTTATACTTACCCGATAAATTTCTTTCTTTCCTGGCATGGAGAGTCCACGACTTCATTCCAATTACTAGTAGGATATTCAACTCCTGGCCAGCAGGAGGAGGCAAAGAGCCCCCCAGCAAAGCTGTTAAGTGTCACTTCCCTTACCCATAACCCTCAGTCATTCGGCCGAAGGGAAATGGAAAAAAGAAGATAACACAAGGGTATAGACTGGTGGCTGAGGTTTACATAAGAAACTGCCAATTAAATTAAAATAAGGGCGGGGTCGTGGTCTCTCCATGCTTGGAAAGAAAGACATTTATCAGGTAAGCATAAATTTTGTTTTCTTTCCTATAGCATGGAGAGTCCACGACTTACTAGTGGGAACCAATACCCAAGCTAGAGGACACGGAATGAAAAGGGAGGAAGAACAAGAGAGGCAGACCTAAACAGAAGGCATCACCGCTTGAAGCACTTTTCTCCCAAAAGAAGTCTCAGCCGAGGCAAAAGTATCAAATTTGTAGAATTTGGAAAAAGTATGCAAAGAGGACCATGTTGCTGCCTTGGAAACTTGCTCCACAGAAGCTTCATTTTTGAAAGTCCAGGAAGAGGAGACAGCCCTGGTGGAATGAGCCGTAATTCTCTCAGGAGGCTGCTGTTCAGCTGTCTCATAAGCTAAATGGATAACACTTCTCAACCAGAGAGAAAGGGTAGTAGAAATGGCCTTCTGACCCCTACGCTTACCAGAGAAAACAACGAACAGGGCAGAAGATTGTCAAAAATCTTTAGTTGCTTGAAGGTAAAATTTTAGAGCACTCACAACATCCAGGTTATGAAAAAGATGTTCTTTCTGGAAAGAAGGATTAGGACAAAAAGAAGGAACAACTATTTCCTGATTAATATTGTGATCCGAAACTACTTTAGGAAGAAAACCCAGCTTAGTACGAATGACCGCCTTATCCGCATGAAAAATAAGGTAAGGGGAATCACACTGCAGAGCCGAAAGCTCAGAAACTCTGTGAGAGGAAGAAATATCAAGAAGAAACAAAACCTTCCAGCATAACAATTTAATAAAAACAGAATGCATCGGAGCCTGCTGCAAAACTTTAAGAACAAGGTTAAGGCTCCAAGGAGGAGCAACAGGTTTAAACACAGGGCTATTTCTGACCAAAGCCTGAACAAAAGATTGAACATCCGGCAAATCTGCCAGACGTTTGCGCAAAAGAATAGACAGTGCAGAAATCTGACCCTTGAGAGTACTCACTGACAAACCTTTCTCCAAGCAATCCTGAAGAAAAGACAACATGCGTGGAATCCTCACCCAACTCCAAGAAAAACCCTTAGACTCGCACCAATAAAGGTATTTACACCATACCTTATAAATCTTGCGAGTAGCAGGTTTACGAGCCTGAAGCATAGTATCAATGACCACCTCAGAAAACCCACGCCTAGCTAAAATAGGCGTTCAATCTCCAAGCAGTCAGCTTCAGAGAATCTAGATTCAGATGGAGGAATGGACCCTGAAGTAGAAGGTACTTCCTCAAAGTTAACCTTCAAGGTGGAAGAGATGACATCGTCTCCAGATCCGCAAACCAGATCCTGCGAGGCCATACAGGAGTTATCAAAATCACAGATGCTCTCTCCTGTTTGATACGAACAATGACTTGTGGAAGGAGAGCAAACAGAGGAAACAGATATGCCAGAGAGAAGTTCCCAGGGACCGCCAGAGCGTCTATCAGAGCGGCCTGAGGATCTCTTGACCTTGAACCATACTTTAGAAGCTTGGCGTTCTGACGAGACGCCATCAGATTCATCTCCGGAACCCCCATCTGAGTGCTATCTTAAACACCTCTGGATGGAGAGGCTACTCCCCGGGATAAAAGGTCTGTCTGCTCAAAAAATCTGCCTCCCATTTGTCCACGCCTGGGATGTGGATGGCAGATAGGAGACAATCGTGAGCTTCCACCCACTGCAGAATGCGAGTCACCTCCTTCATAGCTAAAGAACTCAGAGTTCCTCTCTGGTGGTTGATGTAAGCCACAGAGGTGATATTGTCCAATTGGAATCTGATAAACTGGACTAAAGATTATTGGGGCCAAGCTGTCAAGGCATTGAAGATTGCTCTCAACTCTAAGATGTTTATGGGAAGAGCAGACTCCTCACGAGACCACAGAACATGAGCTTTTAAAGAGCCCTAAACTGCTCCCCAGCCTAACAGGCTGGCGTCCGTGGTCACAATCACTCAGGAAGGTCTCAGGAAACATGTGCCCCGAGACAGATGTTCCTGAGCAGGCCACCATGAGAGAGAGTCTCTTGTTAGGGGATCCAGATCTATTGTCTGTGAGAGATCTGAGTGGTCTCCATTCCATTGACTGAGCATGCATAACTGCAGAGGTCTCAGATGGAAGCGAGCAAAAGGAATGATATCCATGGAAGCTACCATCAGACCAACTACCTCCATGCACTGAGCCACTGAAGGCTGAACAGATGACAGAAGAGAAAGGCAGAAGGCTAAAAGTTTGGATTTTCTGACATCTGTCAGAAAAAAATTCATGGGCATAGAATCTTTAATTGTTCCCAAGAAACTCACCCTTGTGTCTGGTACTAGGGAATTTTTTTCCAGATTCACGTTCCACCCATGAGAATCTAGAATAGACAACAATATCTCTGTATGAGATCTTGTTAGTTGAAAAGATGACGCTTGAACTAAGATGTCGTCCAGGTAAGGCGCAACCGCTATTCACTGAGATCTGACCACAGCCAAGAAAGCCCCCAGAATCTTTGTGAATATTCTGGGAGCTGTAGCAAGACCAAAAGGAAGGGCAAAAAACTGAAAGTGCTTGTCCAGGAAGGCAAACCTCATAAACTGGTGATGATCCCTGTGAATGGGAACATGAACATACGCATCCTTCAGGTCTATGGTCATCATGAACTGATCCTCCTGAACCAATGAAAGAAATGAAAGAATAGTTTTTATCTTGAAGGATTATACCTTGAGAAATTCTTGGTTTGCTTCCCCTTATTCCAAGGCTGACTGGACCTTCATGAGGTCTTGGATTGCTCCGGCTTGGAAGAGGAGGAGGAAGACTTCTGTCCTTTGAAAATATGAAAGGAACGAAAATTAGAATTTTGGCGACCCTTTGGTCTATTCTTCTTGTCCTGAGGTAGGAAAGATCCCTTTCCACCCGTAATATCAGAAATGATCTCCACCAAACCAGGAAAGGTATATATATAAGGTAAAGACAAAAGCTTGGATTTGGAAGTTACATCAGCCGGCCAAGATTTTAACCACAAAGCTCTGCGAGCTAGAACTGCAAAGCTAGACATTTTGGCTCCCAGTCTAATCACTTGCATGTTGGCATCACAGATACAAGTATTGGCCCATTTAAGAGACTTGATCCTATATTGGATCTCCTCTATAGTAGTCTCTTCTGAAATCAGCTCAGACAAAGCATCGCACCAATAAGATGCAGCTCCCGCACCCATAGCACTGCTTGCAGCAGGTTGCCGCTGTAATCCCTGATGAATGTACATCTTTTTTAAGTAAGCCTCTAGCTTCTTATCCATGGGATCCTTGAAAGAACAACTATCCTCTATAGGAATAGTAGTTCTTTTAGCTAGAATAGAAATTGCTCCTTCTACCTTAGGCACAGTGCGCCACGGGTCTCAAATGGAGTCAGCAACAGGAAACATTTTTTTTAAAACAGGGGACGGGGGAAAAGGAAACCCCGGCTTATCCCATTCCTGAGCTATAATTTCTGACATCTTGTCTGGAACAGGAAAAACTTCCACAGATGAGGGAGAATCATAAAGTCTATTAAGTTTAGTTGACTTTTTAGGGTTGACAATGACAGAAGGTCCAGAGTTATCTAAGGTAGCGAGTACCTCCTTCAGAAGTAATCTGAGGTGTTCAAGCTTAAATCTAAAATTAACCTCTTCTGAATCAGTAGAACTTTCCATCCTAGATTCAGAATCTGAGATCTCACCTTCAGAAGCCACTGAAGTATCCTCGTCATCAGATAACTGAGGGAGACTGACCAACGCTGTCTTTGCGGAGTCAGAACCCTTAGTGAGAGAAATATTTTTAGATTTCCTCTTACCAGAAACAGGAAAGGCTGACAAAGCTGCAGAAACCGCAGAAGTTATCTGCGCCGCAAATTCTCCTGGCAAATAAACACCCCCAGGAGGATGTTGAGAGGAACTGCAGGGTACTGCATGTGAAACTGCTAAAGCTTGGGACATTTGAGGGGAAAGCTGAGGCATGGCCTGGACAACATTATCCTTAGAGACATATTACTCAGAAGTGGAATTCTTGTCTCTAGAAGACAAAGTCCTGCTTAAACAACTGGAACATAGTTGCACAGGAGGAATAACTTGTACCTCCAAACAATATAAGCATTTATTAAAATTGGAACCCTCTTATTCAGTATCCATCTTAGAAGGATTCACACAAGTAATAAGAAAATAAAAATAAACAGTTTTTTAAAAATAAAGAGTATCTTTAATTTGGAAAAAACTACTTAAAAAATAAATAAATTCAGGCACGACTACAACCTCAACTGTGCTGAGGAGTTACTGCCCCAGCTACCAAAGGATAAACCCCACTAGTAATCAGACAGATGTAGGAGCCAATCGCAGCTCTCTGAAAATACTATTCCGGTAATCAGTAACCTCCGGTTCTCAAGAGCAAACTATCAGTGCACAAAGCGCTCCGCTAAGAGAAACAGCTGCAGTATAGCCGGAAAAGCAGAAGTGTGAAAATGTCACGTGACAGAAGCGTTGAAAGTATTACAAGTGCGCCACTACTTTAAGAAGGCACGATAAAAAGTAAATTTATGCTTACCTGATAAATTAATTTCTTCTATGGTAAGACGAGTCCACGGATTCATCCTTTACTTGTGGGATATTATCCTCCTGCTAACAGGAAGTGGCAAAGAGCACTGTCTATATAGCTCCTCCCTTAGCTCCACACCCCAGTCATTCGACCGAAGGTACAGGAAGAAAAAGGAGAAACTACAAGTGTTATGACTGCTTTTATAATTCAATAAAATATTGAATTTGTAGCTGCTACTTTACTTCAACTCACAATGTTTTTCTTTATGAGTGAAGACAATGTTAGAACAGCACTTTTATTTGTAGCAGTGAAATGTCAGCAAGACAGACTTAATTAATTTCAGTGAAGTTATTTGTAGCAATAAGCCTTTTTTCAGTGTTTGCTTAAGATAGCTTGTTAAAGATATGCAGCAGACAGGAATTACAGAAAATAACTAAAAAAACATTCGCCTAGATTTAGAGTTTGGCGTTAGCCTCCAAAACCAGCGTTAGAGGCTCCTAACGCTGGTTTTGGGCTACCGCTGGTATTTAGAGTCAGTCAGGAAAGGGTCTAACGCTCACTTTGCAGCCGCGATTTTTCCATACCGCAGATCCCCTTACGCCATTTGTGTATCCTATCTTTTCAATGGGATCTTGTTTCTAACGCTGGTATTTAGAGTCTTGGCTGAAGTGAGCGTTAGAAATCTAACGACAAGACTCCAGCCGCAGAGAAAAGCCAGGAGTTAAGAGCTTTATGGGCTAACGCCAGTTCATAAAGCTCTTAACTACTGTGCTCTAAAGTACACTAACACCCATAAACTACCTATGTACCACTAAACCGAGGTCCCCCCACATCGCCGCCACTCTATTAAAATTTTTTAACCCCTAATCTGCCGACCGCACACCGCCGCCACCTACGTTATCCCTATGTACCCCCAATCTGCTGCCCCTAACACCGCCGACCCCTATATTATATTTATTAACCCCTAATCTGCCGCCCCAACGTCGCTTCCACCTACCTACAATTATTAACCCCTAATCTGCCGACCGGACCTCACCGCTACTCTAATAAATGTATTAACCCCTAAAGCTAAGTCTAACCCTAACACCCCCCTAAGTTAAATATAATTTAAATCTAACTAAATAAATTAACTCTTATTAAATAAATTATTCCTATTTAAAGCTAAATACTTACCTGTAAAATAAATCTTAATATAGCTACAATATAAATTATAATTATATTGTAGCTATTTTAGGATTAATATTTATTTTACAGGCAACTTTGTATTTATTTTAACCAGGTACAATAGCTATTAAATAGTTAATAACTATTTAATAGTTACCTAGTTAAAATAATTACAAAATTACCTGGAAAATCCTAAACTGAGTTACAATTAAACCTAACACTACACTATCAATAAATTAATTAAATAAAATACCTACAATTATCTACAATTAAACCTAACACTACACTATCAATAAATTAATTAAATACAATATCTACAAATAAATACAATTAAATAAACTAACTAAAGTACAAAAAATAAAAAAAGAACTAAGTTACAAAAAATATTTACAAACATTAGAAAAATATTACAACAATTTTAAGCTAATTACACCTACTCTAAGCCCCCTAATAAAATAACAAAGCCCCCCAAAATAAAAAAATGCCCTACCCTATTCTAAAATAAAAATAGAAAAGTTTTTTTACCTTACCAGCCCTTAAAAGGGCCTTTTGCGGGGCATGCCCCAAAGAATTCAGCTCTTATTTTAGAAAATAGAATATTTTTTTTATTTTGGGGGGCTTTGTTATTTTATTAGGGGGCTTAGAGTAGGTGTAATTATCTTAAAATTGTTGTAATATTTTTCTAATGTTTGTAAATATTTTTTTATTTTTTGTAACTTAGTTCTTTTTTATTTTTTGTACTTTAGTTAGTTTATTTAATTGTATTTATTTGTAGGTTTTGTATTTAATTAATTTATTGATAGTGTAGTGTTAGGTTTAATTGTAACTTAGGTTAGGATTTATTTTCCAGGTAATTTTGTAATTATTTTAACTAGGTAACTATTAAATAGTTATTAACTATTTAATAGCTATTGTACCTGGTTAAAATAAATACAAAGTTGCCTGTAAAATAAATATAAATCCTAATAATTTATTTAATAAGAGTGAATTTATTTCGTTGGATTTAAATTATATTTAACTTATCGGGGTGTTAGGGTTAGACTTAGCTTTAGGGGTTAATACATTTATTATAGTGGCGGCGAGGTCCGGTCGGCAGATTAGGGGTTAATAATTGTAGGTAGGTAGCGCCGACGTGGGGGGGGGGGCAGATTAGGGGTTAATAAATATAATATAGGGGTCGGCGGTGTTAGGGGCAGCAGATTAGGGGTACATAGGGATAACGTAGATTGCGGCGGTGTACGGAGCGGCAGATTAGGGGTTAAAAAATATGCAGGGGTCAGCGATAGTGGGGGCGGCAGATTAGGGGTTAATAAGTGTAAGGTTAGGGGTGTTTAGTCTCGGGGTACATGTTAGGGTGTTAGGTGCAGACTTAGGAAGTGTTTCCCCATAGGAAACAATGGGGCTGCGTTAGGAGCTGAACGCTATTTTTTTTGAAGGTGTTAGGTTTTTTTCAGCTCAAACTGCCCCATTGTTTCCTATGGGGGAATCGTGCACAAGCACGTTTTTTAAGCTGGCCGCGTCCGTAAGCACTGCTGGTATTGAGAGTTGCAGTGTCGGTAAATTATGCTCTATGCTCCCTTTTTGGAGCCTAACGCAGCCCTTCTGTGAACTCTAAATACCAGCGGTATTTAAAAGGTGCGGGGGAAAAAAGCCAGCGTTAGCTACACGGGTCGTTACCGACAAAACTCTAAATCTAGCCGATTGTTATTAGCAACTGATGCAAGTAAGAGTAAAGGTTGCCTTTTAACACAGAAAAATAGCAGTCTCTTTTAAGCACACAGGTGAATGTGGAGACCAGTGTTAACCTCACAGAACAGCAGTGTTAATTGTTGCAGACAATGATTCAGATATAAACAAGGTAATGCTAGATGTATTTACAAAATCTATACAGGCTGTATCCAGAAGTTATTATAAAGAAATACTTGCGGTTCAGGCTGTTAGCAGTGTGAATTTAGTTGGCAGTTGATACAGGCGGCTTTAAATGTAGAAAACAAATGCAGGGCAGCTTGATGCTGTGGTTCAGCTGCAGAAATCAAGTAGCAGGCTTTAAGTAAAATAACTTCACTCTAGATAGAGTTTAAGGCTGTGGGTTTTTGAAATATATCTTGCAAGCTTTTAGAAGTAGATCTTTAGATTGGTTTAGCAAAGAATCCAGGAGCTTTGATTGAAGTAGAATCCACTTGCATAGACTGTGAGTTTGCAGGTAGCTGAGAAAGCAAACTAACTTCAATAAACAAGCAAAGTTCAGGTGTAAGCATCAAACCTTTATGGGAAGGTGATGAGAGGTGGTACAAAGTAGTTAAAGGTACAGGGAGACCTGACAACAAGGTGCAGAGGTGACTGAAGTTTAAATAAAAAAAAAAAATATGTCTTAAAATGACAGGGCGGGCCGTGGACTCGTCTTACCATAGAAGAAATTAATTTATCAGGTAAGCATAAATTTACTTTTCTTCCATAAAGGTAAGGCGAGTCCACGGATTCATCCTTTACTTGTGGGATACAATACCAAAGCTACAGGACACGGATGAACGGGAGGGACAAGACAGATACCTAAACAGAAGGCACCACTGCTTGAAGAACTTTTCTCCCAAAAATAGCCTCCGAAGAAGCAAAGGTATCAAATTTGTAAAATTTGGAAAAGGTATGAAGCGAAGACCAAGTCGCAGCCTTACAAATCTGTTCAACACGCTTCATTTTTAAAAGCCCATGTGGAAGCCACCGCTCTAGTAGAGTGAGCTGTAATTCTCGTATGCCAAACGGTTGATGCTTTTCAGCCAAAAGGCAAGAGAGGTAGCCGTAACTTTTTGACCTCTACGTTTTCCAGAATAGACAATAAACAAAGAAGATGTTTGACGGAAATCTTTGGTCGCCTGCAAGTAAAACTTTAAAGCACGAACCACGTCCAAGATGTGCAATAGATGCTCCTTCTTAGAGGAAGGATTAGGACACAGAGAAGGAACCACAATTTCCTAGTTAATATTCTTATTAGTAACAACCTTAGGAAGGAATCCAGGTTTGGTACGCAAAACCACCTTATCAGCATGGAAAACAAGATAAGGCGAGTCACATTGCAATGCAGATAGTTCAGAAACTCTTCAAGCCGAAGAGATAGCAACTAAAAACAGAACTTTCCAAGATAGAAGCTTAATATCTATGGAATGCATAGGTTCAAACGGAACCCCTTGAAGAACTTTAAGAACTAAATTCAAATTCCATGGCGGAGCAACAGGTTTAAACACAGGCTTGATTCTAACTAAAGCCCGACAGAACGACTGAACGTCTGGAACATCTGCCAGATGTTTGTAGAATTGATAAAGCAGATATCCGTCCCTTTAAGGAACTAGCTGATAGCCCCTTCTCCAATCCTTCTTGGAGAAAGGACAAAATCCTAACAATCCTGATCTTACTCCATGAGTAGCCTTTGGATTCGCACCAATAAAGATATTTACGCCATATCTTATGATAAATTTTCCTGGTGACAGGCTTTCGAGCCTGAATCAAGGTATCTATGACCGACTCCGAGAAACCCCGCTTGGATAAGATCAAGCGTTCAATCTCCAAGCAGTCAGCCGCAGAGAAACTAGATTTGGATGCTGGAACGGACCTTGGATCAGAAGGTCCTGTCTCAGTGGCAGCGTCCATGGTGGAAGATATGACATGTCCACCAAGTCTGCATACCAAGTACTGCGTGGCCACGCAGGTGCTATCAGAAACACCAAAGCTCTCTCCTGTTTGATTATGGCAAACAAACGAGGAAGGAGAGGAAATGGTGGAAACACATAAGCCAGGTTGAACGACCAGGGTACTGCTAGAGAATCTATCAGTACTGCCTGAGGGTCCCTTGACCTGGACCCGTAACAAGGAAGTTTGGCGTTCTGACAAGATGCCATCAGATCCAATTCTGGTGTGCCCCATTGCTGAATTAATTGTGCAAACACCTCCGGATGGAGTTCCCACTCCCCCGGATGAAAAGTCTGACGACTTAGAAAATCCGCTTCCCAGTTCTCTGGGATATAGATTGCTGATAGATGGCAAGAGTGAGTCTCTGCCCATCAAATTATTTTGGTAACCTCTATCATCGCTAGAGAACTCTTTGTTCCCCCCTGATGATTGATATATGCTACAGTCGTGATATTATCCGTCTGGAATCTTATGAATCTGGCCGACGCCAGCTGAGGCCATGCCTGAAGCGCGTTGAATATTGCTCTCAGTTCTAGAATATTTATCGGGAGGAGAGCCTCCTCCCGAGTCCACAAACCCTGTGCTTTCAGGGCATTCCAGACTGCACCCCAGCCCAATAGGCTGGCGTCCGTCGTCACTATGACCCACGCTGGCCTGCAGAAACACATTCCCTTGGACAGATGATCCTGTGACAACCACCAAAAAAGAGAGTCTCTGGTCTCTTGGTCCAGATTTATCTGAGGAGATAAATCTGCATAATCCCCATTCCAATGTCATGCAAAGTTGCAGTGGTCTGAGATGAAAGCGAGCAAATGGAACTATGTCCATTGCCGCTACCATTAAGCCGATTACCTCCCATACACTGAGCCACTGACGGCCGAGGAATGGAATGAAGAGCTCAGCAGATGGATAAAATTTTTGATTTCCTGACCTCCATCAGAAAAAATGTTCATGTCTACCGAATCTATCAGAGTTCCCAGGAATGGAACTCTTGTGAGAGGGATAAGTGAACTCTTTTTTACGTTCACCTTCCCCCCGTGAGATCTTAGAAAAGCCAACATGATGTCCATGTGAGACTTGGCTAGTTGGTAAGTCGACGCCTGGATTAAGATATCGTCCAGATAAGGCGCCACAGCTATGCCCCGCGGCCTTAGAACCGCCAGAAGGGACCCTAGCACCTTTGTGAAAATTCTGGGAGACGTGGCCAACCCGAAGGGAAGAGCCACAAACTGGTAATGCTTGTCCAGAAAGGCAAACCTGAGGAATTGGTGATGATCTTTGTGGATAGGAATGTGTAGATACTAATCCTTTAAATCCACGGTGGTCATATATTGACCCTCCTGGATCATCGGTAAAATAGTCCGAATGGTCTACATCTTGAAGGATGGGACTCTGAGGAATTTGTTTAGGATCTTGAGATCCAAAATTGGTCTGAAGTTTCCCTCTTTTTTGGGAACAACAAACAGATTGGAGTAGAATCCTTGCCCCTGTTCTGTTTTCGAAACTGGGCAGATCACTCCCATGGTATATAGGTCTTCTACACAGCATAAGAACGCCTCTTTTTTTGTCTGGTTTACAGACAATTGAGAAAGATGGAATCTCCCCCTTGGGGGAGAATCTTTGAAATCTAGAAGATACCCCTGGGTTACGATTTCTTAAGCCCAGGAGTCCTGAACGTCTCTTGCCCAAGCCTGAGCGAAGAGAGAAAGTCTGCCCCCTACTAGATCCAGTCCCGGATCGGGGGCTACCCCTTCATGCTGTCTTGGTGGCAGCAGCGGGCTTCTTGGCCTGTTTACCCTTATTCCAAGTCTGGTTAGATCTCCAAACTGACTTGGATTGAGCAAAATTCCCCTCTTGCTTTGCGGCAGGGGAAGAGGTAGAGGGACCATCTTTGAAGTTTTGAAAGGAACGAAAATTATTTTGTTTGGTCCTCATCTTATTCGTCTTATCCTGAGGAAGGGCATGGCCTTTCCCTCCAGTGATGTCTGAAATGATCTCTTTCAGTTCAGGCCCGAATAGGGTTTTACCCTTGAAAGTGATGGCTAAAAGCTTAGCCTTTGATGACACATCAGTAGACCAGGACTTAAGCCATAACGCTCTACGCGCCAAAATGGAAAAACCTGAATTCTTTGCCGCTAATTTAGCCAATTGAAAAGCGGCATCTGTAATGAAAGAATTAGCTAGCTTGAGAGCCCTAATTCTATCCAGAATTTCATCTAATGGGGTCTCAACCTGAAGAGCCTCTTCCAGAGCCTCAAACCAAAAGGACGCTGCAGTAGTTACAGGAACAATGCACGCTATAGGTTGGAGAAGAAAACCTTGATGAACAAATATTTTCTTTAGGAGACCCTCTAATTTTTTATCCATAGGATCTTTGAAAACACAACTGTCCTCAATAGGTATAGTTGTACGATTAGCCAGGGTAGAAATAGCTCCCTCCACCTTAGGGACCGTCTGCCACGAGTCCCGCACGGCGTCTGATATGGGAAACATTTTCTTAAAAGTAGGAGGGGGAGCGAACGGAATACCTGGTCTATCCCACTCCTTAGTAACAATTTCCGAAATCCTCTTAGGGACCGGAAAAACATCAGTGTAGGCAGGAACCTCTAGGAATCTGTCCACTTTACACAATTTCTCTGGAACTACAATAGGGTCACAATCATCCAGAGTCGCTAAAACCTCCCTGAGCAATAAGCGGAGGTGTTCTAGTTTAACTTTAAAAGCCGTCATATCTGAGTCTGTCTGAGGGAACATATTTCCTGAATCAGAAATCTCTCCCTCAGCCAGCAAATCCCTCACTTCAGAACATTGTGAGGGTACATCAGATATGGCTAATAAAGCGTCAGAGCGCTCAGCGTTTGTTCTCACACCAGACCTACTGCGCTTCCCCTGCAACCCAGGCAGCTTAGATAAAACCTCTGTGAGGGTAGTATTCATAACTGCGGCCATATCTTGCAGGGTGAAATAATTAGACGCACTAGAAGTACTTGGCGTCGCTTGTGCGGGCGTTAACGGTTGTGACACTTAGGGAGAATTAGATGGCATAACCTGATTCCCTTCTGACTGAGAATCATTCTGCAACATACTTTTAGTAGCTAAAATATGTTCTTTACAATTTATTGACCTTTCAGTGCATGAGGGACACATTCTAAGTGGAGGTTCCACAATGGCTTCTAATCATATTGAACATTGACTTTCCTCAATGTCAGACATGTTGAACAGGCTAGTAATGACTACAAACAAGCATGAAAACACTTTATTTAGTGAAAAAAATAACAATCTTAAAAAACGGTACTGTGCCTTTAAGAGAAAAAAAGCATACACGTTCTGCAAAACAGGCTAAACATGCACCAAATTTTTCAAAATTTTCTAAGCAGACACAATATATGTAGTTAAGATTGCCCCACAAGGTATTTTAACATTTAACCCTTTAATGTGCAAACCGGATTGAAAATAGGCCCAGATCCGGGAAAAAAAAACTCAGCACCTTGCCACAGTCCCGCTGTGGCCTTACCTGCCCTAAGGGATAGTAAATGTGGGGTTAAAGCTTTGATTTGGCCCAAAACATCCACCAGGACCCTCAGGAGTTAGAGCTTGCTGCTTGCTGAGAGAAACTAACTGCGCATCTGAGGTGCGAAAATAGGCCCCGCCCATCTCACTCTATGTCTCTACAGCCTCAAAGAATCGCACCAGAGCGGTTATAACTAGCCATGTGGGTTCTGAGACCCAGAAATTAAGCCATGTGTGCCCTCATTAAAGTTGCCGAAAACGTTATTGCCCACAAAACGTTAAAGCACTCCCATGTCATAAAAACGTTTGCCCACAAACATTTACAACTCAGTGTCAACCATATTTGTAATTGGCCCCTTATGCAAGCTTAGTAATGCCCTTGTTATTAGCTCTAGGATTACTGTTTACCCTTACCCTCCTGGGTATAATGTCAGCCTTTCTGAAATACACAGTCTCTCCAGAAAAATATGACTGAACATACCTCACTGCTACATAGCATGAAAACGTTCCTCACACTGAAGTTTCCTGTACTCCTCAGCCTCTGTGGGAACAGCACTGGATCTTAGTTACAAATGCTAAGATCATCATCCTCCAGGCAGCAGTCTTCATCCATTTGCTGCCTGAGAGTAAATAGTACACACCGGTACCATTTAAAATAACAAACTCTTGCTTGTAGAAATTAAAAACTAATATTTTATCACCTCTTTCACTTTACCCTTCCTAGTACTTAGAGTAGGCAAAGAGAATGACTGGGGGTGGAGCTAAGGGAGGAGCTATATAGACAGCTCTGCTGTGGTGCTCTTTGCCACTTCCTGTTAGCAGGAGGATAATATCCCACATGTTCTTTATAGAAGAAAGTAACCTCAGCAGCCATAAAAACTGTCAAGCGTTAGTTATATAGTAACAAACACCTTTCATACATAACACAGGGGAAAAAATAAAGTCGATCTACCACTATAGTTCCAGAGCCATCACAAGTCTCATAGCCAGCCTGATGCCATAGTATTTTGAATATCATCAAAATAACAGACCCCTAGCAGTACAGTATCCCTGTCGGAACTGGCCAAAAAAATGACTCCAAATCAGGGAGAATAAATTATGTCCCCTAATTGTCAACAAATTAAACCTAAGTGCTAGTCCTCCATACCTAGAAGACCAAGCACTTACCTGTGGATCTGGCTGCAGGGCAGAAGCAGCGTGTCAGGTGTGATGGACTCACCAACATCTTCAGGGACCTGTAGATAGAGAAAATAAAGAGTAACCAACCCTGGCTTTCTGTAAAGGGGTAGCAAAATGTTAGAAATAAAGCAAAGACAACCTTGCCGATTTCTAACTGCTAAAAGCCACCATTACTCTTACTAAAGAGATTGACATGGACACAGCATAGCCCCAATCATTGCTTGCAGGGAAAAGTACCCATAAAAGGATTAAATATCTTCAGACACCATCTTCGCACATCCTCCATTGACAGAGGCAAAGGGAATGACTGGGGTTATGGGTAAGGGAAGTGACACTTAACAGCTTTGCTGGGGGCTCTTTGCCTCCTCCTGCTGGCTAGGAGTTGACTATCCCACTAGTAATTGGAATGAAGTCGTGGACTCTCCATACCACAGGAAAGAAATCATAAACAATCATCTTTAAATAAACATTAAATTGGAAACTTTAAGATGGACTCATAGTGAATCCTAACTATAAAAAAGTTTCTGTCATATCCTGGGCATTTATATATATATATATATATATATATATATATATATATATATATATATATATATATATGTTATGGTTCTAGTTATGCTAATATTGGTATGCTACCTGTATATTATTAAAATTATTTTCAGATATAAGCTCAAATTTCTGGTAACCCTAGGCGACATTTAAACTTGATAAATCCCACAGGAGCGAGCTGCACTTAGTCTTATGGCGCGGTCGGGCCGGGCTGTGACTATACAGCTGGCCCGATGCACTGAGTAAATATAACAGACCCGCTCAGCAGAGAGCGGGTCTGTGAAACAGCGTTATTTTTTTTTTTTAATTAATAGGGAATATTAGGTTTTATAAATGTTTGGGTAATATAATGTTATATAATTCTGCACTATGTGCAGAATTATATAACATTATTTTTAAAGTTTACTGACACTTTAAGATGATAACTGAGAAATTTAATCCATGATGAAGGTATTATAACACTTTTAAATCGTTTAATAGAAAATATGATTTTTAAATGCATTTTAATATATTATAAGTGGAATATCTTTATGTTTGGTCTTAAAATGATCAGAGAAAATGACACTGTGCGGACCATATATGAAACATATGATTTATTAATACAGGAGATTATAATATGTTGGATAAACATTTTAAAGGTTAAATAGTTGGACTGTTAGAAATATTTGATGGTGGGGCTGCATTCCTGGGTGTCTGCTGCCACCTATATATCAGGGATGGTATCACAGCCAAAAGATAAATGGCTACTCAGGGAAGCGTTTCCCAAAATAACCTATGAGATGTTCAGATCCCGGTGCGAATCAGAGACAAGCTCCGCAAGGGCGAATCAGAGACAAGCTTCCGAAGGGCCTATCATATAGTTTCACCAATGATTAGAATAATAAAGGGAGGGGAGTATCACGTGATATAACCTGAATGCAAAAGGATAGAGGGGGATGGCTGACTATTAGCTGAACTTTGGACTGATAACCTGGTGCGTTGAGACACAGTCACTATAAGCAAAATTGGGCTACCTTTTTATTATCCATATTGCAATACCCTTATTTCATATGAGGTGAAACAAGAAGTTCTGGAAGCTGAAATATCGATTTGGTTATTTTTGGTGAAGTATACGCGATTGATAAATATACAAAACACGGAAGGGAACTGCACTCTCATACCGGACCGGGTACACATCCCATGACCCTGCAACATGCTCAGCCCTGGGTGCCACTGGCACTCACAGGAAGCTGTGCTGTGCATATATTGATAAATATATGTATAATGCTTAAATCAAAGGTATTTGGTAACTATAACTAATTGCGTTTGTAGATTTAAAAGGGCACTTTGTATTTTAGCTTGCATTCATAATCCTGTGTAGTTTAAAACTAATCATTAATGCTAAGTAATGTATCTTTGCAAATATATAAATATATTTTAGAATTTGTCTTAATTGTAGATAATTAAGAATTCATTTCAGCTCAGATAAATTGGCATAGGAGTTGGTTGTTTGCACAAATAATACATACAATTTCTGATGTTTTAAATTGGAGTTATATAGGATCAGTTGTGGCTAAGTAGCTTAATTGTACTGGTCTGAATGTTAGTGGCTCATATCTTGGTATCTCATTGTGGTATTTTAATGCAATTCAATTGTGAATAAGGTTAATTCTAAAGGTATATTTGGTTTGCTTTGTAAAGAATATTGTAACAGTTTACGCTTGTATAGTTTGATTCATAATCTGGTTCCTATAAATATAATTCAATGTGTTTATAAATTTAATTAATATAAAGAATTTAGGAATTTACATTAATTTTAATTGTTTTGTATATGCATTTTATTGGGGGTTTGTTTTAAAGAATTAAATTAATGTATTATAACCCGGCCATATACTGACATGCCAAAGGACAGGGGGGATTGAGTGTCCCCAATATCGCACACTATCAACTAGCTATCCATTTAGTCCGCATTGTGAATTGGTGCAAGAATGAAAATGATAAAGAATGGATAACACTGGAACGCTCACTAGCCAGTACCACTAATTTAGGTAGTTTTGCTGGTCCCCAACATCCTATCAGAAAACTATAAACACTATCACCACCCTAACCACTGAAACACTTAAAATCTGGGAACGCTTGCTTAAGAGAAAAATCAACTATTTCCTCAAATCCCTCTCCATTAACTCCTATAGCCATAGACCTTATCTTTGACAATAGACATAGCATAACTCCAGATCAGCCAAACTCACTACATACTTTAATTCCCTATTACACTGTCTTAGATAATGGTAGATTACGCCCTAGGTCAGACCTATTAAACCTAAATATACAACATTTTGCCCACTGGTACAAATATTACCAATTATGGTCTTGCTTCCATTGAGCTGTTAAAAATGGAGCCGTAAGCTACTGAAGCGGCAAACAGCTAAAAGTAATTTACGACATTTTAGTACCAGGTTTCCATTGAAAAGGTTTCCGCTTAGCGAGCGGTCGCTCTTTTCCTGTTAGCGTTGTGTTAACGCTTCCACCCGATGCCGGATTTCTAAAACATTAATAGGTTACTATGGTAACTTGACCTTACACTACACTCGATCGCATATACGGCGCCGCATACAAGTGCTGCGCCGTATAGTTTACCCGTTGCTTGCTATTAGAATAAAATCAAACACCTAATGCATGCGCGATATCTACCTCTCAACCGCAACCCCCACCGCAATAACTAATGTATTAACCCCTAATCCGCCAACCCCCATACCGCAAAGTATCTATCAAAGTTATTAACCCTTAAACTGCCATCCCCCCACAACGCAAACTATCTATTAAATCTATTAACCCCTAATCCGCAATGCCCCCACAACGCAAACTATCTATTAAATCTATTAACTCCTAATCCGCAATGCCCCACAACGCAAACCATCTATTTAAACTATTAACCCCTAATCCACCATTAACCCACATCACAATTAACCTAATAAATCTATTAACCCCTAAACGGCTAAACCCCACAACGCAAATATCTAATCACTAAGCCCCCTAACCTAACACCCCCTAAATTAACCTCATTACATAAATTAAAATAATACTAAATTACAATTAAAATAAAAAAGCTAACATTACTTAAAAAATAAAAATAAATAAGTTTAAATTAAGCTAAAATTACAGAAAATTGATTTGAACAGCCAATAGTATTTCAGAAGCTCTCATCCTATTGGCTGATTTGAATTTGAAGAATCAAATCAGTCAATAGGAATGCAAGGGACGCCATATTTAATCACGTACCTTAAATTCACCATTCAGTGTAAGGCGGCGATCGTACAAAGAGGATCCTCTATGCTCCATGGTTCCGCGGTCGCGGGTCTTCAGTTCCACAGTCTCCGGTCTTCAGTTCCGTGGTCCTGGATGAAGATAGAAGAGGTCGCCGCTTGGAAGAAGACTTCCCCGCCGGACTTCAGGAACCGTGAGTACCTATCTGGGAGTTAGGCTTTTATAAAATTTAAAAAAATATATATATATTTTTTAGATTAGGGATTTGGACGCTGAAAAAGAGCTGAATGCCCTTTTAAGGGCAAAGCACATACAAATGCCTCTTTGGGAGCAATGGGTAGTTTAGGATTTTTTAGTGTTATTTTTTTTATTTTAGGGGGTTTGGTGGGTTTTTTGGAACTTAGTTTTTTTAAAGGTAAAAGAGCTGTTTAACTTAGGACAATGCCCTACAAAAGGCCCTTTTATGGGCTATTGGTAGTTTGTATTAGATTAGGGGGTGTTTTTATTTTGAGGGGGCTTTTTTATTTTCATAGGGATTGGGTTTAATTTTTAAATTTATAATAATTTTGTTTATTACTTTATGTAATGTTAGACTTTTTTATTTTCTGTAATTTTAGCCTAAATTAAACTTAGTTTTTTATTTTTTAAGTAATGTTAGCTTTTTTATATTAATTGTAATTTAGGATTATTTTAATGTATGTAATGAGGTTAATTTAGGGAATGTTAGCTTAGGGTGTTTAGTGATTTGTTATTTGCTCTGTGGGGTTTGGCGGATTAGGGGTTAATAGATTTAATAGACAGTTTGCGTTGTGGGGGCATTGCAGATTAGGGGTTAACAGATTTAATAGATAGTTTGCGTTGTGGGGGCATTGCGGATTAGCGGTTAATAGATTTAATAGATAGTTTGCATTGTGGGGCATTGCGGATTAGGGGTTAATAGTTTAAATAGATAGTTTGCATTGTGCGGCATGGCGGTATAGAGGTTAATAGATTTTTTATAAGTTGCGATGTGGGGGGGATGGCGGATAGAGGGGTTTTGACGTGCCAGGTTAGATTTCAAGGGGAAAAGGGTCTTTACACCTAGTTGAGCTGGGTGCAATTTTTGTTAGTGTATCGGCAGCCTCCAACAGTGTAGTAACGGTTTGCGCGGGCATTGGAAAACGGGTATAATTTAAAGATTAGTGGCTTCCTATACTTTGTATGGGACACAATAATATTTTCGGCAGCCGGAGTCCAGGTGCCGAAATTGGGTTATAATGGGCCGTTGGAAGCAGTCGATAAATGATATTGCTTCCGACAGCTTATTTATCGGTTTGCGAGTGCACACAAACCTAATTACGGCTCAATGGAAACGAGCTGTATGTAATTTAATTTCCACACATCCAGAAAAAAATTAAATTAATAGAAACCTGACACCATTTGAGAACCTCTGTTGTAGATCAGATACTACTAAAGGATATCCATCCATATCTTACAAATACCGTACCCTCCCTACATATACACAAAAATGGGAAGAGGAGTTAGACACCAAACTCAGTGAAAAAGAGTGGTTTAATATAATTTTGCAGATGAACTTCTCATCCTCTTCCATGAGATTTCGAGAAACCAATATGAAACTTCTCAGTAGATGGTATTATACACCTCAAAGATTAGCTCAGGTATACCCTAACACTACCGCCAACTGATGAAGAGGCTGTGGGCAAATAGGTTCACCACTACACATATGGTGGAGCTACCCAAAAATTGATCAATACTGGTCCCTAATACTTAGTGAAATAAACAAACTACTCCCAACTGATATTCCTTTATGCCCTCTGACTTGCCTCTTTCACAAAACTGAAATGTAAACTCAGATCTAAACTACTATACCTTATGCTAAATTGTTATGTTAAATTCCTAGGCTATGGAAAATCGGAAACAATCCCCTCGATAGAAGATTGAGTTACACATGTTACTTTCACATTGACACTTGAAAATTACCACTATTTCCAACTTCATCAATTAGATAACTATTACTCTATTAAATTTATCTTGGAGGAATATGTTTATTCTAATAATTGTTAATACTGTTATGTCAAACAAAAGAAACGCCAAATGATTCTCACCTAGATTACGAGTTTTGCGTTACGGTTTTAACGCTGAAAAATGGCCATTTTAGCGTAAAAACCGTAACGCAGTCATTACGAGTCTTGTCGGTATAGCTATACTGCAAGCATTTTAGCCTGTAATGCAACGTCAATCCCGCACTCAAAAAAATGACGTTTTTGCGTGGGATTTCCATAGCGCCGGTATTACAAGTTGTGCGGTGAGGCTAAAATGCTTGCATTACAGCCTATACCAACACGATCTCTGGCCTCCCACATCACTGCCACTAAATAAACCTATTAACTACTAAACCGCCAGCCCCCCACATCGCAAAAAAAAAATTAAACTATTAACCCCTAAACCTAACACTACTAAAAAAAAATCTAAATTACAAAAAATAAAAAATACTAAATTACCAAAAATAACAAACACTAAATTACAAAAAATAACAAACACTAAATTACAGAAAAATAACAAACGAAATTATCCAAAATAAAAACAATTACACCTAATCCAATAGCCCTATAAAAATAAAAAAAGCCCCCCCCCAAAAAAAAACCTAGCCTACAATAAACTACCAATAGCCTTTAAAAGGGCCTTTTGTAGGGCATTGCCCTAAAGAAATCAGCTCTTTTACCTGAAAAAAATACAAAAACCCCCCAACAGTAAAACCCACCACCCAACCAACCCCCCAAAATCAGCTAATAGGATTTCAGTAGCTCTCATCCTATTGGCTGATTTGAATTTCAAAAATCAAATCAACCAATAGGAATGCAAGGGACGCCATTTTGAAAAGGCTCCCTTGCATTAAAGATTCTGTGTACGGCGGTGACCATATGAAGAGGACGCTCCGCGCCGAATGTCTTTAAGGATGGACCCGCTCTGCACCCCCGGGATGAAGATAGAAGACGCCGCCGGGATGAAAATTAAAGATGCTGCCTGGATGGATGAAGACCTCGCCATCTTGATGAAGACTTCGCCACCTGGATGTCCGGACTTCAGAAACTGTAAGTGGATCGTCGGGGGTTAGTGTTAGTTTTTTTTTACTATTTTTTTTTTTTTTTTTAGATTAGGGGTTGGGCTTTTTTAAAAGAGCTAAATGCCCTTTTAAGGACAATGCAAAAGAGCTAAATGGCCCTTTAAGGGCAATGTCCATACCAATGCCCTTTTCAGGGTAATAGGTAGCTTAGGTTTTTGTTAGAGTTAGTTTTTTTTATTTTGGGGGGTTGGTTGGGTGGTGGGTTTTACTGTTGGGGAGTCTTTGTATTTTTTTCAGGTAAAAGAGCTGATTTCTTTAGGGCAATGTCCTACAAAAGGTTTTTTTTTTAATTTTAGTATAATAGTTGTTAGGTTAATTGTTAGTTTAAACTTACAGCTAGATTACGAGTCTTGCGTTATGAGTAAAAAAGCAGAGTTAAGCCTAATAACGCTGCTTTTTTACTAACGCTGCTGTTAGGAGTCTTGTAGGCACAGCTGTCCAGCACACTTTTTTTGCCTTACCGCAAATCAAGTTACACAATTTGCGTATAGTCTATTTTCAATGGAACTTCCATTGCGCTGGTATTACAAACTTTTTTTTTTAAACCAAAAAGTGAGCGGTACAGCCTATCCCGCAAGATTCGTAATGCATTTTAAAGTCAGTAGTTATGAGTTTTACACTACAAAGCTGTAGCATAAAACTCATAACTAAAGTGTTTAAAAGTACACTAACACCCATAAACTACCTATTAACCACTAAACCGAGGCCTTCCCGCATCGCAAACACTAAAATAAAATTATTAACCCCTAATCTCCCGCTCCGGACATCGCCGCCACTAGAATAAACATATTAACCCCTAAACCACTGTACTCGCGCATCTCAAACACTAGTTAAATATTATTAACCCCTAATCTGCCGCCCCCTACATAAATTTATTAACCCCTAATCTGCCGCTCCTGACATCGCCGCACTAGAATAAACATATTAACCCCTAAACCGCAGCACTCCCGCATCGCAAACACTAGTTAAATATTATTAACCCCTAATCTGCTGTCCCTAACATCGCCGCCACCTTTCTACATTTATTAACCCCTAATCTGCTGCCCCCAAAATTGCCGCCACTATACTAAAGTTATTAACCCCTAACCCTAAGTCAAACCCTAACCCCCCTAACGTAAATATAATTAAAATAAATCTAAATAAAACTTACTATTAATAACTAAATAATTCCTTTTTAAAACTAAATACTTACCAGTAAAATAAACCCTAAGCTAGCTACAATATAACTAATAGTTACATTGTAGCTATCTTAGGTTTTATTTTTATTTTACAGGCAAGTTTCTATTTATTTTAACTAGGTAGAATAGTTACTAAATAGTTATTAACTATTTACTAACTACCTAGATAAAATAAATACAAATTTACCTGTAAAATAAAACCTAACCTGCCTTACAATAAAACCTAACCCTACTATTAAATTAATTCCCTAAATTAAATACAATTAAATTCAATAAAATAAGCTAAATCACAAAAAAAACGCTAAATTACAGAAAATAAAAAACAAATTACAAGATCTTTAAACTAATTACACCTAATCTTATAGCCCTATCAAAATAAAAAAGCCCCCCCAAAATAAAAAAAAAACTTACCTGTGAAATTAAAAAAAAATCTAAGTTTAAACTAACAATTAACCTAACAACTATTATACTAAATTTAAAAAAACTATCAATAAAATAAATTACGCATTAAAAAAAACTAACACTACTAAAAAAAAATCTAAATTACAAAAAATAAAAAATACTAAATTACCAAAAATAACAAACACTAAATTACAAAAAATAACAAACACTAAATTACAGAAAAATAACAAACAAAATTATCCAAAATAAAAACAATTACACCTAATCCAATAGCCCTATAAAAATAAAAAAAAGCCCCCCCCCCAAAAAAAAAAAAAAACCTAGCCTACAATAAACTACCAATAGCCTTTAAAAGGGCCTTTTGTAGGGCATTGCCCTAAAGAAATCAGCTCTTTTACCTGAAAAAAATACAAAGACCCCCCAACAGTAAAACCCACCACCCAACCAACCCCCCAAAATCAGCTAATAGGATTTCAGTAGCTCTCATCCTATTGGCTGATTTGAATTTCAAAAATCAAATCAACCAATAGGAATGCAAGGGACGCCATTTTGAAAAGGCTCCCTTGCATTAAAGATTCTGTGTACGGCGGTGACCATATGAAGAGGACGCTCCGCGCCGAATGTCTTTAAGGATGGACCCGCTCCGCACCCCCGGGATGAAGATAGAAGACGCCGCCGGGATGAAAATTAAAGATGCTGCCTGGATGGATGAAGACTTCGCCATCTTGATGAAGACTTCGCCACCTGGATGTCCGGACTTCAGAAACTGTAAGTGGATCGTCGGGGGTTAGTGTTAGTTTTTTTTTACTTTTTTGGAGTGTTTTTTTTTTTTTAGATTAGGGGTTGGGCTTTTTTAAAAGAGCTAAATGCCCTTTTAAGGACAATGCAAAAGAGCTAAATGGCCCTACTGTTGGGGAGTCTTTGTATTTTTTTCAGGTAAAAGAGCTGATTTCTTTAGGGCAATGTCCTACAAAAGGTTTTTTTTTTAAAATTTTAGTATAATAGTTGTTAGGTTAATTGTTAGTTTAAACTTACAGCTAGATTACGAGTCTTGCGTTATGAGTAAAAAAGCAGAGTTAAGCCTAATAACGCTGCTTTTTTACTAACGCTGCTGTTAGGAGTCTTGTAGGCACAGCTGTCCAGCACACTTTTTTTGCCTTACCGCAAATCAAGTTACACAATTTGCGTATAGTCTATTTTCAATGGGACTTCCATTGCGCTGGTATTACAAACTTTTTTTTTTAAACCAAAAAGTGAGCGGTACAGCCTATCCCGCAAGATTCGTAATGCATTTTAAAGTCAGTAGTTATGAGTTTTACACTACAAAGCTGTAGCATAAAACTCATAATTAAAGTGTTTAAAAGTACACTAACACCCATAAACTACCTATTAACCACTAAACCGAGGCCTTCCCGCATCGCAAACACTAAAATAGAATTATTAACCCCTAATCTCCCGCTCCGGACATCGCCGCCACTAGAATAAACATATTAACCCCTAAACCACCGTACTCGCGCATCTCAAACACTAGTTAAATATTATTAACCCCTAATCTGCCGCCCCAAATGTCGCCGCCACCTACATAAATTTATTAACCCCTAAAATTTATTAACCCCTATTCTGCCACTCCTGACATCGCCGCACTAGAATAAACATATTAACCCCTAAACCGCAGCACTCCCGCATCGCAAACACTAGTTAAATATTATTAACCCCTAATCTGCTGTCCCTAACATCGCCGCCACCTTTCTACATTTATTAACCCCTAATCTGCTGCCCCCAAAATTGCCGCCACTATACTAAAGTTATTAACCCCTAACCCTAAGTCAAACCCTAACCCCCCTAACGTAAATATAATTAAAATAAATCTAAATAAAACTTACTATTAATAACTACATAATTCCTTTTTAAAACTAAATACTTACCAGTAAAATAAACCCTAAGCTAGCTACAATATAACTAATAGTTACATTGTAGCTATCTTAGGTTTTATTTTTATTTTACAGGCAAGTTTCAATTTATTTTAACTAGGTAGAATAGTTACTAAATAGTTATTAACTATTTACTAACTACCTAGATAAAATAAATACAAATTTACCTGTAAAATAAAACCTAACCTGCCTTACAATAAAACCTAACCCTACTATTAAATTAATTCCCTAAATTAAATACAATTAAATTCAATAAAATAAGCTAAATCACAAAAAAACGCTAAATTACAGAAAATAAAAAACAAATTACAAGATCTTTAAACTAATTACACCTAATCTTATAGCCCTATCAAAATAAAAAAGCCCCCCCAAAATAAAAAAAAACCTAGCCTAAGCTATACTACCAATAGCCCATAAAAGGGCCTTTTGCGGGGCATTGCCCCAAAGAAATCAGCTCTTTTACCTGTCAAAAAAATGCAAACAACCACCCCAACAGTAAAACCCACCACCCACACAACCAACCCCCCAAATAAAATCCTAAATTAAAAAACCTAATCTCCCCATTGCCCTGAAAAGGGCATTTGGATGGACATTGCCCTTAAAAGGGCATTTAGCTCTATTGCAGCCCAAACCCCGAATCTAAAAATAAAACCCACCCAATACACCCTTAAAAAATCCTAACACTAACCCCCGAAGTTCCACTTACAGTATTGAAGAGTCGACATCCATCCTCAACGAAGCCGGGAGAAGTATTCATCCAAGCGGCAATAAGTCCTCAACGAAGCCGGGAGAAGTGGTCCTCCAGACGGGCAGAAGTCTTCACCCAGACGGCATCTTCTATCTTCATCCTTCTGACGCGGAGCAGCTCCATCTTCAAGACATCCAGCGCAGAGCATCCCCTTCAATCGATGGCTTCTTCTACAATGAAATTTCCTTTAAATGACGTCATCCAAGATGGTGTCCCTTAGATTCCGATTGGCTGATAGAATTCTATCAGCCAATCGGAATTAAGGTTGAAAAAATCCTATTGGCTGATGCAATCAGCCAATAGGAATGAGCTTGCATTCTATTGGCTGATGGGAACAACCAATAGAATGCGAGCAAAATCCTATTGGCTGATTGGATCAGCCAATAGGATTGAAGTTCAATCCTATTGGCTGATTGCATCAGCCAATAGGATTTTTTCAACCTTAATTCCGATTGGCTGATAGAATTCTATCAGAAAATTGGAATCTAAGGGACGCCATCTTGGATGACGTCATTAAAAGGAACCTTTATTGTAGAAGAAGCCGTCGATTGAAGATGATGCTCCGCGCCAGATGTTTTGAAGATGGAGCTGCTCCGCATCGGAAGGATGAAGATAGAAGATGCCGTCTGGGTAAAGACTTCTGCCCGTCTGGAGGACCACTTCTGCCGGCTTCGTTGAGGACATCTTGCCGCTTGGATGAAGACTTCTCCCGGGTTTTCAAAACTGTAAGTAGATCTTCGGGGGTTAGTGTTAGGATTTTTTAAGAGTGTATTGGGTGGGTTTTATTTTTAGATTAGGCGTTTGGGCTGCAATAGAGCTAAATGCCCTTTTAAGGGCAATGCCCATCCAAATGCCCTTTTCAGGGCAATGGGGAGCTTAGGTTTTTTTAGTTAGGCTTTTATTTGGGGGGTTGGTTGTGTGCGTGGTGGGTTTTACTGTTGGGGTGGTTGTTTGTATTTTTCTTTACAGGTAAAAGAGCTGATTTCTTTGGGGCAATGCCCCGCAAAAGGCCCTTTTAAGGGCTATTGGTAGTTTAGTTTAGGCTAGGGTTTTTTTTATTTGGGGGGGGGGGTATTTTTATTTTGATAGGGCTATTAGATTAGGTTAAATTAGTTTAAAGATCTTGTAATTTGTTTTTTATTTTCTGTAATTTTGTGGGGTTTTTTGTAATTTAGCTAATTGTATTGAATTTAGTTAATTGTATTTAATTTAGGCAATTTATTTAATTGTAGTTTAGTGTTAGGTGTTAGTGTAACTTAGGTTAGGTTTTATTCTACAGGTCAATTTGTATTTATTTTAGCTAGGTAGTTATTAAATAGTTAAAAACTATTTAGTAACTATTCTACCTAGTTAAAATAAATACAAACTTGCCTGTAAAATAAAAATAAAACCTAAGCTAGCTACAATGTAACTATTAGTTATATTGTAGCTAGCTTAGGGTTTATTTTACAGGTAAGTATTTAGTTTTAAATAGTAGGTTTGATTTAGATTTAATTTAATTATATTAAAGTTAGGGGGTGTTAGGGTTAGACTTAGATTTAGGGGTTAATAAATATAGTATAGTGGCGGCGACGTTGGGGGCGGCAGATTAGGGGTTATAATATTTAACTAGTGTTTGCGATGCGGGAGTGCGGCGGTTTAGGGGTTAATATTTTTATTATAGCGGGGGCGACGTTGGGGGCAGCAGATTAGGGGTTAATAAATATAATGTAGGTGTCGGCGATGTCCAGAGCGGCAGATTAGGGGTTAATAAGTATAATGTAGGTGTCAGCGATGTCGGGGTGGCAGATTAGGGGTTAATAAGTGTAAGATTAGGGGTGTTTAGACTCTGGGTTCATGTTAGGGTGTTAGGTGTAAACATAAAATGTGTTTCCTCATAGGAATCAATGGGGCTGCGTTACGGAGCTTTTTTGCAGGTGTTAGACTTTTTCTCAGCCGCTCTCCCCATTGACGTCTATGGGGAAATTGTGCACAAGCACATACAACCAGCTCACCGCTGACTTAAGCAGCACTGGTATTGGAATGCGGTATGGAGCACAATTTTGCTCTACACTCACTTCTTGCCTTTTAACGCCGGGTTTCTGAAAACCTGTAATACCAGCGCTGTAGGTAAGTGAGCGGTGACAATAACGTGCAAGTTAGTACCGCACCCCTCATAACGCAAAACTCGTAATCTAGCCGTTAGTTTTTTTTTATTTCACAGGTAAGTTTTTATTTATTTTAAGATAGGGATATGGTAATTTTAATTTAAAGTTAGGCGGTTGTTAGGTTTAGGGGTTAATAACTTTATTATAGTGGTGGCAATGTCAGGGAGTGGCGGAATAGGGGTTAATAACTTTTTTATGGTGTCGGCTATGTCGGGGGCGGCAGATTAGGGGTGTTTAGACTTGGGGTTTATGCTAGTGTGTTAGGTTTAAACGTAACTTTTTTCCCCATAGACATCAATGGGGTTGCGTTACGGAGATCGCCATTCCACGCTTCAGGTGTTAGTTTTTTTTTTTTCAAACTCCTTCTCCCCATTGATGTCTATGGGGAAAGCGTGCACGAGAACCTCAAAGCAGCCCTTGGATTTTGTGCGGTATGGGGCTCATCGCCACCATATCGCACGCACAAGTAGGCTTTTTAGAAACTCGTAATGGCGGCGATATAGAGGGTAAAATAATGCAACTTTTGCTGCATTCATTTCGCACCATCTACAGCACAAAACTTGTAATCTAGGTGTATGTCTGTTATAGTGATTGTTAATACTATTTTGTCAAACAAATGCATAGCCAATTGATCTTCATTTATTTATTGTAATGCTGAAACTATTCAATAAAAAATGTTTTTAAAAAAAAAATCTTTGTCATACCTTTTCATCACACCCCCTAAAATAAGGTAGAAACATCCAACAGTGGGGAGAATTACAATAAAGCAGGTATGGAGGAGATGGTAGTATCCAGACATATACTCCTTGAAACATACATCGGAGACGTTCAAGGTTTGTCAAGGAGAAGGGTGAGGATTTCGCACTGGCACTAAAGGCGAACATTAGAAAGTGGGTTCATTTGAACTATATGAGAACATGTCTGTGAATTTACTGCTCCCTTAAAATTGTGTGCTATACCCTGAGTGACTATATTATCATTTTATTTTACTATATTGTATTTTATACATTTTAATAAATTATTTAAAGTATCTGATCCTGCATTTTGCCAGTGGGTTTATTACAATGCTCCTATATCTCAGAGCTGAATTATATTGCTGGAAGATGTTAGTATTCCATTGATTCCATTTGATTAATATCTTCACACACAAAGGGTTGATTTATTAATTGTCAATCGGACATGATTCACTGTAGCATCGCTAAATTTAACATTGCACAAGCCTTTTCGGTGAAATGCTTGTGCAATGCTGACCCCTGCTCACTGGCGGCCAATTTGCGGCTAGCAGGGACTGTAAATCATAAATGATTTCAATCCGCCACATAAAAGGTGACGGACAGGTTAAGAAGCAGTGGTCTTATGACTGCTGCTTCTTAATTTACATTAAGCCTGACATGATGCGTCTCTGAAGCAACATCGGCTGCTTAATAAATGGAGCCCACAGTGTTATGCTATGAGAACTGTTTTCTCTCTTTTTTTGAGGATACCTTTGGGATAACAGCTGAAGAAATAACTTTGTATGGACATGTGTTATCCATCTGCAATTTCACAAATATAAGTATTTTAAATGTATAATAGTGGCGGTTATATAGTATTTCACTTTTTATTTTATTGAATTCACTGTTTGAAAACCATACTGTAACAAATTGTTTAATAACTAATTTTATATTATACGTATCCAGACATTGGCCTAAGTTCGCCTAACATCGCTGCCGCGGACCTGAATATGTTCGCCAAAATTATCAAGAAAGCTGTCAAAAAGCTGCGCACCAAGTACGGAGCGATGAGCACCGGACTGTTGTTAACTAACAGTCTTTGATCTTGCTGCTCTTCAGCTTATTCGCAGCTTTCTTGGTACCCTGTCACTAAGCACCCACACTAAACTAAACTGTTTACCCCCCTATACCGCCGCTCCTGGACCCCGCCGCAACTAAATAAAATGTTTAACCCCTAAACCACCGCTCACGGACCCCGCCGCCACCTACATTAAATTTATTAACCCCTAATCTGACCTCCCTACACCCCCGCCACCTACACTAAATTTATTAACCCCTAAACTCCCGCCCCCAACGTTGCCGCCACTATATTAAATTTATTAACCCCTAAACCTAAGTCTAACCCTAACCCTAACCCCCAACTTAAATATAATTTAAATTAATCTAAATAAATATTCCTATCATGAAATAAATTATACCTATTTAAAACTAAATAATTACCTATAAAATAAACCCTTAGATAGCTACAATATAACCAATAGTTACATTGCAGCTAGTTTAGGATTTATTTTTATTTTACAGGCAACTTTGTATTTATTTTAACTAGGTACAATAGTTATTAAATAGTTATTAACTATTTAATAACTACCTAGTTAAAATAAAGACAAATTTACCTGTAAAATAAATCCTAACCTAAGTTACAATTACACCTAACACTACACTATCATTAAATTAATTAAATTAAAATAAATTAATTACGATTAAATAAAATTAACTAAAGTACAAAAACAAACAAACACTAAATTACAGAAAATAATAAAATAATTACAAGAAGTTTAAACTAATTACGCCAAATCTAATCCCCCTAATAAAATAAAAAAGCCCCCCAAAATAAAAAAAATCCCTACCCTATACTAAATTACAAATAGCCCTTAAAAGGGCCTATTGCGGGGCATTACCCCAAAGTAATCAGCTCTATTACCTGTAAAAAAAAAAAAAAATACCCCCCCAACATTACAACCCACCACCCACACACCCAACCCTACTCTAAAACCCACCCAATACTACCTTAATAAAACCTAACACTACCCCCTTGAAGATCACCCTACCTTGAGACGTCTTCACCCAACCGGGCACAAGTGGTCCTCCAGAGGGGAAGAAGTCTTCATCCTATCTGGGCAGAAGTGGACCTCCAGACGGGCAGAAGTCTTCATCCAGGCAGCATCTTCTATCTTCATCCATCCGGAGCGTAGCGGGTCCATCTTGAAGACATCCGACGCGGAGCATCCATCCAAACCGATGACTACCCGATGAATGAATATTCCTTTAAATGACGTCATCCAAGATGGCGTCTCTTGAATTAAGGTAGGAAAAATCCTATTGGCTGATGCAATCAGCCAATAGGATTCAAGTTCAATCCTATTGACTGATCCAATCAGCCAATAGGATTGAGCTTGCATTCTATTGGCTGATTGGAACAATCAGCCAATAGGATTTTTCCTACCTTAATTCCGATTGGCTGATAGAATTCTATCAGTCAATCGGAATTCAAGGGACGCCATCTTGGATGACGTCATTTAAAGGAATATTCATTCATCTGGTAGTTGTAGGTCTGGATGGATGCTCCGCGTCGGATGTCTTCAAGATGGAGCCGCTCCTTGCCGAATGGATGAAGATAGAAGATGTCGCCTGGATGAAGACTTCTGCCCGTCTGGAGGTCCTCTTCTGCCCGGATCGGATGAAGACTTCGGACCGTCTGGAGGACCACTTCTGCCCTGTTGGGTGAAGACGTCTCAAGGTAGGGTGATCTTCAAGGGGGTAGTGTTAGGTTTTATTAAGGGGGTATTGGGTGGGTTTTAGAGTAGGGTTGGGTGTGTGGGTGGTGGGTTGTAATGTTGGGGGGTATTGCATTTTTTTTTACAGGTAATAGAGCTGACTACTTTGGGGTAATGCCCTGCAAAAAAGCCCATTTAAGGGCTATTTGTAATTTAGTATAGGGTAGGGATTTTTATTATTTTTATTATTTTGGGGGGCTTTTTTATTTTATTAGGGGGATTAGATTAAACTTCTTGTAATTATTTTATTTTCTGTAATTTAGTGTTTGTTTGTTTTTTTGTACTTTAGTTAATTTTATTTAATTGTAATTAATTTATTTTAATTTAGGGAATTAATTTAATGATAGTGTAGTGTTAGGTGTAATTGTAACTTAGTTAAGATTTATTTTACAGGTACTTTTGTATTTATTTTAGCTAGGTAGTTATTAAATAGTTAATAACTATTTAGTAACTATTCTACCTAGTTAAAATAAATACAAATTTGCCTGTAAATTAAAAATAAACCCTAAGCTAGATACAATGTAACTATTAGTTATATTGTAGCTAGCTTAGGGTTTATTTTATAGGTAAGTATTTAGTTTTAAATAGGAATTATTTAGTTAATGATAGTAATTTTTATTTAGATTTATTTAAATTATATTTAAATTAGAGGGTGTTAGGGTTAGACTTAGGTTTAGGAGTTAATAAATTTAATATAGTGGCGGCGACGTTGGGGGCGGGAGATTAGGGGTTAATAAATTTAATGTAGGTGGCGGCTGGGTCCGGGAGCGGCGGTTTACGGGTTAATAAGTATAATGTAGGTGGTGGCGGTGTAGGGGGGGGAAGATTAGGGGTTAAATACTTTATTAGAGTTGCGGTGGGCTCCGGGAGTGGCGGTTTAGGGGTTAATACATTTATTAGAGTTGCGGCGGTATAGGGGGGGGCAGATTAGGGGTTAATAAGTATAATGTAGGTGACGGTGGGCTCCGGGAGCGGTGGTTTAGGGGTTAAACACTTTACTTAGTTGCAGCGGTGTAGGGGGGTCAGATTAGGGGTGTTTAGACTCGGGTACATATTAGGGTGTTAGGTGTAGACACTATCATAGAAATCAATGGGATACCGGGCAGCAGCGAACATGAGCTTTCGCTGCTGTCAGACTCCTATTGATTCCTATGGCAGCCGCCGCCTCCAGGGCGGCGGAATGAAAAGCAGGTACGCTAGGCCGGAAAAGTGGCGAGCGTACCTGCTAGTTTTTTGATAACTTCCAAAAGTAGTCAGATTGTGCCGAACTTGCGATCGGAACATCTGTAGTGACGTAACCATCGATCGGTGTCGGACTGAGTCCGGCGGATTGTATGTTACATCACTATATTCTACTTTTGCCGATCTGTAGTGTTTGATAACTACGGTGAATCAAGCTCGCCACAAATACGCTGCGGAATTCCAGCGTATTTGCGGTTGACAGCTTGATAAATAGAGGCCATTGTCTCCGGGAACATGTGGGGACATTGTTAACAAGGATTCGTTTTTGTTTACAGACCAAGATGAGGAGAAAATATGTTTTGTGACACATCTTTGTGAGTTGAGATGTGAGGTACCCTTTGATGTACACCATATATTGTTAAATTTACAGAAATGTGCAATACACCATTACTTGAATGCTGTATATCTTTCTAACTACCATAGAAATAAACAAAAACCACATGGGTTTCATATAAGGAATATACCAAATATTGGTAGATCCAACCCAGAATTCTGTAGAAAATAGTGTTACATTTTAAATAAGTGTTTATATGACTTGATTTTGTTAGTAACAAGGTAATATAGTAGATGAGTTTGAAAAAAGACAGCAGTCTATTAAGTTTAACCTAAACCAATATTAATATACTTACAATAAAAGCTCCAGTTGATCTTAAATTAATCCCATTAAAAAAGGTGACCCCTTTAACACAAGCAATCATATCCCTAAATTCTGTTTCTAGTCAGAAATGTATCTAACCATTAAATCTCATTTCTTTCAGGCTTAAAATGTAACCTCTTGTCGCAAACAATTTTCTTGGATTAAAGAGAGCTTCCGACATCTCATGTCACCTTTCAAGCTCATTTTTCTAGAGAAAACACACCCAGTTTGGCTAACATCTCCTCATACCTAAAATTCTCCATTCCCACTATTAGTTTTGTGGCCCTTCTCTGAACTGTTTCTAAGTTTACAATGTTTTTTTGAGATTGGTCCCCAGAACTGCACTCCATATTCTAGGTGAGGTCTTCACAGGAATGTATATAGTGACAGAATAATGCTTTCCTTCCTTGCATCAATGCCTCTTTTAATACATGCTAGTATCTTATTAGCCTTAGAAGCCACTCCCCTTCATTGTACACCCATTTTAGCTTGTTATCTATAAGTATTCCCAAATACCTTTCCTCCTCTGTTTTGCTAGCCCCCTTTAAATAATAGGTTGCCTGCTTATTTTTACTTCCTTAATGAACAACCTTGCATTTTCCCATATTAAATCTCATTTTCCATTTACCTGCCCATTCTTCTTGCTCCAAGTCATTAATAAAAATATTAAAAAGAACAGGGCCCAGTACTGTACTACTCTGTGCTCCCTGTTTTTATCCAGTTATTTATCCATGAGCTAACATTTTCAGCTATTCCCAATCCCTTAATTTTGCACATGAATCTCTCATGTGGCACTGTATGTAATAATGCCTTTGTGAAATCCAAGTATATCACATCAATTGATTCCCCTTTATCTATATTTTTACTTACTTCCTTGTAGAATCTAATTAGATTAGTTTGACAATTTCTATTTCTTATAAAACCATGCTGATCTGAACTCATAATATTGTTTACACAAATATAATTCTTTACCATCCCTTCAAATATCTTCCCCACTATTGTGGTCTAATAGTTTCCTGGATCCGCACTGCTTCAATTTTTAATGGCACCACATCAGCTTTATGCCAGTCCTGGGTTAATATGCTTGAGGATAATGAGTCTTGAAAAATTAAGAGTAGAGGTTTGGTTATAACAGTACTACATTTCTGTAAAACTCTTGGGTGTATTCCATCTGGGCCTGGAGTTTTATTTACCTTAATATTATCCAGTTTTTTCTTGATATCCTCTAGATATAACCCAGTTAATGGTATGGGCTTGTATGTTCTAGTTTGTTTCAATGTATCTCCCATTGGTTCCTCTCTTGTGTATACTGAAGAAAAGATCTGGTTTAGTACTTCAGCTTTGTCCCTGTCACTGTTACTCATGCTACCCTTAACACATTTTAATGTAACTTTATTTTTGTTCTTAGATATTTGGCCATTTATGTACTTTAAACCTCTTAGGATTTGACTTTGACCCTTTGCAATTAATCGTTCTTTTTCAATTTTGGCTAATTTAATTTTTTTTTTTTTTGCATGCTTTGTTACGTTCCTTATATATTTGGAATGTCGAGCCTGTACTATTTTCTTTGAATAATTTAAATAACCTACATTTTTTTCTAATTTCTCTTAATACATTTTTTTAAGCCACATTGGCTTTGATTATTTTTTTTTTATTTTATAACTATGTTGTATGTGTTGACATGTGTATTTACTTGACAAAGTTTTAAATGTTATCCATTTATCTTCTGTATTTTGATTAGACAATACCCAATTAATGTTATTTAACGATTTCCTTAAATTATTGAATTTTGCTTTCTTAAAATTAAAAGTCTTAGTTAAACCATTATAACACTTCTCATGGAAAGTTTCAAACGTGACCATGTAATAGAAGAAACCAACAGGTTATGTAATGTAATTAATTTAATTTAGAGATTCAGGAAGTGAACAAATGAAACTTCAGAAAACTGGGTTAAAAACTAGAAACTCATGTAGTGAAGTATAAAGAAGAGTTAATTAACTTTAAAGATAAGAAGTTGGCAACAGTTTAAAACAGACTATCGGGAAAAAGCAGATATACCACTGGTTATATAGGAAGTACAATTCGGTAATAGATGAACGAGATGTCTAAGATTTTAAATAAAAACATTGATACAGTTGACGGCAGCGGTGGTGACTCTTCTGAAGAAGGACCCTTGGGGGAAGGGGATTCATTCCAACCGGTGGTCCCTTTTTCTTTATCTACTGTTTGGAATCCACAAGTCTTTGGTTGATCTTCCTTGCAGACCAACTGTGTCTGCCAGAAACTCATTTTGTGTTAAGGTAGCTGAGTACATTGTTTGTCAATTACAACCAGTGGTTAAGAGTTAACTTTTATATTTACAGCACTCTTCTTCATTACTCAGAGTACTGAGAGATATTGATTGGTTGAAGGAAGATGATGTTTTGGTTACCATTGACAGCCTGTACACTGTCATTTCTCATTCTGCTGGGTTACAGGCTGTCAGGTCCATGGTAAATTTATCTCATGCACATGTCGGAAAACTCATTGAGTTCCTGGTGGAGTTGCTTTAATTTTGTTTGGAAAATAAAGTTTAAGAGTAATTATTATCTGCAATTTGCAGGGATGGAAACAGCTTCCACATATGCCAATTTGTACATGCCGTGGTAAGAGACTTATGTTATGCAACCACAACTACATTAAAGTATTAAATATTAACCAGATAAATTAATGATGTTCTGCTAGTATGACGGGGATCTGTGGAGATATTGGAGTCTTGGATTGGAATATTGAAACAAAAGGTATCCCCTATTAGATTCAAATATGACTATAGTAGGGCGATGATCAACTTTTTTGGACTTCAACATTTTTAAAGTACAAGATAACAAGGGGTTCAGATTTGGTACTTCTTTATTTACAAAGCTAACAGATCAGAAATCCCTACTTCTAGCTAATAGTTACCATCCTAGACATCAAAAGAGGGGTGCCTATCAGCTATCGAGGGTTGTACACAAGAACACTGAACATTCCACTATGATGGTCAAAATAAAGGAAATAAAAATGAAATTTATTGAAAGAGGTTACTGTGAACCTGATATTAATGTGGCCATAGAGAGATTACAAGGGGAGAAGTTTCCTATTGAATAAATCAATAAACAAGGAAAGGCCTGCGGATTCAGAAAAGATTCATTTACATTGATTTATCAGGGGATGGAGGACTCTCTATAGAGTCATTATGGCATTGTGAGGACGGATTAGATGCTGCCATTTGGAAATGTGGATTCTTCACGCATGGTATATAGGAGGGCAAACTTGAAGGACATGTTAGTCCAGAGTGATCCTGTGCAGTGCTAACCGCAGAAGATGTGGCTGGACAACAAAAAAACCTGGATGCTGCAGATGTAGAGATTGCACCACATGCACTGTGTTCCATTATCTTCATCAATGGAAGGAGATCTAAAATTCGACAATGCCTCACTTGTACAAGTGACCATGTGGTTTATATCCTCATCTGCCCATGGTCTCTGATTTATGTTGGCAAAACAACCACTACTTTTCCTGAGAGGATGGCAAACTACCATTTTGCTATCAGAGAGGCCATTAAAAGTGGCTCCTCTGAACAGCCAGTGGCATGCCATTTTGCCTAAGATAAACATACCATTGCTAGTATGTGCACAATGCTTATTGATTATCTGCCCCTACTTAAACGTGAGGCTGACAGGGTAAAAACTCCTGAAAATGGAAACAAATGGATACACACATTAGAGACTTTTGGCCAAATTTGCTGTTGATACAAATTGTTTGTCAGGGAAGATTAGTATGGGTAGAGGCGTGATGACGTGAGCATGCAACCAGACCGTGATATAGACGGGGCCTGTAAGCAATAGCTTAAAGGGACAGTATACTGTAAAATTGATTTTCCCTTAATTTATTTCCAAATACTTGTTATAACAGCTACAGCGAATAGAATGTATGCGAAATTCCATTGTCAGGTTTGTTTGTCTGCATGAAATTGCTCGTTTTTTGTTTTGAAGCCACAGCCTATTACAATGAGTTGAGCTTTCAGGTAATATTATATCTCATTATGTTATCACTTTGTGTACACACAGTTGCTTCCTTCTCTTATATCTGTTTGTAAACAATTAGTTATCTCTTCTATACCTCGACAGGAGTGTATTTTCTTCTGCTTAAGACTTAAGACCAGAAACTTTTAGTACAGATGGGGATACCACAGGCTAAATCAGCTATTTAAAATGCCAAAATAAGGGTAAATGAGCTACTTGCAAACAATTTAATACACTCCAGCACGTAAAATGGAATATTGGGAACAAATTAAAGGGGAAAAATTATATACGCTGAGGGTTAAATGTTATACGCCATTGTCTATAATGTTATGCAATTTGAAAAAGGTTTCAGTAAACTGGAAAGGGCATTTTAAATGTGAGCAATAAAAGCTATGTTTTAATCTGGTAAAGCCGGTGAGCACTTTAGGCATGGATAGTATGCAATTTCTAATTAAGCCCCCTGGTGGACACTACATTAAAGTGAGAGAGAGACAGAGAGATAGATTCAAAGTTTCCACTTGCCTGGGCGAGTAGAAATTAAAATGGGCCAGTACAAAGTGAGATATATGCTGTCTATATACCCTGTACACAATAACCATCAAATGTATATATTTGTAATAATTGTATTAAAAGGACTTTAAAAATTTTTATGGTTTTAAAAAAAAAAGATGAAAAATGACTGCACAATAAGGTGTTTTACAATGACTAAACAAATGCAAAGAGAGGGTGGGGTACAGGGTGTAGTGTGGGCAGGTGATGGGTTGGTATATCTCAGCCTGTTAGTCAGCTTTGTTATAATTAATTTCCTTATGTAGTAATCAAGAGAAGTACCTCTTGGCTAGAGGCTCTAGTACATCCTTTTGCTGATCTGAAGACAGGATGAGGTGTCGAAGAAGATCACTGGAGCCCTCAGGAGAGCAAGAAGAAAGGTGGCAATTAACAGAGCCAGCCCACCCCCACTGGGAGCTTGAGACTGTATCTGGAACTCCAGCTGAGCTCAAAGTGCAAAGTGATAACAGATCTGCTCCATAGAGAGGGGCTCGGCCACATCGCCGTTCATTACAGGAGAAAAGACGTTCTAGACGCTCCCTCAAAATGCGCTGTTTATCTTCTGCTAGCTCCTGCAGCAAACAAAACACTCATTATTTCACAAACCTAAATTCACCATCTTAAAGGGGCATAACACCCCACATTTTGCTTTAATAACTCAGATAGAGTGTGCAATTTTAAACAGTTTCCAATTGATTTCTAGTATCAAATTGCTTTATTCTCTAGGTATCTTTTGTTGAAGGATACCAAAATAATAGGCACATTTGAGAAGTAAATTGGAAAGTAGTTTAAGACTTTATGCTCTATCTGAATCATGAAATAAAAAAATTGGGTTTTATGACTATTTAAATATAAAAAGTTATGCACCTGAACAGATAATGAAATTTAAATAAGATTTACCTTTTTTAGTTTGAAATTAAAGGTATAAAAAAAACAAAGTTCATAAGGAAAATGCTTTAGTGTGTAAGAGCATGAGTTTAATCCCTGCAAAGGGTTTAAACGCATATTGTTAGAGTCAGCTCCAGAGCAGCAATACACTACTGGTGCCCAGCTGAACACATCTGGCTTATGTATGTAGTCACCAATCAGCAGCCAGCTTCTATTGGCACATTGCTGCTCCGGAGCCCACTTAGATATCAACAAAGGATACAAAGAAAATGAAGTACATTTAGAAACAGAAGTAAATTGAAACCTCTGTTTAAATTAAATGCCCTATCAGAACCATGAAACCTTCATTTTGACTTTCATATTAGTTTAATTTTGCAGCAATCATTTTGTAATTCTTTGTAAAGCAAACCAAGTATTTCTTATTGTTACCCAGATGCACAGCCGTGATCTCAAACTCAACTAGAAACCTTTTGCAATATATATTTGTTTGCAAAAAATGCTTCCATTTAATGTTATATCTAGATTTGTGACAATGTTTATTACACACCCCTCCCACTGCAAATATGGTGGTAAGCCTTGTGCACATGCATTTCTCTCTGGCAAATGATCCAGATATTGGTACAACACATGACTTCTCAACTAAATGTTGTGCATTTTAAATGTGACTTTCATGTGCTTTTAAATAAAGTTATCAGTAGACAAGAAAGTTTTTTTTCCAAACAACCCCATCCGCTCACTTTAACCCCTTATATCTGCTATGTGCAGTTATATTTATATAAAAAAAAATGCTCCTTTTTAAAATAAAAAAATATGAGTACTACACTTTCGGCTAGATTTAGAGTTTTGTCGGTAAAGACCTGCATAGCTAACGCTGCTTTTTTTCCCAACGCACCCTTAAGACAACGCTGGTATTTAGAGTTGTCTGAGGGGCTGCGTTAGGCTCAAAAAAGGGTGCGTTGAGCCTAACTTAGCTCCACTTCAACCCTCAATACCAGCGTTGCTTACGGTAGTGGTAAGCAGCTAAAACGTGCTCGTGCACGATATCCCCATAGGAAACAATGGGGCAGTTTGGGCTAAAAAAAAAACTAACACCTGCAAAAAAGCAGCGTTCAGCTCCTAACGCAGCCCCATTGTTTCCTATGGGGAAACACTCTCTAAGTCTACACCTAACACCCTAACATGAACCCCGAGTCTAAACACCCCTAACCTTACACTTATTAACCCCTAATCTGCCGCCCCCGCTATCGCTGACACCTGCATTATACTATTAACCCCTAATCTGCGGCTCCGGACACCGCCGCCACCTACATTATCCCTATGAACCCCTAATCTGCTGCCCCTAACACCGTCGACCCCTATATTATAATTATTAACCCCTAATCTGCCCCCCCAAAGTCGCCACCACCTTACCTACACTTATTAACCCCTAATCTGCCGACCGGACATCGCCGCCACTATAATAAATGTATTAACCCCTAAACCGCCGCACTCCCGCCTCGCAAACACTATAATAAATTTGATTAACCCCTAATCTGCCCTCCCTAACATCGCCGCCACCTACCTACAATTATTAACCCCTAATCTCCCGCCCGCAACGTCGCCGCTACTATAATAAAGTTATTAACCCCTAAACCTAACTCTAACCCTAACCCCCCCTAACATAAATATAATTTAAATGAAACAAAAACAGAATTTATGTTTACCTGATAAATTTCTTTCTCCTACGGTGTGTCCGGTCCACGGCTTCATCCTTACTTGTGGGAATATTCTCTTCCCCTACAGGAAATGGCAAAGGGAGCACACAGCAAAAGCTGTCCATATAGTCCCCCCTCTGGCTCTGCCCCCCAGTCATTCGACCGACGGTTAGGAGAAAAAGGAGAAACCATAGGGTGCTGTGGTGACTGTAGTGTACAGAAATAAAAAAAATTTAAACCTGACTAAAAAGCCAGGGCGGGCCGTGGACCGGACACACCGTAGGAGAAAGAAATTTATCAGGTAAACATAAATTCTGTTTTCTCCTACATTGGTGTGTCCGGTCCACGGCTTCATCCTTACTTGTGGGAACCAATACCAAAGCTTTAGGACACGGATGAAGGGAGGGAACAAGTCAGCTTACCTAAACCACAGCTTGCAAAACCTTTCTCCCAAAAATAGCCTCCGAATTATCGAATTTGTAAAATTTGGCAAAAGTATGCAGAGAAGACCAAGTCGCTGCCTTACAGATCTGATCAACAGAAGCCTCGTTCTTGAAGGCCCATGTGGAAGGCACAGCTCTAGTAGAGTGAGCTGTGATTCGTTCAGGAGGCTGCCGTCCGGCAGTCTCATAAGCCAATCGGATGATGCTTTTCAGCCACAAGGAAAGAGAGGTAGCAGTAGCTTTCTGCCCTCTCCTCTTACCAGAATAAACGACAAACAAGGATGATGTCTGTCTGAAATCCTTTGTTGCTTCTAAATAGAATTTTAAAGCACGGACCACATCTAAGTTGTGTAACAAACGTTCCTTCTTCGAAACTGGATTCGGACACAGAGAAGGAACAACTATTTCCTGGTTAATATTCCTGTTGGAAACCACTTTTGGAAGAAAACCAGGTTTGGTACGCAAAACAACCTTATCTGCATGGAATACCAGATAGGGTGAAGTACACTGCAAAGCAGACAATTCAGAAACTCTTCTAGCAGAAGAAATAGCAACCAAAAACAGAACTTTCCAAGATAGTAACTTAATATCTATGGAATGTAAAGGTTCAAACGGAACCCCTTGAAGAACTGAAAGAACTACGTTTAGACTCCATGGAGGAGTCATGGGTCTGTAGACAGGCTTGATTCTGACTAAGGCCTGTACAAACGCCTGTACATCTGGCATTGCTGCCAGACATTTGTGTAACAAAACAGACAGAGCAGATATCTGTCCTTTAAGAGAACTCGCTGACAACCCTTTATCCAAACCCTCTTGGAGAAAGGAAAGTATCCTAGGAATTTTAATTTTACTCCAAGAGAATCCCTTGGATTCGCACCAACAGATATATTTTTTCCATATCTTATGGTAAATTTTCCTAGTCACAGGTTTTCTGGCTTGGACCAGAGTATCTATAACTGAATCTGAAAACCCACGCTTAGATAAAATCAAGCGTTCAATTTCCAAGCAGTCAGTTGCAGAGAGACTAGATTTGGATGTTCGAATGGACCTTGTACTAGAAGATCCCGTCTCAAAGGTAGCTTCCATGGTGGAGCCGATGACATATTCACCAGGTCTGCATACCAAGTCCTGCGTGGCCACGCAGGAGCTATCAGAATCACTGAGGCCTTCTCCTGTTTGATCCTGGCTACAAGCCTGGGAAGGAGAGGGAACGGTGGAAACACATAAGCTAGGTTGAACGACCAAGGCGCCACCAATGCATCCACTAGTGTCGCCTTGGGATCCCTGGATCTGGACCCGTAGCGAGGAACCTTGGAGTTCTGACGGGACGCCATCAGATCCATGTCTGGAATGCCCCATAGTCGAGTTAACTGGGCAAAGACCTCCGGGTGGAGTTCCCACTCCCCCGGATGGAAAGTCTGACGACTCAAATAATCCGCCTCCCAGTTGTCTACTCCTGGGATGTGAATTGCAGATAGATGGCAGGAGTGATCCTCCGCCCATTTGATGATCTTGGATACCTCTCTCATCGCCAAGGAACTTTTTGTTCCCCCCTGATGATTGATGTACGCTACAGTCGTCATGTTGTCCGACTGAAATCTTATGAATCTGGCCTTCGCTAGTTGAGGCCAAGCCAGGAGCGCATTGATTATCGCTCTCAGTTCCAAAATGTTTATCGGGAGAAGAGACTCTTCCCGAGACCATAGACCCTGAGCTTTCAGGGAGTCCCAGACCGCGCCCCAGCCTAAGATACTGGCGTCGGTCGTGACAATGACCCACTCTGGCCTGCGGAAACTCATTCCCTGAGACAGGTGATCTTGAGTCAACCACCAGCGTAGTGATTGTCTGGTTAACTGGTCTACTTGAATCTGGGGAGACAAATCTGCATAATCCCCATTCCATTGTTTGAGCATGCATTGTTGTAATGGTCTTAGATGAATTTGAGCAAAAGGAACCACGTCCATTGCTGCAACCATTAATCCTATTACCTCCATGCACTGAGCTATGGAAGGCTGAGGAATAGATTGAAGAACTTGACAAGCGTTTAGAAGCTTTAACTTTCTGACCTCTGTCAGAAAAATCTTCATTTCTACAGAATCTATTATTGTTCCTAGAAAAGGAACCCTTGTGGACGGGGACAGGGAACTCTTTTCTATGTTCACCTTCCACCCGTGAGACCTGAGAAAGGCTAAAACAATGTCTGTATGAGCCTTTGCTTTGGAAAGAGACAACGCTTGGATTAGAATGTCGTCTAGGTAAGGTGCTACAGAAATGCCCCTCGGCCTTAGAACAGCTAGAAGGGACCCTAGTACCTTTGTGAAAATTCTGGGAGCAGTGGCTAAACCGAATGGAAGAGCCACGAACTGGTAATGTTTGTCCAGAAAGGCGAACCTTAGGAACTGATGGTGATCTTTGTGGATAGGAATATGCAGGTACGCATCCTTTAAGTCCACGGTAGTCATATATTGACCCTCCTGGATTGTTGGTAAGATCGTCCGAATAGTTTCCATTTTGAATGATGGAACTCTGAGGAATTTGTTTAGTATTTTTAAGTCCAGAATTGGCCTGAAAGTTCCCTCTTTTTTGGGAACTACAAACAGGTTTGAGTAAAACCCCAGACCTTGTTCCGCTGTTGGAACTGGGTGTATCACTCCCATCTTTAATAGGTCTCCTACGCAATGTAAGAATGCCTGTCTCTTTATCTGGTCTGAAGATAAGCGAGACATGTGGAATCTTCCCCTTGGAGGGAGTTCCTTGAACTCTAGAAGATACCCCTGAGAGACAATTTCTATTGCCCAGGGATCCGGGACATCTCTTGCCCAAGCCTGAGCAAAGAGAGAAAGTCTGCCCCCTACTAAATCCGGTCCCGGATCGGGGGCTACCCTTTCATGCTGTCTTGGTAGCAGCAGCAGGCTTCTTGGTCTGTTTACCCTTGCTCCAGCCTTGCAATGGTTCCCATGCTGGTTTAGGCTGGGAAGCGTTACCCTCTTGTCTAGAGGCTGCAGAGTTAGAAGCCGGTCCGTTCCTGAAATTGCGAAAGGAACGAAAATTAGACTTATTCTTAGCCTTGAAAGGCCTATCCTGTGGGAGGGCATGGCCCTTTCCCCCAGTGATGTCAGAAATAATCTCCTTCAATTCTGGCCCGAAAAGGGTCTTACCTTTGAAAGGAATATTAAGTAATTTTGTTTTGGACGACACATCCGCCGACCAAGATTTTTCCGATCTTTATAAAATTTACACCCCAGTGTCTTAATGCTTTGAAAGTATTGCACACCAAATATGAAGTTTCTAGACCCTTAAATAAGCAAACCGGAGCTGATTGTTCAAATTAACCGGTTTAAACACACTACAGTGCCTGCCACAGACTTTGCTGCAGCTTTTACCTTCCTTAGGGGTTATTCACCACAGAAATAAGCCTTCCGGAGTCTGTTTCTCAGCCACAGGACCCTCTCACATGAAGCTGCATGCACTGCCTTTGGAAGTAACTGCGCAACTGAGGCGCGAAAATGAGGCCTCCTCCCTCTGCATACCAGAGTGAAGGGGCCTTTCTGACTAGATTAGGCGTCTAAACCAAAGCCAGGCCTAATTAAAACGTTCCCAAAAGTGTTTATAAGTTCATAAAACACTCCAAATGTCATAAGAATATGATATAAGCAAATCGATTTAGCCCACAATAGTGTCAACCAGTATAGAGCCCAATATATAAGCCTTTAATCTGTTACTGAGTCTAAGAAAATGGCTTACCGGTCCCATGAGGGAAAACTGACAGTCTTCTAGCATTACTATGTGTTGTTAGAAAAGAGACTGGTCATACCTGAAGCAGATAAGTCTGCAAACTGTTACCCCCAACTGAAGTTCTCTGGTTTCAACAGTCCTGCGTGGTAACAGCAATGGATTTTAGTTACTGGTGCTAAAATCATACTCCTCTTTTAACAGAACTCTTCATCACTTTCTGTTGTAGAGTAAATAGTACAAACCGGCACTATTTTAAAATAACAAACTCTTGATAGAAGAAATAAAACTACAACTAACACCACATACTCTTTACCATCCCCGTGGAGATGCTACTTGTTCAGAGCAGGCAAAGAGAATGACTGGGGGGCGGAGCCAGAGGGGGGACTATATGGACAGCTTTAGCTGTGTGCTCCCTTTGCCATTTCCTGTAGGGGAAGAGAATATTCCCACAAGTAAGGATGAAGCCGTGGACCGGACACACCAATGTAGGAGAAATAATATTCCTAAAATTAACTAAATTAATCCTATTTAAAACTAAATACTTACCTATAAAATAAACCCTAATATAGCTACAATATAAATAATAATTACATTGTAGCTATTTTAGGATTTATATTTATTTTACAGGCAACTTTGTATTTATTTTAACTAGATACAATAGCTATTAAATAGTTAATAACTATTTAATAGCTACCTAGTTAAAATAAATACAAAATTACCTGTAAAATAAATCCTAACCTAAGTTACAAATACACCTAACACTACACTATCATTAAATTAATTAAGGCCTATATTTAGAGTTTGGCGGTAGCCGTGAAAACCAGCGTTAGAGGCTCCTAACGCTGGTTTTAGGCTACCGCCGGTATTTGGAGTCAGTCAAAAAAGGGTCTAACGCTCACTTTTCAGCCACGACTTTTCCATACCACAGATCCCCTTACGTCAATTGCGTATCCTATCTTTTCAATGGGATCTTTCTAACTCCGGTATTTAGAGTCGTGGCTGAAGTGAGCGTTAGAATTCTAACGACAAAACTCCAGCCGCAGAAAAAAGTCAGTAGTTAAGAGCTTTTTGGGCTAACGCCGGTTTATAAAGCTCTTAACTACTGTGCTCTACAGTACACTAACACCCATAAACTACCTATGTACCCCTAAACTGAGGTCCCCCCACATCGCCGCCACTCGATTACATTTTTTTAACCCCTAATCTGCCGACCGCCACCTACGTTATACTTATGTACCCTTAATCTGCTGCCCCTAACACCGCCGACCCCTATATTATATTTATTAACCCCTAATCTGCCCCCCACAACGTCGCCGCCAACTACCTACAATAATTAACCCCTAATCTGCCGACCGCAAAGCGCCGCTACTTAAGTTATCCTTATGTACCCCTAATCTGCTGCCCCTAACACCGCCGACCCCTATATTATATTTATTAACCCCTAATCTGCCCCCCACAACGTCGCCTCCACCTGCCTACACTTATTAACCCCTAATCTGCCGAGCGGACCTCACCGCTACTCTATTAAATTTATTAACCCCTAAAGCTAATTCTAACCCTAACACCCCCCTAAATTAAATATAATTTTATTCTAACGAAATAAATTAACTCTTATTAAATAAATTATTCCTATTTAAAGCTAAATACTTACCTGAAAAATAAACCCTAATATAGCTACAATATAACGAATAATTACATTGTAGCTATTTTAGGATTAATATTTATTTTACAGGCAACTTTGTAATTATTTTAACTAGGTACAATAGCTATTAAATAGTTAAGAACTATTTAATAGTTACCTAGTTAAAATAATAACAAAATTACCTGTAAAATAAATCCTAACCTAAGTTACAATTAAACCTAACACTATACTATCATTAAATTAATTAAATAAAATACATACAATTACCTACAATTAAACCTAACACTACACTATCAATACATTAATTAAATACAATATCTACAAATAACTACAATGAAATAAACTAACTAAAGTACAAAAAATAAAAAAGAACTAAGTTACAAAAAATAAAAAAATATTTACAAACATAAGAAAAATATTACAACAATTTTAAACTAATTACACCTACTCTAAGCCCCCTAATAAAATAACAAAGACCCCCAAAATAAAAAAATGCCCTACCCTATTCTAAATTACTAAAGTTCAAAGCTCTTTTACCTTACCAGCCCTGAACAGGGCCCTTTGCGGGGCATGCCCCAAAAAATTCAGCTCTTTTTCCTGTAAAAAAACACATACAATACCCCCCCAACATTACAACCCACCACCCACATACCCCTAATCTAACCCAAACCCCCCTTAAATAAACCTAACACTAAGCCCCTGAAGATCTTCCTACCTTGACTTCACCTCACCAGGTATCACCGATCCGTCCTGGCTCCGATATCTTCATCTAAGCCCAAGCGGGGGCTAGACATCCATCATCCGACGGCTGAAGAAGTCCAGAAGAGGCTCCAAAGTCTTCATCCTATCCGGGAAGAAGAGTAGATCCGGACCGGCAACCATCTTCTTCCAAGCGGCATCTTCTATCTTCATCCGATGAGGACCGGCTCCATCTTGAAGACATCCACCGCGGACCCATCTTCTTCCAACGACGACTTCCCGACGAATGACGGTTCCTTTAAGGGACGTCATCCAAGATGGCGTCCCTCGAATTCCGATTGGCTGATAGGATTCTATCAGCCAATCAGAATTAAGGTAGGAAAATTCTGATTGGCTGATGGAATCAGCCAATCAGAATCAAGTTCAATCCGATTGGCTGATCCGATCAGCCAATCAGATTGAGCTCGCATTCTATTGGCTGATCGGAACAGCCAATAGAATGCGAGCTCAATCTGATTGGCTGATTGAATCAGCCAATAGGATTGAACTTGATTCTTATTGGCTGATTCCATCAGCCAATCAGAATTTTCCTACCTTAATTCCGATTGGCTGATAGAATCCTATCAGCCAATCGGAATTCGAGGGACGCCATCTTGGATGACGTCCCTTAAAGGAACCGTCATTCGTCGGGAAGTCGTCGTCGGAAGAAGATGGGTCCGCGGTGGATGTCTTCAAGATGGAGCCGGTCCTCATCGGATGAAGATAGAAGATGCCGCTTGGAAGAAGATGGTTGCCGGTCCGGATCTACTCTTCTTCCCGGATAGGATGAAGACTTTGGAGCCTCTTCTGGACTTCTTCAGCCGTCGGATGATGGATGTCTAGCCCCCGCTTGGGCTTAGATGAAGATATCGGAGCCAGGACGGATCGGTGATACCTGGTGAGGTGAAGACAAGGTAGGAAGATCTTCAGGGGCTTAGTGTTAGGTTTATTTAAGGGGGGTTTGGGTTAGATTAGGGGTATGTGGGTGGTGGGTTGTAATGTTGGGGGGGGTATTGTATGTGTTTTTTTACAGGAAAAAGAGCTGAATTTTTTGGGGCATGCCCCGCAAAGGGCCCTGTTCAGGGCTGGTAAGGTAAAAGAGCTTTGAACTTTAGTAATTTAGAATAGGGTAGGGCATTTTTTTTATTTTGGGGGTCTTTGTTATTTTATTAGGGGGCTTAGAGTAGGTGTAATTAGTTTAAAATTGTTGTAATATTTTTCTTATGTTTGTAATTTTTTTTTATTTTTTGTAACAGTTCTTTTTTATTTTTTGTACTTTAGTTAGTTTATTTCATTGTAGTTATTTGTAGATATTGTATTTAATTAATGTATTGATAGTGTAGTGTTAGGTTTAATTGTAGGTAATTGTAGGTATTTTATTTAATTAATTTAATGATAGTATAGTGTTAGGTTTAATTGTAACTTAGGTTAGGATTTATTTTACAGGTAATTTTGTACTTATTTTAACTAGGTAACTATTAAATAGTTCTTAACTATTTAATAGCTATTGTACCTGGTTAAAATAATTACAAAGTTGCCTGTAAAATAAATATTAATCCTAAAATAGCTACAATGTAATTATTTGTTATATTGTAGCTATATTAGGGTTTATTTTACAGGTAAGTATTTAGCTTTAAATAGGAATAATTTATTTAATAAGAGTTAATTTATTTCGTTAGAATTAAATTATATTTAAGTTAGGGGGGTGTTAGTGTTAGGGTTAGACTTAGCTTTAGGGGTTAATACATTTATTAGAATAGCGGTGAGCTCCAGTCGGCAGATTAGGGGTTAATGTTTGAAGTTAGGTGTCGGCGATGTTAGGGAGGGCAGATTAGGGGTTAATACTATTTATTATAGGGTTAGTGAGGCGGATTAGGGGTTAATAACTTTATTATAATAGCGATGCGGTCCGCTCGGCAGATTAGGGGTTAATAAGTGTAGGCAGGTGGAGGCGACGTTGTGGGGGGCAGATTAGGGGTTAATAAATATAATATAGGGGTCGGCGGTGTTAGGGACAGCAGATTAGGGGTACATAGGGATAATGTAAGTAGCGGCGGTTTACGGAGCGGCAGATTAGGGGTTAATAATAATATGCAGGGGTCAGCGATAGCGGGGGCGGCAGATTAGGGGTTAATAAGTGTAAAGCTAGGGGTGTTTAGACTCGGGGTACATGTTAGGGTGTTAGGTGCAGACGTAGGAAGTGTTTCCCCATAGGAAACAATGGGGCTGCGTTAGGAGCTGAACGCGGCTTTTTTGCAGGTGTTTTTTTCAGCTCAAACAGCTCCATTGTTTCCTATGGGGGAATCATGCACAAGCACGTTTTTGAGGCTGGCCGCGTCCGTAAGCAACTCTGGTATCGAGAGTTGCAGTGGCGTTAAATATGCCTGTACGCTCCCTTTTTGGAGCCTAACGCAGCCATTCTGTGGACTCTCAATACCAGAGTTATTTTAAAGGTGCGGCCAGAAAAAAGCCAGCGTTAGCTACGCGGGTCGTTACCGACAAAACTCTAAATCTAGCCGTAAATGAATTACATACAATTAGCTAAAATAAAATACAATAAAATAAACTATACTATAATACAAAAAAACAAACACTAAATTACAAAAAGTAAAAAAGAATTACAAGCAGTTTAAACTAATTACACCTAATCTAAGCCCCCTAATAAAATAAAAAAGCCCCCTAAAATAAAAAATTCCCTACCCTATTCTAAAATACAAAAGAAATCAGCTCTTTTACCAGCCCTTAAAAGGGCTTTTTGCGGGGCATTGCCCCAAAGTAATCAGCTCTTTTACCTGAAAAGAAAAATACAATACCCCCCCAACATTACAACCCACCACCCACACACCCCTACTCTAACCCACCCAAACCCCCCTTAAATAAACCTATCGCTAACCCCCTGAAGATCATCCTACCTTGAGTCGTCTTCACCCAGCCGAGCCGAATTCTTCATCCAAGGTGCGCAGAGGAGGTCCTTGATCCGGTAGAAGTCTTCATCCAAGCGGCAAAGAAGAGGTCCTCCATCCGGTAGAAGTGTTCATCCAGGCGGCGTCTTCAATCTTCATCCATCCGGAGCGGAGCGGAGCCATCTTCAACGGAGCCATCCTCTTCAACCAACGGACTAACGACGAATGAAGGTTCCTTTAAGGCTGATCGGAACAGCCAATAGAATGCGAGTTCAATACGATTGGCTGATTGGATCAGCCAATCGGATTGAACTTCAATCTGATTGGCTGATTGCATCAGCCAATCAGATTTTTTCTACCTTAATTCCGATTGGCTGATAGAATTGAAGGGACGCCATCTTGGATGACGTCCCTTAAAGGAACCTTCATTCGTCGTTAGTGCGTCGGTTGAAGAGGATGGCTCTGCGTCGGCTCTGTCAAAGATGGCTCCGCTCTGGATGGATGAAGATTGAAGACGCCGCCTGGATGAACACTTCTACCGGATGGAGGAACTCTTCTTTGCCGCTTGGATGAAGACTTCTACCGGATCAAGGACCTCCTCTGCGCACCTTGGATGAAGAATTCGGCTCGGCTGGGTGAAGACGACTCAAGGTAGGATGATCTTCAGGGGGTTAGCGATAGGTTTATTTAAGGGGGGTTTGGGTGGGTTAGAGTAGGGGTGTGTGGGTGGTGGGTTGTAATGTTGGGGGGGGTATTGTATTTTTCTTTTCAGGTAAAAGAGCTGATTATTTTGGGGCAATGCCCCGCAAAAAGCCCTTTTAAGGGCTGGTAAAAGAGCTGATTACTTTTGTATTTTAGAATAGGGTAGGGAATTTTTTATTTTGGGGGGCTTTTTTATTTTATTAGGGGGCTTAGATTAGGTGTAATTAGTTTAAACTGCTTGCAATTATTGTTTATTTTTTGTAATTTAGTGTTTGTTTGTTTTTGTATTATAGTATAGTTTATTTTATTGTATTTTATTTTAGCTAATTGTATGTAATTTATTTAATTAATTTAATGATAGTGTAGTGTTAGGTGTATTTGTAACTTAGGTTAGGATTTATTTTACAGGTAATTTTGTATTTATTTTAACTAGGTAGCTATTAAATAGTTATTAACTATTTAATAGCTATTGTATCTAGTTAAAATAAATACAAAGTTGCCTGTAAAATAAATATAAATCCTAAAATAGCTACAATATAATTATTATTTATATTGTAGCTATATTAGGGTTTATTTTATAGGTAAGTATTTAGTTTTAAATAGGATTTATTTAGTTAATTTTAGGAATATTATTTCGTTTCATTTAAATTATATTTATGTTAGGGGGGGGGTTAGGGTTAGGCTTAGAGTTAGGTTTAGGGGTTAATAACTTTATTATAGTAGCGGCGACGTTGCGGGCGGGAGATTAGGGGTTAATAATTGTAGGTAGGTGGCGGCGATGTTAGGGAGGGCAGATTAGGGGTTAATCAAATTTATTATAGTGTTTGCGAGGCGGGAGTGTGGCGGTTTAGGGGTTAATACATTTATTATAGTGGTGGTGAGGTCCGGTCGGCAGATTAGGGGTTAATAAGTGTAGTTAGGTGGCGGCGACGTTGGGGGGGCAGATTAGGGGTTAATAAATATAATATAGGGGTCGGCAATGTTAGGGGCAGCAGATTAGGGGTTTATAGGTATAATGTAGGTGGTGGCAGTGTCCGGTCGGCAGATTAGGGGTTAAAATATTTTATTAGAGTGGCGGCGATGTGGGGGGGCCTCGGTTTAGGGGTACATAGGTAGTTTATGGGTGTTAGTGTACTTTAGAGCACAGTAGTTAAGAGCTTTATATTCCGGTGTTAGCCCATAAAGCTCTTAACTACTGACTTTTTTTGGCGGTAGGAGTCTTGTCGGTAGAGGGTCTACCGCTCACTTCTCCCAAGACTCCAAATACCGGCGTTGGGCGGATCCCATTGAAAAGATAGGATACGCAATTTGCGTAAGGGGATCTGCGGTAGCCTGGAATCGCGGTAGGGAAGTGAGCGTTAGACCCTTTCCTGGCTGACTCTAAATACCAGCGGGCGGCCAAAAGCAGCGTTAGGACCCCTTAACGCTGCTTTTGACGGCTAACGCAAAACTCTAAATCTAGGTGATAATTTGGGGGCAATTAATCAAATCATTAATCAAAGGGACACTGAACCCACATTTTTTTCTTTTGTGATTCAGATAGAGCAAGCAATTTTAAGCAACTTTCTAATTTACTCCTATTATCAAATGTTCTTCATTCTCTTGGTATCTTTATTTGAAAAGCAAGAATGTAAGTTTAGATGCCGGCCCATTTTTGGTGAACAACCTGGGTTGTTCTTGTTAATTGGTGGATAAATTCACCCACCAATAAACAAGTGCTGTCCATGTCCTGAACCAAAAATTGGCTGCCTCCTTAGCTGATAATAGGAGTAAATTAGAAAGTTGCTTAAAATTGCATGCTCTATCTGAATCACGAAAAAAAAAAATTGGGTTCAGTGTCCCTTTAACCAGAGGTCTGACCTCTGGTTAATTCACTGAGCACAAAGTACTACTGCGAGCTAGCTATTCATAATGGCTGGCTATTTAACATGCGCCCGTAAACGGGAAATTAGCGCTCCGCTTGTAATCTAGCCCAAGATGTTTCAGTGACATAATCCTGACATTACCTGGTTTTAAATAGGCTTGGAATCTGCTATTTTTATATCAAGTCATAGTTTCAGGGTCTTCCAGTAGATACAAATATTAATAACCCTGCTGGAAGCCCTCCAAGATACTCAACATAAATTACTTTAAAACTAATGTCAAACTAGTTCATTGTCCTCATGAAAACAGAGGGTTAAGTGACCTTTCATTTGAAAGACAGGGATTTTTAAATCTATGCAACTTACTAAAATGGAAGTTCTGCACAAAATAATAGTGCATTTTGACAGATTTTTACAGTTATACACTATTAATGTGTGCCATATAGATGACATTGTGCTCACTCACATGGAGTTATTTATGAGTCAGCACTGATTAGCTAAAATGTATGTGTGTCAAAAGTACTGCGATAAAGGGGTTGTCTGCCGAGGCTAAGATGCAGGCTAATCATAGAGGTAAAAAGCGTATTAACGTAACAGTGTTGGTTATGCAAAACTGGGGAATGGGTAATAAAGGGATTATCTATCTTTTTAAACAATAAAACATGGAGTAGACTGTCCCTTTAACTGCACTGGGGATTCAGGAAGTTGTAGTTAGTATTAACTTGTTGTAGGGTGTTTGGGATGTAGCAGTTTGGATTAACATATGGTGGTGATTTTGGGTGGTTATGGTTAAGGTTAAGTGCTGTGTGAAGCTTGGGGACTGTGGTGGTTAGACATTTTTATTTCATGGATTCAGAAAGGCAGCAGTTAGAGTTTATTTTCGGGGCTTCAAAAAAGTAGGGTTTAGGAGTTTTGTGCATTGGGGAGGTTACCTGAATGCAGAACATTATTTATTTTTTTATACTCTGCATGAAGCCTTATATACCTAGAAGCAGTTTTAAGACAGTTAAAGTACAAAAAGAACAGAGTGGCTCCAATAGACAGGGAGCTGATGTACAAGATAAGATTATCTTTCAAAAACATTAGGTATGATGCCTTGAGGCCAACTTCTGGTAGCAACAGTTCTACAACAGGATTGTACAACTGATGCTATCAGTAGCTGGATCCATATGATCTAGGTCATGCTTTTTCAAGTAACTAGGATAAATGTCATCCTCAAGTCAAGACACATAAAGAAGCTCAGTGAAAATTCCATTCTCCATACCAAATTTGATTTAAAAATTATACTCCTAATGACACTGACTCCCTTGATCTTTAAAATGAGTCCATATATGTGCTGCTAAAATTAACAAACCTAAAAGGATTCCAGGCTGTTCAAGTGATAACAATAATATATGGTGATTATAGTTTACTTGCAGAAAACTACTCCTTTTTAAATGTCTACATTTTGCTAACCACCACCTGAGGGAAAACCTCATATAAGGTCTGGTGAAATTGTCTACAAAGATCCATCAGTGCTAGGAGATCCTTCATGAAAAACATAATTTATGCTTACCTGATAAATTCCTTTCTCCTGTAGTGTAGTCAGTCCACGGGTCATCCATTACTTATGGAATATTTCTCTTCCTAACAGGAAACTGCAAGAGAATTACCCAGCAGAGCTTGCTATATAGCTCCTCCCCTCACCTGTCATACTCAGTCATTCGACCAAGCATACGAGAAAGGAGGAACCATAGGGTACAGTGGTGACTGGAGTTTAATTAAAATTTAGACCTGCCGTAAAAACAGGGCGGGCCGTGGACTGACTACACTACAGGAGAAAGGAATTTATCAGGTAAGCATAAATTATGTTTTCTCCTGTTAAGTGTAGTCAGTCCACGGGTCATCCATTACTTATGGAATACCAATACCAAAGCTAAAGTACACGGATGAAGGGAGGGACAAGGCAGGAACATTAAACGGAAGGAACCACTGCCTGAAGTACCTTTCTCCCAAACACAGCCTCCGAGGAAGCAAAAGTGTCAAATTTGTAAAATTTTGAAAAAGTGTGAAGCGAAGACCAAGTCGCAGCCTTGCAAATCTGTTCAACAGAGGCCTCATTTTTAAAGGCCCAGGTGGAAGCCACAGCTCTAGTAGAATGAGCTGTAATCCTTTCAGGAGGCTGCTGTCCAGCAGTCTCATAGGCTAATCGTATTATGCTACGAAGCCAAAAAGAGAGAGAGGTAGCCGAAGCCTTTTGACCTCTCCTCTGTCCAGAGTAAACGACAAACAGGGAAGAAGTTTGACGAAAATCCTTAGTTGCCTGCAAATAGAATTTCAGGGCACGGACTACGTCCAGATTATGCAAAAGTCGTTCCTTCTTTGAAGAAGGGTTAGGACACAGAGATGGAACAACAATCCCTTGATTGATATTCTTGTTAGTAACTACCTTAGGTAAGAACCCAGGTTTAGTACACAGAACTACCTTGTCTGAATGGAAAATCAGATAAGGAGAATCACAATGTAAGGCAGATAACTCAGAGACTCTCCGAGCCGAGGAAATAGCCATCAAAAACAGAACTTTCCAAGATAACAACTTGATATCAATGGAATGAAGGGGTTCAAATGGAACGCCTTGAAGAACATTAAGAACTAAGTTTAAGCTCCACGGCGGAGCAACAGACTTAAACACAGGCTTAATCCTAGTTAAAGCCTGACAGAAAGCCTGAACGTCTGGAACTTCAGCCAGACGTTTGTGTAGAAGAATAGACAGAGCAGAAATCTGTCCCTTTAACGAACTAGTAGATAAGCCCTTTTCTAAACCCTCTTGTAGAAAGGACAATATCCTAGGAATCCTAACCTTACTCCATGAGTAACTCTTGGATTCGCACCAATGTAAATATTTACGCCATATTTTATGGTAAATTTGTCTGGTAACAGGCTTCCTAGCCTGTATTAAGGTATCAATAACCGACTCCGAGAAACCACGCTTTGATAGAATCAAGCGTTCAATCTCCATGCAGTCAGCCTCAGAGAAATTAGATTTGGATGTTTGAAAGGACCCTGAATTAGAAGGTCCTGTCCCAGAGGCAGAGACCACGGTGGACAGGACGACATGTCCACTAGGTCTGCCTACCAGGTCCTGCGTGGCCACGCAGGCGCTATCAGAATCACCGAAGCTCTCTCCTGTTTGATCTTGGCAATCAAACGAGGAAGCATTGGGAATGGTGGAAACACATAAGCCATGTTGAAGACCCAAGGGGCTGTCAGAGCATCTATCAGCACCGCTCCCGGGTCCCTGGACCTGGATCCGTAACAAGGAAGCTTGGCGTTCTGACGAGACGCCATGAGATCCAGATCTGGTTTGCCCCAACGACGAACCAGTTGAGCAAAGACCTCCGGATGAAGTTCCCACTCTCCCGGATGAAAAGTCTGGCGACTTAGAAAATCCGCCTCCCAGTTCTCCACGCCTGGGATGTAGATCGCTGACAGGTGGCAAGAGTGAGACTCTGCCCAGCGAATTATCTTTGAGACTTCCAACATCGCTAGGGAACTTCTGGTTCCCCCTTGATGGTTGATATAAGCCACAGTCGTGATGTTGTCCGACTGAAATCTGATGAGTTGCTAACTGAGGCCAAGCTAGGAGAGCATTGAATATTGCTCTTAACTCCAGAATATTTATTGGGAGGAGTTTCTCCTCCTGAGTCCATAATCCCTGAGCTTTCAGGGAATTCCAGACTGCTCCCCAGCCTAGAAGGCTGGCGTCTGTTGTTACAATCGTCCAATCTGGCCTGCGAAAGGTCATCCCCTTGGACAGATGTGGCCGAGAGAGCCACCAGAGAAGAGAATCTCTGGTCTCTTGATCCAGATTTAGTAGGGGGGACAAATCTGAGTAATCCCCGTTCCACTGACTTAGCATGCACAATTGCAGCGGTCTGAGATGCAGGCGCGCAAATGGTACTATGTCCATTGCCGCTACCATTAAGCCGATTACTTCCATGCACTGAGCTACTGACGGGTGTGGAATGGAGTGAAGGACACGGCAAGCATTTAGAAGTTTTAATAACCTGGCCTCTGTCAGGTAAATTTTCATCTCTACAGAATCTATAAGAGTCCCTAGAAAGGGAACTCTTGTAAGTGGTAATAGAGAACTCTTTTCCACGTTCACCTTCCACCCATGCGACCTCAGAAATGCCAGAACTATCTCTGTATGAGACTTGGCAGTTTGAAAACTTGACGCTTGTATCAGAATGTCGTCTAGGTACGGAGTCACCGCTATGCCTCGCGGTCTTAATACCGCCAGAAGTGATCCTAGAATTTTTGTAAAGATTCTTGGAGCCGTAGCTAATCCGAAGGGAAGAGCTACAAACTGGTAATGCCTGTCTAGGAAGGCAAATCTCAAATACCGGTAATGGTCCTTGTGAATCGGTATGTGAAGGTAGGCATCCTTTAAGTCCACCGTGGTCATGTACTGACCCTCTTGGATCATGGGAAGGATGGTTCGAATAGTCTCCATTTTGAATGATGGAACTCTTAGAAATTTGTTTAGGATTTTTAAGTCCAAGATTGGTCTGAAGGTTCCCTCTTTTTTGGGAACCACAAATAGATTTGAATAGAATCCCTGCCCGTGTTCCGTCCGCGGAACTGGGTGGACTACCCCCATTAGTAAGAGGTCTTGTACACAGCGTAGAAACGCCTCTTTCTTTGTTTGGTTTGCTGATAACCTTGAAAGATGAAATCTCCCCCGTGGAGGAGAAGTCTTGAAGTCCAGGAGATATCCCTGGGATATGATCTCCAACGCCCAGGGATCCTGGACATCTCTTGCCCAAGCCTGGGCGAAGAGAGAAAGTCTGCCCCCCACTAGATCCGTTTCCGGATAGGGGGCCCTCTCTTCATGCTGTCTTGGGGGCAGCAGCAGGTTTCTTGGCCTGCTTGCCCCTGTTCCAGGACTGGTTAACTTTCCAGCCCTGCCTGTAACGAGCAACAGCTCCTTCCTGTTTTGGAGCGGAGGAAGTTGATGCTGCTCCTGCCTTGAAGTTACGAAAGGCACGAAAATTAGACTGTTTGGCCTTTGATTTGGCCCTGTCCTGAGGTAGAGCATGGCCCTTACCTCCCGTAATGTCAGCAATAATTTCTTTCAAGCTGGGCCCGAATAAGGTCTGCCCTTTGAAAGGAATATTAAGCAATTTAGATTTAGAAGTCACGTCAGCTGACCAGGATTTAAGCCATAGCGCTCTGCGCGCTTGGATGGCGAATCCGGAGTTCTTAGCCGTAAGTTTGGTTAAATGCACAACGGCATCAGAAACAAATGCGTTAGCTAGCTTAAGTGTTTTAAGCTTGTTCATTATTTCATCCAATGGAGCTGAGCGAATGGCCTCTTCCAGAGACTCAAACCAGAATGCTGCCGCAGCAGTGAAAGGCGCAATGCATGCAAGGGGCTGTAAAATAAAACCTTGTTGAACAAACATTTTCTTAAGGTAACCCTCTAATTTTTTATCCATTGGATCTGAAAAGGCACAACTATCCTCCACCGGGATAGTGGTACGCTTAGCTAAAGTAGAAACTGCTCCCTCCACCTTAGGGACCGTCTGCCATAAGTCTCGTGTGGTGGCGTCAATAGGAAACATTTTCCTAAATATGGGAGGAGGGGTAAAAGGCACACCAGGTCTATCCCACTCCTTGCTAATAATCTCTGTAAGCCTTTTTGGTATAGGAAATACGTCAGTACACACCGGCACCGCATAGTATTTATCCAACCTACATAATTTCTCTGGAATTGCAACCGTGTTACAATCATTCAGAGCCGCTAATACCTCCCCTAGCAATGTGCGGAGGTTCTATAGCTTAAATTTAAAATTGGAAATCTCTGAATCCAGTCTCCCTGGATCAGATCCGTCACCCACAGAATGAAGCTCTCCGTCCTCACGTTCTGCAAACTGTGACGCAGTATCTGACATGGCTCTCATCTCATCCGCGCGCTCTATCTTAACCCAGAGCTATCGCGCTTGCCTCTTAAATCTGGCAACTTAGATAATACTTCTGTCATAACAGTAGCCATGTCTTGCAAAGTGATTTGTAAGGGCCTCCCTGATGTACTTGCCGCCACAAAATCACGCACCTCCTGAGCGGGAGGCGCAGGTACTGACACGTGAGGAGAGTTAGTCGACATAACTTCCCCCTCGTCGTCTGGTGATAATTTCTTTACATGAAAAGATTGACTTTTATTCAAAGTAACATCAATGCAATTGGTACACAAATTTCTATTGGGCTCCACATTGGCCTTTAAACATAGTGAACAAAGAGATTCATCTAAGTCAGACATGTTTAAACAAACTAGCAATGAGACTAGCAAACTTGGAAATACTTTTCAAAATTAATTTACAAGCAATATAAAAAACGTTACTGTGCCTTTAAGAAGCACAGAAAAAACTGACACAGTTGAAATAACAATGAACAAAAATAGTTATAGCAACCAAATTTTCACAGTAAATGTATTAAGTTAGCAAAGGCTTGCACCCACCAGCAAATGGATGATTAACCCCTTAGTACCCAAAAACGGATAACAATTATATAATTAACGTTTTTCTCACAGTCAAATACACTGTCACAGGACTACTGTGACTGATTACCTCCCTCAAAATGGATTTTGAAGACCCCTGAGCTCTCTAGAGACGATCTGGATCATGGAGGATGAAGTAGACAGAATGTGACTGAATTTTTACTGCGCAAAAAAAGCGCTAAAATAGGCCCCTCCCACTCCTATTACAACAGTGGGGAAGCTCAGAAACTGTTTCTATGCAGAAAACAAAAATGGCCATGTGGTAAAAATCAAGCCCCAATAAGTTTTATCACCAAGTACCTCACAAAAAACGATTAACATGCCAGTAAACGTTTTAAACATACATTTTAAAGTTATGTATTATTATTAATAAGCCTGCTACCAGTCGCATTTACTGCAGTTAAGGCTCATACATTATTTCAGTATTTACAGTATTTTCAGAGTCAATTCCATTCCTTAGAAAATACATTCAGTGCACACACACACACACACATCAGCCTGATACCAGTCGCTATCGCTGCATTTAAGGCTGAACTTACTTTACAATGGCATCAGCAGTATTTTCTCAGTCAATTCCATTCCTCAGAAAATAAATTACTGCACATACCTATTTTTTGCAGGGGGGCCCTGCATGCTATTCCCCTTCTCTGAAGTTACCTCACTCCTCAGATGAGAACAGCCAGTGGGTCTTAGTTATGTCTGCTAAGACCATAGAAAAAAACCCAGGCAGATTCTTCTTCTAAAGCTGCCTGAGAATAAACAGCACACTCCGGTGCCATTTAAAAATAACAAACTTTTGATTGTAGAAATAAAACTAAGTTAAAAAACACCACATATCTCTCACAGCTTCCTATCTAGTTAGGCTGCAAGAGAATGACTGAGTATGACAGGTGAGGGGAGGAGCTATATAGCAAGCTCTGCTGGGTAATTCTCTTGCAGTTTCCTGTTAGGAAGAGAAATATTCCATAAGTAATGGATGACCCGTGGACTGACTACACTTAACAGGAGAAATCACATTTTACCTTGCTAGCCGAGTATCTCACTAAAGCGCATAGCCTATATTTCTTATGTGAACGAGAGGCACAAAAGTTCCAGTATGGTGTTCAATAAATTAAAAATGTCAAAACCTTTGTAAAAATCATAATGGAATTGTGAGAAAAAAAACTAATTTCAATAGTATTCATCAAAATTTCTTTGAAAACCATGCAACAAATTGTGAATGTTTATAACAAAGTAAAATTCTTTCTTAACTTTAGTGGAAAATTGTGTATTAAAAAACTCCCCATAATTTATGCTTAACGAATAAATTAATTTCTTTCATGGTGGTGAGAGTCCACGATCCATTACTCCTAGGAACTACTCTTCCTTACCACTAGGAGGAGGTAAAGATTCCCAAACCCCAAGAACTCTATAAAACCCCTACCATCTTACAGGTACCTGAGTCTATCGTATAGCCAAGCAAAATGAGGTAGGGAAAAGGATAAGAGCTACAAAAAGCAGGTAAAAAAGACATGCTCAAAAAAGGGAAAAAAAGGAAATTTATGCTTACCTGATAAATTTGTTTCTTTTACGATATGACGAGTCCACGGATTTCATCCTTACTTATAGGATATTGCCTCCTGGTCAGCAGGAGGAGGCAAAGAGCACCACAGCAGAGCTGTATATATAGCTCCTCCCTTCCCTCCCACTCCAGTCATTCGACCGAAGTTAGGACGAGAAAGGAAAAACCAAGGTGCAGAGGTGACTGAAGTTTAACAAAAATAAAGACCTGTCTTAGAAAATGACAGGGTGGGCCGTGGACTCGTCATATCATAAAAGAAACAAATTTATCAGGTAAGCATAAATTTCCTTTTCTTTTACAAGATATGACGAGTCCACGGATTTCATCCTTACTTATGGGATACAATACCAAAGCTATAGGACACGGATGAAAGGGAGGGACAAGACAGGAACCTAAACGGAAGGCACCACTGCTTGAAGAACCTTTCTCCCAAAAACAGCCTCAGACGAGGAAAAAGTATCAAATTTGGAAAATTTGGAAAAAGTGTGAAGAGACGACCAAGTTGCAGCCTTGCAAATCTGTTCAACAGAAGCATCATTTTTAAACGCCCATGAGAAAGCCACAGCCCTAGTAGAATGAGCCGTAATTCTTTCAGGAGGCTGCTGTCCAGCAGTCTCATATGCAAAATGGATGATACTCTTCAGCCAAAAAGAAAAGGAGGTAGCCGTAGCTTTCTGACCCTTACGTTTTCCGGAAAAAACAACAAATAATGAAGATGATTGACAAAATTCTTTAGTCGCCTGTAAGTAAAACTTCAGGGCACGGACCACGTCCAAGTTATGTAACAGACGCTCCTTCTTAGAATGAAGGAACACTAATTTCCTGATTAATATTTTTGTTGGAAACAACCTTAGGAAGAAAACCAGGTTTGGTACGTAACACTATCTTATCGGAATGAAAAATAAGGTAAGGAGAATCACTTTGAAGAGCCGAAGGCTCAGAAAGTCTGCGAGCAGAAGAAATAGCAACCAAAAATAAAACTTTCCAAGATAACAACTTAATATCTATGGAATGCATAGGTTCAAACGGAACCCCTTGAAGAACTCTAAGAACTAAATTCAAACTCCAAGGAGGAGCAATAGGTCTAAACACAGGCTTGATTCTAGTCAGAGCCTGACAAAAAGATTGAACATCCGGAACATCTGCCAGACGTTTGTGTAGCAAAATAGATAAAGCAGAAATCTGTCCCTTAAGGAACTTGCTGATAACCCCTTCTCCAATCCTTCTTGGAGAAAAGACAAAATCCTAGAAATGCTAATCTTACTCCATGAGTAACCCTTGGATTCGCACCAACAAAGATATTTACGCCATATCTTATGGTAAATCTTTCTAGTAACAGGCTTACGTGCCTGAATCAAGGTATCAATGACCGAGTCAGAGAACCCTCGCTTAGATAAAATCAAGTGTTCAATCTCCAAGCAGTCAGCTGTAGAGAAATTAGATTCGGATGATGGAAGGGTCCCTGAATGAGAAGGTCCTGCCTCAATGGAAGCTTCCACGGTGGCAGAGAGGACATGTCCACCAGATCGGCATACCAAGTCCTGTGAGGCCACGCCGGAGCGATGAGAATCACTGAAGCCCTCTCCTCTTTGATCCGAGCAATCACCCGGGGAAGGAGAGCAAACGGTGGAAACACATAAGCTAGGTTGAACGACCAAGGCACTGCCAAAGCATCTATCTGTCCTGATCATTTTCGAGTTGACAGGTGTATACGACTGTGATTGACAGATCGTGTACCCAATCAACATCTAATTCAATGACATTGTCAGTATCCAATCCTAACCCTTTACCTATACCCGTAAAAGGAGTACCCATACTATTTAGGCTAGGATTATGTTTGCCATGTAATCATTCCTCTTGAAAAAGTCTGGTGGATTCCAGAAGAAACGCGTTGAGGTTAAACATGTTTCTCCCTACATGCAAACCTAATACCAGCTGTTCGGCAGACGGTGGTAGTTTGGAAGCACTACACGGCTCCTTCGAACCTGCAGAAACCGAAACCGTGGTTGTTTTGGGGAGAAACTCATAGTGATATAATCACACACTGCTTATTTGATTTTTAATCCTGTACGTGCATTTTTGTATTTGCGCTGAAATATTTGTCCAGTAAAACTTTTACTCCTAGAGATGCCTCTTTGCGCTCTTGTCTTTTTTTTCTCATTTTAGTCTCATACCGGGAAGGAGTCAGCAGAGACCCTTCGTTTTCTGAGAGCAGCAACCCGGCACACATTACGGCAGTGGAGATAGGAACATTCACATTGGTGGATTCTACACAGCCTTTGTCTGACATTCTCCACACTTGTGGTTACAAACAGGGATTTATATTTCGTTCCAAGGTCGGTGACTGTACCTTTATTCTGTGAGACTCTTTGGACATTACCCACTTAATCTGTGAAGTATCCCAGGTGTATATATCATTTATACCGTATGCGGACCAGTCATACCGGTTTATTTTACTCTACCAGGTCTGATTATTCTGGTCCTCTCACATTTTGTATTTACAGAGATACCCCGTGTATTGTATAGGGAAGCGCTTATGTTGTTTCTATTTCCCATCTATCAGTTCGGCCTGAGGATCCCTGGACCTGGATCCGTATCTCGGGAGCTTGGCATTCTGACGAGATGCCATAAGATCCAGCTCCGGTCTGCCCCATCTGAGAATCCCATTCTCTAAGGATGAAACGTCTGTCTGCTTAAAAAATCCGCTTCCCAGTTGTCCACACCTGGGATGTAGATTGCTGACAGATAACAAGAGTGAGCCTCCGCCCACCGAATTATCTTGGATACTTCTGTCATCGCCAAGGAACTCCTTGATCCTCCCTGATGGTTGATGTAAGCCACAGTCGTGATGTTGTCCGACTGAAATCGGATGAATTTGGCTGAAGCCAACTGAGGCCAAGCCTGAAGCGCATTGAATATTGCTCTCAACTCCAGAATATTGATTGGGAGCAGAGACTCCGACCGAGGCCACACACCCTGAGCCTTCAGGGAATTCCAGACTGCACCCCATCCTAGTAGACTGGCGTCTGTTGTCACTATCACCCATGAGGGTCTGTGGAAGCACGTTCCTTGGGACAGATGATCCTGCGACAACCACCAAAGAAAAGAGACTCTTGTCTCTTGATCCAGATCTATCTGGGGAGAAAAATTTGCATAATCTCCATCCCACTGTCTGAGCATGCACAGTTGTAGAGGTCTGAGATGAAAACGAGCAAACGGAATGATGTCCATTGCCGCCACCATCAATCCAATTACCTCTATGCACTGAGCCACTGATGGCCGAGGATCGGACTGAAGGGCTCGGCATGTATTCAGAATTTTTTACTTTCTGACTTCCGTCAAAAAGATTTTCATGGATATAGAATCTATTAGAGTTCCCAGGAAAGGAACTCTTGTCTGTGGAATTAGTGAAATCTTTTCCAGATTCACCTTCCACCCGTGAGTCCTTAGAAAAGACAGAACCATGTCGGTATGAGACTTTGTCATTTGATAAGACGACGCCTGGATCAGAATATCGTCCTGATAGGGTGCCACTGCAATGCCTCGCGGTCTGAGAACCGCCAGCAGAGACCCTAGAACCTTTGTGAAGATCCTGGGAGCCGTGGCCAGCCCGAAAGGTAGAGCCACAAACTGAAAATGTTTGTCCAGAAAGGCAAAGCTTAGGAACTGGTGATGATCTTTGTGGATAGGAATGTGAAGATATGCATCCTTTAAGTCCACGGTAGTCATATATTGACCCTCCTGGATCAATGGAAGGATTGTCCGAATAGTCTCCATCTTGAAGGATGGGACTCTGAGAAACTTGTTTAGACTCTTGAGATCTAAAATGGGTCGGAATGTTCCCTCTTTTTGGGAACCACGAAAATATTTGAGTAAAACCCCTGCCCCTGTTCCTGTATTGGAATGGGACAAATTACTCCCATAGTGGAGAGGTCTCTTACACAACGTAAGAACGCCTCTCTTTTTATCTGGTCTACAGACAATCGTGAAAGGAGAAACCTTCCCCTTGGGAGGGAATTTTTGAACTCCAGCTGATACCCTTGGGACACGATTTCAAGTGTCCAGGGATCCTGAACGTCTCTTATCCAAGCCTGGGCAAAGAGAGAAAGTCTGCCCCCTACTAGGTCCGGTCCCGGATCGGGGGCCGCCCCTTCATGCTGTCTTGGGAGCAGTAGCGGGCTTCTTGGGCTGTTTACCCTTGTTCCAAGCCTGGTTGGGTCTCCAGACGGACTTGGTTTGTGCAAAATTTCCTTCCTGTTTAACAGAAGAGGAAGAGGGGACTCCTTTGAAATTTCGAAAGGAACGATAATTACTCTGTCTACCCCTTTGCTTAGATGATTTATCCTGAGGAAGGAGGTGACCCTTGCCTCCCATAATGTCAGAAATGATCTCTTTCAAGTCAGGTCTTTCAAGTCAGGCCCGAATAGGGTCTTTCCCTTGAAAGGAATAGCCAAAAGTTTGGATTTAGAGGACACATCCGCAGACCAAGATTTTAACCATAAGGCTCTGCGCGCTAAAATGGAAAATCCTGCATTCTTAGCCGCCAATTTGGCGATCTGGAAGGCGGCATCCGTAACAAAAGAATTAGCCAGCTTAAGGGCCTTTATTCTATCCATTATTTCCTCTAAAGAAGTCTCAGTCTTAAGAGACTCTTCTAAGGCGTCAAACCAAAAGGCAGCCGAAAGTTGTGACTGGTACAATGCAGGCCGTCGGTTGTAATAGAAACCCTTGATGAATAAATAGCTTTTTTATAAGACCCTCCAACTTTTTGTCCATATGGTCTTTGAAAGCACAACTGTCCTCAATAGGGATAGTCGTATGCTTAGCCAGGATAGATATAGCTCCCTCCACCTTAGGGACCGTTTGCCAAGAATCCCTAACGGTGTCAGCTATAGGGTACATTTTCTTAAAGGTAGGGGAAGGAGAAAACGGAATACCCGGTCTTTCCCATTCCTGTGTAATAATTTCCGAAATTCTCTTAGGAACCGGAAAAACATCAGAATAAGAAGGGACCTTTAAGTATTTGTCTATCTTACACAATTTCTCTGGTGGCACCACAATAGAGTCACAGTTGTCCAGAGTCAGCAAAACCTCCCGCAAAAACAACAGACGGAGGTGTTCAAGCTTAAATCTAAAGGACATCACGTCCGAATCTGCCTGGGGCAATGTACTTCATGAGTCAGACAATTCCCCTTCAAATAGAGTCTCCTTACCTCCCAATTCAGAGCCCTGGGAGTGTATGTCGGAGATCGCCATCAAAGAGTCAGAAGTCGCCTGGACCACCTGGTCCTCTCTTCTACCACGTTTGCCTTGTAACACTGGTAACTTAGACAAAACCTCTGTAAGAGTGGATGACATAACTGCCACCATATCCTGTAGGGTAAATGAGGTGGACGCAGTTGATGGCGCCTGAGTGGGTGTTAAAGGCTGTGACGCTTGGGGAGAAATTTGCGGCATACCCTGAGTCTCATCAAGCTGAGAAGCATCCTTAGATATGCTATCTTTAAAGAAAATCTGATCTTTAAACTGTAAAGCCCTCTCAGTACATGAGGGAGAAAATGTAAGAGGGGTTTCCACATTGGCAGTTAAACACATAGAACAAGTATGTTCCAGTAGTTCAGCCATGCTAAAAGGAAAAACAAAGTGCAATATTGGTCGTATATTGAAATAACAAAATATGTGCTGTGCCTTTAAATTTAAATCGATATAAATTTTACTGCAAGCGTTCAACAATTAAAAATAGGAAGTTGTTATAACAGAGCCTAATCACATTCAATAGGTTACAATAGCCCTTTTTATTGTTATGACTAAAAATAACCCCTGCACCAAGCCACAGCTCTGCTGTGGCGCCTACCTTACTCTCAACCAACAAAAAGGCCCTCTGTGAACTGCTGCCTAAGTCCGCTTGCGATCTTGATCAACTGAAGCCAAGCGGACATAGGAAACACAGGAGCTCCAAAATACAACTGCTGCCTAACTCCTCCGTGACTGTTGGAAGCCGGAATAGCAAGTGCGCGACTAAGCGTGCAAACTTAAGCCCCGCCCTTCGTGGACGGTATAAGAAACCCCATAGAAACAAACGCATGGGAATAAGAATCCTCTATCAATGTCGGGTAGACCCGAATGTAATACAAACGAATGTGTCCCCTCAAAACTGCGCCACAATAAATAATGTAACCCACGGAGTAATAACTCCCCAAACAGTCCCCAGCGTCAGACTGCAGATAAAATGTCACCGGTTCTGACCCCTTAATAAAATCGGGTCATATACACACCAACCCACTGCAATACACATAGGCAATATAAGAGGGGAAATAGCTAAACAACTAAACACTCTCCTCAGTTCCCATTGTTGAAACACCTGATGCTCTCCCCTGAGAAAAATAGTACTCACTGGCACCATTTAAAAAAACAATAAAATCTTGATTGAAGAATCTAAACTAACACCTCACTTTACCTCTTCCTACACTAACACAGGCAAAGAGAATGACTGGAGTGGGAGGGAAGGGAGGAGCTATATATACAGCTCTGCTGTGGTGCTCTTTGCCTCCTCCTGCTGACCAGGAGGCGATATCCCATAAGTAAGGATGAAATCCGTGGACTCGTCATATCTTGTAAAAGAAAACAAGCCAGAACAAAACAGGGTGGGGTCTCATGGACTCTCGCCACCATAAAATAAATGAATTGATCAGGTAAGCATAAATTATCTTTTCTTTGATACAGGTGGTATACCCAAATACCCAATCTGTGGAGTCTACAAGTAAAAACACAAAAGGAAGGGATCTAAGAAACATCTTTTTTCACTGAGAAACTAAATCCACAACCCCAACAGAGCCTAAAAAGGCAATAAAAAATAAACGACAAGCAGAAATAAATTAACGTGAGACAACTGCCTGAAGCACACCCTACCAAAGGCTGCCTAAGAAGCAAAAACATAAAAATGGTAAAAAAAATAAGCGAGGAAGACCAAATAGCTGTCTAGAGAAATTGGTCTACTGATAAACAGAAACACAAGAGAATGCAACTGGACTTAAAGGGCCAAAATACCCAAATGTTTAAACACTTAAAAGTGATGCAGCATATCTGTAAAAAGCTGACTAGAAAAACATAATTTATTTAAGAACTTACCTGATAAATTCATTTCTTTCATATTAGCAAGAGTCCATGAGCTAGTGACGTATGGGATATACATTCCTACCAGGAGGGGCAAAGTTTCCCAAACCTTAAAATGCCTATAAATACACCCCTCACCACACCCACAATTCAGTTTAACGAATAGCCAAGAAGTGGGGTGATAAGAAAGGAGCGAAAGCATCAAAAATAAGGAATTGGAATAATTGTGCTTTATACAAAAAAATCATAACCACCACAAAAAGGGTGGGCCTCATGCACTCTTGCTAATATGAAAGAAATGAATTTATCAGGTAAGTTCTTACATAAATTATGTTTTCTTTCATGTAATTGGCAAGAGTCCATGAGCTAGTGACGTATGGGATAGCAGATACCCAAGATGTGGAACTTCCACGCAAGAGTCACTAGAGAGGGAGGGATAAAATAAAGACAGCCAATTCCGCTGAAAAAATTAATCCACTACCCAATCAAAAGTTTCAATTTTTATAATGAAAAAAACTGAAATATAAGCAGAAGAATCAAACTGAAACAGCTGCCTGAAGTACTATTCTACCAAAAACTGCTTCTGAAGAAGAAAAAACATCAAAATGGTAGAATTTAGTAAAAATATGCAAAGAAGACCAAGTCATTGCTTTGCAAATCTGAACAACAGAAGCTTCATTCTTAAAAGTCCAGGAAATAGAAATTGACCTAGTAGAATGAGCCGTAATCCTCAGAGGCGGGGATTAACCCGACTCCAAATAAGCATGATGAATCAAAAGCTTCAACCAAGAAGCCAAAGAAAAGGCAGAAGCCTTCTGACCTTCCTAAAACCAGAAAAGATAACAAATAGACTAGAAGTCTGTCTGAAATCTGAGTAGCTTCAACATAATATTTCAAAACTCTTACCACATCCAAAGAATGTAAGAATCTTACCAAAGAATTTTTAGGATTAGGACACAAGGAAAGGACAATAATCCCTCTACTAATGTTGTTAGAATTCACAACTTTAGGTAAAAAATGAAATGAGGACAGCAAAAACCACCTTATCCTGATGAAAAATCAGAAAAACATAATTTATGCTTACCTGATAAATTTATTTCTCTTGTAGTGTATCCAGTCCACGGATCATCCATTACTTATGGGATATTAACTCCTCCCCAACAGGAAGTGCAAGAGGATTCACCCAGCAGAGCTGCTATATAGCTCCTCCCCTAACTGCCATTACCAGTCATTCGACCGAAAACATGCAGAGAAAGGAAAACCATAGGGTACAGTGGTGACTGTAGTTTAATGGAAAAATTACCTGCCTTAAAGTGACAGGGCGGGCCGTGGACTGGATACACTACAAGAGAAATAAATTTATCAGGTAAGCATAAATTATGTTTTCTCTTGTTAAGTGTATCCAGTCCACGGATCATCCATTACTTATGGGATACCAATACCAAAGCTAAAGTACACGGATGACGAGAGGGACAGGCAGGCTCTTTATACGGAAGGAACCACTGCCTGAAGAACCTTTCTCCCAAAAACAGCCTCCGAAGAAGCAAAAGTGTCAAATTTGTAAAATTTGGAAAAAGTATGAAGAGAAGACCAAGTTGCAGCCTTGCAAATCTGTTCAACAGAAGCCTCATTATTAAAGGCCCAAGTGGAAGCCACAGCTCTAGTAGAATGTGCTGTAATTCTTTCAGGAGGCTGCTGTCCAGCAGTCTCATAGGCTAACCGTATTATGCTACGAAGCCAAAAGGAGAGAGAGGTAGCCGAAGCTTTTTGACCTCTCCTCTGACCAGAATAAACGACAAACAGGGAAGACGTTTGTCGAAAATCCTTAGTTGCCTGTAGATAAAATTTCAGGGCACGGACTACATCTAGATTGTGTAGCAGACGTTCCTTTTTCGAAGAAGGATTAGGACACAAGGATGTAACCACAATCTCTTGATTGATATTCCTGTTAGTGACCACCTTAGGTAGGAACCCAGGTTTAGTACGCAGAACTACCTTGTCTGGATGAAAAATCAGATAAGGAGAATCACAATGTAAGGCAGATAACTCAGAGACTCTTCGAGCCGAGGAAATCGCCATTAAAAACAGAACTTTCCAAGATAACAACTTGATATCAATGGAATGAAGGGGTTCAAACGGAACCCCCTGTAAAACATTAAGAACTAAGTTCAAACTCCATGGTGGAGCAACAGTTTTAAACACAGGCTTGATCCTAGCTAAAGCCTGACAAAAAGCTTGAACGTCCGGAACTTCTGACAGACGTTTGTGTAAAAGAATGGACAGAGCTGAAATCTGTCCCTTTAAGGAACTAGCGGATAAACCCTTTTCTAAAGCTTCTTGTAGAAAAGACAATATCCTCGGAATCCTAACCTTACTCCATGAGTAACTCTTAGATTCGCACCAATATAAGTATTTGCGCCATATCTTATGGTAAATCTTTCTGGTAACAGGCTTCCTAGCCTGTATTAAGGTATCAATAACTGACTCAGAAAAACCACGTTTTGATAAAATCAAGCGTTCAATTTCCAAGCAGTCAGCTTCAGAGAAATTAGATTTTGATGTTTGAAGGGACCCTGGATCAGAAGGTCCTGTTTCAGAGGTAGCGACCTAGGTGGACAGGATGACATGTCCACTAGATCTGCATACCAAGTCCTGCGTGGCCATGCAGGCGTTTTTAGAATCACTGATGCTCTCTCCTGTTTGATTCTGGCAATCAATCGAGGAAGCATCGGGAAGGGTGGAAACACATAAGCCATCCCGAAGGTCCAAGGTGCTGTCAAAGCATCTATCAGAACCGCTCCCGGATCCCTGGATCTGGACCCGTAACGAGGAAGCTTGGCGTTCTGTCGAGACGCCATGAGATCTATCTCTGGTTTGCCCCAACGTCGAAGTATTTGGGCAAAGACCTCCGGATGAAGTTCCCACTCCCCCGGATGAAAAGTCTGACGACTTAAGAAATCCGCCTCCCAGTTCTCCACTCCCGGGATGTGGATTGCTGACAGGTGGCAAGAGTGAGACTCTGCCCAGCGAATTATCTTTGATACTTCCATCATTGCTAGGGAGCTTCTTGTCCCTCCCTGATGGTTGATGTAAGCTACAGTCGTGATGTTGTCCGACTGAAACCTGATGAACCCCCGAGTTGTTAACTGGGGCCAAGCCAGAAGGGCATTGAGAACTGCTCTCAATTCCAGAATGTTTATTGGTAGGAGACTCTCCTCCTGATTCCATTGTCCCTGAGCCTTCAGAGAATTCCAGACAGCGCCCCAACCTAGTAGGCTGGCGTCTGTTGTTACAATTGTCCAGTCCGGCCTGCTGAATGGCATCCCCCTGGACAGATGTGGCCGATAAAGCCACCATAGAAGAGAATTTCTGGTCTCTTGATCCAGATTCAGAGTAGGGGACAAGTCTGAGTAATCCCCATTCCACTGACTTAGCATGCACAATTGCAGCGGTCTGAGATGTAGACGTGCAAAGGGTACTATGTCCATTGCTGCTACCATTAAGCCGATCACCTCCATGCATTGAGCTACTGACGGGTGTTGAATGGAATGAAGGACACGGCATGCATTTTGAAGCTTTGTCAACCTGTCTTCTGTCAGGTAAATCTTCATTTCTACAGAATCTATAAGAGTCCCCAAGAAGGGAACTCTTGTGAGTGGAAAGAGAGAACTCTTCTTTTCGTTCACCTTCCATCCATGCGACCTTAGAAATGCCAGTACTAACTCTGTATGAGACTTGGCAGTTTGAAAGCTTGAAGCTTGTATCAGAATGTCGTCTAGGTACGGAGCTACCGCAATTCCTCGCGGTCTTAGTACCGCCAGAAGAGCACCCAGAACCTTTGTGAAGATTCTCGGAGCCGTAGCCAATCCGAATGGAAGAGCTACAAACTGGTAATGCCTGTCTAGAAAGGCAAACCTTAGATACCGGTAATGATCTTTGTGAATCGGTATGTGAAGGTAAGCATCCTTTAAATCCACTGTGGTCATGTACTGACCCTTTTGGATCATGGGTAAAATTGTCAGAATAGTTTCCATTTTGAACGATGGAACTCTTAGGAATTTGTTTAGGATCTTTAAATCCAAGATTGGCCTGAAAGTTCCCTCTTTTTTGGGAACCACAAACAGATTTGAGTAAAACCCTTGTCCTTGTTCCGACCGCGGAACCGGATGGATCACTCCCATTAATAAAAGATCTTGTACGCAGCGTAGAAACGCCTCTTTCTTTATTTGGTTTGTTGACAACCTTGACAGATGAAATCTCCCTCTTGGGGGAGAGAATTTGAAGTCTAGAAGGTATCCCTGAGATATGATCTTTAACGCCCAGGGATCCTGGACATCTCTTGCCCAAGCCTGGGCGAAGAGAGAAAGTCTGCCCCCCACTAGATCCGTTCCCGGATCGGGGGCCCTCGATTCATGCTGTCTTAGGGGCAGCAGCAGGTTTCCTGGCCTGCTTGCCCTTGTTCCAGGACTGGTTAGGTCTCCAGCCTTGTCTGTAGCGAGCAACAGCTCCTTCCTGTTTTGGTGCAGAGGAAGTTGATGCTGCTCCTGCTTTGAAATTACGAAAGGAACGAAAATTAGACTGTCTAGCCTTAGGTTTGGCTCTGTCTTGAGGCAGGGCATGGCCTTTACCTCCTGTAATGTCAGCGATAATTTCTTTCAACCCGGGCCCGAATAAGGTCTGCCCTTTGAAAGGTATATTAAGCAATTTAGATTTAGAAGTAACGTCAGCTGACCAGGATTTTAGCCACAGTGCTCTGCGTGCCTGAATGGCGAATCCGGAATTCTTAGCCGTAAGTTTAGTTAAATGTACTACGGCATCTGAAATAAATGAGTTAGCTAACTTAAGGGCTTTAAGCTTGTGTGTAATCTCATCTAATGGAGCTGATTCAAGTGTCTCTTCCAGAGACTCAAACCAAAATGCTGCTGCAGCCGTGACAGGCGCAATGCATGCAAGAGGTTGCAATATAAAACCTTGTTGAACAAACATTTTCTTAAGGTAACCCTCTAACTTTTTATCCATTGGATCTGAAAAGGCACAGCTATCCTCCACCGGGATAGTGGTACGCTTAGCTAAAGTAGAAACTGCTCCCTCCACCTTAGGGACCGTTTGCCATAAGTCCCGTGTGGTGGCGTCTATTGGAAACATCTTTCTAAATATCGGAGGGGGTGAGAACGGCACACCGGGTCTATCCCACTCCTTAGTAACAATTTCAGTAAGTCTCTTAGGTATAGGAAAAACGTCAGTACTCGCCGGTACCGCAAAATATTTATCCAACCTACACATTTTCTCTGGTATTGCAACTGTGTTACAATCATTCAGAGCCGCTAACACCTCCCCTAGTAATACACGGAGGTTTTCCAGCTTAAATTTAAAATTTGAAATATCTGAATCCAGTTTGTTTGGATCAGAACCGTCACCCGCAGAATGAAGCTCTCCGTCCTCATGTTCTGCAAATTGTGACGCAGTGTCTGACATGGCCCTAATATTATCAGCGCACTCTGTTCTCACCCCAGAGTGATCACGCTTACCTCTTAGTTCTGGTAATTTAGCCAAAACTTCAGTCATAACAGTAGCCATATCCTGTAATGTGATTTGTAATGGCCGCCCAGATGTACTCGGCGCTACAATATCACGCACCTCCCGAGCGGGAGATGCAGGTACTGACACGTGAGGCGAGTTAGTCGGCATAACTCTCCCCTCGTTGTTTGGTGAAATATGTTCAATTTGTACAGATTGACTTTTATTTAAAGTAGCATCAATACAGTTAGTACATAAATTTCTATTGGGCTCCACTTTGGCTTTAGCACATATAGCACAGATATCTTCCTCTGAATCAGACATGTTTAACACACTAGCAAATAAACTAGCAACTTGGAAATACTTTTCAAGTAATTTACTATAATATGAAAACGTACTGTGCCTATAAGAAGCACAGAAAAAGTTATGACAGTTGAAAATTAATAAACTGAAAAGTTATAGCATCAAATCTTTGTAAAAAACACAATTTTAGCAAAGGATTGCTCCCATTAGCAAAGGATAACTAACCCTGATAGCAGGAAAAAAAAAAAAAAATACAGAAATAAACGTTTTTTTATCACAGTCAACTACAATCTCACAGCTCTGCTGTGAGTGATTACCTCCCTCAAAACAAGTTTTGAAGACCCCTGAGTTCTGTAGAGATGAACCGGATCATGCAGGGAAGACAATAAACTTCTGACTGAATTTTTTGATGCGTAGCAAAAGCACCAAAAAAGGTCCCTCCCCCTCACACATAACAGTGAGAGAGATCAGTAAACTGTCATAAATTAAATAAAACGACTGCCAAGTGGAAAAAAATAGTGCCCAAAACATTTTTTCACCCAGTACCTCAGAAAATTAAACGATTTTACATGCCAGCAAAAAACGTTTAACATTAATAAATTGAGTGTTATTAAAAAGCCTGTTGCTAGTCCCTGCAAATTAGGCTAAAGTTTTATGCATACAGTATAATTCCAGTGAAGTGCCATTCCCCAGAATACTGAAGTGTAAAATATACATACATGACAGCCTGATACCAGTTGCTGCTACTGCATTTAAGGCTGAGTTTACATTATATCGGTATGGCAGAATTTTCTCATCAATTCCATTGTCAGAAAATAATAAGCTGCTACATACCTCTTTGCAGATTAATCTGCCCGCTGTCCCCTGATCTGAAGTTTACCTCTCCTCAGATGGCCGAGAAACAGCAATATGATCTTAACTACTCCGGCTAAAATCATAGAAAAACTCAGGTAGATTCTTCTTCAAATTCTACCAGAGAAGGAATAACACACTCCGGTGCTATTATAAAATAACAAACTTTTGATTGAAGGTATGAAACTAAGTATAATCACCACAGTCCTCTCACACATCCTATCTATTCGTTGGGTGCAAGAGAATGACTGGTAATGGCAGTTAGGGGAGGAGCTATATAGCAGCTCTGCTGGGTGAATCCTCTTGCACTTCCTGTTGGGGAGGAGTTAATATCCCATAAGTAATGGATGATCCGTGGACTGGATACACTTAACAAGAGAAAAGGAGATTTACAAGAAAGAACAGATAATTCAAAAACTGTTCTAGCTGAAGAGATGTCTAAAAAGAACAATACTTTCCAAGTAATTAATGTCCAAAGAAAGCATATGCTCAAACAGAAGAGCCTGTAAAGCCTTCAGAACCAAAATAAGACTCCAAGGAGGAGAAATTGGCTTAATGACAAGCTTGATACGAACCAAAGCCTGAACAAAACAATGAATATCAGAAAGATTTAGCAATTCTTACTGTGAAACAGCACAGAAAAAGCAGAGATTTGTTCTTTCAAGGAACATGCAGACAAAACCTTATGAAGAACTATAAAATCCTAGGAATTCTAAAAGAATGCCAAGAGAATTCATAAGAAGAGCATCATGAGATGTAAATCTTCCAAACTCGATAATAAATCCTACTAGACACAGATTTACGAGCCTGCAACATAGTATTAATCACTAAGTCAGAGAAACTTCTATGACTAAGTACTAAGCGTTAAATTTTCATACCATCAAATTAATAATTTGAATTCCTGATGAAAAAAACTAATGTTAAGATATAAGGTCTGGCCTTAATGGAAGTAACCAAGATTGGCAACTGGACATCCGAACAAGAACCATATACCAAAACCTGTGTGGCCATGCTGGAGCCACCAGCCACACCAAAGATTGCTCTCTGATGATTTAGAAAAATCACTCTAAAAAGAAGAATCAGAGATGAAAAAATATATGCAGATTGATAATTCCAAAGAAGTGTTAATGCATACACTACTTCCGCCTGAGGATCCCAGGACCTGAATAGGCCCCTGGGAAGTTCCTTGTTTAGATGAGATGCCATCAGATCTATTTCTGGAAGCCCTCACATCTGAAAAAAATTGAAAAAACATATCTGGGTAAAGAGACCATTCTCCCGGATGTAAAGCTTGATTAACAAAGATAATCCGCTTCCCAATTGTCTATACCTGGGAAAAAGACCACAGAAATTAGATAGGAGCTGGATTTAGCCCAAGCAAATATCCGAGATACTTCTGTCACAGCCTAAAGACTGATAGTCCCACCCTGATGATTGACATACGCCACAGTTGTGACATTGTCTGTCTGAAAAAACGTCTCTTCTTTAAAAAGAAACCAAACTGAAGAACTCTGAGAATGCACGGAGTTCCAAAATATCAAATGGTAATCTCGCCTCCTGAGATTTCCAAACCCCTTGTGCTGACAGAGATCCTCAGTCTTCCAACCTAAAAGACTCACATCTGTAGAGATCATGGTCCAGGTTAAAAGAACCGAAGAGACCTGTAGAACTAAATGATGGTGATCTTAACCACCGAATCAAAGATAGTTAAACATTAGGATTCAAAGATATAAAAAGTGAAATCCTAGAATCCCTGCACCATTATTCAGCATAAAAAAATGGAAAGGTTTCCTATGAAATGAGCAAAGGGAATCGAATCCAATGCTGCAGCCATGAAACCTAAAACTTCCATGCATATATAGCAACTTGAAGGAAATAATAGAGACTGAAGGTTCCGACAAACGGAACCCAATAAACTTGTCACTTGTCTGTTAGAGACAAAAACATTGACACAATCTATCTGGAAACCTAAAAAAGGTGACCTTTGTGTGAGGAAACAAGGAACTTTTGATAAAAAGATCCTCTAACCATGTCTTGAAGAAACAACAAAGTTGAATCGTATGAGATTCCGCAGAACGAAAAGACTGAGCCAGTACCACGATACCGTCCAAATAAGGAACACTGAGAACCTTGAAAAGATTCTTAGAGCTGTCGCTAGACCAGAAGGAAAAGCAACAAATTGGTAATGCTTGTCAAAAAAAGAGAATTTCAGAAAATAAAAATAATCTGAATGAAAACAGAAAATGAAGATATGCATCTATTGTATCTATTGTAGACAAATAATGCCATCACTGACCAAAAAGGCCGAAAAGACCATATAAACACCATTCTAAAAGATGGTACACATATATGACAGTTCAAAAAGATTTTCTATCTTTGGAACAATGAATAGTCTTGAATAAAACCCCAAAACCCAGTTCCTAAAATGAAACTGGAAAAAATACCCCAGAAAACTCCAGGTCTGAGACAGGAAAGTGTTAGTCTTACTGGAATAGCTGGAATATGATAGAGAAAAAAGACTTCTCACAGACGGTTTTACTCTGAAACTTATTCTGTACCCAAAGTTTAAGAAGTTTGGACCGAATAGAACCAAACAAATTTCAAAAAAGTCTTAACCTGCCCCTTACCAGCCAAGCTGGAATAAGAATCGCACCTACATGCAAATTTAGGGAGCTGACTTTGAACTTTTAAAAGGCTTAATTGAATGAAGAAAAAAAAAAAAAAAACTTCCGAGAGGCGGAGCCTGGCCGGAAAGAAGATGGCCACATAGTGTGTTAGCTCCGTGCTGTGACGAAACAACTTTCCCCCTAAACGCTATATAAAACCGGGACTCATCCTGAAAATAGGCGAGGAATATGAGGTGAACCACCGGGCACTTGAAGACACAAACAGTGGTGAGCCACCTCACTCTTAACGGGGCCTATAGCGCAGCACAACAGACTTTCGCTAACGGGGCTAGCATGAAGGGTCCCAACACGTCTGCTCGCTTCACGCCCTCTAAATGAAACCCCATCTGCCCGACTTCAGAGCACATTACCTTGCGGTGCGGCTGCGGCTCCGTGAACGCCATGTCGGACACCACGTGGCAAGCTCCGTTCACGCCCGCAAAAACAACTAACCCCCCAGACGGCTTGCACGACACAAGCACTGATTCTGAAAGAACACTCAGCATGGTAAGACTTAACCTCTAAAGTCATATCGATTTCTGGATGATAAGGCATAAATATTGTTGGGATCGCATTAACAGGGATGGTTTACTAAAGTTTATTGAACTGTTATTCACAACCACCTACTGAGCCTGGGGTACCCCTGCCGGTGAACCTAATAATCTATCTCCTCTTTGAGCATTTGTCATGAACTACACTCTTTTTCTTTTGAACTCGCAAGATTTTACCAGGAGCTGCATGTAGCCACTTACATTGTAAGCTAACGGTCTGTGTGGTTAATGGGGGGACTTCACTAGCCTGCACTTCACTAGCCTGCATCGCAGAACCTCTCCCAGTTATCACATTAAGCTAAAAACCCCTGGCTACAGGACTATCTTCCATTGCTCTCTTTCTGCTGCCAGCTATAATAGTGTTTATACACTGCTTATAACTACACCACAGGCATATACTTTCCGCCTCTGATAAAATGGCGGCAAAAAAATCAGCTAAAGCAGACAAGACCCTGAAAAGCCACTTATCTAACCCGGTCCCAGTTACCGCATTTTTTTCAACCCCAAGATAGCCTGCCAGAAGCAAACAACGAGACTAGCACTCATCCCGCTGCTGACACCACTCCGGCCAAGATAGCCCTGCCTGCTGATTATGCTGAACAATTAAAGGCTGATATTGCAAACCTGCCAAATAAAGCTGACTTTGATTCCCTAAAAGTTCTCATCAAGAAAGAATTAACATCCCTGCGTAAAGAAATCAGTGAAATTGGACAAAGAGTGGAAGATGTGGAAGATACGCAACACGTCTTATCTGGCATGATAAATAACATCAATACAGGCGCTGCCATGCAAGATTCCAAAATTGATCTGCTCCAAGATAGGGTAGAAGATCTCGAAAATAGGAGTCGTCGAAATAATCTACGGATCAGGGGGATCCCTGAGACAGTACAAACACCAGACCTGCACGACTACCTACAAGGCCTATTCCAGTTTATTAAAACTGACCCACAAGCACAACCTATAGAGATGGATAGGGCTCATAGAGCTCTAAGAGCTGCTAGACCCAACGCACCACCCCGTGATGTTATAATTCGATTTCTAAAGTACAGGGACAAAGAAGAATTATGGAATAAGGCCCGTCAGCTTCCTGACATTCATTATCTCGACCACACTCTTCAGATTTACATTGATCTTTGTCCCACCACTATACAAAAACGGAGGGATCTAAAGTTCCTCACCAAAGCCTTACAAGATAATCACATCAAGTATAGGTGGGGTTTCCCCTTCAGCCTAATTGTCTCCAAAGATGGCCATACCCACGTATACAAAAATCAGCAAGATTTGGATTCTTTCACAAGAGGTTTGGGTATAACAGCGAATGATCCACAGCAAGGCCCATCAACAGGCCGACCCAGGCCCATGCATAAGGAGCTCCCGAGCAACAAAGAACCCTGGCACAAAGTTCCCCCCAGAAGAAACAGGGTCAAGTCACCATCTTCATCTACATTGAACTCTGAGGAGGACAACACCTGACCTTCACCATCCGGTGAAGTGGTGAGATAATAACTCATTGCATTACTATGTGTTCTTTTTCCTAGGTCCCGGTTTACTGATAACCATCAGTACTGTGTGGTACTTTTTCCTTACCAAGCATTAGACATTGAGACTATCATGCCACATGCAAAAACTTTCTTGCCAATTGTTATCAATGCGTTCATTAATTTCTGTTTTAGTGGTATGGACTTATATAGCTCATACCCTTACTACCTAAGGTTACCCCCACTTTACAAGTTTGCAACCCTTTGCCCGGATCCCAGCTGTTTGTGGGTTCCTCCCCCAATCCTTTGGTAGTCCAATCACACCAGTTATAATATAATTGTGAAAATACAGTATTTCTTCTTTTTGTCTGTTTAGCTCTAACAGTTTGTTTAATTGCGAAGGTATAACCATCCTGTGCTAAGACTCTTATAAACGTATGCCAGTCTCGGTGCCTTCTAACTGATTTGTTTATATCGTTGGGGGGGGAGTTGGGGCCTGACCAGCACCCCTCCCACCATATAGAAGTCTTTCTATCGTCGGACATCCGACTTGTTCAAGTTTAAATGTTTTATTGTCTTTTGTATAGTTTAAATGTTGTTATACTGTTTATTTTGTTGACAATGCTGAAATTACAAACACCATTAGACATTCAGAGTTGCACAACATCAATGGCCTCGACCCCCACCACCAGAGACCTTCTCCCCCTCCCATACCTACCCAATAAACACTTGAGACTCCTCTGCTATGTTGCGCTAATCAAGACCAACAATGGTAAACCAAAATAGACCTACTCTAACCCTCCTTACGATTAACTCTAAAGGTCTCAACACCCCACATAAACGTAACGTGGCACTCAGGGATTTCAGGCACCAAGGGGGAGACATAGTTTTCCTTCAGGAGACCCATTTTATCTCTGGTAGGGAACCCAAGACCTACCAATATAAATTCGGGGAATGTTTCTACGCCTCAAATAAGATAAAAAAGAAAAATGGTGTGGGAATACTATTCAAAAAATCTATCCCCTTCAAACTCCAAAAAAAAATTAAGGACCCTGAATGCCGGTATATAATCCTTATAGGCACATTGTACAACACCCTAACCACCCTTGTGAGTGTATACGCGCCCAACTCTAATCAAGGGAGATTTTTTAAACGGCTATCTAACCTACTTCTAGATGAGAGCAGAGGCTTAATTATAATGGGGGGGGACTTCAACATCACACTCAACCCAACTCTAGATACTTCCTCAGGCTCATCATATATCTCGCGTAATACTATCCACAGTGTTAAAACACACCTACGAAATGTAGTCTTGCAAGACGTGTGGAGAATAACCCACCCTGAGGATAGATCTTACACCTACTATTCCCCTCCCCAACAGTCCCACTCACGTATTGATTATTTTATGATGGATGTAACCAGTCTCTCAACTGTCAAAAACATAACAATTCTTCCCAGAGTGTGGTCCGACCACTCCATGATTACATGCTCCCTGTCTTGGCCCACCGCCCCACTCACCCCTTTCCAATGGAAGCTAGACGATCATGTCCTAGACGACCCAATCTACTTCACAAAGATAGAAAAATCACTTATAGAATATTTTGCTATCAACAAGGGCTCGGTTCAGGATGATAGAATCTTATGGGAAGCCCACAAAGGAGTGATCAGAGGGGAATTTATGAGTATTAAAGCCCATCAAACTAAAACAAATAACATGACTCTTAAAAACACATTAGAGGAAATAGAAAAGCTAGAAGCTGCCCAGGTAGAGGATCCCAGCAATATCACCATTAAAGAGGACCTGGAAATACAAAGAAATAAAGTTAGATCCCTCTTAGCATATGAATATAAAATACAGGCACTTAAACTACAGCAAACCTACTATGATGGGGACAATAAATGTAGTCGCTTATTCGCACGCAAATTGAAGCGTAAAACATATAAATCCTTCATACTAGAGATAAGAGGTAGGGATCAAAGGAAACACTCCTCTACTGAACATATTGCTGAAACTTTTAGATCCTACTACGAATCTCTGTATAACCTGACACCCCCAGAGACAACAACAGGATGTCTTCAGCCCTCAACCAAACAGCAGAATATAGATGCCTACTTAGATAAAATCCAATTCCCCCAAATCTCCAAAACCCAATTCGATTTCCTCAACACCCCCTTCACTATAGAAGAACTAGAAAGGGTCATTAAGTACTTGCCGAATGGTAAAGCCCCGGGCCCGGACGGATTCACCAACCATTATTACAAAAAATTAAAAGAGCACTTGATCCCTTATCTTCTACCCACCTTCAACTCCATTTCAGAATCTAACCCATTCCCCAAACAAGCACTAGAGGCACATATAACGGTCATCCCTAAACCGGGAAAGAGCCCGGACAAAGTAGAGAATTATAGGCCCATATCTTTATTAAATTCCGATGTAAAGATTTACGCTAAACTCTTGGCCACACGGCTAAACCAAATTCTCCCGGACATTATAGTAAACGACCAAGTGGGATTTATTCCTACTAGAGAAGCTAGGGACAATACGATCCGGTCTCTCCACCTCATTGAACATGCTTCACTCAACCGCCTCCCCCTGGTTATAGTGTCAACGGACGCGGAAAAGCTTTTGACCGCGTCTGTTGGCACTTTCTTAGATCAGTGCTGTTGAAGTTTGGCCTAGGTGAAACAGTAATCTCTAAAATATTCGCCCTCTATGTAAACCCCTGTGCCAAAATAAAATTAAATGGATCCTTCTCTCATTCATTTTCTATCTCAAATGGCACTAGACAGGGGTGTCCCCTCTCGCCCCTACTTTTCGCCTGTCTAGTAGAAGCATTTGCTATTAGGGTACGCGCACAACAGGATATCAAGGGACTACTAATAGGGGCCAACACACACAAGATTTTATTATATGCTGATGACATTTTATTTTTCCTTACAAACCCATCTTCCTCTATCCCCTCACTGCTCCGCTCCTTTTCAGAATTCACCACAGTCTCTAACTTCCTAATTAATGAAAACAAATCAGAAATCCTCAATATCTCGCTCCCCTCTGAAGAAATCCCACTGATAAAACAAATATGCCCCTTCAATTGGCAGACAAAGAAAATGAAATATTTAGGTGTCTTTTTGACGCCCTCCATAACTGACACCTTTGAGCTTAACTTTAAGGCACTGCAAAAGACCCTGATTGCTGACATGTCTTCATGGCGCTCCCGAAACATATCTTGGCTCGGGAGAATAAATGCCTTTAAAATGAACATCTTACCAAAGATCTTGTATCTCCTACAAACTCTCCCAATCTCCCTCCCCCCTTCTTTTCTTAACACTTTGCAGAAACAAATCCTAGTCTATATTTGGAATAAAAAAACCTGCAAGGATCAACAAACACATTATGAGTCTACCTATGAAACAGGGTTGGTTGGGAGTCCCTAATTTAATTAAGTACAGACAATCCATTTTCCTCCAGAGGATATTAGATTGGTTCTCAAATTATGACTCCAAGGCGTGGGTCCGTTTGGAACATGAGCTAACAGGTTACGCCCACCTCGGCGCTCTGTGCTGGGGACCAAAAATCAATAAACTGCCCTCCCCAATTTGCAACACTATTATACAAGAGACATTCAACACGTGGGAAGGAATACTAAAAACCTACCCCCTTCTATCCAGCAGGCCTTCTCCCTTAACTCCCTTAACCGATAATCAGGATTTTCTCCCAGGGATGGGTCATATCGGCCACGCTACTAAAAAAACCCATAGATCCCTAATGGCATTTCATTTAGGCAATGAACAGAGATGGTATGCCGTTGAAGAACTAAAAGATAATGGGTTTTCCTTCCTCCAAGACTGGTTCAAAATATACCAATGCCGCTCTTACATAACCAGTCATCCAGATAGGAAAAATATAATGCGAACCCCTACCCAGTTTGAATCTTTATGCTGTAAGAATAACCCAGTAACCCACGCTTTATCCCGCATGTACGCCCTTTTACAAAACCAACTCCTGGACCAACCCCCTTATTATATAGATAGATGGGAACATGAACTAGGATTGACTATTGCCCCTTCTGAGGTTACCCGAATATTCGCTACCATTACTAGGACTTCCACCTCCTGTAGAATGCTTGAAATGAGCTTTAAACTAATACATAGATGGTATCTCACCCCAGCTAGGTGCCATAAATTATTCAATAAAGCTAGTAGCATATGCTGGAGATGCCTCTCTCAGACGGGGACGATGTCGCATATATGGTGGCAGTGCCCGCGCATCGTCCCCTTCTGGGCAGAGGTGATAGAGGAAACTTCCACCATCTTAGGCCCCGAAATTGGTAGTGACCCTCTGATATGGCTCTTTCACCTTACTCCCAAAAAATACACCTCTCCCCAAACCAAACTACTCCACATACTTATTAATAGTGCTAATATTCTAATAGTCAAAAATTGGAAAACATCCTCAATCCCCTCCCTAGCGCAATGGATTGCTCAATGCCAAACTGTGGTGAACCTAGAGGAGTATCACTAAATGAAAATTAGATGCCTAGATGTGTACCTTGAAATCAAAATCCTATGGGAATCTTATATCAGAGATAAATTTGTAGACTCGCCCAATCCCACAAATACCCTGCCAACTGCAACCCCCCGGGCTCCCCGATAGCTCCAGGTTTACACCTCGATATCTCTCTCTTAGTTATGTTGAATCGTTGTTGTACCTCTGCTTATGTAACCATGATCGCTAGATGAGTCGAATGTCAAATAATTATTGTCAACTTTTGACTTTTTATTTTTCGTTTGTTTTATGTCTGTTTGCCTTCGTTGTATTGATTACTGATTCTTGCCAATTACAAAAGATATGTACAACTTATATTCAAAAATCAATAAAAACAGTTTTAAAAAAACAAAAAAAAAAACAAACAAAAAACTTCCAATTATAAACATGTTACTTGGGGAAGAATTCAGGATTCCGTTCCTTAGTAAGAACAGAAAACTAATATAAGCTTAAAGTTTTAGTCTTAGAACTCAATCTTGAAGCCCAGAGTAGCAGTTAAATAATTGAATCCAATTATGAACCAAATAATTGAATATCTTGGAAAAAAAGAAATATGGATTTTAGAAATCAAATTAGCATTCCAAGATTGAAATCACAAAGTTCTTCTAGCTAAAATAGCTAAAGACATAGATTAAACCTCATTTGCGAAAATATTTAATAAAATGAAAACACAAATGAAATTATTAGCATGTTAATCAAGTTAAAGGATTAGACAACACACTGGACTTGCATAATCAACAAATGCAAGATAACAAGACAATGCAATAGCACTTAGTCTGAACTTCAAAAAGTAGAAGATTTTGTCCTTTTAACAATGCTAAACAAATCATAATCCGATACTTGATCTTAAAGTATCCAACCAGAAAGATGCAGCAATTGCAACCTCAGCCAAATAAATTACAGGTCTAAGAAAAGTACCTGAAAATAATTTTCCTTAAATAAGATACGACCAACTGAAGGAAAAAAATAAATACTATTTGCTATAAAAATAATAGTATATTTAGCAGGAGTAGGGATAGCCCCATTAACTTGGGGTATCTTTCCTCAAAACTGAAAACTAACTGCCGGCAAAGAATACAATTTAAAAACCTTAAAGAAGGACTAAAAGAAAATTCTCAGCCTATTCCATTCCCTAGTATCAGGAACTGGAAAAAAACCTCTGAAGAAACCACAGAAGATAAATAAGCAGAATTTAAATGTTAGCTAGTCTTTAAAATAAAAAAGAACTAGGTATTTCAATATCCAAAATAATCAACACCTTTTGAACAAGGAAAAAATGTACTCTATTAAAGAATAAAAAAGTAGATTTGTTAGTGTCAATATCTGATGAAGAAAAATTCTGAATGAGAAAAAAAGCACCATCAGAGAAGGATAATTCATTATGTTGTTGGTCATTTGAAACTTCATTAACTAAAAAAGAAGTTTGAAAAAGACCTAAAAATTTTATTAGAAGGCGGGACGTCAGACAAAGCCTTTAAAATAGAATCAGAAAAATATTCTTATAAATTTCTAAGTATATCTTGTACATAAGATATAAAAAGAATAGCAATATATAAAGCATAAATACTAATGGATTCTGCATGTAAAAGTTTATCATGATAACTTATTACAAACCATAGCTAAAGATAAACATAAAAAACATTAAAATAAATGAACTTAACTTTGGTAGGACTGATATCAGTCAACAGGAATCCCTCAGCATTTCTTGATACAGGAACAGTGTTTTGAATATCTTGCAATATGTAATAGAAAAAAACAACATATAAAGCAAAATTATCAAATTCCTTAAATGACAGTTTCAGGAATGGGAAAAAAATGCAAAATAAACAAGCCTCTAGCAACCAGAAGCAACAAAAAAGTGAGACTTAAATAATGTGAGAAAAAAGTGGAACAAGTATGACGCCCACATTTTTGGCGCCAAGTATGACGCCCACATTATTGACGCTAAGTACAACGCCCATATTTTTTGGCGCCAAGTATGACGCCACATCCTCTGACGTCGAAACCGACGCCCACATTTTTTGGCGCAAAAAAACGTCTGAATACACATGCGTCAAAAAAATGACGTGATTACAAACAACTTCCGGCGTCAACTACGACGCCGGAAATGACAAAATTTTGCGCCAAAAAAGTTTGCGCCAAGAATGACGCAATAAAATGAAGCATTTTCTGCCCCCGCGAGCCTAACAGCCCGCAGGGAAAAATAGTCAATTGAAAATGTTCAAGGTAAGAAAAAAATATTTATTCATATGCATTATCCCAAATAATGAAACTGACAGTCTGAATGAAGGAATACTGATAATCCTGAATCATGGCAAATATAAGTTTAAAGACATATATTTAGAACTTTACATATAAAGTGCCCAACCATAGCTTAGAGTGTCACAAAAAATAAGACTTACTTACCCCAGGACACTCATCTACATATAGTAGATAGCCAAACCAGTACTGAAACGAGAATCAGTAGAGGTAATGGTATATAAAAGTATATCGTCGATCTGAAAAGGGAGGTAGGAGAAGAAATCTCTACGACCGATAACAGAGAACCTATGAAATAGATCCCCTAGAGGAAGACCATTGTATTCAAATAGGCAATACTCTCTTCACATCCCTCTGACATTCACTGCACTCTGAGAGGAAAACCGGGCTTCAGCCTGCTGCGAAGCGCATATCAACGTAGAATCTAGCACAAACTTACTTCACCACCTCCATGGGAGGCAAAGTTTGTAAAACTGAATTGTGGGTGTGGTGAGGGGTGTATTTATAGGCATTTTAAGGTTTGGGAAACTTTGCCCCTCCTGGTAGGAATGTATATCCCATACATCACTAGCTCATGGACTCTTGCTAATTACATGAAAGAAATATTACCTGAACATCTCTATGTAAAAAAGAAAGATATTTTACCTCAAAAGTTTATCAGTAGCCACATCCCATTGTAAAGGACTTCTAAGCAGCATATCAGTATGTCTGTCCCGGGACAGCCGAAGGGGCGAGCTTACGTGCACTCTCATCTTATTTCCCTATTCAGTTTAAAGGAAGTTTGCTATGAAATCTCATGAGAGTTAAGTGAAATCTCATGAGATCACAGTAAAAGAGTTCATGACATCAGCACTGCTGATTGGCTGCTGTTCATTTTTTTTTTTTTTTTTACCTGCTGCTGGGCTGCAGCTGAGTATAACTTTTTACACAGAACTTACTCTGCTGAGCTGAGGAAATTGTGAGGTAAAAACAAAATTTATGCTTACCTGATAAATGTATTTCTCTTGTGGTGTATCCAGTCCACGGATTCATCCATTACTTGTGGGATATTCTCCTTCCCAACAGGAAGCTGCAAGAGGACACCCACAGCAGAGCTGTCTATATAGCTCCTCCCCTAACTGCCACTCCCAGTCATTCTCTTGCAGCTCTCGACAAGAAAGGAAGTATCAAGAGATATGTGGTGACTTAGTGTAGTTTATCTTCAATCAAAAGTTTGTTATTTTTAAATGGTACCGGCGTTGTACTGTTTTTGCCTCAGGCAGAAATTAGAAGAAGAGTTCTGCCTGAGGTTTTTGATGATCTTAGCAGGTTGTAACTAAGGTCCACTGCTGTTCTCACACATAACTGAAGAGTATGGGAAAACTTCAGCTGGGGGAATGGCCTGCAGAATTAACTGCTCTGAGGTATGTTCAGTATATTTTTTTCTAGAGAGATGATAAGGTCTAGAAAATGCTGACAGTGCCTGATATATTTGAGGTAAGCCTGATTACAGTGATTTAACAAACGACTGGGATCATGCTTGCAGTAAAGGGTAATATTCATGTTAATTGCTCTTATTACTTAGTATGTAAAACGTTTGCATGATATATAAAAAACGTTTTTTACTGAAGGGGATAAATCTTTATTTGGGGCCTAGTTTTCCACATGGCTGATTAGATTTCTCCTAGGAGTAGTTATTATGGCCCTTTCACTTTGAGTGCATGGTGGGAGGGGCCTATTTTCGTGCTCTAATTGCGCAGTAGTTTTTGCAGTCTGAGACATCCAGCTTCCCTGAAGGAGTCCCATGACATATAGGACCTCTGTAAAGGGTTTTTGTTCCTACAAAAGTCATTTTAAGGGCAGGTAGGAGCCACAGTAGAGCTGTGGCAGTTTGTTTGTGACTGTTTATAACGGTTTTACCGTTTTTCTGATTCGTTTTTGAGTCTGAGGGGTTAATCATCCATTTGCAAGTGGGTGCAATGCTATTTTAGTCTATTATACACACTGTAAAAATTTCGTAGAGTTTACTGCTTTTTTTCAATGTTTTGCAGCTTATGTGTTTGTTTTTTTCTCTTAAAGGCACAGTACCGTTTTTTATATTCTGCTTTTTAACATTTATTAAAGTGTTTTCCAGGCTTGCTGGTCTCATTACTAGTCTGTTAAACATGTCTGACATAGAGGAAACTCCTTGTTCATTATGTTTAGAAGCCATTGTGGAACCCCCTCTTAGAATGTGTACCAAATGCACTGATCTTACTATAAATTATAAAGACCATATTCTGGCTTTAAAAGATTTATCACCAGAGGAAATTGACAGGTTTTTTTTCAGCTCAAACTGCCCCATTGTTTCCTATGGGGGAATCGTGCACAAGCACGTTTTTGAAGCTGGCCGCGTCCGTAAGCACCGCTGGTATCGAGAGTTGCAGTTGCGGTAAATATGCTATACGCTCCTTTTTTGGAGCCTAACGCAGCCCTTCTGTGAACTCTAAATACCAGCGGTATTTAAAATGTGCGGCCAGAAAAAAGCACGCGTAGCTAACGCACCCCTTTGGCCGCAAAACTCTAAATCTAGGCGTAAGTCTGCTTCCATGCTTTCTAATTTCATCTTTTTTTTTTTTTTTAACAAAGGAAGATGTTATTAGATTTACTTTGATTCTATGGTGTCAGGAGCTGTTTTCTTTTTCCTCCACCTGGTTTAAAAGTTTATCTGGTTCCTTATGGGGATAATTGAATGATATTTCAGAGCCTATTTCTGCATTTGAGCATTTCTCCTCTTCTTTTAAGGTTGCTAGCTGGATTCAAGGCTAATTTATTTGCTCTGGGATTGTTGACAGGGTCAGTGCCCATTTGCTTTATTGGTTCTGGTCTAGCAGTTTTTTATCTTTCCTTCCATCCATGTTTGCATGTAGGTGCAGCCCTTGTTCCAGAGACTTTCGTTGGGGGGTAGGTTTCCTTGTTTTTTAGGAAGCTTGGTTCCTTGGATTTTTTTTATAGTATCTAGGATACTGATTAGGTTTCAGATCTATGCCAACTATGGCAAGGCGTTTTCTGTTCTAGGTTCCTAGGATCCCTGTAAGCCTCAGGTGGATAGGAACTCCAATCTATTCATTGTTCTAAGAAGTAGGTGGAACTTTTTAATCTATTCTATTCTAGAAATTTTAAACACGTTTCTTAAGTTCCTACTGCTGAAATTGTTACTTTTTGGACTATTCTGTGAGGTCATTTTATGTCCTCAATTGAGTTTGAGTTTGCTTACCTTTTATCTTCTTTTTTCTGGGAACATCTTTGGTTTCTGAGATTTGCTTTTACAGTTTGTTGCTTTTCCTTTTTTTCTGGCTACAGTGTCGTAGTAGGTCTAGGGCTGTCACTAATGAGTGATTAGCAATAGATGTATGATCTTGCAGAGAGAGAGAGAGAGAGAGAGAGATAGAGAAACAAACATGCAGTGAGAATTCCTCTTATTATAAGTATTTATGCCTCAACTAGATTTACTAGTTAGACAACATTCAGTCTGGGTTATTTAACAGATTAAACAATACTTGCAACTAAGAAATATTAGTTGACACACATCTATTTATTGATTATCACAACAAGTAACAATCAATACAATACCTGAGATCAGAAGGTATCAGATAACATTTTAGTTCCAGTTCACTGTATTTATATACATATTAGACCAGCTTAGCCTATACCATAAGTGAAAGGCTAATTATATATATATATATATATATCTTAACAGCCTTATAAGACTTCATGAATTTGCCTGATGTATAGGTAATTCTATTTTAACTTTACTCATGCGCAGTTCAATAGCATTACTTGATAGTCATTTAAAATAACTTTTCCCTTATCTAGCACAAAATAGTGTTTTTGATTGACAGGAACTACTGTTCTGAATGTGAATGTCACTGTTCTAATGTAATGTCCTTCAAAGGGATTTAACCCTTTGCCTACTAAATCCTGGCTAATATAAATCCTTATTCTAATACTATCCTTTCCTATAATAATTTTATAACTCCTCATACAATTCTCAGAATATTCTCTAAGGTTTTGGATACACTCTTATCTGTAATCAGTTTTCACAGTGTTGCTCTATTTCTTGGCCAGGATGATATCTTGGTTCAAGCAGTATTTTTCTCTGGAAGTCTTTTGTTGTTTATTTAACAACATGGTTTGGTGGTCATTTTTTTCAATCAGTCTTCTGGTTCATCAGATAAAGTTTTTATTTTCTGGGGTTTCTTATGATTTCAGTGATCTTAGATAGTTCTAGTTGTGTTTTGCCTTTTAGTACCTTCAGTCTCTCTTTTTCCTTCAGTTTGATTCAGGGGCCTTTCAGGGTTGGTCTCTTTTGAAGAGAATATTTTTCTCTGTTTTCAGATTGGACTATGTTACAATGTCGATCATCAGCAGTTTCCTACTTATGAGGCTAGTAATTTTAAATTATTTCCTGTGCTAGAATTTATTTCTGCTGTACTTATTCTAGGAATGAATAACTGGAAAGCAGTATTTTTCAGTCTTCAGTTTTTCCACCTGGATGAGTGTTCTCTTCTTTTGGTTATGTTCTATCTGATTGTAGTTCTATATATATTTCTGATAGTTTCCTGGTTCAATCTCATTTTTCCCAGGTACTGTGTAGGTCCAGGGATCTTTGAACTGTGTTTGTGGATGCCAATATTTGCCAATATTTTGTTCTACCTCTATTTTTTTTCCAGTGTGTTTTTCAGTATTTGTCAGAAAGAGCTTTCTGTTTTATCCAACTTGTTCCTGCAGTATTTGGTTTGCAGATCTGGTTCTGATGTCCAGTTTCTTGGCTGCTTTTTTTTTCACCTAGACCTTCTATTTAGATCCTTTTTTTCTGTCAGCATTCTAGTTCTCTTAAACTTGATGGCTTAGAGATAGAATCAGATATACTCTTTGTCTTTAAGCTATTCGTTCAGTTTATGAGTTTCTTTTTCATAATTGTTAGTCTGTTATTTTAAGGTCTGGAAGCCTTTATTTCTTGGTTTTCTTATTCCAGATTTCTAGCTATATTTTTAGGTTAGTCTGGATTAGAGTTTATCTGCCAGTTCTTTAAAAGGTCAGTCTTCTGTCCTTTTTTGTTACGTTCTTTAAAAAGATTGCTAATCTGTCATTCATTGTTAGTCCTAGTCTGGCCTAGAATGAAGCCTGTCATTTTCCAATTTTTCCTCCTTGGAATCTTTATTTCTTCTTGAGAATTTTGCAAGTTTTTCCTTTTGAGCCAATGCATCAGATGAATAGTAACTTCTTTCTGAAAGTTTTTTGTTTTATTTAGCTATTTCTTCTGATAGAAGAATTTCTTTTTTTTTTTTTACTTATCTCCTTTAACTTATTTAGCATAAGATGGTGTTTTCTGACTGTTTAAGTCTTATTTCCATATAATTATTCTGAGTGGCATGTTTGTTTTGGTTCCTGTTAGAGCTTTGTGGTGTTATGTTGTCACTACTAGGGTTTTCAGACAAATTTTTAGTTTGTTTGTTTCATTTGCTGGTTCTATGTCATTCAGTTTTTATGTATGCTGTTTCCTTGACTTCACGGTTGAAGCTTTTGATTTATATAGTCTTTTTAGAAGCAGGTTAGCCTCCACCCAGGCTTTTTGTTCTTTCTTTAAAGGGACATAATACTCATATGCTAAATCACTTGAAACTGATGCAGTATAACTGTAAAAAGCTGACAGGAAAATATCACCTGAGCATCTCTATGTAAAAAAGGAAGATATTTCTCTTGTAAGGTGTATCCAGTCCACGGATTCATCCATTACTTGTGGGATATTCTCCTTCCCAACAGGAAGCTGCAAGAGGACACCCACAGCAGAGCTATCTATATAGCTCCTCCCCTAACTGCCACTCCCAGTCATTCGACCGAAGACAAGCAACAGAAAGGAGAAACTATAGGGTGCAGTGGTGACTGTAGTTTAAAGATAAAAAACACCTGCCTTAAAATGACAGGGCGGGCCATGGACTGGATACACCACAAGAGAAATACATTTATCAGGTAAGCATAAATTTTGTTTTCTCTTGTAAGGTGTATCCAGTCCACGGATTCATCCATTACTTGTGGGATACCAATACCAAAGCTATAGGACACGGATGAAGGGAGGGACAAGGCAGGCGCTTAAACGGAAGGCACCACTGCCTGTAAGACCTTTCTCCCAAAAATAGCCTCCGAAGAAGCAAAAGTATAAAATTTGTAGAATTTAGAAAAAGTATGAAGCGAAGACCAAGTCGCCGCCTTACAAATCTGTTCAACAGAAGCCTCATTCTTAAAAGCCCATGTGGAAGCTACCGCTCTAGTAGAATGAGCTGTAATTCTTTCAGGAGGCTGCTGGCCAGCAGTCTCATAAGCTAAGCGGATTATACTTCTTAGCCAAAAAGAAAGAGAAGTTGCCGAAGCCTTTTGGCCTCTCCTCTGTCCAGAGTAGACCACAAACAAAGCAGATGTTTGACGAAAACCCTTCGTAGCTTGTAAATAAAATTTTAAAGCACAAACCACATCAAGATTGTGTAATAGACGTTCCTTCTTTGAAGAAGGATTAGGACATAGTGAAGGAACAACAATTTCCTGATTGATATTTTTATTAGATACCACCTTAGGAAGAAAACCAGGTTTGGTACGTAACACTACCTTATCTGCATGGAAAATGAGATAAGGGGAATCACATTGTAAAGCAGATAACTCCGAAACTCTTCGAGCCGAGGAGATAGCTACTAAAAACAGAACTTTCCAAGATAAAAGTTTAATATCTATGGAATGCAAAGGTTCAAACGGAACCCCTTGCAGAATCTTAAGAACTAAATTTAAACTCCATGGTGGAGCAACAGGTTTAAACACAGGCTTGATTCTAACTAAAGCCTGACAAAACGCCTGCACATCTGGAGTATCAGCCAGACGCTTGTGCAAAAGAATAGACAGAGCAGAAATCTGTCCCTTTAAGGAACTAGCTGACAATCCCTTCTCCAATCCTTCTTGGAGAAAAGATAATATCCTAGGAATCCTGACCTTACTCCATGAGTAACCTTTGGATTCACACCAATGAAGATATCTACACCATATCTTATGATAGATTTCCTGGTGACCGGCTTTCGAGCCTGAATTAAGGTATCAATGACCGACTCAGAGAAACCACGCTTTGATAAAACCAAGCGTTCAATCTCCAAGCAGTCAGGCGCAGAGAAATTAGATTTGGATGGTTGAAAGGACCCTGAAGTAAAAGGTCCTGCCTCAGTGGCAAAGTCCATGGTGGAAGGGATGACATGTCCACCAGATCTGCATACCAAGTCCTGCGTGGCCACGCAGGTACTATCAAAATCACTGAAGCTCCCTCCTGCTTGATCTTGGCAATCAGGCGAGGGAGCAGAGGAAACGGTGGAAACCCATAAGCAAATACCTCCGGATGGAGTTCCCACTCCCCCGGATGAAAAGTCTGCCGACTTAGAAAATCCGCCTCCCAGTTCTCTACTCCTGGGATATGGATAGCTGATAGATGGCAAGAGTGAACCTCTGCCCATAGATTATTTTTGAAACCTCCAACATTGCTAGGGAACTCCTTGTTCCCCCTTGATGGTTGATGTAGGCTACAGTCGTGATGTTGTCCGACTGAAATCTGATGAACCTGACCGCAGCAAGCTGAGGCCAAGCCTGAAGAGCATTGAATATCGCTCTTAGTTCCAGAATGTTTATCGGAAGGAGTGCCTCCTCCTGAGTCCACGAGCCCTGAGCCTTCAGGGAGTTCCAGACTGCACCCCAGCCCAGAAGGCTGGCATCTGTCGTTACTATTGTCCAATCTGGCCTGCGAAAGGTCATACCCTTGGACAGATGGACCCGAGATAGCCACCAGAGGAGAGAATCCCTGGTCTCTTGATCCAGATTTAGTAGAGGGGACAAATCTGTGTAATCCCCATTCCACTGACTGAGCATGCAAAGTTGCAACGGTCTGAGATGTAGGTGAGCAAATGGCACTTTGTCCATTGCCGCTACCATTAAGCCGATTACTTCCATACACTGAGCCACTGAAGGGCGAGAAGTAGAATAAAGAACACGGCAGGAATTTAGAAGTTTTGACAACCTGGCCTCTGTCAGATAAATCTTCATTTCCACAGAATCTATCAGAGTTCCTAGGAAGGAAAGTCTTGTGAGAGGGGATAGAGAACTCTTTTCTTTGTTCACCTTCCACCCATGAGACCTCAGGAATGCCAGAACAATGTCTGTATGGGACCTGGCGATTTGAAAATTCGACACCTGTATTGGAATGTCGTCTAGGTAAGGGGCTACTGCTATACCCCGCGGCCTTAGGACCGCTATGAGTGACCCTAGAACCTTCGTAAAGATTCTTGGTGCCGTAGCTAACCCAAAGGGAAGAGCCACAAACTGGTAATGCCTGTCTAGGAAGGCGAACCTGAGAAACCGATGATGATCTCTGTGTATCGGAATGTGAAGATAAGCATCCTTTAAGTCCACGGTAGTCATATATTGACCCTCCTGGATCATAGGTAGGATGGTTCGAATAGTCTCCATCTTGAAGGATGGGACCCTGAGAAATTTGTTTAAGATCTTGAGATCTAAGATTGGTCTGAAGGTTCCCTCTTTCTTGGGAACTACAAACAGATTTGAATAGAAGCCTTGCCCCTGTTCCTCCTTTGGAACTGGGTGGATCACTCCAATAACTAGGTCTTGAACACAATGTAAGAATGCCTCTCTCTTTATCTGGTTTGCAGATAATAGTGAGAGATGAAATCTCCCTTTTGGGGAAGAAGCTTTGAAGTCCAGAAGATATCCCTGGGACACAATTTCCAACGCCCAGGGATCCTGGACATCTCTTGCCCAAGCCTGGGCGAAGAGAGAAAGTCTGCCCCCTACTAGATCCATTTCCGGATCGGGGGCTGATCCTTCATGCTGTCTTAGAGGCAGCAGCAGGTTTTTTGGCCTGCTTTCCTTTGTTCCAAGCCTGGTTAGGTGTCCAGACCGGCTTGGACTGGGCAAAATTTCCCTCTTGTTTTGTATTAGAGGAAGTTGAAGCTGCGCCACTCTTGAAGTTTCAAAAAGAACGAAAATTAGTCTGTTTGGTCCTTAATTTGTTGGACCTATCCTGAGGAAGGGCGTGACCTTTTCCTCCAGTAATATCAGAAATGATCTCCTTCAGTCCAGGCCCGAATAGGGTCTGCCCCTTGAAGGGAATGTTGAGAAGCTTAGACTTTGAAGTAACGTCAGCTGACCAGGATTTAAGCCATAGCGCCCTATGCGCCTGAATAGCAAAACCTGAGTTTTTAGCCGTTAGCTTGGTTAAATGAACAACGGCGTCAGAAACAAATGAATTGGCTAGCTTAAGAGCTTTAAGCTTGTCAAGGATATCATCCAACGGGGTTTCTACCTGTAGAGCCTCTTCTAGAGACTCAAACCAGAAGGCCGCAGCAGCAGTGACTGGGGCAATGCATGCAAGAGGCTGGAGAATAAAACCTTGTTGAATAAAAATTTTCTTAAGGTAACCCTCTAATTTTTTGTCCATTGGATCTAGAAAAGCACAACTGTCCTCGACCGGGATAGTTGTACGCTTCGCTAGGGTAGAGACTGCTCCCTCCACCTTAGGGACCGTCTGCCACAAGTCCCGTGTAGCGGCATCTATAGGGAACATCTTTTTAAAAACAGGAGGGGGAGAGAACGGTACACCTGGTCTATCCCATTCCTTAGTAATAATTTCTGAAAACCTCTTAGGGATTGGAAAAACATCAGTGTAAACAGGCACTGCATAGTATTTATCCAACTTACACAATTTCTCTGGGACTACAATGGCGTCACAGTCATCCAGAGTTGCTAAAACCTCCCTGAGCAACACGCGGAGGTGTTCAAGTTTAAATTTAAATGTAGACATATCAGAATCAGGTTGAAGTGTCTTCCCTGAATCAGAAAAATCACCCACAGATAGAAGCTCTCCTGCTTCAGCTTCTGCACATTGTGAGGGTATATCAGACATAGCTACTAAAGCGTCAGAGAGCTCTGTATTTGTTCTAGCCCCAGAGCTATCTCGCTTTCCTTGTAACCCTGGCAGTTTGGACAATACCTCTGTAAGGGTATGATTCATAACTGCCGCCATGTCTTGTAAGGTATACGCAATGGGCGCGCTAGATGTACTTTGCGTCCCTTGAGCGGGAGATATAGGTTCTGACACGTGGGGAGAGTTAGTCGGCATAACTTCCCCCTTGTCAATTTCCTCTGGTGATAAATCTTTTAAAGCCAGAATATGGTCTTTATAATTTATAGTAAGATCAGTGCATTTGGTACACATTCTAAGAGGGGGTTCCACAATGGCTTCTAAACATAATGAACAAGGAGTTTCCTCTATGTCAGACATGTTTAACAGACTAGTAATGAGACCAGCAAGCCTGGAAAACACTTTAATAAATGTTAAAAAGCAGAATATAAAAAACGGTACTGTGCCTTTAAGAGAAAAAAACAAACACATAAGCTGCAAAACATTGAAAAAAAGCAGTAAACTCTACGAAATTTTTACAGTGTGTATAATAGACTAAAATAGCATTGCACCCACTTGCAAATGGATGATTAACCCCTCAGACTCAAAAACGAATCAGAAAAACGGTAAAACCGTTATAAACAGTCACAAACAAACTGCCACAGCTCTACTGTGGCTCCTACCTGCCCTTAAAATGACTTTTGTAGGAACAAAAACCCTTTACAGAGGTCCTATATGTCATGGGACTCCTTCAGGGAAGCTGGATGTCTCAGACTGCAAAAACTACTGCGCAATTAGAGCACGAAAATAGGCCCCTCCCACCATGCACTCAAAGTGAAAGGGCCATAATAACTACTCCTAGGAGAAATCTAATCAGCCATGTGGAAAACTAGGCCCCAAATAAAGATTTATCCCCTTCAGTAAAAAACGTTTTTTATATATCATGCAAACGTTTTACATACTAAGTAATAAGAGCAATTAACATGAATATTACCCTTTACTGCAAGCATGATCCCAGTCGTTTGTTAAATCACTGTAATCAGGCTTACCTCAAATATATCAGGCACTGTCAGCATTTTCTAGACCTTATCATCTCTCTAGAAAAAAATATACTGAACATACCTCAGAGCAGTTAATTCTGCAGGCCATTCCCCCAGCTGAAGTTTTCCCATACTCTTCAGTTATGTGTGAGAACAGCAGTGGACCTTAGTTACAACCTGCTAAGATCATCAAAAACCTCAGGCAGAACTCTTCTTCTAATTTCTGCCTGAGGCAAAAACAGTACAACGCCGGTACCATTTAAAAATAACAAACTTTTGATTGAAGATAAACTACACTAAGTCACCACATATCTCTTGATACTTCCTTTCTTGTCGAGAGCTGCAAGAGAATGACTGGGAGTGGCAGTTAGGGGAGGAGCTATATAGACAGCTCTGCTGTGGGTGTCCTCTTGCAGCTTCCTGTTGGGAAGGAGAATATCCCACAAGTAATGGATGAATCCGTGGACTGGATACACCTTACAAGAGAAATATCTTCCTTTTTTACATAGAGATGCTCAGGTGATATTTTCCTGTCAGCTTTTTACAGTTATACTGCATCAGTTTCAAGTGATTTAGCATATGAGTATTATGTCCCTTTAAAGAAAGAACAAAAAGCCTGGGTGGAGGCTAACCTGCTTCTAAAAAGACTATATAAATCAAAAGCTTCAACCGTGAAGTCAAGGAAACAGCATACATAAAAACTGAATGACATAGAACCAGCAAATGAAACAAACAAACTAAAAATTTGTCTGAAAACCCTAGTAGTGACAACATAACACCACAAAGCTCTAACAGGAACCAAAACAAACATGCCACTCAGAATAATTATATGGAAATAAGACTTAAACAGTCAGAAAACACCATCTTATGCTAAATAAGTTAAAGGAGATAAGTAAAAAAAAAAAAAGAAATTCTTCTATCAGAAGAAATAGCTAAATAAAACAAAAAACTTTCAGAAAGAAGTTACTATTCATCTGATGCATTGGCTCAAAAGGAAAAACTTGCAAAATTCTCAAGAAGAAATAAAGATTCCAAGGAGGAAAAATTGGAAAATGACAGGCTTCATTCTAGGCCAGACTAGGACTAACAATGAATGACAGATTAGCAATCTTTTTAAAGAACGTAACAAAAAAGGACAGAAGACTGACCTTTTAAAGAACTGGCAGATAAACTCTAATCCAGACTAACCTAAAAATATAGCTAGAAATCTGGAATAAGAAAACCAAGAAATAAAGGCTTCCAGACCTTAAAATAACAGACTAACAATTATGAAAAAGAAACTCATAAACTGAACGAATAGCTTAAAGACAAAGAGTATATCTGATTCTATCTCTAAGCCATCAAGTTTAAGAGAACTAGAATGCTGACAGAAAAAAAGGATCTAAATAGAAGGTCTAGGTGAAAAAAAAAGCAGCCAAGAAACTGGACATCAGAACCAGATCTGCAAACCAAATACTGCAGGAACAAGTTGGATAAAACAGAAAGCTCTTTCTGACAAATACTGAAAAACACACTGGAAAAAAAATAGAGGTAGAACAAAATATTGGCAAATATTGGCATCCACAAACACAGTTCAAAGATCCCTGGACCTACACAGTACCTGGGAAAAATGAGATTGAACCAGGAAACTATCAGAAATATATATAGAACTACAATCAGATAGAACATAACCAAAAGAAGAGAACACTCATCCAGGTGGAAAAACTGAAGACTGAAAAATACTGCTTTCCAGTTATTCATTCCTAGAATAAGTACAGCAGAAATAAATTCTAGCACAGGAAATAATTTAAAATTACTAGCCTCATAAGTAGGAAACTGCTGATGATCGACATTGTAACATAGTCCAATCTGAAAACAGAGAAAAATATTCTCTTCAAAAGAGACCAACCCTGAAAGGCCCCTGAATCAAACTGAAGGAAAAAGAGAGACTGAAGGTACTAAAAGGCAAAACACAACTAGAACTATCTAAGATCACTGAAATCATAAGAAACCCCAGAAAATAAAAACTTTATCTGATGAACCAGAAGACTGATTGAAAAAAATGACCACCAAACCATGTTGTTAAATAAACAACAAAAGACTTCCAGAGAAAAATACTGCTTGAACCAAGATATCATCCTGGCCAAGAAATAGAGCAACACTGTGAAAACTGATTACAGATAAGAGTGTATCCAAAACCTTAGAGAATATTCTGAGAATTGTATGAGGAGTTATAAAATTATTATAGGAAAGGATAGTATTAGAATAAGGATTTATATTAGCCAGGATTTAGTAGGCAAAGGGTTAAATCCCTTTGAAGGACATTACATTAGAACAGTGACATTCACATTCAGAACAGTAGTTCCTGTCAATCAAAAACACTATTTTGTGCTAGATAAGGGAAAAGTTATTTTAAATGACTATCAAGTAATGCTATTGAACTGCGCATGAGTAAAGTTAAAATAGAATTACCTATACATCAGGCAAATTCATGAAGTCTTATAAGGCTGTTAAGATATATATATATATATAATTAGCCTTTCACTTATGGTATAGGCTAAGCTGGTCTAATATGTATATAAATACAGTGAACTGGAACTAAAATGTTATCTGATACCTTCTGATCTCAGGTATTGTATTGATTGTTACTTGTTGTGATAATCAATAAATAGATGTGTGTCAACTAATATTTCTTAGTTGCAAGTATTGTTTAATCTGTTAAATAACCCAGACTGAATGTTGTCTAACTAGTAAATCTAGTTGAGGCATAAATACTTATAATAAGAGGAATTCTCACTGCATGTTTGTTTCTCTATCTCTCTCTCTCTCTCTCTCTCTCTGCAAGATCATACATCTATTGCTAATCACTCATTAGTGACAGCCCTAGACCTACTACGACACTGTAGCCAGAAAAAAAGGAAAAGCAACAAACTGTAAAAGCAAATCTCAGAAACCAAAGATGTTCCCAGAAAAAAGAAGATAAAAGGTAAGCAAACTCAAACTCAATTGAGGACATAAAATGACCTCACAGAATAGTCCAAAAAGTAACAATTTCAGCAGTAGGAACTTAAGAAACGTGTTTAAAATTTCTAGAATAGAATAGATTAAAAAGTTCCACCTACTTCTTAGAACAATGAATAGATTGGAGTTCCTATCCACCTGAGGCTTACAGGGATCCTAGGAACCTAGAACAGAAAACGCCTTGCCATAGTTGGCATAGATCTGAAACCTAATCAGTATCCTAGATACTATAAAAAAAATCCAAGGAACCAAGCTTCCTAAAAAACAAGGAAACCTACCCCCCAACGAAAGTCTCTGGAACAAGGGCTGCACCTACATGCAAACATGGATGGAAGGAAAGATAAAAAACTGCTAGACCAGAACCAATAAAGCAAATGGGCACTGACCCTGTCAACAATCCCAGAGCAAATAAATTAGCCTTGAATCCAGCTAGCAACCTTAAAAGAAGAGGAGAAATGCTCAAATGCAGAAATAGGCTCTGAAATATCATTCAATTATCCCCATAAGGAACCAGATAAACTTTTAAACCAGGTGGAGGAAAAAGAAAACAGCTCCTGACACCATAGAATCAAAGTAAATCTAATAACATCTTCCTTTGTTAAAAAAAAAAAAAAGATGAAATTAGAAAGCATGGAAGCAGACTTACGCCTAGATTTAGAGTTTTGCGGCCAAAGGGGTGCGTTAGCTACGCGTGCTTTTTTCTGGCCGCACATTTTAAATACCGCTGGTATTTAGAGTTCACAGAAGGGCTGCGTTAGGCTCCAAAAAAGGAGCGTATAGCATATTTACCGCAACTGCAACTCTCGATACCAGCGGTGCTTACGGACGCGGCCAGCTTCAAAAACGTGCTTGTGCACGATTCCCCCATAGGAAACAATGGGGCAGTTTGAGCTGAAAAAAAACCTAACACCTGCAAAAAAGCAGCGTTCAGCTCCTAACGCGGCCCCATTGTTTCCTATGGGGAAACACTTCCTAAGTCTGCACCTAACACCCTAACATGTACCCCGAGTCTAAACACCCCTAACCTTACACTTATTAACCCCTATTCTGCCGCCGCCGCTATCGCTGACCCCTGCATTTTATTATTAACCCCTAATCTGCCGCTCCGTACACCGCCGCAACCTACGTTATCCCTATGTACCCCTAATCTGCTGCCCCTAACACCGCCGACCCCTATATTATATTTATTAACCCCTAATCTGCCCCCCACAACGTCGCCGCCAGCTACCTACAATAATTAACCCCTAATCTGCCGACCGCACCTCACCGCTACTATAATAAAGTTATTAACCCCTAATCCGCCTCACTCCCGCCTCAATAACCCTATAAGAAATAGTATTAACCCCTAATCTGCCCTCCCTAACATCGCCGACACCTAACTTCAATTATTAACCCCTAATCTGCCGACCGGATCTCGCCGCTACTCTAATAAATGGATTAACCCCTAAAGCTAAAAAAACCCTATTGATAGTGTAGTGTTAGGTTTAATTGTAACTTAGGTTAGGATTTATTTTACAGGTAATTTTGTAATTATTTTAACTATTTTAGTTATTAAATAGTTCTTAACTATTTAATAGCTATTGTACCTGGTTAAAATAAATACAAAGTTGCCTGTAAAATAAAGCCTAATATAGCTACAATATAACGAATAATTATATTGTAGCTATTTTAGGATTAATATTTATTTTACAGGCAACTTTGTATTTATTTTAACCAGGTACAATAGCTATTAAATAGTTAAGAACTATTTAATAGCTAAAATAGTTAAAATAATTACAAAATTACCTGTAAAATAAATCCTAACCTAAGTTACAATTAAACCTAACACTACACTATCAATAAATTAATTAAATACAATACCTACAAATAACTACAATGAAATAAACTAACTAAAGTACAAAAAATAAAAAAGAACTAAGTTACAAAAAATAAAAAAATATTTACAAACATTAGAAAAATATTACAACAATTTTAAACTAATTACACCTACTCTAAGCCCCCTAATAAAATAACAAAGACCCCCAAAATAAAAAATGCCCTACCCTATTCTAAATTACAAAAGTTCAAAGCTCTTTTATACCAGCCCTGAAAAGGGCCATTTGCGGGGCATGCCCCAAATAATTCAGCTCTTTTGCCTGTAAAAAAAAACATACAATACCCCCCCCCCAACATTACAACCCACCACCCACATACCCCTAATCTAACCCAAACCCCCCTTAAATAAACCTAACACTAAGCCCCTGAAGATCTTCCTACCTTATCTTCACCATGCCAGGTTCACCGATCCGTCCTCCGAAGTCTTCATCCAAGCCTCCGAAGTCTTCATCCAAGCCCAAGCGGGGGCTGGCGATCCATAATCCGGCTGAAGTCTTCTATCAAGCGGCGGCTGAAGAGGTCCAGAAGAGGCTCCAAAGTCTTCCTCCTATCCGGGCAGAAGACTAGATCCGGACCGGCAACCATCTTCTTCAAGGCGGTGACAAGCGGCTCCATGTTGAAGACCTCTGGCGCGGATCCATCCTCTTCTTGCGACGTCCTAAGTCCGAATGAAGGTTCCTTTAAGGGACGTCATCCAAGATGGCGTCCCTCGAATTCCGACTGGCTGATAGGATTCTATCAGCCAATCGGAATTAAGGTAGGAAAATTCTGATTGGCTGATGGACTGGCCGGGCTGTGACTATACAGCTGGCCCGATGCACTGACTAAATATTACAGACCCGCTCAGCAGAGAGCGGGTCTGTAAAAGCGCTGTCATTTTTACATTTTAAAAGGTAAAAAAGGGTTTTATGGCTATGGCACCTAAATAATGTTATATAATTCTGCACTATGTGCAGAATTATATAACATTATTTTTAAGGTTTACTGTCCCTTTAAATTATATTTAACTTAGGGGGGTGTTAGTGTTAGGGTTAGACTTAGCTTTAGGGGTTAATACATTTATTATAGTAGCGGTGTGGTCCGGTCGGCAGATTAGGGGTTAATAATTGTAGGTAGGTGGAGGCGACGTTGGGTGCGGCAGATTAGGGGTTAATAAATATAATATAGGGGATCGGCTGTGTTAGGGGCAGCAGATTAGGGGTACATAGGTATAATGTAGGTTGCGGCGGTGTACGGAGCGGCAGATTAGGGGTTAAAAAAAATATGCAGGTGTCAGCGATAGCGGGGGTGGCAGATTAGGGGTTAATAGATATTATGTAGGTGTCGGCGGTATTAGGGGCAGCAGATTAGGGGTACATAGGGATAACGTAGGTGGCGGTGGTTTGCGGTCGGCAGATTAGGGGTTAAAAAATTTTAATAGAGTGGCGGCGATGTCGGGGGGCCTCGGTTTAGGGGTGCATAGGTAGTTTATGGGTGTTAGTGTACTTTAGAGCACAGTAGTTAAGAGCTTTATAAACCGGCGTTAGCCCATAAAGCTCTTAACTACTGACTTTTTTCTGCGGCTGGAGTTTTGTCGTTAGATTTCTAACGCTCACTTCAGCCACTACTCTAAATACCGGCGTTAGAAAGATCCCATTGAAAAGATAGGATACGCAATTGGCGTAGGGGGATCTGCGGTATGGAAAAGTTGCGGCTGCATAGTGAGCGTTAGACCCTTTCCTGACTGACTCCAAATACCGGCGGTTAGGAGCCTCTAACGCTGGTTTTGACGGCTAACGCCAAACTCTAAATCTAGGCCTAAGATTCTAAATATAAGGAGCTTAATAGTGAAAAAGAAAATACTTTTGCAAATAAAAAGCAACATAAGAGGCTTAACAAAATCTCACTGGCAGAATCAAAGAAAAACTGCCCATAAAGACATAGCAACAGTCATATCCGCGTTAGATAACACATGACTGAAAATATAAGTTGCTTGCAAACAAACCCTCCTAAGGAAGGAATTAACTTCCTTACAAAAGGAACTATAAAGCAAGAACTATCTTTCAAAGTAATGTAAGCACATATAGCCAGAATGAAAAACATAAATTAGGCTTACCTGATTTAATTTTACATCTGTGGGAGGAGAGTCCACTGTTTCATTCATTACTTGTGGGAATTAAGAACGTGGCCACTAGGAGGAGGCAAAGACACCCCAGCCAAAGGCTTAAATACCTCCCCCACTCCCCTCATCCCCCAGTCATTCTGCCAAGGGAAGAAGGAACAGTAGGAGTAATATCAGGGTATAAATGGTGCCAAAAGAATAAAATTAAATTTAGGTCCACCCACCGGAGAAACAGGTGGGGGCAGTGGCCTCTCCTCCCACAGATGGAAATGAAATGATCAGGTAAGCATAAATTATGTTTTTCATCTTAATAGGAGGAGAGTCCACTGCTTCATTCATTACTTGTGGGAACAAATACCCAAGCTCTAGAGGACACTGAATGAAAAAAACGGGAGGCCAAATGGAGGCGGACCCTAAACTGAGGGCACCACAGCGTGCAGAACCTTTCTCCCAAAAAGCTGCTTCCGCCGAAGCAAAACAATCAAATTTATAACATTTTGCAAAAGTATGTAAGGAAGACCAAGTGGCTGCCTTACAAATCTGCTCCATAGAAGCCTCATTCTTAAAGGCCCAAGAAGAGGCCACAGCTCTAGTCGAGTGAGCCGTAATTCTCTGAGGAGGCTTGTGTCCCACTGTCTCATATTTGGATGTGGTGTTAGACTAGTGCTAGAGTCCTCACCCCTCTGCTTAGTACAAGGGATTCCCTCTAGAATAATCCCAATACAGGAGAAAAAATGTTGGCAAAGATGTGAAATGTACCGGCGCTACTCGCTAGGAGTGGCTGGGGGATTCCTCCAGGTGTATTTAAAATTATGCTATTTTAAGCAAGTACTATATATACTTAAGGTACTGACTATATAAGCACAGGGTTTTTGCAGAATAATACTGTAAATATTTTAACACTACGTGCAAAATATATAAACAGGAGTGGCAGAATTGAAATATTTTACTAAAAATAAAGTGAATATTCAATCAAGATAAGTATACAAATTTATTATTCTATTGAATACAACATACATAATTTTAGTGTCGACACATTAACATAAAAACCTTTAAAAATGGATGTCCAATTTATCTAAAAATAGTCACAGCTGTCTCATATGCCAGACGGATCATACTCCTCAACCAAAATGATAAGTGGCAGAGGCCCTTTGCCCCCTGCGCTTCCCTGAGTTCACAACAAATAAGGACGAGGTCTGCCTGAACTCCTTCGTGGCCTGAAGATAAAACTTCAAAGCCCGAACCACGTCCAGATTATGAAGTAACCTCTCCTTCGAAGAAGAAGGGTTAGGACACAAAGAAGGAACTACTATTTCCTGATTGATGTTACGACTCGACACCACCTTGGGAAGGAATCCCAATCCAGTGCGAACAGCCTTATCAGCATGAAAAACTAAGTAGGGCAGCTCGCATTGCAAGGCCGCCAACTCAGAAACTCTGCCTGCCGATGCAATAGCCAGTAATAACAGGATTTTCCATGAAAGAACCTTAATGTCCAGAGCATGCATAGGCTCAAATGGAGCCCTCTGCAAAACCTTAATAACCAAGTTTAAGCTCCAGGGAGGAGCCGGATTCCTGAAGACAGACGTGATCCTAACCAGAGCCTGAACAAAGGACTGAATGTCAGGAAGCTCTGCAAGCTTCTTATGCAACAATACAGATAAAGCCGAGATCTGTCCCCTTAGGGAACTGGTGGCAAGACCTTTATCCAGACCTTTATCCAGACCGTCCTGGAGAAAGGCCAAAATCCTGGATACCCTGACCTTATGCCAGGGATATCCTCGTTCCTCACACCAGGACAAGTAGGTCCTCCACACCTTGTGGTAGATGTATCGAGTGACCGGCTTCCTGGCCTGAACGAGAGTGTGAATCACTTTTTCCGAAAATCCTCTCTTGGCTAAGACTAGCCGTTCAATCTCCACGCAGTCATCCTCAGAGAATCGAGATTTTGATGTAGCAAGGGACCTTGAACCAGCAGAACCCTGCGACAAGGTAACCTCCACGGCGGAGCTGACGACATCCCCACCAGATCCGCAAACCACATCCTCCTCAGTCACGACGGAGCAATCAGAATAACCAAAGCTTGCTCCTGCTTTGATGCAGGCCACTACACAAGGAAGAAGAGGCAACGGCGGAAATATGTAAATTAGATTGGACGCCATGAGGTCTTTCTCCGGCATCCCCCATCTGCTGCAGATCTCTGCGAACATCTTGGGATGGAGAGACCATTCCCCTGGATGAAACGTCTGTTTGCTCAGAAAATCCGCTTCCCAGTTGTCCACACCCGGAATGTGGATCGCTGAGAGAGAACAATTGTGAGTCTCTGCCCATTCCAGAATCTGAGATACTTCCCTCATGGCTAGGGAGCTTCTCGTCCCCCCCTGGTGGTTTATGTAAGCCACCGAGGTAATGTTGTCCGATTGGAATCTGATGAATCGGGACAACCCTAGGAGGGGCCAAGCCCTCAAAGCATTGAATATTGCTCGAAGTTCCAAAATATTTATAGGTAGACTCGACTCCTCTCGAGTCCATCTGTCCTGTGACTTTCTGGCATCCCAAACAGCTCCCCATCCTGATAGACTTGCATCCGTGGTCACAATCTACCAGGATGGTCTCAAAAAGGATGTCCCCTGTGACAACTGCCCCGGTCGGGTCCACCAAGATAGGGACTCCCTCAACGGTCTGTCCAGAGATATCTGCTGGGACAGTTCTGAATGATCGTCGTTCCATTGTCTCAACATGTACATCTGAAGAGGTCTGAGATGGAACCTGGAGAATGGAATGACATCCATGCTGGATACCATGAGCCCGATCACCTCCATACACCTGGCCACAGATGTCCTGGAGGATGTCTGAAGAGCTAGACAGTTTGACGCAAGCTTACAACGTCTCTGATCTGTCAAGAATATCTTCATGGATAAAGAATCTATTATCGTACCCAGGAATTCCACCCTGTTGCTGGGGACCAATGAACTCTTCCCTTTGTTTATCTTCCACCCGTGAGACCGAAGGAGAAGAGCTCTCGAGTGATCCTCCGCAAGACTGTAGGACGGAGCCTGGACCAGGATATCGTCCAGATAAGGTGCCACTGCAATCCCTCTGGCTCTCGCTACTGCGAGAAGAGCTCCCAGAACTTTGTAAAGACTCTTGGGGCAGTCGCCAGACCAAACGGAAGGGCCACAAACTGGAAGTGCTGGTCTAGGAAAGTGAATCTTAGAAAAGGGAAAGCAAGCAAGACTTGGAAGTCATGTCAGCAGACCACGACTTTAGCCACAGAGCCCTGCGGGCTAAAAGCGAAAAACTTGATGTCTTAGCATTCAGGCGAATAATCTGCATGTTAGCATCACAAATTAACGAATGCGCTACCGTTAAGGCCTTGATTCAATCTAGAATCTCATCGAGGGGAGTCTCCACCTCGACCATTGCTGATAGAGCGTGTTCCTTGAAAGAGAAGCTATCCTCTAGCGGAATAGTCGTTTTCTTAGCGAGCATGGAGATAGCACCATCCACTTTAGGGATGGTTCCCCCCAGTTCAAGCTGTGCGTCCAGAAAAGGGAAAAGTTTTTTAAAAGAAGAAGAGGGGGAAAAGGACGAACCAAGTTTCTCCTATTCATTCTTAATAATGCTAGCCATCTTGACTGGAACTGGGAAGGCCTGGGGCACTACCCTGTCCTCGAAAACCCTATCCAGTTTAGGGATCGAAGGTTCCTCCGGTAGCTTCGGTTCCGGAACCTCCAATGTAGCAAGCACCTCTTTCAGCAGAAAGCGCAAATGCTCCATCTTAAATTTAAAATCTGGTTCCTCCGCATACAGAGGCCTAGAAGTAGCTGATTCCGACCAAGAGTTCTCCTCAGCGGATAATCTATCTGAGACATCCAGTGGAATCCTAGAATCAATAACCAATCCTAGAATATTGGTGAACTGCAGACCTACTAATTTGTCTGACCCAGGTCAAGCATCCAACCCAGGTCAATCATCAGACATTTAATACCATTTGTTGTACATATGTGAAATTTGTACATTGTGGATACAGAATTTTAAAAGTGTTGTTTATATAAGCATTATTTTTATGATAAGGCAACCCATTTTACATTCTACATTTTAATGTGTGTTCAACCATTTTATTCATGAAGTAAAATTAAATAATAATTTTCAAACACTAGTATCATTATGTCACCTAAGCCCTTCATTTGAAGCGCTCTGTACTCACACACTCGGTTTGTAATCCTCCAAGCTAGCTAGATAGCCTATAGTCAGAGCTAAAGGTGGTCAGAATCTTGGCGCTATATTCTCCATACAACATCCAGCGGAGTCGAAGACCCGCAGTGCCGTACCTTCCGCTTGTGCTTAGAAGGGTGAGGCATCGCATTAATGGCCGGAGAAACCACCGTCTGTAACTGATCGGTGAAGTCTGGAGGCCAAAGGGCCCCTCCCGCAGGAGGATTAGTAGTGCCCTGGGGAAACGCTTGTGTAAACGGAGATGATTGTAGGGAATGCACCTTGCGGGGCGGAGAACCCTCAAAGGTAGACGGCTCTTTTGTACTAAATACTTTATTCTTTTTGGATATAGCAATATTGTCAAAGCATGTGGAACAGGTTTAGATAAAGAGAGAGTATCCTCTAACATAGAGTCCTCCATAGCTTGCGCCTTTATTACGGATCTGATCAAAAAATAAATGGCACCTTTATATCCCAATGGCTCGGGCACTCACCACCTCCTATGACCCGGACTACAAGAAACAGCTTTCGTCTCCTCCGAACGCAGGTCGAGAAAGAGGAAGTTACAGAGGCCACACCCGGTCACATGGAGTGCCATGCAGGACCGCCCCTGCAGTCGAGAGAGAGACGCGCCAAAAAAGCCAGCCTCAATCTCTCGCTAATGAACTGACTGTTCCACACTGACAGAGCCTCATCTCACGCAAATGCAGCAGAAACACAATAAACAATATTATGCATAATAATAAAATCCCCCCTGTTCAATAACCCCCTTCCGAGGGTATTACCCTAGATTCTATAAAGATAAAGGAGCCACACTGTGACCCTGTCTTCTTACGTTATCAAATATATATAAATGAAACGATCTTACCAGAATCAACGCCGTGGAACAGGAACACGGCCCTTCAAGTGTGACAGGGTAGTAGCATCGCTCCTGACATGGACTTGCAAGTAGAAAAGCAGGCAACGAAACTCGTCAACGCTGATTGTTAATAGAGCTGTTAATCTGAGTCTGGATAGTTTCGCAGAAAGACTCTCCCTGCATCTCCAGACTCTAACTTTCACCCATGCTCTCACTGAGAGGCTGACAGGACTACTTAAAACTCCAGTCCCATTGTGAAGAGTACTACCCTCCCTAAGAGACTACTCTGAATCTTCCGAGACTTCTCTGCCAACCTCCTGTGACGAATGAATGAGGAAGGTATTTAAGCCTTTGGTTGGGGTGTCTTTGCCTCCTCCTGGTGGCCAGGCTCTTAATTCCCACAAGTAGTGAATGAAGCAGTGGACTCTTCTCCCATTAAGATGGAAATAGGCCCCAACCACTTCAATAAAAGAAGCCCGAAAATTATACAAATTCTGAAACCTTGTAAATAAATAAAAGGAATACCTGGCTAGTCTAATTTCTGGATAAACCTTAGAAACTGCAACAGGGAAAAACACACCAAGGGATTTAAACAGTATAAAACACTTAACTGCTATAACCCCATGTTCTAAAGTAACATTAACCACTAAAGAAAATTAGACACCAAACATTCCCTTAAAAAGAGAATGAAAATGCTTAACATAAAAAAATAATAAAAAAAAATAAAGATTTAAGCAAAAAATATCAGAGGTGGTTCCGGGTGGGTGGGCACTGAGAGAAGACGCAGGCTGAAGAGCTCCGCTTCTCTGACCCAGATATTGGCATCAAACACCACCACAAACTACCGACGAAGCCACTATCCTTGGCAGGGAGACCTGAGAACCTGCCCGGACACTACTAGGCAACTACTCCCCCACCGGAAAGTTATTTAATGGAGGAGAGAGAGGTGAGACAGAGGGAGCGTGTAATCCGCTACAGCAATAGCCTTGGGGCTACTTCAGAGTCTCCAGTCGCGGAGTCTTTTACAGTGAAGCATCACATGCAGTCGCTGGGAACGAGACCTCGAGGCTACAATAGAGCTCCATAGGAAACAAGGTCAGTTACGATATACACTGCGGCCGCCATCTTGCCCCATACGCAGTTACTTGCAGAGACTTAACACGCAGCCCTCGCCACTCATAAGGGATTTATCCCACGCAGAACCTATGCAACACAGGGCAAGCCCACAACAAGAGGTGCATAAGTACTGATTCCTCAGGCAATTTTGTGCTGCAATCTCACTGGGTTACTGGCTACATTTCACACATGGCCCCCTTTCTAATGCAATAGCAAACTTTCACTACATCTACAGGGCAAGTTTGTGAAACCTATGACCAAAGCCTCATAAATACACTACATGGGAACAGGTTAACATTGCTGCACACTTATCCCAAGGGGCTTATTAGGAAAAGATCTTAGACAGGCAGGTGGAAAAATACAGGGCTTGAGCCCATACAAACATTTTACTGCTACAGACCTCTTAAAGAGTTAGAGGGGGGAGAGAGAAGCTGGACTTTCGCACTACTGTTTATAACACTAGCTATTACACCTCCATTATTCCCAATAGTTACGCCTTTACAGCTGCTAATATGATGATGTAAACTTTTGAGGCCCTCTCCCCAAATCCCCCCCCCCCCCCAGAATATCTCCTGAGTCAACTACTATCTTATTTGAATACTTCTCACAAGACAGAATCTTTAAGCTGTGTTGCTGGTGCCAGCACTAGATCACAACAGTGTCTGTATGCAAAAGTATTACGCCCTATATAACGAAAGAACTGACAATATGTCTAAACAACAACGCCAATACGACAGAAGACAAAAGAACCAGGTTGAGGTTCACACTCCGCCGCCTGCAGCAATTGAGCTGCCTGACCCCACTCCACAAGACACTCATCCAATAGTAACACAATTGTCTGCATTATTCTTGCCAAAGATTGAACAGATACAGACTGGGTTAGACGCACTGACCTCAGACCTCAAGGTCTTTTCTACACGCTTAAACACGGTAGAACAAAAGGTGGCAGATACAGAGATGCAGCAAAGGGAATCCACATTCAACATCACAAGACTGCAACGACAGAACAAGGTACTGCTGGAAAATTTAGATGATCTAGAAAATAGGTCCCGCCGGAATAATATCCGTGTGGTTGGCCTTCCTGAAACAATCCCAGGATCAGCATTGCTCGACTTTGCAGAAAGTGGACTACCGAAGCTGTTTGATATTTCTAATTCAAATGTCCCGTGTTGCGGAGAGGGTGCATCGTATGGGGCATATGCTGAAGAATAACGGACAAAGAACCTCACCAAGACAACTGATGATAAAATACCTCAACTTCAAAGACAAAATCCTGATACTTAAAGCATACAGACAAACAACGGAACTGGTCTAAGAAGGATCAAAGATCCACCTATTTCAGGACTATTCGGCCGAAGTGGCAAAGAGGCGCAGAGAAATCTCGCCCTACTGCAGGGAACTTTTGGATAAAGGCGAATCAGTGTCTCTTCTCTACCCAGCAAGACTCAAGCTCCAAACCACACAATGCCCGAAATTTTTTGAATCCACTGCACAGCTGCGTACTTTCATGAAAACATGGAATCCATGCAGGATCAAACAAGATGAAGCAGAAAATATAGAAGAAGAACCATGAAGCCACATCAATAAACTTCGCAAAAACCTAACCTATTCAGACACTTGGTTACTTGTTGTATATTTTTTGTCAACTTTTTTTTTTCAGGTACATGACAAAGATGTAGAGACTAAGGACACTTATACTATGAACCACGCAGGGCCAACCCACGGCATCACTCTATATCCTTTTTGAAAAATGGGGGGAGGGTTTGTTGTTGATTAACTGTTCTGTTTTATTGTTAACACTGTTCTGCCTGATCAGGCAATCTATATACTGAGTATTGATATTTGATGCTAATTGTATATTTCCTTTGTCTAATTCTGATACTGGTTTCCTACAACAACCGGGAACTTTGCTGTTGATAGAGGGAGGACCCCAGGGTGTCAGAACTGTAAGTACGATTGTCATATATACAAGCTTCACTGCTCACACGCAGCATTCATTTAACACAACAGCACTGTGATTTTCATAGTGAGGCCGCTTAGTGCCACTTCCCTTAATTATCATCAAGGATGGGGATACATATTATCTCGTGGGATGTGGGAGGGATCACATCGTTTATCAAGAGAAAGGCCATATTGAAATATCTGAAATCTAGAAAGGCAGATATAGCAATTCTTGAGGAAACCAATCTAAAGCCTAATGTACATCAGAAGCTAAAACAGGGATGGGTGGGAGAAGTTATATACACTAAGTATGAAAGTAGTCGGACGAGGGGGGTAGCGGTCCTCTTCCGCAAGAACTTAAACTACACAGTGACTCAAACTATACTAGACCCCCAAGGAAGATTTATTCTACTCAGACTTATATTAGACTGGCTCCCAATGCTACTGGGCGGGGTATATGGGCCTCACACACATAAAAATGTTTTTTGGAGCGATCTAAGGGTTCGCCTACTCCAGATGTCAGATGTACTAAATACTTACCTATAAAATAAACCTTAAGATAGCTACAATATAACTAATAGTTACATTGTAGCTATCTTCGGGTTTATTTTTATTTTACAGGCAAGTTTATATTTATTTTAACTAGGTACAATAGTTATTAAATAGTTATTAACTATTTAATAACTACCTAGTTAAAATAAAGACAAATTGACCTGTAAAATAAAACCTAACCTAAGTTACAATTACACCTAACACTACACTATAATTAAATAAATTCCCTAAACTAAATACAATTAAATAAAATTATCTAAAGTACAAAAAACCCCCCACTAATTTACAGAAAATAATAAACAAATTACAAGATTTTTAAACTAATTACACCTAATCTAATACCCCTAAAAAAATAAAAAAGTCCCCCCAAAATAAAAAGCCCTACCCTACACTAAATTACAAATAGCCCTTAAAAGGGCCTTTTGCGGGGCATTGCCCCAAAGTAATCAGCTCTTTTACCTGTAAAAAAAAGTACAAATCCCCCCCCAACATTAAAACCCACCACCCACACAACCAACCCTACTCTAAAACCCACCCAATACCCCCTTAAAAAAACCTAACACTAACCCCTTGAAGATTACCTTACCAGGAGAGGTCTTCACCCAACTGGGCCGAAGTCCTCAACGAAGCCGGGAGAAGTCTTCATCCAAGCCGGGCGAAGTGGTCCTCCAGACAGGCAGAAGTCTTCATCCAGACGGCATCTTCTATCTTCATCCATCCGGCGCGGAGCGGGTCCATCTTCAAAACATCCGGCGCGAAGCATTCTCTTCCATCGAAGTCTTCTTACTAAATGACGGTTCCTTTAAGTGACGTCATCCAAGATGGTGTCCCTTCAATTCCGATTGGCTGATAGAATTCTATCAGCCAATCGGAATTAAGGTAGAAAAAATCCTATTGGTTGATGCAATCAGCCAATAGGATTGAGCTGGCATTCTAATGGCTGATTGGAACAGCCAATAGAATGTCAGCTCAATCCTATTGGCTGATTGGATCAGCCAATAGGATTGAAGTTCAATCCTATTGGCTGATCCAATCAGCCAATAGGATTTTTTCTACCTTAATTCCGATTGGCTGACAGAATTCTATCAGCCAATGGGAATTGAAGGGACGCCATCTTGGATGACGTCACTTAAAGGAACCGTCATTTAGTAAGAAGACTCCGATGGAAGAGGATGCTCCGCGCCGGATGTCTTGAAGATGGACACGCTCCACGCCAGATGGATGGAGATAGAAGATGCCGTCTGGATGAAGACTTCTGCCGTCTGGAGGACCACTTCGCCCGGCTTGGATGAAGACTTCTCCCGGCTTCGTTGAGGACTTCGGCCCGGTTGGGTGAAGACTTCTCCCGGTAAGGTGATCTTCAAGGGGTTAGTGTTAGGTTTTTTTAAGGGGGTATTGGGTGGGTTTTAGAGTAGGGTTGGTTGTGTGGGTGGTGGGTTTTAATGTTGGGGGGGGATTTGTACTTTTTTTTACAGGTAAAAGAGCTGATTACTTTGGGGCAATGCCCTGCAAAAGGCCCTTTTAAGGGCTATTTGTAATTTAGTGTAGGGTAGGGCTTTTTTATTTTGGGGGGGCTTTTTTATTTTGTTAGGGGGATTAGATTAGGTGTAATTAGTTTAAAAATCTTGTAATGTGTTTATTATTTTCTGTAATTTAGTGTTTGTTTTTTTGCACTTTAGATAATTTTATTTAATTGTATGTAATTGTATTTAATTTAGGGAATTAATTTAATTATAGTGTAGTGTTAGGTGTAATTGTAACTTAGGTTAGGTTTTCTTTTACAGGTAAATTTGTCTTTATTTTAACTAGGTAGTTATTAAATAGTTAATAACTATTTAATAACTATTCTACCTAGTTAAAATAAATAAAAAATTGCCTGTAAAATAAAAATAAACCCTAAGCTAGATACAATGTAACTATTAGTTATAATGTAGCTAGCTTAGGGTTTATTTTATAGGTAAGTATTTAGTTTTAAATAGGAATTATTTAGGTAATAATAGTAATTTTATTTAGATTTATTTAAATTATATTTAAATTAGGGGGTGTTAGGGTTAGACTTAGATTTAGGGGTTAATAACTTTAATATAGTGGCAGCGACGTTGGGGCGGCAGATTAGGGGTTAATAAATGTAGGTAGGTTGCGGCGACATTGGGGGCAGCAGATTAGGGGTTAATAAATATAATGTAGGTGTCGGCGATGTTGGGGGCACCAGATTAGGGGTTCATAAGTATAATGTAGGTGGCGACGGTGTCCGGAGCGGCAGATTAGGGGTTAATCAATATAATGCAAGTGTCGGCGATGTCGGGGGCGGCAGATTATTGGTTAATAATTGTAAGATTAGGGGTGTTTAGACTCGGGGTTCATGTTAGGGTGTTAGGTGTAGACATAAATGTATTTTCCCCATAGGAATCAATAGGGCTGCGTTAGGAGCTAAACACTGATTTTTTGCAGGTGTTAGATTTTTTTTTCAGCCGGCTCTCCCCGTTGATTCCTATGGGGAAATGGTATTGAGGTGAGATGTGGAGCAAAATTTTGCTCTACGATCACTTTTTTGCGGTTAACGCCGGGTTTGTAAAAACCCGTAATACCAGCACTGTCTGTAAGTGAGCGGTGAGCATAAACTGCTCGTTAGCACCGCATAGCCTCTAACGCAAAACTCGTAATTTAGGTGATGGGCTTTTAACAATAAAGACACTTAATATTAATAGGAAGGTGTTCAAGGGACTCAGCTTCTAAGGTAAATTTAGGGACACAATCAGATAGCTCCATAATAGCATTGAAAAAACAATAGCAAAAAACAATTATATCCGCCTAAAAAAAGGTCTAGAGGAATGCAAACACTTTCCCCCTCCTAAAGTAGCTATAAAAGAAGTTCAAGGTGAGCTAAATCGAACTGCAAAACAAAGCAGGAGACAAGCAACTTTAGACCCAAATCTTGGATAATGCTAAGCTGCAAAGGATAACGTGCGCTCAAAAACAGACAGTTATAAGGGAGATAAAGTGCGCCAAACCCGACGTATGCGAGACAGAGGACGTACGTGCACTAACCTGATGAGCCTTAATTCGTTAAGCCAAACTGAGAAGAACTAACACTCTAGAGCGCGCCGACATACGCTTTTCTGATGTGCGCTAACCTAACGTGCACTATTCCAACGAGCACAAACTCGAAGGCCAATGTGCAAAATTTAAACTAAGCACAACAAAAAGCCTGATGTGTGCAAAAAAGCAAGGGTAATAATGTATAGATTATATATTAACAAATATATACATAAACAATAAGTGCCCACAACAAAGCTATAGAGTGTCTAAGTCAAAAAAATTATACTTACCAATAGACACTCATCTACAAGTAAAACAACCAGTAGAAAGCCAAACCAGTACTAAAATATATCAGCAGAGATTATGGAACAGGAGTATATTGTTGATCCTTAGAAGGTGGCAAAAGACAAGTCACTGCAGCAAATAACAGCCATTTACCACAAACCATACCCCATATGCATCCCTTTGACAAGCACTGTACTCTGAGGGGAAACCGGTCCTCCATATAGACAGAGAACCCCTCTGAAGAATCAAACACATCTTCATTCTTCAACCACCTCCAGCAGAGGCAAAGTAAAGACTGTGGTACCTGTTAGGTGGGAGGGGTTTGGGAATCTTTGCCCCCTCCTAGTGGTAAGAATAGTAATTCCCAGGAGTAATGGATCATGGACTCTCACCAACTATTTGAAAGAAAAAAAAAACATTAAAATGTATATTTAATATACCATGCACTTTGCAAGAACATAGTTAATGATTGTGGGCATTTTTATACGTTAGAAAAATTGTTATACAAGCTTGGATTTGTAATCTGAAAAACAAGAAAAGCATGTGACGAAAACAGATGTGTTTCTCCCACATAGAACTTTTCATGGGTAAACATTATTGGAATAAAAACAAGATTGCATCACCATATTCCAGGGAAATGAAAGTCAGAATTGCCAAATTTACTTTGCTCTCTTGGTATCCTTTGAACCTAGGTAGGCTCAGATACATACATGTGTTTTAGCTCTATAAAGCAGCAGTGACTGGAGCAATGTTTGTAACAATATTATACATTGTTGCACACACTTCTGCCATAGTGCTCAAGACATGTACGCACATTCCTGTTCATATTTAGATCTACTGTGAACAGGGTAGGATGAACTCATACTTCACAGTTACATCAGTCCTCTTAAACATGGAGAAGTTGTTTGTTTAGTTGTAGGAGACTGAAAGAAGCCTTCGTCTGCAAAAGAGCTAGTGCAAACAAACAATTAGTTCTTAAAGGAGTGTGAATGTTCTTTTTATGCGCACATATTCTTAGGCACCAGCTCCCACTATATAAGCCTGTGACTGACGGTGACTGACTGATGGCTGTCACATGGTACAAGAAAGAGAAAAATGAAAGAAAATCTACTGCTTATTTCAAAGTAAGTGTTATTGAATTGTCTTATTTTGTATGCATTTGTTGCTTATGAAATTCTATTGCATTTAATGATCTTTAAATCAGTTCATGAACTACATTAAATTTTCTGTTCACCTTTGGTTATTTAACTAGAAAACAAACATACATTTAGCCAATACATACTCTATTTAAATTATGAAATACCTGGACCGGCATTACTGAACCCACTGAAGACTTGAGAACAGGTCCTGTTTCTCCACAACCAGAATTGGGAACCGCATTTCGTCCTTGTATTCCTGCAGAAAATATCATCACATTGTATTATAAGCACCTAAGTACCTTCTATTTGTTTTCAGCATTTCTCTGCTTACTAATCCAAATATATAACTTTTTTTTAGCATAATTTAATAGGTAGTTGTATCTACATAGTAGTTATTATAACACAGTGCTTATTTACGACTAACATGCCCTGCACTTCATTTTACCACAAAATTAAAGAAAGTCTTTAAAGAGCTCAGGCACAATGCTATCACTCTCCTATTAGTTGTGACGGTTCTCTTGTTTCTTACATCCGACGTACGTTTCTCTAAATCCTTGAAAAAGCCAAACGGATTTGGAGTAACGTACATCAGATGTGAGAAAGAGGAGACCTGTCAAGGTCTTTAAAGACTTTCTTAAATACCCTGGCTATACACCAAGTTTTGGAGGAAAATCTGGAGTTTCAGCTGTGGCACTACTTGTCTATCTCTTTTATGTGACAAGTATCCTGCCTAATTTTTTTTATTTGTTTTTATTAAAATTGCCATATGATCCCCTGGGCTGCAGCAGCAGATTTTTGCAAAGGCTTGTGTTAACTATACCCAAGGCTGTATAAAATTAGAGCTGGGTTCACAAATTTACAAAGTAAGAGTACAACTCTATCTTCACAAATAAAGCATATTATAGCAATATTGCACTATGTTCTTTTTTTTCTTCCTATGGTTACTGGAGATAACTTCGAACTGTCCGGTTATAAAGAAGATTGCTAAAGACTGGCAAAACAACTCTTTGGACATATATCATTTAAAAAGGTTTTAGTAATATGCACTGTGTAGACTATATTTTTCTTATGAGAGTATTAAAAACCTAAGCAGCCTCACAGGAGTTCCTATAATGGACCAGTTTTGCTAAGCAACACAGCCAACTGTCTATCAATTCATGTCCCTGTTTCAATAAAACCTAGGCGGCCCAAACTTCATCTAAAGACTACCCTGACATTAAACTACTCAGTCATGAGTCTTAATTATCTGGCACTTCTCTGGGGCTTACTAGATTCACCCCTTCCTGCCCTTTATTACTCCAACAAATTATTTCAGTGCTTTTGAATGCTTGAGCCACAAAAACATAATTTATGCTTACCTGATAAATTTATTTCTCTTGTAGTGTATCCAGTCCACGGATCATCCATTACTTGTGGGATATTCTCCTTCCCAACAGGAAGTTGCAAGAGGATCACCCACAGCAGAGCTGCTATATAGCTCCTCCCCTCACTGCCATATCCAGTCATTCGACCGAAACAAGACGAGAAAGGAGAAACCATAGGGTGCAGTGGTGACTGTAGTTTAATTAAAATTTAGACCTGCCTTAAAAGGACAGGGCGGGCCGTGGACTGGATACACTACAAGAGAAATAAATTTATCAGGTAAGCATAAATAATGTTTTCTCTTGTTAAGTGTATCCAGTCCACGGATCATCCATTACTTGTGGGATACCAATACCAAAGCTAAAGTACACGGATGATGGGAGGGACAAGGCAGGAACTTAAACGGAAGGAACCACTGCCTGTAGAACCTTTCTCCCAAAAACAGCCTCCGAAGAAGCAAAAGTGTCAAATTTGTAAAATTTTTAAAAGGTGTGAAGCGAAGACCAAGTCGCAGCCTTGCAAATCTGTTCAACAGAGGCCTCATTTTTAAAGGCCCAGGTGGAAGCCACAGCTCTAGTAGAATGAGCTGTAATCCTTTCAGGGGGCTGCTGTCCAGCAGTCTCATAGGCTAAGCGTATTATGCTCCGAAGCCAAAAGGAGAGAGAGGTTGCCGAAGCTTTTTGACCTCTCCTCTGTCCAGAGTAAACGACAAACAGGGCAGATGTTTGACGAAAATCTTTAGTAGCCTGTAAGTAAAACTTCAAGGCACGGATTACGTCCAGATTATGCAAAAGACGTTCCTTCTTTGAAGAAGGATTAGGACACAATGATGGAACAACAATCTCTTGATTGATATTCCTGTTAGAAACCACCTTAGGTAAAAACCCAGGTTTGGTACGCAGAACTACCTTGTCTGAATGAAAAATCAGATAAGGAGAATCACAATGTAAGGCAGATAACTGAGAGACTCTTCGAGCCGAGGAAATAGCCATCAAAAACAGAACTTTCCAAGATAAAAGTTTAATATCAATGGAATGAAGGGGTTCAAACGGAACTCCCAGAAGAACTTTAAGAACCAAGTTTAAGCTCCACGGGGGAGCAACAGTTTTAAACACAGGCTTAATCCTAACCAAAGCCTGACAAAATGCCTGGACGTCTGGAACTTCTGCCAGATGCTTGTGCAAAAGAATAGACAGAGCAGAGATCTGTCCTTTTAAAGAACTAGCTGATAAACCTTTGTCCAAACCCTCTTGGAGAAAGGACAATATCCTAGGAATCCTAACCTTACTCCATGAGTAACTCTTGGATTCACACCAATAAAGATATTTACGCCATATCTTATGGTAGATTTTCCTGGTGACAGGCTTCCGAGCCTGTATTAAGGTATCAATGACTGACTCGGAGAAGCCACGCCTTGATAGAATCAAGCGTTCAATCTCCATGCAGTCAGTCTCAGAGAAAGTAGATTTGGATGATTGAAAGGACCTTGTATTAGAAGGTCCTGCCTCAGAGGCAGAGTCCATGGTGGAAGAGATGACATTTCCACTAGGTCTGCATACCAGGTCCTGCGTGGCCACGCAGGCGCTATCAGAATAACCGATGCTCTCTCCTGTTTGATTTTGGCAATCAGTCGAGGGAGCAGAGGAAACGGTGGAAACACATAGGCCAGGTTGAAGAACCAAGGAGCTGCTAGAGCATCTTTCAGCGTTGCTCCCGGGTCCCTGGACCTGGATCCGTAACAAGGAAGCTTGGCGTTCTGGCGAGACGCCATGAGATCCAGTTCTGGTTTGCCCCAGCGATGAATCACTTGTGCAAACACCTCCGGATGGAGTTCCCACTCCCGCGGATGAAAAGTCTGTCGACTTAGAAAATCCGCCTCCCAGTTCTCTACGCCTGGGATGTGGATCGCTGACAGGTGGCAAGAGTGAGACTCTGCCCAGCGAATTATCTTTGAGACTTCTAACATCGCTAGGGAACTCCTGGTTCCCCCTTGATGGTTGATGTAAGCCACAGTCGTGATGTTGTCCGACTGAAATCTGATGAACCTCAGTGTTGCTAACTGAGGCCAAGCTAGAAGAGCATTGAATATTGCTCTTAACTCCAGAATATTTATTGGGAGGAGTTTCTCCTCCTGAGTCCACGATCCCTGAGCCTTCAGGGAGTTCCAGACTGCGCCCCAACCTAGAAGGCTGGCATCTGTTGTTACAATCGTCCAATCTGGCCTGCGAAAGGTCATACCCTTGGACAGATGGAACCGAGAAAGCCACCAGAGAAGAGAATCTCTGGTCTCTTGATCCAGATTTAGTAGAGGGGACAAATCTGAGTAATCCCCATTCCACTGACTTAGCATGCATAATTGCAGCGGTCTGAGATGCAGACGCGCAAATGGCACTATATCCATTGCCGCTACCATTAAGCCGATTACTTCCATGCACTGAGCCACTGACGGGCATGGAATGGAATGAAGGACACGGCAAGCATTTAGAAGTTTTGATAACCTGGACTCCGTCAGGTAAATTTTCATCTCTACAGAATCTATAAGAGTCCCTAGGAAGGAGACTCTTGTGAGTGGTGATAGAGAACTCTTTTCCACGTTCACTTTCCACCCATGCGACCTCAGAAATGCCAGAACTATCTCTGTATGAGACTTGGCAATTTGAAAGCTTGACGCCTGTATCAGGATGTCGTCTAGATACAGAGTCACCGCTATGCCTCGCGGTCTTAGAACTGCCAGAAGTGAGCCCAGAACCTTTGTAAAAATTCTCGGGGCAGTGGCCAACCCGAAGGGAAGAGCTACAAATTGGTAATGCCTGTCTAGAAAGGCAAACCTTAGGAACCGATGATGATCTTTGTGAATCGGTATGTGAAGGTAGGCATCCTTTAAGTCCACTGTGGTCATGTACTGACCCTCTTGGATCATGGGTAGGATGGTCCAAATAGTTTCCATTTTGAATGATGGAACTCTGAGGAATTTGTTTAAGATCTTTAGATCCAAGATTGGTCTGAAGGTTCCCTCTTTCTTGGGAATCACAAACAGATTTGAATAAAATCCCTGTCCTTGTTCCGTCCGCGGAACTGGATGGATCACTCCCATTACTAGGAGGTCTTGCACACAGCTTAGGAATGCCTCTTTCTTTATCTGGTTTGATGATAACCTTGAAAGATGAAATCTCCCTTGTGGAGGAGAAGCTTTGAAGTCCAGAAGATATCCCTGAGATATGATCTCCAACGCCCAGGGATCCTGAACATCTCTTGCCCATGCCTGGGCGAAGAGAGAAAGTCTGCCCCCCACTAGATCCGTTTCCGGATAGGGGGCCGTTCCTTCATGCTGTCTTGGGGGCAGCAGCAGGCTTCCTGGCCTGCTTGCCCTTGTTCCAGGACTGGTTAGGTTTCCAGGCCTGTCTGGAATGAGCAACAGTTCCCTCTTGTTTTGAAGCGGAGGAAGTTGATGCTGCTCCTGCCTTGAAATTTCGAAAGGCACGAATATTAGACTGTTTGGCCTTTGATTTGGCCCTGTCCTGAGGAAGGGTATGACCCTTGCCTCCAGTAATGTCAGCAATAATTTCCTTCAAGCCAGGCCCGAATAAGGTCTGCCCCTTGAAAGGAATGTTGAGTAATTTAGACTTTGAAGTCACATCAGCTGACCAGGATTTAAGCCATAGCGCCCTACACGCCTGGATGGCGAATCCGGAATTCTTAGCCGTTAGTTTAGTCAAATGAACAATGGCATCAGAAACAAATGAGTTAGCTAGCTTAAGCGTTCTAAGCTTGTCAATAATTTCATTCAATGGAGCTGTCTGGATGGCCTCTTCCAGGGCCTCAAACCAGAATGCCGCCGCAGCAGTGACAGGCGCAATGCATGCAAGGGGCTGTAAAATAAAACCTTGTTGAATAAACATTTTCTTAAGGTAACCCTCCAATTTTTTATCCATTGGATCTGAAAAAGCACAACTGTCCTCCACCGGGATAGTGGTACGCTTTGCTAAAGTAGAAACTGCTCCCTCCACCTTAGGGACCGTCTGCCATAAGTCCCGTGTAGTGGCGTCTATTGGAAACATTTTTCTAAATATAGGAGGTGGGGAAAAGGGCACACCGGGTCTATCCCACTCCTTGCTAATAATTTCTGTAAGCCTTTTAGGTATAGGAAAAACGTCAGTACACACCGGCACCGCATAGTATCTATCCAGCCTACACAATTTCTCTGGAATTGCAACTGTGTTACAGTCATTCAGAGCAGCTAATACCTCCCCAAGCAATACACGGAGGTTCTCAAGCTTAAATTTAAAATTAGAAATCTCTGAATCAGGTTTCCCCGAGTCAGAGATGTCACCCACAGACTGAAGCTCTCCGTCCTCATGTTCTGCATACTGTGACGCAGTTAATAATGTGAAACAAAAAGCAGCTTATTGAGATATTATTAACTATAAGGTGCACCTTATAATATTTTAAAGTGTTTTAATATATATTGTGAAAATAAAGTATACATTGAATTTATTTAATTTGTGTAGTAGTTATGTTTTAATATATGGTAAAATTGTATTTATAATTTATTACCAAATAGAGAATAGGTAGAGCTGTTTGCAGCGCACTCTGTTTTTTCCTGTATTTCATTTAGATTTGGTGTGGGTTTTTAGGGAAACCACACAAATATAGAGTTGCTTTATTCTACCACCAAGGGTTTACCTTTTCTGTTGTTTTTTACTGTGACGCAGTATCAGACATGGCTCTAACAGCATTTGCACGCTCTGTATCTCTCCTAACCCCAGAGCTATCGCGCTTGCCTCTTAATTCAGGCAATCTAGATAATACCTCTGACAGGGTATTATTCATGATTGCAGCCATGTCCTGCAAGGTAATCGCTATGGGCGTCCCTGATGTAATTGGCGCCATATTAGCGTGCGTCCCCTGAGCGGGAGGCGAAGGGTCTGACACGTGGGGAGAGTTAGTTGGCATAACTTCCCCCTCGACAGAACCCTCTGGTGATAATTCTTTTATAGATAAAGACTGATCTTTACTGTTTAAGGTGAAATCAATACATTTAGTACACATTCTCCTATGGGGCTCCACCATGGCTTTCAAACATAATGAACAAGTAGGTTCCTCTGTGTCAGACATGTTTAAACAGACTAGCAATGAGACTAGCAAGCTTGGAAAACACTTTAAAACAAGTTTACAAGCAATATAAAAAATGTTACTGCGCCTTTAAGAAACACAAATTTTCCCAAATTTTGAAATAACAGTGAAAAAATGCAGTTACACTAACAAAATTTTTACAGTGTATGTAATAAGTTAGCAGAGCATTGCACCCACTTGTAAATGGATGATTAACCCCTTAATACCAAAAACGGAATAACAAATGACAAAAACATTTTTTAAACAGTCACAACAACTGCCACAGCTCTACTGTGGCTTTTTACCTCCCTCAATACGACTTTTGAAGCCTTTTGAGCCCTTCAGAGAAGTCCTGGATCATGCAGGAAGAAGCTGGATGTCTGTGTCTGTAATTTTTGCTGTGCTCATATTACAGCAGTGGGAAGCCTCAGGGAACTGTTTCTAGGCAAAATTCAAGCCAGCCATGTGGAAAAAACTAGGCCCCAATAAGTTTTATCACCAAACATATGTAAAAAACGATTAAACATGCCAGCAAACGTTTTAAAATACACTTTTATAAGAGTATGTATCTCTATTAATAAGCCTGATACCAGTCGCTATCACTGCATTTAAGGCTTTACTTACATTACTTCGGTATCAGCAGCATTTTCTAGCAAATTCCATCCCTAGAAAAATATTTTAACTGCACATACCTTATTGCAGGAAAACCTGCACGTTATTCCCCCTCTGAAGTTACCTCACTCCTCAGAATATGTGAGAACAGCAAAGGATCTTAGTTACTTCTGCTAAGATCATAGAAAACGCAGGCAGATTCTTCTTCTAAATACTGCCTGAGATAAACAGTACACTCCGGTACCATTTAAAAATAACAAACTTTTGATTGAAGAAATAAACTAAGTATAAAACACCACAGTCCTCTTATGACCTCCATCTTAGTTGAGAGTTGCAAGAGAATGACTGGGTATGGCAGTGAGGGGAGGAGCTATATAGCAGCTCTGCTGTGGGTGATCCTCTTGCAACTTCCTGTTGGGAAGGAGAATATCCCACAAGTAATGGATGATCCGTGGACTGGATACACTTAACAAGAGAAACTTTTGTTTTACACTAATAAATAAATAAATAAATACATTTTTTACGTTAATACTGAAAATATATTACACTGAAGGAGAGTGTCACCAAATATATTACAATACAGAATAAATAACCAAATGAATGCTCGGTGTACAATATGGGTAAATGAAAAATAAAAGAAACACTGGAGCACTGAAGAACAACAGTGTAGTAGAATTAGCTTTATTTTAAGCTTCTTCCACATTATGAAGATTAGCACAGCCAAGAAGATTTATGCCATGGTCTAACTAATTCCTACCTGTCTGTGGGGATGCAGCAGGACTGGGCATTGACGGGTGTTGGTTTCCCAAGGAATTAATTGTATTCTGGATGGGACTTCCTTGAGACAAAGTCTGCATTACCAATGGCCCTGGAGGCCGCATGTACTGCTGTCCTGGAGCCGATACAATCTGAAGAACACTCCCTGCATATGTAGCATCAAAATGGTTCAGAGGATTATTGTAATAAGAGAAATAACATGTTTAAATGCATTTAGAGTTATGTATTTGTTATATAACTGTGAATAGTACAAAATCCACAAATACAACATTTCTCAAGCACATTTAAAGTGAAAGTCAATCCTAGCATTTGTGAAACGCTAGGATTGACCATTGGAACAAATAAAGGGGACTTTCATTCATGAAGTATAAAATACTTCATGCAGAAAGCTCCTTTATTTGTTTCAAACGTTCGTCGCACTGAGATGCTCAGACAGCCCACGACATAACGCTGTTTTGCTAAGAGGTGACGTTCCCACCTCTTAGCAAATAGCGTGTGGGAAATTCGCTGCCACAAGGCGCCAAGCCAGATTTCCCGCATGGCTATTGGCTAAGAGGTGAAAACTTTACCTCTCAAGCAAAACAGCGTTATGTCGTGGGCAGCCTGAACAGCTCAGTGTGGCGAATGCTTGAAACTAATAAAGGAGCTTTCTGCATGAAGTATTTTATACTTAATGAATAAAAGTCCCCTTTATTTGTTCCAATAGTCAATCCTAGCGTTTCACAAACGCTAGGATTGGCTTTCACTTTACCTCAATGGCCTAGATTCCAATCTTGCAACCAACTACAACTGATAATTATTTTTAAGCAAACATTTTTACATCACAATTCAAACCTGCCTTAATCAGTATAACACTGTCCGATTATAAGCAGAGGTAACTTTAGCTGTGCCTCTCAAGGCAATAGAGGGCAACTAAGTGATGGGCAAAAAAACTAGGAAGAAAACTCCTCTAAAGATGAGAATTAGTCAGCAATCATAGTCAAGGCTTGCTGGGAGTAATAACCTCTGTGGGATCGAGTGAAAAGTTGGATAGAGTAGCATGTATATCCACAAGTTTCAGGCACACACAAAAAAAGCAATAGATTAAGTGGATTCCTAAGGGGTCAGTCACAGTACATAAAGGTCATAGACATGGACTGAGGAATATTACAGGAATATGATGGAATGGGCCAACAACAGCTCTAAACCCATGCAAATCTGCCCACTCCTAAGCTCCATGACATACTCTGGAAACCTAGATGTACGTATAATGCCAGCATAATCATTATGAATCGTATACTTAAGTGTGTTAATATTATTTTTCCTTTTAGTCACTTAATACTGCTCATGTCATAACAATTGACATCAAAACCAAGAAAAAATTTAGTTTTTAGTGGATTATATTCTTAAAAAAAGAAAACAAAAAATAAATAAAAAAAACATTAAGTGAATGTATTTGCTGACACATGAACTGAGCAAGAACATTTTCAGATGGGCTTGGATGTCCATTAAGGCTTTGCAACTATCCAAAAAGGGGCTCAATGTTTTCAAAAGGTTGGATCTGTTAAAGACACAATCGGGTAGATTACGAGTTTTGCGTTATGAGGGGTGCGGTGCTAACTTGCACGTTATTCTCACCGCTCACTTCCCTGCAGTGCTGGTATTACAGGTTTTTACAAACCCGGCGTTAACAGGCAAGAAGTGAGCGTACAGCAAAATTGAGCTCCACACTGCACTCCAATACCAGCGCTGCTTAAGTGAGCGGTGAGCTGGTTATACGTGCTCGTGCACGATTTCCCCATAGACATTAATGGGGAGAGCCGGCTGAGAAAAAGAAAAAAACTCCTGCAAAAAAGCAGTGTAAAGCTCAGAAACGCAGCTCCATTGATTCCTTTGCGGAAACACATTTTATGTTTACACCTAACACCCTAACATGAACCCCGAGTCTAAACACCCCTAATCTTACACTTATTAACCCCTAATCTGCCGCCCTCGACATCGCCGATACCTACATTATACTTATTAACCCCTAACCTGCCGCTCGTTCCGGACATCGCCGCCACCTACATTATACTTATGAACCCCTAATCTGCTGCCCCCAACATCGCCGACACCTACATTATATTTATTAACCCCTAATCTCCCGCCCCCAATGTCGCCGCAACCTACCTACACTTATTAACCCCTAATCTGCCGCCCCCAATATCGCCGCCACTATATTAAATTTATTAACCCCTAAATCTAAGTCTAACCCTAACACCCCCTAACTTAAATATAATTTAAATAAATATAAATAAAATTACTATCATTAACTAAATTATTCCTATTTAAAACTAAATACTTACCTGTAAAATAAACCCTAACCTAGCTACAATATAACTAATAGCTACATTGTAGCCAGCTTAGGGTTTATTTTTATTTTACAGGCAAGTTTGTATTTATTTTAACTAGGTAGAATAGTTACTAAATAGTTATTAACTATTTAATAACTACCTAGCTAAAATAAATACAAATTGACCTGTAAAATAAAACCTAACCTAAGTTACACTAACACCTAACACTACACTACAATTAAATACATTCCCTACATTAAATAAATTAAATTAAATTAGCTAAATCACAAAAAAAAAAACACTTAATTACAGAAAATAAAAAACAAATTACAAGATCTTTAAACTAATTACACCTAATCAAATAGCCCTATCAAAATAAAAAAAGCCCCCCCAAAATAAAAAAAAACCCTAGCCTAAACTAAACTATCAATAGCCCTTAAAAGGGCCTTTTGCGGGGCATTGCCCCAAAGAAATCAGCTCTTTTACCTGAAAAAAAAAATACACACAACCCCCCCAACGGTAAAACCCACCACCCACACAACCAACCCCCCAAATAAAAGCCTAACTAAAAAAAACTAAGTTCCCCATTGCCCTGAAAAGGACATTTGGATGGGCATTGCCCTTAAAAGGGCATTTAGCTCTATTGCTGCCCAAAGCCCTAACCTAAAAAATAAACCCTTAAAAAATCCTAACACTAACCCCCGAAGATTCACTTACCGGGAGAAGTCTTCATCCAAGCGGCAAGATGTCCTCAACGAAGCCGGCAGAAGTGGTCCTCCAGATGGGCAGAAGTCTTCATTCAGACGGCATCTTCTATCTTCATCCTTCCGACGCGGAGCAGCTCCATCTTCAAGACATCCGGCGCGGAGCATCCTCTTCAATCGACGTCTTCTTCGGAATGAATATCTCTTTAAGTGACATCATCCAAGATGGTGTCCCTTAGATTCCGATTGGCTGATAGAATTCTATCAGCTAATCGGAATTAAGGTAGAAAAAATCCTATTGGCTGATGCAATCAGCCAATAGGATTGAACTTCAATCCTATTGGCTGATCCAATCAGCCAATAGGATTGAGCATCCTCTTCAATCGATGTCTTCTTCGGAATGAATATCTCTTTAAGTGACGTCATCCAAGATGGCATCCCTTAGATTCCGATTGGCTGATAGAATTCTATCAGCCAATCGGAATTAAGGTAGAAAAAATCCTATTGGCTGATGCAATCAGCCAATAGGATTGAGCTGGCATTCTATTGGCTGTTCCAATCAGCCAATAGAATGCCAGCTCAATCCTATTGGCTGATTGCATCAGCCAATATGATTTTTTCTACCTTAATTCCGATTGGCTGATAGAATTCTATCAGCCAATCGGAATCTAAGGGACGCCATCTTGGACGACGTCACTTAAAGAGATATTCATTCCGAAGAAGACATCGATTGAAGACGATGCTCCGCGCCGGATGTCTTGAAGATGGAGCCGCTCTGCGTTGGAAGGATGAAGATAGAAGATGCCGTCTGGATGAAGTCTTCTGCCCATCTGGAGGACCACTTCTGCCCATCTGGAGGACCACTTCTGCCGGCTTCGTTGAGGACATCTTGCCGCTTGGATGAAGACTTCTCCCAGTAAGTGAATCTTCGGGGTTTAGTGTTAGGATTTTATAAGGGTGTATTGGGTGGGTTTTATTTTTAGGTTAGGGCTTTGGGCAGCAATAGAGCTAAATGCCCTTTTAAGGGCAATGCCCAACCAAATGCCCTTTTCAGGGCAATGGGGAGCTTAGGTTCTTTTAGTTAGGCTTTTATTTTGGGGGTTGGTTGTGTGGGTGGTGGGTTTTACTGTTGGAGGGGTTGTTTGAATTTTTTTTACAGGTAAAAGAGCTGATTTATTTGGGGCAATGCCCTGCAAAAGGCCCTTTTAAGGGCTATTGATAGTTTAGTTTAGGCTTGGGGTTTTTTATTTTGGGGGGGGTTATTTTGATAGGGCTTTTAGATTAGGTGTAATTAGTTTAAAGATCTTGTAATTTGTTTTTTATTTTCTGTAATTTAGTGTTTGTTTTTGTGATTTAGCTAATTTAATTTATTTAATTGTATTTAATGTAGGGAATTTATTTAATTGTAGTGTAGTGTTAGGTGTTAGTATAACTTAGGTTAGGTTTTATTTTACAGGTCAATTTGTATTTATTTTAGCTAGGTAGTTAGTAAATAGTTAATAACTATTTAGTAACTATTCTACCTAGTTAAAATAAATACAAACTTGCCTGTAAAATAAAAATAAACCCTAAGTTGGATACAATGTAACTATTAGTTATATTGCTTAGGGTTTATTTTACAGGTAAGTATTTAGTTTTTTATAGGAATAATTTAGTTAATGATAGTAATTTTATTTATATTTATTTAAATTATATTTAAGTTAGGGGGTGTTAGGGTTAGACTTAGGGGTTAATAAATTTAGAATAGTGGCGGCGACGTTAGGGACAGCAGATTAGGGGTTAATAAATGTAGGTAGGTGGCGGCGATGTCGGGGGCAGCAGATTAGGGGTTAATAAATACACGCCTAGATTTAGAGTTTTGTTGGTAAAGACCCGGGTAGCTAACGCTGCTTTTTTTCCAGCGCACCCTTAAGACAACGCTGGTATTTAGAGTTGTCTGAGTGGCTGCGTTAGGCTCAGAAAAGGGAGTGTTGAGCATAATATACATTCCCTTCAACTCTCAATACCAGCGTTGCCTACGGTAGTGGTGAGCTGGAAAAACGTGCTCGTGCATGATATCCCCATAGGATACAATGGGGGTGAGCTGGCTGGAAAAAAACCTAACACCTGCAAAAAAGCAGCGTTCAGCTCCTAGCGCAGCCCCATTGTTTCCTATCTCTAAGTCTGCACCTAACACCCTAACATGAACCCCGAGTCTAAACACCCCTAACCTTAAACTTATTAAACCCTAATCTGCCGCCCCTGCTATCGCTGACACCTGCATTATATTATTAACCCCTAATCTGCCGCTCCGGACACCGCCGCAACCTACATTATCCCTATGAACCCCTAATCTGCTGCCCCTGACATCGCCGACACCTATATTATATTTATTACCCCCTAATCTGCCCCCCCACGTCGCTGCTACCTTACCTACACTTATTAACCCCTAATCTGCCGACCGGACCTCGCCGCCACTATAATAAATGTATTAACCCCTAAACCGCCGCACTCCCGCCTCGCAAACACTATATTACATTTTATTAACCCCTAATCTGCCCCCCCCCTAACATCGCCGCCACCTACCTACAATTATTAACCCCTAATCTCCCGCCCACAACGTCGCCGCTACTATAATAAAGTTATTAACCCCTAAACCTAAATCTAACCCTAACACCCCCCTAAATTAAATATAATTTAAATTAAACAAAATAATATTCCTATAATTTAAAAAATTATTCCTATTTAAAACTAAATACTTACCTAATAGTTACATTGTAGCTATTTTAGGATTTATATTTATTTTACAGGCAACTTTGTATTTATTTTAACTAGGTACAATAGCTATTAAATAGTTAATAACTATTTAATAGCTACCTAGTTAAAATAATTACAAAATTACCTGTAAAATAAATCCTAACCTAAGTTACAAATACACCTAATACTACACTATCATTAAATTAATTAAATAAATTACCTACAATTAGCTATAAACTAAAATACAATTAAATAAACTAATCTATAATACAAAAAAAACCCACTAAATTACAAAAAATAAAAAATATTACAAGAAGTTTAAACTAATTACACCTAATCTAAGCCCCCTAATAAAATAAAAAAGCCCCCCAAAATAAAAAAATGCCCTACCCTATTCTAAATTACAAAAGTAATCAGCTCTTTTACCAGCCCTTAAAAGGGCTTTTTGCGGGGCATTGCCCCAAAGTTAACAGCTCTTTTACCTGTAAAAAAAAATACAACCCCCCCCCAACATTAAAACCCACCACCCACATACCCCTACTCTAACCCACCCAAACCCCCCTTAAAAAAACCTAACGCTAACCCCCTGAAGATCTCCCTACCTTGAGTCGTCTTCACCCAACCGGGCCGAAATCTTCATCCAAGGTGCGCAAAGAAGGTCCTTCATCCGGTAGAAGTCTTCATCCAGGCGGCGTCTTCAATCTTCATCCATCCGGAGCGGAGCGGAGCCATCTTCAAAGGAGCCGACGCAGAGCCATGCTCTTCAACCGACGACTGAACGACAAATGAAGGTTCCTTTAAGGGACGTCATCCAAGATGGCGTCCCTTCAATTCCGATTGGCTGATAGGATTCTATCCGCCAATCAGAATTAAGGTAAGAAAAAAATGATTGGCTGATTCAATCAGCCAATCAGATTGAAACAGCCAATAGAATGCGAGCTCAATACGACTGGCTGATTGGATCAGTCAATTGGATTGAACTTTAATCTGATTGGCTGATTGGATCAGCCAATCAAATTTTTTCCTACCTTAATTCCAATTGGCTGATAGAATCCTATCAGCCAATCGGAATTGAAGGGACACCATCTTGGATGACGTCCCTTAAAGGAACCTTCATTCATCGTTCAGTCGTCGGTTGAAGAGGATGGCTCCGCGTCGGCTCCTTTGAAGATGGCTCCGCTCCGGATGGATGAAGATTGAAGACGCCGCCTGGATGAAGACTTCTACCGGATGAAGGACCTTCTCTGCGCACCTTGGATGAAGATTTCTGCCCGGTTGGGTGAAGACAACTCAAGGTAGGGAGATCTTCAGGGGGTTAGCGTTAGTTTTTTTTAAGGGGGGTTTGGGTGGGTTAGAGTAGGGGTATGTGGGTGGTGGGTTTTAATGTTGGGGGGGTTGTATTTTTTTTTTAAAGGTACAAGAGCTGATTACTTTGGGGCAATGCCCCGCAAAAAGCCCTTTTAAGGGCTGGTAAAAGAGCTGATTACTTTTGTAATTTAGAATAGGGTAGGGCATTTTTTTATTTTGGGGGGCTTTTTATTTTATTAGGGGGCTTAGATTAGGTGTAATTAGTTTAAACTTCTTGTAATATTTTTTTATTTTTTGTAATTTAGTGTTTTGTTTTTTTTGTATTATAGATTAGTTTATTTAATTGTATTTTAGTTTAGCTAATTGTAGGTAATTAATTTAATTAATTTAATGATAGTGTAGTGTTAGGTGTATTTGTAACTTAGGTTAGGATTTATTTTACAGGTAATTTTGTAATTATTTTAACTAGGTAGCTATTAAATAATTATTAATTCTTTAATAGCTATTGTACCTAGTTAAAATAAATACAAAGTTGCCTGTAAAATAAATATAAATCCTAAAATAGCTACAATGTAACTATTAGTTATATTGTAGCTATATTAGGGTTTATTTTATGGGTAAGTATTTAGTTTTAAATAGGAATAATTTTTTAAATTATAGGAATATTATTTCGTTTAATTTAAATTATATTTAATTTAGGGGGGTGTTAGGGTTAGGGTTAGAGTTAGGGGTTAATAACTTATTATGTAGCGGTGACGTTGCGGGCGGGAGATTAGGGGTTAATAATTGTAGGTAGGTGGCGGCGATGTTGGGGGGGTAGATTAGGGGTTAATAAGTGTAGGTAAGTAGCGGCGACATTGGGGGGGGGGGCAGATTAGGGGGTAATAAATATAATATATAGCGTTAGGGCCTGTTGACGCTGCTTTTTTACCTTACCGCAAAACTCGTAATCTTGGCGAATGTTTTTTTGGTGAATTGGAACTGGGGATTTATATATCTAAAATAATGACTGTAATGGCTGGAAATTGTAAAACTGCTTATTATACCAAAAGCCTGTCCAATAAGATGCCTGGCAAGACTGGAATCCAGGACATTATATGTTACAATGATAGATTAAACATAAAGTATAATAATATTCTCTATACCATATAAACAGTTCATTTGCATTGTTATACCCCTTCATTAAAGTAACACACTTGCTGCTAGACAAGTTTACCTTGCAGCTGTAGAGGCTGGCCTGCAGTGAGCTGACGCAGCTGGCTTTGAGACAAGGTGAATGTGTTCCCTTGGAACTGCAATGTGACTGGGGTCTTTGGTTGAGCTATTCTGCCTTGAGCTCCACCAGCAGCGGCCAGCTGAGCAATTTTAACCACCTCTGCACCTGGAAAAATCAGGGTAATCAGATTACACACAGTTTCCCTAAAACAGCTATATGATTTGATTAGTAGACCAGTGCTGATGAGATATCCATGCAAAATAAGAACTCAAGCAAATTGTAAGAGATCTTCATTATGGACAAATTGTTAGAATACTTCATTTAAGAGTCTTCAGATTCAAATCTAATGCTCAAAGGAAAATAAACAAAGAGTTGAGTTTTGTTAATGGGTTCCCCGTTCACCATTATTTTTATAGAAAGCACAAATATAAAAGTCTGGTTATTCGTCTTGATTTTTCGTAGTAGTTGTATTACAGTTTGCTAAACCAATCCCTTTAGTAGCCCAATAAATACATTATTTATAGTTAAAGTTCAGGGCTTCCTGTACAATTTTTCTGAGGAACATTTATATAGGTTTATTAAATGTTCTCATTAACTACAAGCTATTATTGATAAACACTGAAAAGATTGATATTTTCCTTTAATAGCATTTAAATGAGATCATTCATGATTTCAGCGGAAAGTAATAAGATCTGTAATAAAAGAAAATGAATCACTGCACAGACCTGGTTTTCTCTAGTCTGTGTTAGTTTAGAATGTTTGACATCACTGACAAATAAGCATACACAGCAGCCTAAACAATTTTTTTTTTTTTGGTATTGTATTTTTATTGAGGTTTCAAACTTGATAAAGAACAACAAGGTTATATTCCAGTTATATACATATACAATTGTCAAAACATAGACAGTATTATCAGTATCATTAGACATTTGGGTCCATTTAATAATTTACTGACCTACACACACGTAGGAATCAGAATATAAAACCTAAACAATCAGTGGCTTACCTCTTATTTTAAATAGAGTTGAAACAAATTCCCACATCAAAAGACGGCCACTCTTGGACCAACAACAAAGACAGTACAGTTATTAGGGAATAGTAACATCAAAATCAAAAGGGTGGGGGAAATATATGTGAAGAAGCATATGCGATAGAATCTTACGCCTAGATTTAGAGTTCTGCGTTAGCCGTCAAAAGCAGCGTTAAGGGGTCCTAACGCTGCTTTTGGCCGCCCGCTGGTATTTAGAGTCAGGCAGGAAAGGGTCTAACGCTCACTTTCAAGCCGCGACTTTTCCATACCGCAGATCCCCTTACGCCAATTGTGTATCCTATCTTTTCAATGGGACCTTCCTAACCCCGGTATTTAGAGTCTTGGCTGAAGTGAGCAGTAGACCCTCTACCGACAAGACTCCAGCCGCAAAAAAAAAAGTCAGTAGTTAAGAGCTTTATGGGCTAATGCCGGTTTATAAAGCTCTTAACTACTGTGCTCTAAAGTACACTAACACCCATAAACTACCTATGTACCCCTAAACCGAGGTCCCCCCACATAGCTGCCACTATAAGAAATATTTTTAACTCCTAATCTACCGACCGCACACCGCCGCTTTTTTTTTGCAGGTGTTAGGTTTTTTTTCATCCCAAACTGCCCCATTGTTTCCTATGGGGGAATCGTGCACGAGCACGTTTCGCCAGCTTACCGCTACCGTAAGCAACGCTGGTATTGAGAGTTGAAGTGGCGGTAAATTAGGCTCAACGCACCCTTTTTGGAGCCTAACGCAGCCCTTCAGACAACTCTAAATACCAGCGTTGTCTTAAGGGTGCGTTTGGAAAAAAAGCTGCGTTAGCTACGCTGGTCTTTACCGACAAAACTCTAAATCTAGGCGTTTGTTTGTTAATATTAGTATCTGAACTATTTCCCACGTAGAAACCTTGTATAGTAAAAATATAGAACATTAGGGAGTGGTAATATTATAGTCAAAGGGTGAAAAAATACTCATGAAATAAAAATATTTTTTTATATTTGTAACCAATATTAATTTAAAAGAACTTTAAATGAAAATATGCCACTATGTCGCAATATTAAAGTTTTATAATGATCTGGGGGAGTAGTTCTAAGGTTACATTTAACGTCTGTTCACGAAGTGAACTCAGGTGTATTGGGGGGGAGGGGGAGGGGTATGATATACTAAATTGCAAGTAATTAGCCTCTACTGGAATCAAGTATAATAGGGTCAAAATTAGCTGAAAGGTATGCTTAGTGGACCGTATATTGGTGGCAGATCATATATAAATGTATAGTACATCTAAATGAAATTAGTATAAGGGTTAGTCTATCTAAACATAAAGTGACGAATAGCAGCTAACAGAGTGATGTGAACTCAAGTTTTCAAAAGTAGTTAGTTAGGCCCAATACCCTGCGGCATAAGGCTTATAGTTCCAGTATCCTATTAGCTGAAACACGTGGCCACCATAAGTAGACGATTACCAACCAATAACTTCATCTCTTCTGTCATCCTAAACTTCGCAATCCTCCCCTAACCACAGCTTATAGCAAAATGACAAAACTGTCTAAAGGCTTTAGGAAAAGATTTTTTCCAATATTTCTAATATAGTTGGATGGACTACATACCTGTCCATTGTAATATTAAACACAGCCCCCTCGCGGTGCATAGAAAAATATTGGGCTAGCTAAATATACGGTTCAACCCACTAGAACTCCCGGAGCTAAGGTCTGAAACAGAAGCAATATCAAGTGCTCATCTCGAAACAAGGAAACAAATATTAACAAGTAATTATAATATATGTCTTAGCTAGTACATATGTAAGTATATAGGTAGATTTTAAAGAGTGGAACACTATATGAGAGGGCCGAATACAAAAAAACATTTTTTATGCATAATAAATCTTATGCAGTATCAAGCTATATGATAACTAGCATATATTAGCTGTAAATTACTTAGTAGGTTGTATCTACTCAAAGGAAAGGTGACATTGCGTCTACAATGTTCCAACATCCAGGAAATTTCTAGTATACTGGTAATGGCTGAAGCAATGTAACCTAGGGCTGGGTTACTGGCAACAAACAGTTTATAGTCCTAGAACAGTAAAGGGCAATAACTAAAAAAGAGTAGCTGTAGTAGTAACATGTAGGGCTGATTATATAGCCTTCCCATCTGTAACATATGGATAGCAGGAATTAAATTCTAATAGAGTAAAGTGTTAGATATAGCATTATTATACAAAGAATAATATATTGAACCAGCAGGTGGAGTTAGCGTTGGTCAGTTTGTTTATACCATTTCACATAATTGTATAAATAAGTGTTTAACAGTAGTAGAAAATATTAGTGCAGAGAATCACCAACCACCTACTAGTAGTGTATAATCACCAAAACTGAAGTAGACCATGCTTTATGCGTATAGAATTCTAGAATAAGGCTTAGGATCAACATTATATAATAGCAGTCCGCCCATGCAAACAGGTGGAGTCTGGTATTCGTTATCCCTTACATCAAGTTAGTTATACTGAACCAACAAAGTATTTAATATATAGGCCTATATGAAAAGTTTTCACACCATCTAGTGGCCTTGTACGTATTAGCTGTCGCAGGGACATAGTAGGATAGTAGACGAAATATGTTACCTATGAGCGACCATGTATTTAATCCTACAGCTCTGCCACCATGCCATAAAAGGAGTCAGAAGTGTCCTATCATAGTAATGTAGATCAGGAGCAGTCAGGAAACCTTATACTATAGATAGTATATCATATAATCAGTGGTCGTGTTGTCCTCTAAAACATCAATAACAGCTTTGACCTCCCTCTAGTAGTGAAAGTTGAAATTTGTATGAGAACTCAAAATAATTAACTACAGGGCCCCGCACCGTATTTTTTAAATGTCACATGGAGGGAGAAAAACTATATTAAAACACTATCTAAACTGAACTGAATCAAGCAGCAATTGTACTGTTTTGAAACATAAAGTAAATGATCTACATTTCGTACAGACAAAAACAAATAATTGTTATATATCAACAAAGTTTTAAAGCTATGCAAAACACAAGAAGTTTGTTACTTAAAGATAGCAAGGTAGACACAGTCTAAATGTCTCTCATTATGGGCAAAAAAAAACAAAAAACTAAGTAGAATAAACTAGTGAGCGTCACGGAGGACCTCAACAAATCTAATTTGGGTGTAAAAATAAGAGTCAGTTCGGAACTGTACTACAGAATTCAGTGGCAACCGAACTCCTGCCATTTGTATGTTTAAATGAGCGATCCCACCTATATCAGCGTTAAACTGAAAATGTACAGCAAATTAGCTATCTGGGGTACAGGGAGTCCTTGATCAGTCAATCGAGTGAGAATAGCCAGTGCCCCAAATCAAGTTGATCTACTCTCCATACCTGATGAATGGGGCGAGGTTGGGTTGTAGTATACTACCCTATTCCGGTTTTGAGAACGGTTTTAACATCAGCGGTCCAAATTGTAAGCTGGTCTCCTCGGCTGATGCCCCATATCAAGTGCAGAGCGTTATTATAGTACGAGGCTGAGATCCCCAAGACAGTAGCTCCGTTTCATGCAAAATATCACTAGGAAGCAGCTTCAAGGTGAGTAAAATTGTGATCTGGGTTGCAGCAGGGTCCAGGGCTATCTCGCTGTCGCGAGTTGTAAAGTGTATACGTGGGAATCCCTCAGGAACAATTGGAGAGTCCTGCTGTAAGTCTCCCTGTAAGTTATACCTCAATGGGAGCAGCCCGCCGCCGTTGCAATCAGATGGCCGTGATCCTCCAGGACCATGAGGTACGTTGAACATCTGGTGTTTTACAGTCTGTGAACCTAGCGCAACTATCTGTGGGTGTCTCTCCGCAGAATAGAACAGATTCTCTTGCTGGAGTATAGGATTAACGACAGTCTCCGCTAACACTGTGTCTGCATCGATTCGGCCTCTTTGTGCTTGTGTAGTCCAAGCCGATGGCTTGTAGCTGGATGTAAGTTCTTTTAGTTCACTGAGAAGTTGTTACTCCAGGTGCTGTAGAGAGGTCTCAAGAATTCTTAGAACTTGTTTTTCCCAGTCTGCTCTGGTCTCCATTTTGTTTTGCTTTTTCTACCATAGAGAACCGGACAAATTTTGTCGTCCAAAAAAGCTCAACTATCTCTCCTCAGCCATCTATGTATAGAGTAAGATCTTTAGCTTGAGCGTTGAGGGTTGCACATATCTCTATCTCCGTGTCTGAGCTTCCATTAGCTGCATTTGCAATCTGTAGCCGCATAGCCGTCTCACGGAGTCTGGTTTAAAAGTAGGTTTTAGATAAAAATTAACCTTAGCGCTGGAAATATAACTCAAAGCTGCAGTGTGTAATTAAGGATTCCCTCACTCCTTACTATCAAAGTACTATAAAGAGTTAACTACACTGACTGCAGTAAACTGCAACCAGGTAATTGAACACTGCTGCGCTATCGCAATGGATTGCTAAATGAGTGCAGCAACCAAAACTAGAGGAGTACTATAGGAGAGAGATTATCTCTAAAAAGGATAATTTTAATAAACTCTTCTGATCAAAAATTAAAATATCACATTAAAATATCACACATTAAAATGTACAACTACAATCTTACAAATGCAATGCATAAATGAACATATAAAATAAACATAAACATATGTGTTAAAAGCAAAAGAGATGTCAAGTAAAAATACTACAAATAATGGCAACCCTATATCAAAATCATATAACAAAATAGTGACCCTATATTCAAATAGTGATATACACCAATAAAATACATAGACTGCATATACTAATATTACTTAATATCAATACAAAATCCTAAATATATTGGTGATGGGCAAATGTACCTATTATAGACGAATAATTTTAATTTGTTTTAATTCGTCTATAATAGGTACATTTGCCCATCACCAATATATTTAGGATTTTGTATTGATATTAAGTAATATTAGTATATGCAGTCTATGGCCTAGATTTAGAGTTTGGCGTTAGCCGTGAAAACCAGCGTTAGAGGCTCCTAACGCTGGTTTTAGGCTACCTCCGGTATTTGGAGTCACTCAAAAAAGGGTCTAACGCTCAATTTTCAGCCGCGACTTTTCCATACCCCAGATCCCCTTACGTAAATTGCGTATCCTATCTTTTCAATGGGATTTTTCTAACTCCGGTATTTAGAGTCGTGTCTGAAGTGAGCGTTAGAAATCTAACGACAAAACTCCAGCCGCAGGAAAAAAGTCAGTAGTTAAGAGCTTTCTGGGCTAACGTCGGTTTATAAAGCTCTTAACTACTGTACTCTAAAGTACACTAACACCCATAAACTACCTATGTACCCCTAAACCGAGGTCCCCCCACATCGCCGCCACTCGATTAAATTTTTGTAACCCCTAATCTGCCGACCGCCACCTACGTTATACTTATGTACCCCTAATCTGCTGCCCCTAACACCGCCGACCCCTATATTATATTTATTAACCCCTAACCTGCCCCCCACAACGTCGCAGCCAGCTACCTACAATAATTAACCCCTAATCTGCCGACCGCAAAGAGACGCCACCTACATTATAGCTATGTACCCCTAATCTGCTGCCCCTAACACCGCCGACCCCATTATTATATTTATTAACCCCTAATCTGCCCCCCACAACGTCGCCTCCACCTGCCTACACTTATTAACCCCTAATCTGCCGAGCGGACCGCACCGCTATCATAATAAAGTTATTAACCCATAATCCGCCTCACTAACCCTATAATAAATAGTATTAACCCCTAATCTGCCCTCCCTTCATCGCCGACACCTAACTTCAAACATTAACCCCTAATCTGCCGACTGGAGCTCACCGCTATTCTAATAAATGTATTAACCCCTAAAGCTAAGTCTAACCCTAACACTAACACCCCCCTAACTTAAATATAATTTAAATCTAACAAAATAAATTAACTCTTATTAAATAAATTATTCCTATTTAAAGCTAAATACTTACCTGTAAAATAAACACTAATATAGCTACAATATAAATTATAATTATATTATAGCTATTTTAGGATTAATATTTATTTTACAGGTAACTTTGTATTTATTTTAACCAGGTATAATAGCTATTAAATAGTTAAGAAATATTTAATAGCTAAAATAGTTAAATTAATTACAAATTTACCTGTAAAATAAATCCTAACCTAAGTTACAATTAAACCTAACACTATACTATCATTAAATTAATTAAATAAAATACCTACAATTACCTACAATTAAACCTAACACTACACTATCAATACATTAATTAAATACAATACCTACAAATAACTACAATGAAATAAACTAACTAAAGTACAAAAAATAAAAAAGAACTAAGTTACAAAAAATAATAAAATATTTACAAACATAAGAAAAATCTTACAACAATTTTAAACTAATTACACCTACTCTAAGCCCCCTAATAAAATAACAAAGCCCCCCAAAATAAAAAAATGCCCTACCCTATTCTAGATTACTAAAGTTCAAAGCTCTTTTACCTTACCAGCCCTGAACAGGGCCCTTTGCGGGGCATGCCCCAAGAAGTTCAGCTCTTTTGCCTGTAAAAAAAAACATACAATACCCCCCCCAACATTACAACCCACCACCCACATACCCCTAATCTAACCCAAACCCCCCTTAAATAAACCTAACACTAAGCCCCTGAAGATCTCCCTACCTTGTCTTCACCTCACCGGGTTCAGCGATCGGTCCAGAAGAGGGTCCGAAGTCTTGATCCAAGCGGAGCAAGAAGAGGTCCTCCATCCGGTAGAAGTCTTCATCCAAGCGGGGCAGAAGAGGTCTTCCATCCGATTGAAGTCTTCATCCAAGCGGGATCTTCTATAGTCATCCATCCGGAGCGGAGCGGCAGCATCCTGAAGACCTCCGACGCGGAACATCCATCCTGGCCGACGACTGAACAACGGTTCCTTTAAATGACGTCATCCAAGATGGCGTCCCTCGAATTCAGATTGGCTGATAGGATTCTATCAGCCAATAGGAATTAAGGTAGGAATATTCTGATTGGCTGATGGAATCAGCCAATCAGAATCAAGTTCAATCCGATTGGCTGATCCAATCAGCCAATCGGATTGAACTTGATTCTGATTGGCTGATTCCATCAGCCAATCAGAATATTCCTACCTTAATTCCGATTGGCTGATAGAATCCTATCAGCCAATCGGAATTCGAGGGACGCCATCTTGGATGACGTCATTTAAAGGAACCGTCATTCGTCGTTCAGTCGTCGGCCAGGATGGATGTTCCGCGTCGGAGGTCTTCAGGATGCTGCCGCTCCGCTCCGGATGGATGACTATAGAAGATCCCGCTTGGATGAAGACTTCAATCGGATGGAAGACCTCTTCTGCCCCGCTTGGATGAAGACTTCTACCGGATGGAGGACCTCTTCTTGCTCCGCTTGGATCAAGACTTCGGACCCTCTTCTGGAACGATCGCTGAACCCGGTGAGGTGAAGACAAGGTAGGGAGGTCTTCAGGGGCTTAGTGTTAGGTTTATTTAAGGGGGGTTTGGGTTAGATTAGGGGTATGTGGGTGGTGGGTTGTAATGTTGGGGGGGGGTATTGTATGTTTTTTTTTACAGGCAAAAGAGCTGAACTTCTTGGGGCATGCCCCGCAAAGGGCCCTGTTCAGGGCTGGTAAGGTAAAAGAGCTTTGAACTTTAGTAATCTAGAATAGGGTAGGGCATTTTTTTATTTTGGGGGGCTTTGTTATTTTATTAGGGGCTTAGAGTAGGTGTAATTAGTTTAAAATTGTTGTAAAATTTTTCTTATGTTTGTAAATATTTTATTATTTTTTGTAACTTAGTTCTTTTTTATTTTTTGTACTTTAGTTAGTTTATTTCATTGTAGTTATTTGTAGGTATTGTATTTAATTAATTTATTGATAGTGTAGTGTTAGGTTTAATTGTAGGTAATTGTAGGTATTTTATTTAATTAATTTATTGATAGTGTAGTGTTAGGTTTACTTGTAACTTAGGTTAGGATTTATTTTACAGGTAAATTTGTAATTATTTTAACTATTTTAGCTATTAAATATTTCTTAACTATTTAATAGCTATTGTACCTGGTTAAAATAAATACAAAGTTACCTGTAAAATAAATATTAATCCTAAAATAGCTATAATATAATTATAATTTATATTGTAGCTATATTAGGATTTATTTTACAGGTAAGTATTTAGCTTTAAATAGGAATAATTTATTTAATAAGAGTTAATTAATTTCGTTAGATTAAAATTATATTTAATTTAGGGGGGTGTTAGTGTTAGGGTTAGACTTAGCTTTAGGGGTTAATACATTTATTAGAATAGCGGTGAGCTCAAGTCGGCAGATTAGGGGTTAATAATTGAAGTTAGGTGTCGGCGATGTTAGGGAGGGCAGATTAGGGGTTAATACTATTTATTATAGGGTTAGTGAGGCGGATTAGGGGTTAATAACTTTATTATAGTAGCGCTCAGGTGAGGTCGGCAGATTAGGGGTTAATAAGTGTAGGCAGGTGGAGGCGACGTTGTGGGGGGCAGATTAGGGGTTAATAAATATAATATAGGGGTCGGCGTGTTAGGGGCAGCAGATTAGGGGTACATAGGAATAATGTAAGTAGCGGCGGTTTACGGAGCGGCAGATTAGGGGTTAATAATAATATGCAGGGGTCAGCGATAGCGGGGGCGGCAGATTAGGGGTTAATAAGTGTAAGGTTAGGGGTGTTTAGACTCGGGGTACATGTTAGAGTGTTAGGTGCAGACGTAGGAAGTGTTTCCGCATAGCAAACAATGGGGCTGCGTTAGGAACTGAACGCGGCTTTTTTGCAGGTGTTAGGTTTTTTTTCAGCTCAAACAGCCCCATTGTTTTCTATGGGGGAATCGCGCACGAGCACGTTTTTGAGGCTGGCCGCTTGCGTAAGCAACTCTGGTATTGAGAGTTGAAGCTGCGTTAAATATGCTCTACGCTCCTTTTTTGGAGCCTAACGCAGCCTTTATGTGGACTCTCAATACCAGAGTTATTTTTATGGTGCGGCCAGAAAAAAGCCGGCGTTAGCTTTTCGGGTCGTTACCGACAAAACTCTAAATCTAGCCGTATGTATTTTATTGGTGTATATCACTATTTGAATATTTTATGATTTTGATATAGGGTTGCCATTATTAACTTTACTAATTTTATTCTCAATATAGGGTTGCTAATATTAATATTAAATTAGTTATTCAGTTATTTAGTTTATTTATGAGGTTTAGGTCACTGTACAAGATTCATTAGTTACAAGCAAAATAGGATTAGTTATAGTAATAATCATAGGTTATTAGTTCTTTAGATATATTTATGAATTGTGGTTCTGAGTACAACCTTATTCCTTATTAATTGGTATGAGCCGATAAGTTCCTATGATGTTAATATGTATTAGAATTAGGTTTATATGATCAAGGTTCCAGAGACATCTTGAATATTTTATTACATATTAATTACATAAGTCATTAAGTATCTATAAACAGGTATAAGATGTTAAGATGAAATTATCCGTTTTTGTACAAATATGAACTTTTTTTATTGCATATGAATTACATGAACAGCTATAAGGTGTTAAGATGAAATTACCCGTTTCTGTGCAAATATGAACTTAAGTCTCTATAAACAGCTATAAGGTGTTAAGATGAAATTACCCGTTTTTGTACAAATATGAATTTTTTTTATTGCATATGAATTACATGAACAGCTATAAGGTGTTAAGATGAAATTATCTGTTTTTGTGCAAATATGAACTTTTGAAAGAGGATACCCCTTTAAGTGGAAGCGTATAAAGGACGTAGGAAAGATACCAACAGTATTGAGCTTGAGAAAGGCTGTGAACCAGCCGAAACGCGTTGCTTAGTACTTTGTTCTTTGTGGGCTTCCGTAGCCTGAAGTTTCTGCTTTGGCGTAAGGGAGCGCCTTGTAGTTTGGATTTTTGTATGGCGGGAGTGAGTACTTTGGAGGCTGTATCGTACAGCAAGACATACCGGACCTCTGACTGCTGTAAGACGCCTGGGACACGCTGAAAAAAGACAAGCGGTTTGCCCTTGAAAGGAGCCCATGTGACTACTCATCAACGTCTGGTGTAAGTAAAAGTGTGCACCTTATGTTTTTGTACTTTCATATTGTTTAAAGGATCTGTATATCCTTCTTCTCGCCCTATCACTTAGCTTTTTGCTGGCTACTAATCCAACCGGAGCTTGCTTGACGTCTCTTTTGCTTTTAACACATCAACTGGCCTACTAAAAGACTTTAACATACGGACGATTTCAAGCTAAGAGACTGTATATTCATTCTTTTTTACCAGTGTGCCACACAAATTCTTTTGCTAGTATATGAGATTTATTTTATATGTTTATTTTATATGTTCATTTATGCATTGCATTTGTAAGATTGTAGTTGTACATTTTAATGTGTGATATTTTAATGTGATATTTTAATTTTTGATCAGAAGAGTTTATTAAAATTATTCTTTTTAGAGATAATCTCTCTCCTATAGTATTCCTCTAGTTTTGGTTGCTGCACTCATTTAGCAATCCATTGCGATAGCGCAGCAGTGTTCAATTACCTGGTTGCAGTTTACTGCAGTCAGTGTAGTTAACTCTTTATAGTACTTAAAAGTAGGTTTTGCCCCTTAAGATCCGAGTCATGGGTAATAGCTCAGGTAGGGAAGAGGTCTTGTCGGGGTCTTCAGCTTGCCTTCTGAACAACATATAAAACTGTTAATTACCCCTAAAAGCAGTCTGAAGAACCGGAGCTCAAGTAGTATGCATCCTACCACTCTGGTGGCTAGCTCCACCCCCCAGCCTAAACAATTTACATCTACAGCTTGTTATTACATTTGAAATGCACTTTTTTTGCATTATAAATACTACTACATAGTGCCTTTAATATAGTTGCAGACAGTATTTAATCTTCCCTATCGCTTTAAAGGTAATAAATTGTCAGCATTTAAGTAGTGGTGAATAGATTCTAGTTTATGTCCTTATGTAGATAAGCTTCTAGAACTGTGCCCAATAATCAACATGAGATCTGACTGATGATCTACTGGGTGAGAGCACCTTGCTTTACTCTGCTGCTGATACCGCATCCTATACAACAAAGTACTCTGCTCCCTTTTTTCTGCTGTGCTACCATCCTGTTTACTTCCCAACAAATCAGGTTTGCTTAGCAATGACCTGAGGGCAATGTGCCAGAAATTCACAGTGAAAGGCTTTTACCTGACACAGTAGATGTCAGTCAGTAGCATAGAGGAGGGGATTATGATATTGGAGTCATGTATCTGATCATTTTTGAGCACATAGTTGTTATAGGGCTAGATTAGGAGTGGAGAGCTAACAGTTGTGCACAAGCAATAAGGGGTTTATCTCGGCTCTTTGCGCGTCAGAAGTCGAGTGCATATTAAGTTGAAAGTAAGCGCATTCGCTCAAGCGCAATTTAATTAATATAGAGATACATACATATAAATGTCAAAATTTAGATGAATATATATATATATATATATATATATATATATATACAGTTATGTGAAGAACATTGGCAACTGCCTAAAGCTGAACGCAGACAAGACCGAAGTCCTCCTCCTCGGCCCCACCACATCCGCGTGGAATAACTCCTGGTGGCCCACAGCCCTCGGACACCCTCCAACCCCCACCGACCATGCACGAAATCTAGGCGTCATCCTGGACTCATCGCTCTCCATGGACCGGCAAATCAACGCCGTCTCTTCTGCATGCTTCCACACACTTCACCTGCTGCGAAAGATCTTCAAATGGATCCCAACCGAGACCAGGAAGACACTCACGCCCTCGTCAGCAGCCGACTGGACTATGGTAACGCACTCTACGCCGGCACCACCATCAAGCTCCAAAAGAGACTACAGCGCATCCAGAACTCCTCGGCCAGACTAATCCTTGACATCCCTCGTCAATGCCACATCACCAAATACCTGGGGGACCTGCACTGGCTCCCCATCAACAAAAGAATAACCTTCAAGCTTCTCACCCACGCATTCAAGGCCCTCCACAACATCGGTCCCGAATACTTGAACCACCGCGTTACCTTCTACACCCCTGCCAGACAACTTCGATCGGCCGACCAAGCCCTCGCTGTCATCCCCTGCATCAGGAAAACCACAGCGGGAGGCAGATCCTTCTCTCACCTGGCTGCCAAGACTTGGAACACCCTCCCGCTGCACCTTAGACCAGCTACCGCCCTAACTAAGTTCAGAAAGGACCTCAAGACCTGGCTCTTCGACTGAACTGCAACCCTCAGTGCCTTGAGACCCTTAAGGGTGAATAGCCGCGCTTTACAAGAACCCAATAGATAGATAGATAGATAGATAGATAGATAGATAGATAGATAGATAGATAGATAGATGTGAAGTATTCATAATTTACATGTCAAGTTAGCGCACTTGGTATAAAAAGATTGCGGTTTCATGACTTGGGTGGTTTTTTTCCCAACAATTCACGGTTTATTGAAGTCTATAGGGGAATACGTTTACGTGGTCGCAATATTCTAACTTCTTTTTTTTTGGTGCGCCACGAAGTAGCGCGCAAATGAAAACTTTTTACTTTCAACTTGTAATACACAAGGTACACGACGCTCACAAAACACTTACTTCTGGCGGAGTTAGAGCAGGAGTGTGGTGGACACACGTTTAACCTGAGGTCTGAAGAAGTGTCCATACAGCTAGCATAAAAGGTGTGCACACCTGCCTGGAAGTTAGGAGCTTGTCAAAAAACTAAATTTATGCTTACCTGAAAAATGTCTTTCTTTCCGGACATGGAGAGTCCACAACTTCAATTCCAATTACTAGTGGGATATTCAACTCCTGGCCAGCAGGAGGAGCAAAGAGCACCCCAGCAAAGCTGTTGAGTGTAACTTCCCTTACCCATAATCCCCAGTCATTTGGCCAAAGGAAAATGGAAAAAGAAGAAACACAAGGGTATAGAGGTGCCTGAGGTTTACTCCAAAAAACTGCCGAATTATAAAAGAGGGTGGGGTCGTGGACTCTCCATGCCCAGAAATAAATAAATTTATCAGGTAAGCATAAATTTTGTTTACTTTCCTATGGCATGGAGAGTCCACAATGTCATTCCAATTACTAGTGGGAACCAATACCCAAGCTAGAGGACACGGAATGAAAAGGGAGGGAGAACAAGGCAGGAGGACCTAAACAGAAGGCACCACCGCTTGTAGAACCTTTCTCCCAAAGGAGGCCTCAGTCGAGGCAAAAGTATCCAATTTATAGAATTTGGAAAAAGTATGCATGTTGTCGCCTTGCAAAGTTGCTCCACAGAAGCTTTATTTTCGAAAGCCCAGGCAGAAGAGACAGCCCTAGTGGAATGAGCCATAATTGTCTCAGGAGGCTGCTGTCCAGCTGTCTCATAGGCTAAACCGATAACACTTCTTAACCAGAGAGTGGCTTTCTGACCCTTACGCTTGCCAGAGAAAACTACAAACAGGGCAGAACATTGCCAAAAATCTTTAGTTGATTGGAGATAAAATATTAGAGCACCCACAACAACCAGGTTATGCAACAGACGTTCCTTCTGAGAGAAACCCTAACTTAGTTCAAAGGACCGCCTTATCTGCATGAAAAATAAGGTACGGGAATCACACTGCAAAGCTGAAAGCTCAGACACTCTGCAAGCAAAATAAATAGCAAGAAGAAACAAAGCCTTCCAAGATAACAATTTAATATCAAACAGAATGCATTGGCTCAAACGAAACCTGCTGCAAACTTTAAGACAAGGCTAAGACTCCAAGGAGGAGCAACAGGTTTAAACACAGGCCTTGATTCTGACCAGGGCCCGAACAAAAGCTTGAACCTCTGGAAAGTCAGCTAGGCATTTGTGCAAAAGAATAGACAGTGCAGATATCTGACTCTTCAGAGTATTGACTGACAACCCTTTCTCCAGACCATCCTGAAGAAAAGATAAAATCCGGGGAATCCTCACCAGGCTCCAGGAGAAACCCTTAGATTCGCACCAATAAAGGTATTTACGCCATACCTTATGGTACTGTAAATCCTGCAAGTAAAAGGTTTACGAGCCTGGAGAATGGTATCAATGACCGGCTCAGAAAAAACACGTTTGATACGAGCAATGACTCGTGGAAGGAGAGCAAACAGAGGAAACAGGAATGCTAGATTGAAGATCCAAGGGACCACCAGAGCGATTATCAGAGCAGCTTGAGGATCTCTTGACCTTGAACCGTACCTTATAAGCTTTGCATTTTGACGAGCCATCAACAGATCTCACTCCGGAACCCCCTTGAGGGTTATCCTTGAGAACACCTCCGGAAGGAGAGCTGACTCCCCTGGGATGAAAAGCCTGTCCGTTTATAAAATTCGCCTCCCGGATGTCCACCCCTGAAATGTGGATGGCAGATAGGAGACAATCATTAGCTTCCGCCTACACAGAATGCAATTTACCTCCTTCATAGCTAAGGAACTCCGGGTTCCTCTCTGGTGGTTGATGTAAGCCACCGAGGTGATTTTGTCCGACTAGAATTTGAGAAAACGGACTAACGATATTTGAGGCCAAGCTGTCAAGGCATTGAAGATTGCTCTCAACTCTTTATGGGAAGAGAAAATTCTTCCCTAGTCCACAGGCCCTGAGCTGTTAATGAGCCCCAAACTGCTCCCCAGCCTAACAGGGTGGCGTCCGTGGTCACAATCACCCAGGAAGGTCTCAGGAAGCATGTGCACCGAGACAGGAGGTCCTGTGAGATCCATCACGAGAGAGAGTCTCTTGTCAGAGGATCCAGATCTATCCTTTGCAAGAGATCGGAGAGGTCTGCGTTCCATTGACTAAGCATGCCTAACTGCAGAGGCCTCAGATGGAACCGAGCAAAAGGAATGAAATCCATGGAAGCTCCATCAGACCAATCACCTCCATGCATTAGGCCACAGATGGAAGATCAGACAACTGTAGAGAAAGGCAAAAAGCCAGAATTACGGAGTTTATAACATCCGTTAGAAAAAATCTTCCTGGATAGAAAATCTATAATTGTTCCCAAGAAACACACCCTTGTTTCTGGTACTAGAGAACTCTTTTCCAGATTCACATTCCACCCATGTAACATAGAATAGACAACAACATCTCTGAACGAGATCTTCCTAGTTGAAAAGATGACGCTTAAACCACAATGTAGTCCAATAAGGCGACACTGCTATACCTGAAATTTGACCACTGCCAGAAGAGCCCCCCCAAAACATTGGGAAAAAATCTGGGAGCCGTAGCAAGACCCAAAGGAAGGGTAACAAACTGGAAGTGCTTGTCCAGGAAGGTAAACCTCAGAAACTGGAGATGATCCCTGAATGGGAACATGAAGATACGCGTCCTTTAGCTCTATGGAAGAATGGAATTAATGGTATCCATGTTGAAGGACTGAACCCTGAGGAGTTTGTTGAGACACTTTAGGTCTAAAATGGGACAGAAATTTTCCTTCTCTTTGGGAACCACAAAAAAATCTGAATAGAATCCTTTTATAGCCTACCGCACCCGGTTTTCCCAGGCGGTCTCCCATCCAGGTACTGACCGGGCCTGACCCTGCTTAACTTCAGAGTTTAGAGGGAATGCATTCAGAGTAGTGTGGCAGTAGGCCGACCCTGTTCCACTACAGGAACAATCACCCCCAGGGAAGAGAGGTCCTTAACATAGTTTAAGAAGGACTCTCTCTTTACCTGGAATGCAGATAACCTTGATAGGATAATTCTGCCCCTAGAAGGACAAGACTTCAATCCTAATCAGTAACCCTGGGATACTATGTCCATGGCCCAAGTATCTGAGACATCGCACATCCAAGTCTGCCGGAAAAAAGGCAAACCTGCCCCCCTCTTGATCCAAAACTAGATCAGGGGCAGACACTCCATGCTGATTTAGAATCAGTGGAAGGTGTCTTGGCTAGCTTCCCCTTATTTCAAGGCGGACTGGACCTCCAAGAGGACTTGGATTGTTTCAAGCTTGCATCCCAGATGAAGGATTAGCCAGCTCTACAGCCCAGATCCCATCCTGGATCTCCTCTATGGCAGTCTCCTTAGAAAATAAATTGAACAGAGAGCCGTACCAATAAAAAGGCTGTACCCACAACCGTAGCAAACCTTGTAAATGGTTGCCATCCAGATGAATATACACTTACTTAAATAAGTCTCCAGCTTATTTATCCTTAAAAAAGAAAATATCCTCAAAGGGAAGGTACAATATATGTCACAGACATATAAGTATAAAACACCTCAATATGAGGACAAAAATATATTGAGTCCATATAAAGTAAATATGAACACTGTTAAAATAAACACATTAGTGACTTACTAATAATATGATAAAAAGGGATACATGATGTCACAGACACCCATCAGAGCCCTGAGATCACTAATAATATATATATATATGTCACCTAAAATTCACGATGACATAGCTATAAGGAGAATCACCTCAATATGAGAGATATAACAGAGAATCATAAACATAAATTAGAAAAGGTATGATCAATAATAGATCAGAGACCCCAACAGAAAACACTCTTATTGTAAAGGAGAGTCCAACAAAAAAGATCCTTATACCTAGAATATGGATATATAAAAGAATCTCAATAGAGTCCTAGAATCAAGTACCAAAAACGGTCAGCAGATGGCAGTCAAAACCTCTCTATTGTGGCACAGCACAAAACTTTTATGCTAAAGGAAAAAGCACAAATTAACCCCTTAAGGACAAGCGACGTACCCTGTATGTCGCTGGCCTTTTTTTGGGACTTGATTGTTTTAAAGCGCGGTCTTGCCACCAGCGTTGAGACTGCTCTATTCCACAAAGCCTGCTGGAGGGAAGGCATTAATAGTGTGTTCTTGCTAGACTTGTGCTATTATGTCCTGAAAAAACCCTTAATGACCAGTGACATACAGGGTGCATTGTGGTCATTAAGGGGTTAAAAGGCAGTTCTTAATAAAAACTCTTTATTTAGCTATGTGGCTGAATATTGAGTAGAATGAATACTTGAGATTTGCGGAATCAAATCACAGAGTCACACAGGGAACAGCTGAGAACCCGTTTCTCTAAATAAAATGCGCCAGCTCTACAGTTCAAGGCGGGAAAACAATATAGCATGAACAGACAACTGAGCTAGTTAAAATGGCGCTTAAGAGAATGCCAAAAATACTGTAAAAATGTGCATTTAAATATGTCCCTTAATAAAGGAAAAGCAAGACAAATGCCGCCTGTGGAAAACTCCTTCACATGAACACTGGCACAATATGCAGCTCCTAAGCAGCGGAGGTGCAGCCGTACTAAAGGGGAATGATGCGATAGAACTGAGAACAGTTTAAATAAAAACTCCTAGATTGAGTTCCCTTCACATTAGTGAAATAAGGAGATTGGGCTAAGAGATTTATCTCCGGAGAACTCTCCACAGAAAATCATACCCCTCAGGAGGATGCTGCATCTATCACAATAAGAGCAACGCTAAAATAAGCAGCATTCACACCATACTGTACAAGCGGCTAAGTAAACAACAGGTTACAAATCTGTGCAAACACAAAGACTTCCCAAACACATTGAAGGCTAAGGGCTACTTTGAGAGGAAGGATATGTACACAGTGAGAAGTGTACACAGTGAGAAGTGAAAACCATTCCTACAGTTTCAATATCTAAATGCAGAGGAGAAAACCTGTCCATACAACGGTCTGCCTCATAACTTCACAACAAAACATACTAACAGAGTTTCTTGCTTGGCAGTTACCTAACACACATCCCCAGAAAAATGTAGAGCCCTTATAAAAAAGAAGAACAATATCCGAAATAATGGAATATACAGGGATAAAAGGAGGAAGGAAAGAAGTCACCATGACCCTTAGTCCCCACACAACATAAGTTTTGGGCTTGACTGTAAAATAGCCCAGTAATGGAGTGGCAAAATCCCTGTCCCTGGCAGAAGGCCAGATTGCTGCTCAGCCGCATTATATCAGAAAAAAATGATAAATATAATAAATATACAAACCCCTTTAGAAGGTCTTAGTCCTGATCCATTATCTTTCAAATAAATATATAAGAAAGGACTTACCCTCCAGGGAAACTTCTGCTGTGGAGCATTCACAGCAACTGCAGGTCTGATAGCCTCATTTGACCGCCAAAAGGGACCTGTAGACAGAGAAAGAAGGTAACCAATTCTGGCTTTCAATAAAGGGGTAGCAATAATGTTTTGAAATAAAGCAAAAACAACCTTGCCACTTATTAACTGCTAAGAGCCACCAGAGAGAGATTGACATGGACACAGTATAACCCCAATCCTTGCCTGCAGGGAAAAGTACCCATAAAAGGACTAAATATCTTTAGACACCATGTTCGCACATCCTCCATTGACAAAGGCAAAGAGAATGACTGGGGATTATGGGTAAGGGAAGTTACACTTAACAGCTTTGCTGGGGTGCTCTTTGCCTCCTCCTGCTGGTCAGGAGTAGAATATCCCACTAGTAATTGGAATGACGTCGTAGACTCTCCATGCCATAGGAAAGAAATTTATTTTTATGAAAAATGTAGCATATTTTTAGAATATTGGCTTTGTAATTGCTTCTGCACCTTCTGCACCCACCTTCATATCAGCCAAATGCCTCATCAGGCCTAGAAACAGACTCATGCATAAACATATTTGCTAAGCCCAATTTGTATGTGGCTTGTCTGAATTACTCTTTTTTTTGTCTATTTATACAATTCCTCCATGGCTTACTAAACACTTAGGGCAAAGAGTGGAGCACTAATTATCGCTCACGCTTGCGCGCTAACTCCGCTCAACTTTGGATTTTGTGCATATTGGATACCACATCTATTACAAGTTGAAAGAAAAATGTTTTCACTTGCATGCTAACCCGACGTACACAAAAAGCCGAAATTACAATATTGCGATCCCGCTAACATATTACCCAACAGACTTCAATGAAGTGTGAAAAGTGAAAAAAAACACCCTTCTCGCGTGCAAACCCAATCGCATTTTGCGCTATCCCGACATGAAATATTAATATTTCCTAATCCAATATTCTTCACATAGCTATTATACTGATTAAAATCTACAAATATGGACCAAAAATATGTCCCAAAAAGAGCTGATAACTTCTCAGTTCTCACCTCCAGATGGCAAAAAAGGCCTTGTTTAGGAGGGTACCTGTTCCCTTCTGCCTTTTTTGCCAACTGGAGGTGAGAAGTTATCAGCTCTTTTTGGGACATATTTGTTGGTCCATTTTCCTCCTAATTGTTCTGTATACCCCTATTTGTAGATTTTAATCTATATAATAAATGTTAAGTTTTAGAAATAGTTGCATCCAAAACTCCTTTTTTTGGTAAAATATAAAATTGGAAGCGGGTATCACCAGGTGGATCTAGTTACATATTTACCTGAAATTTCTGTATAATATACTACACAATCCTGTTAGTAAACTAGATAGTCCCACTAAATACACAGTTATACACTTTATTAAATATTAATATTGCATAAAAATGATTTTTAAATGCTACTTAATTGCAAATATATGTCTATATGTATACAAATGTATTTATATGTGTTGTACTGTATATTTACTGTAGATATTTTACATTCCTATGTTCTTCACTTACAAGTTAATGTCCTTTATATTCTTAAATACATATTCCTATATATATGTATATGTGTGTGTGTATACTGTACCTATACCTGAATATCTATTCCTATAGATATATAGGTATAGATATGTATTTTACATGAAAAATATCAGATACATATAAATATATATTTAATAATAAAAAGTATATTATTTTCTATGTGAAGAACATAGGAATAGAAAATAGGCGTTTTGAGCATTACGTTTCTAAATTTAGATGTTAATGCGGCCAGGTTAGCACACATGAAAACTTAGTATTCTTAAAACGTGTTATTGAAATATTACATATAAAATATTTTTTAAAAATTAATGTATATTATTGAAACAATAAACATACTTTAAAATATATAGATATATTCTATGGATTATTTAGAACAGTATGTTTATTCATTTTTTAAAAAAATATATAATTTTTTTAAAAAATATTTTATACTAGTCCTAAAGCACGTGTACACGGGCCATTTTTTGCAGTACAGAGGTCCCACTCCTTGCTCTCTTTCTATCCCACCTCTCTTTTGCTCTCTCTTTCTCCCCTCTCTTTTGCTCTCTCTCTCTCCCCTCTCTTTCTCCCCCCTCTCTTTTACTCTCTCCCCCCTCTCTTTTACTCTCTCTCTCCCCCTTTCTTTTACTCTATCTCTCCCCCCTCTCTTTTGCTCTCTCTCTCCCCCCTCTCTTTTGCTCTCTCTCTTCCCCCTCTCTTTTGGTCTCTCTCCCCCCCTCTCTTTTGCTCTCTCTCTCCCATCTCTCTTTTGCTCTCTCTCTCCCCCCCTCTCTTTTGCTCTCTCTCCCCCTCTTTGCTGTCTCTCTCCCTCTCTTTTGCTCTTTCTCTCTCTCCGTCTTTTTTACTGTCTCTCTCCCTATCTTTTACTCTCTCTCTTCTCCCCTCTCGTTTGCTCACTCTCTCTCCTCTCGTTTGCTCTCTCTCTCCCTCTCTTTTGCTCTCTCCCCCTCTCTTTTACTCTCTCTCTCCCCAATCTCTTTTCCTCTCCGCCCCCTCTCTTTTGCTCTCTCTCCCCCCTCTCTTTTGCTCTCTCTCTTACCCCTCTCTTTCTCCCCCCTCTCGTTTGCTCTCTCTCCTCTCGTTTGCTCTCACTCTCCTCTTGTTTGCTCTCTCTCTCCTCTCTTTTGCTGTCTCTCTCCCTCTCTTTTGCTCTCTCTCCCCCTCTCTTTTGTGCTCTCTCCCCCTCTCTTTTGTACTCTCTCCCCCTCTCTTTTGTGCTCTCTCCCCCCTCTCTTTTGTGCTCTTTCCCCCCTCTCTTTTTTGCTCTCTCCCCCTCTCTTTTGTGCTCTCCCCCCTCTCTTTTGTGCTCTCTCCCCCCCTCTCTTTTGTGCTCTCTCCCCCCACTCTCTTTTGTGCTCTCTTCCCCTCTCTATTGCGCTCCCCCCCTCTCTTTTGTGCTCTCTTCCCCCTCTCTTTTGTGCTCTCTCCCCCTCTCTTTTGTGCTCTCTCCCCCCTCTCTTTTGTGCTCTCTCCCCCCTCTCTTTTGTGCTCTCTCCCCCCTCTCTTTTGTGCTCTCTCTCCCCTCTATTTTGTGCTCTTTCCCCCCTCTATTTTATGCTCTCTCCCCCCTCTCTTTTGTGCTCTCTCCCCCTCTCTTTTTTGCTCTCTCCCCCTCTCTTTTGTGCTCTCTCCCCCTCTATTTTGCGCTCTCTCCCTCTCTTTTGTGCTCTCTCCCCCCTCTCTTTTGTGCTCTCTCCCCCCCCCCCCTCTTTTGTGCTCTCTCCCCCTCTCTTTTGCTGTCTCACTCCCCCTCTCTTTTGTGCTCTCTCCCCCCTCTCTTTTGTGCTCTCTCCCCCCCTCTCTTTTGTGCTCTCTCCCCCTCTCTTTTGCTGTCTCACTCCCCCTCTCTTTTGTGCTCTCTCCCCCTCTCTTTTGTGCTCTCTCCCCCTCTCTTTTGTGCTCTCTCCCCCTCTCTTTTGCGCTCTCTCCCCCTCTCTTTTGTGCTCTCCCCCTCTTTTGTGCTCTCTCCCCCCCTCTCTTTTGTGCTCTCTCCCCCCTCTCTTTTGTGCTCTCTCCCCCTCTTTTGTGCTCTCTCCCCCCTATCTTTTGTGCACTCTCCCCCCTCTCTTTTGCTGTCTCTCTCCCTCTCTTTATCCCCCTCTTCTGCTCTCTCTATCCCCCTCTTTAGAGCTCTCTGTCTCTCGGCAGTCGGCCCCGGCATCTGGCCACGCCCGGCCCTGTCTGTGTCAAGCCCGGCAACGCCCACGTCGCCCCCCCCCCCGGACATGCCCACTGCACCACACGACGCCAGATGCCAGTTTAGTTGGAAGGCCAGGTGTGTTTGTCCTTGCGCGCAGTCTCTACTGCGCATGACAGCTTCGGACAAACACACTTGGCCTTTTATTATATAGGATGTAATATTTCAGTAATGTGCCTTAAGATTACTAAATTCTCATGTGCGCTAATCTGACCGCATTAAGATATAAATTGAGAAACATGATGCACAAAGTGCATATTTTACATTCCTATGTTCTTCGTGTAGAGAATAATGTACTTTTTATCGTTAAATAAATATTTCTATATATATCTTGTACTATTAACCAGAGCTCTGATGTTGCACTATCCAGACACGCGTTAAACTCAATTGCATTCGAGAAAACCTATTTACTTTCAATTTGTAATACTCGCGTTACTTCCGACACAAGAACACCCGCAATTAACCCCTTATCACTTATATGTAACAGTTACTGCACCACTCATAATCTAACCCTTAATTAAGACACATCTGTTGTTTTTCAGTAGCCAAGCTCCACCTATTTGCCATATTTGGAGGAGCCAATCAGGGCTTGCATCTGCAGACAAGGCTAGGTACAGTCAATTTGCTAGTATAAACTGAATTGTTTTGAATTGTTTAGCTGCTGAAGTCAATTAGGGACAGATTTGTAGCCGGGTTCGCTTTGAAAAGTCTCCAATCTGCATTTCCTGTTATGATGATTACAAAATTCAAATATTTTCAGTGACAAATTACATGAAAAGGGGGCAAAATAAAAACATATAAAGCAAAGTTGTCTTACTATGCATAACTAAACTTTGTATAATAACATTTCAAACAGTTTACTGCCCCTTTAAGCTTCATATAGCTACCATAGATGTACTCATATAGATCTGTGTACTTTGTGTGTAAATTTAACTCAGTAGTCAATTTTTAAAACACATGCAAACTTATAAGGAGTTTTCAGACTTAAAGGGACATGAAACCCAAAATTTTTCTTTCATGATTCAGATAGAGAATACAATTTTAAACAACTTTCCAATTTACTTCTATTATTTAATTAGCTTCCTTCTCTTGTTATCCTTTGCTGAAATATTTATCTAGGCAAGCTCAGGAGCAGCAAATAACCTAGGTTCTAGCTGTTGACTGGTGGCTACATATATATACTGATTGTGATTGGCTCACCCATGTGTTCAGTTAGAAACCATTAGTGCATTGCTGCTCCTTCAACAAATGATACCAAGAGAATGAAACAAATTAGATAATAGAAGTAAATTAGAAAGTTGTTTAAAATTATATTCTCTATCTGAATCATGAAAGAAAAAATGTGGGTTTCATGTCCCTTTAAAGCGACATGAAACCGAAAATTTTTATTTCACAATTCAGATAGAGCATGTCATTTTATACAACTTTCTACTTTACTTTTATTATCTAATTTGCTTAATACTCTTTTTATCCTTTGTTGAAAAGCATATCTAGGAGCTTGGAGCTAGCTGCTGATTGGTGGCTGAATTTGTATGCCCATTTTCATTGGCTTACAAATGTGTGTAACTAGCTCCCTGGAGTGCATTACTGCTTCTTCAAATAAAAGATGCCAATAGCAAACTTGATAACATAAGTAAATTGGAAAGTTGTTTAAAAATGTATAATCTATCTGAATTATGAAAGAAAAATGTTGGGTTTAATGTCCCTTTGAATTGTAGTCCATTAAAATATCTGTAGTATGATTTTTGTGCATGTTGTAAAAAACTATATACTTAATTACTTCTTTTCTAAACAACTCGCTAGTGGCACGGCAGCATTAATCACACTTCCTTTAACATTCTTGGATTACCACTAACTTTATATACTGTTATAGTTAATAATACCAATAAAACAATTTACTGTACATAAACATGTGTTAGCCTCATGAACACTTATAGTTGTATATTTTAATTTTTGTATATAAAATTATTATTTATTTTAAGATTAATATTTTAGAAAAAAAATATATATACAGAAATATATTGTAAGTATACCAGTAATTGTGTCTTTTATTATAATTGAATTATTATGATGATGATTATTATTATTCAATAACTGCACTTGAACTATAAAAATCTAGACTTTATCATCTTAACACTCTGGAACATGTTCCACGTTTGGATTCAATATGGTAAATGGTTTTCATTCCACTCAGTGAAATGCATAAAAGGTCTTTACACTTAAAGGGACAATCAAGTCAAAATAAACTTTCATGAATCAGATACATCATGCAGTTTTAAGACACTTTCCAATTTACTTCCATTATCAAATTGTGCAGTCTTTTTATATTCACACTTTTTGGGGAACAAAATCCTACTGAGCATGTGCAAAAGTTCACAGGGTATACTCATACTAGTCTGTGATTGGCTGGTGTCTGTTACATGATACAGGGGGCAGATAATGGGAGAAAATACAAAAATTGTCGGAAAAAAATCTACTGCTTATTTGAAATTCAGAGTATGTGAAATTGTATTGTCTTTTTATGATGTACTTGTTAATTATGCAATGCTACTGCATTGAGTGGTCCTTTAAGCAAGAATACAACAACATTATATAGGTTTGCACAGAACACAAAGCTCATGTTTGAGAATATGTTGCCTAAATTCCACACCAGGCCATCTGCATTTTTATGTCTAAAAAAAAAGAAAATCACTAGAAATGGGCGAATGGATGCATATTGCTCTCTAATAGGAATATCAAGCAAAAGCTTCAAGATTTGCTTCGGCTTTCTGTATTTGCCATTGCATGCGTATTAAGATAAAGATGGAATGTATAAAAACACATTCCTATTATATTTAAAGCTTGGCATGATTTTGAATTGTGGGTGCATATATTTCAAGCAATTTTCAAAAGAATTTTAAAATACACTTGATTTTGGGTAGCGTTGTACACTACTAAATAAAGCTTACCCCATCATTTTGTGCTATGTCTAGATATGGTGGTATGAAACTTTTTCAGCTAGACTCATATAAGACCTTAATAATGTTTTATTAACAAGAATCATGCAGTTTTAAGAAAAGTAGGGTGGGTTAGTGTACCAGTCAAGAAATGTGCTTCAGTTAACGATAAGTGTAAAGAGCAAGTCAGATTTGCGAATTGTATTAATAATTTGGTGCACCCTCCAATATCTACCTCCAGCTGGCAAAATGCAAGGGAAGAAAACATTGCAAGGGCACTTACTAGGAAGGTGTGTCAGGGAAGTGAGCACTAGCCTCTGAGATAGCACAGAGGATTGGTAGGTGTGCATGGGAATTTGGGTCTTGCCCAAATTTCTCACTGCAGTGGCTGTGCTGAAACTCCCTGGCATCTGCTTTCTTGGAGCTTTGTCAGAGGCCTGAGTAGTCTGATACTGTGTGAAATAGGCTGCAAATAACAAGGCAGGTTGTTGCAAAAGGGAGTATCATGACATTAGATTGTAAGAAAATAAAAAAATAACACAATGGGCTTGTTTTACCCTGATTTGAAGAGGTGGTTGTTATGGGTGACCGTCCTCGCGCTTGCCCTTGTTGGGAAACAGTGGCTGTTGTTGTGGTCACCATACGAGATGCTGGTGTACTTGGGAAGTTTACGGTTCGTCCCTCTGGTTTTTGGCCATACAGAACAGGCTGAAACAATCTATAAAAAATTACAAGAAATAGGGAAAAAAAAGATGTGTAACTATTACCAAAGACCAGTCTACTAAACCAAGTGCAGAAATGGTGTTTATAGAAAAAATAAAGTCACCAAAAGTAACTATGAGCATAAATAGCAAGTAGTAAAACTATATACATGTGTATGGTAAAATAATACAAGGGAATATGGATCCCATCACATCTTGTTTCAAAGCCAGAAAATATTGTAATTTATTTCAGACATTTACATAAAACTGAGACTGGTGTTAAAATGATCACCTTTGCATGTATTATTAATTTGATTAACAAAATCCCTTTTGCATGTGTGATTCATTTTCTTAAAGATTAGATAAGACTTCGTTTTTGAACATTCATTTTTGACTTTAACATTTTTTTCTATTTCTTATATTTTGCTAAAATGGCTGGGTTTTTACCTAAACATAAATGGCTATATTTATTTCCCATCCTCTTTTTGTTCCTTTTGCTAAAGGATTTGGGAAGTATAACATTTGTTCAATTATATTTCATTTCACCCCCTATATTTAACTAAGGGTCAAAATACAATTAATATGCAAGAAGTACAAACCTGTTGGGTTTGATCTTCACAGGACTGGGTCGAGCTGCAGGTTCAGGAGAGCTGTAAATCTCCTCAATAAGTTTCCGTGTCACTTTCTGTGAAGGCAGCATTTGAGCTTCATAACATGTCATCTTATTCTCTAGCCCAAGCAGGTCAAACACGGACAGATCTGCATTCTAGTTTGTAATAAAAAACAATATTTATACACTTTCCTTATGAAAATAAGGATTTCATGCAGATAACAGCACATACTTGAGGGAAAATAAAGATGTTGACTTAAAATTAAATTTTGTTCTTCAGAGAATGACAGCAAAAGATGCTAACGTTATATAGTATTGGATAGGCAAATCAGAAACCCCTTGTAAAGGCCAAGCCATTGCAAGTCAATGTTCTTTAGAGGCTTTTTCCATTCCTCTGCATTAAACCGTTTTCATAAATAAACTGATGTTTTTACAGAAACATAAATAGAAAACACCTATAAGACTTAAAATGTTGCTTATAGTATGGAAATGACCAGTAATTAATTAAAAATAACAGTAAATGCATTATCTTTTAGCATGGTTAAGTAGTTACTCGTCACGCTAGGGAACAGGAATAATTCTTCATAAAACTAATTTTGTAAAACTAATTCTCTAAAACTAATTTTCCTGCTTTTCTGCCTCAATTTCACCTAGAGTCATACATAGTATATGACAGAAGACATTCAAGAGGGAACCAAAAGACCATAATGATAAAGGAAAAAAGTAATAAGCAGGGCATTCATTAAAGTAATGGTAAATCAAAGTGTTTAAAAAAAACCTAGGATTTACAATCACTAAAAATAAACAGTAGTTTTAGTTATCATTTGGTAAAAAAAAAGGCAGCTCGCTAAACTCAGCGCCTCCAGCAGCCCACAGCACAGCGCTGTTTACCAATGAGGTGACTTTTTCATCTCTAAACCAATAGCTGTGCTATCATACAGAACACTGTCAGATGACATACATGGCTATTTGTTTAAAGGTGGAAATGTCACCTGATTGAAGAAGAGTGCTGTGTCGGGAGCGGCACAGACAGGATGGGTTTAGCACCCTTTTCTTTCCTATGGCATGGAGAGTCCACGATTTCATTCCAATTACTAGTGGGAATTCAACTCCTGGCCAGCAGGAGGAGGCAAAGAGCACCCCAGCAGAGCTGTTCAGTGTCACTTCCCTTACCCGTAATACTCCGTCATACTCTTTGCCTCTATCACGGGAGGATGTGCGAAGATGGTGTCTGAAGATATTAATCCTTTAATAGGGTACTTTCCTCTGCCAGCAAGGATTGGGGCTATGCTGTGTCCATGTCAATCTCTTTAGTAAGAGTAATGGTGGCTTTTAGCAGTTAGAGGAGATTTGTGAGCCTGCTTTGCAAGTTTTTCTCTAGTTTCTGACCTCCTTGGGTCACTGGAGTTTAGCTCAGCAGTGCTGAGGATATAGAGGTGTCTCATTTTTTAATAATAAAATATGGAATTATTAACATTTTGCTGGGCATTGTATATTGATTAGTATCTGTTAATCAATACCATGTAGGATCCTGAAATATATTTATATCCTTTGCTAAATATTTATATTGTTTGGGTTAAAAAATAAATCTCATAATGCAGGATTCAGTAAGCTAAACTTCCTGAGCTCTATATTAAAAAACTCAGGTTAACCCTGTGCTGTTTTGTTCCGCGTGAATAAAAAGTTACTTTATTAAAATAGAGATTCCCTCTTAGAGCCATCTGTCTCTCATGATAATGATGTCCATGACATGCCTCAATTTGCCCCTCAGACGTCCCAGTCTTTGGAAGTTACACAAGCAGTGCCCTGCGGTTCCTCAGCAAACAAGGAAGTGAGTGGGGCGCTCTTTCTTACCCTCAGTGTGTCTGTGTATCTGGTTACGGCACATGGGAGTGTGGGGATGACGTGAACATTATGTGGTCCTGTTTAGGAAAAACGGCATAATCGTCCTCAATGCCAGAATAAGAGATCCAAGTACACAAAAGAGTCCCAACACAAGCAAATATAGTTAAAAGTTCCAGGCTTTAATCCAACGTTAGGGAAAAACATATATGGGTAAAGTACAGCCAGCTACTGCATAGCAATGACCGACAATGACTGTCATATAGAAGGGAAAGCTGAGCTCCTCACACAGCAGACATATTTCGTGCTTGCAAAACACTTGTTCACTGCCTGTGGGAGCTGCAGCTACCTTCAGCTTAAATAGGCTACAGCTGTTTCAAAAATTTAAAGATACACATACAGGGAGTGCAGAATTATTAGGCAAGTTGTATTTTTGAGGATTAATTTTATTACTGAACAACAACCATGTTCTCAATGAACCCAAAAAACTCATTAATACCAAAGCTGAATATTTTTGGAAGTAGTTTTTAGTTTGTTTTTAGTTTTAGCTATTTTAGGGGGATATCTGTGTGTGCAGGTGACTATTACTGTGCATAATTATTAGGCAACTTAACAAAAAACAAATATATACCCATTTCAATTATTTATTTTTACCAGTGAAACCAATATAACATCTCAACATTCACAAATATACATTTCTGACATTCAAAAACAAAACAAAAACAAATCAGTGACCAATATAGCTACCTTTCTTTGCAAGGACACTCAAAAGCCTGCCATCCATGGATTCTGTCAGTGTTTTGATCTGTTCACCATCAACATTGCATGCAGCAGCAACCACAGCCTCCCAGACACTGTTCAGAGAGGTGTACTGTTTTCCTTCCTTGTAAATCTCACATTTGATGATGGACCACAGGTTCACAATGGGGTTCAGATCAGGTGAACAAGGAGGCCATGTCATTAGATTTTCTTCTTTTATACCCTTTCTTGCCAGCCACGCTGTGGAGTACTTGGACGCGTGTGATGGAGCATTGTCCTGCATGAAAATCATGTTTTTCTTGAAGGATGCAGACTTCTTCCTGTACCACTGCTTGAAGAAGGTGTCTTCCAGAAACTGGCAGTAGGACTTGGAGTTGAGCTTGACTCCATCCTCAACCCGAAAAGGCCCAACAAGCTCATCTTTGATGATACCAGCCCAAACCAGTACTCCACCTCCACCTTGCTGGCGTCTGAGTCGGACTGGAGCTCTCTGCCCTTTACCAATCCAGCCACGGGCCCATCCATCTGGCCCATCAAGACTCACTCTCATTTCATCAGTCCATAAAACCTTAGAAAAATCAGTCTTGAGATATTTCTTGGCCCAGTCTTGACGTTTCAGCTTGTGTGTCTTGTTCAGTGGTGGTCGTCTTTCAGCCTTTCTTACCTTGGCCATGTCTCTGAGTATTGCACACCTTGTGCTTTTGGGCACTCCAGTGATGTTGCAGCTCTGAAATATGGCCAAACTGGTGGCAAGTGGCATCTTGGCAGCTGCACGCTTGACTTTTCTCAGTTCATGGGCAGTTATTTTGCGCCTTGGTTTTTCCACACGCTTCTTGCGACCCTGTTGACTATTTTGAATGAAACACTTGATTGTTCGATGATCACGCTTCAGAAGCTTTGCAATTTTAAGAGTGCTGCATCCCTCTGCAAGATATCTCACTATTTTTGACTTTTCTGAGCCTGTCAAGTCCTTCTTTTGACCCATTTTGCCAAAGGAAAGGAAGTTGCCTAATAATTATGAACACCTGATATACGGTGTTGATGTCATTAGACCACACCCCTTCTCATTACAGAGATGCACATCACCTAATATGCTTAATTGGTAGTAGGCTTTCAAGCCTATACAGCTTGGAGTAAGACAACATGCATAAAGAGGATGATGTGGTCAAAATACTCATTTGCCTAATAATTCTGCACTCCCTGTACATATACATTTTAAACCCTTCTTGATAAATACACTTGATGTATAATTACTATGGAATAACAATTTAGAGGATAAATGAGATAAAAACATAATTTATGCTTACGTGATAAATGTATTTCTCTTGTGGTGTATCCAGTCCACGGATCATCCATTACTTGTGGGATATTCTCCTTCCCAACAGGAAGTTGCAAAAGGATCACCCACAGCAGGGCTGCTATATAGCTCCTCCCCTAACTGCCATATCCAGTCATTCGACCGAAACTAGCCAAGAAAGGAGAAACCATAGGGTGCAGTGGTGACTGTAGTTTAAAATTTAGACCTGCCTTAAAAGGACAGGGCGGGCCGTTGACTGGATACACCCCAAGAGAAATAAATTTATCAGGTAAGCATAAAACAGAATTTATGCTTACCTGATAAATTACGTTCTCCAACGGTATGTCCGGTCCACGGCGTCATCCTTACTTGTGGGAATATCTCCTCCCCAACAGGAAATGGCAAAGAGTCCCAGCAAAGCTGGCCACATAGTCCCTCCTAGGCTCCGCCCACCCCAGTCATTCGACCGACGGACAGGAGGAAAAAAAAATATAGGAGAAACCATATGGTACCGTGGTGACTGTAGTTAGAGAAAATAATTCATCAGACCTGATTAAAAAACCAGGGCGGGCCGTGGACCGGACACACCGTTGGAGAAAGTAATTTATCAGGTAAGCATAAATTATGTTTTCTCTTGTTAGGTGTATCCAGTCCACGGATCATCTATTACTTGTGGGATACCAATACCAAAGCTAAAGTACACGATGAAGGGAGGGACAAGGCAGGTACTTAAACGGAAGGGACCACTGCCTGTAGAACCTTTCTCCCAAAAATAGCCTCCGAAGAAGCAAAAGTATCAAATTTGTAAAATTTTGAAAAGGTATGAAGCGAAGACCAAGTCGCCGCTTTGCAAATCTGTTCAACAGAAGCCTCATTTTTAAAGGCCCAGGTGGAAGCCACAGCTCTAGTAGAATGAGCTGTAATCCTTTCAGGGGGCTGCTGTCCAGCAGTCTCATAGGCTAAGCGTATTACGCTCAGAAGCCAAAAAGAAAGAGAGGTTGCCGAAGCCTTTTGACCTCTCCTCTGTCCAGAGTAAACAACAAACAGGGAAAAAGTTTGACGAAAATCTTTAGTCGCTTGTAAGTAAAACTTTAAAGCACGGACTACGTCCAAATTATGTAAAAGACGTTCCTTCTTTGAAGAAGGATTAGGACACAATGATGGAACAACAATCTCTTGATTGATATTCTTGTTGGAAACTACCTTAGGTAAAAACCCAGGTTTTGTACGCAGAACTACTTTATCTGTATGGAAAATCAGATAAGGAGAATCACATTGTAAAGCTGATAACTCAGAGACTCTATGAGCCGAGGAAATAGCCATCAATGGAATGAAGGGGTTCAAACGGAACTCCTTGAAGAACCTTAAGAACCAAGTTTAAACTCCATGGAGGAGCAACAGGTTTAAACACAGGCTTAATTCTAACCAAAGCCTGACAAAATGCCTGGACGTCTGGAACCTCTGCCAGACGCTTGTGCAAAAGGATAGACAGAGCAGAAATCTGTTCCTTTAAAGAACTAGCTGATAATCCTTTATCCAAACCCTCTTGGAGAAAGGACAATATCCTAGGAATCCTAACCTTACTCCATGAGTAATTCTTGGATTCACACCAATGAAGATATTTGCGCCATATTTTATGGTAGATTTTCCTGGTTACAGGCTTTCGTGCCTGTATTAAGGTATCAATGACTGACTCGGAGAAGCCACGCCTTGATAAAATCAAGTGTTCAATCTCCAGGCAGTCAGTCTCAGAGAAATTAGATTTGGATGATTGAAAGGACCTTGTAGTAGAAGGTCTTGTCTCAGAGGCAGAGGCCAAGGTGGAAAGGATGACATGTCCACCAGGTCTGCATACCAGGTCCTGCGTGGCCACTCAGGCGCGATCAAGATCACTGATGCTCTCTCCTGTTTGATTTTGGCAATCAGTCAAGGGAGCAGAGGAAACGGTGGAAACACATAAGCCAGGTTGAAGAACCACGGTGCTGCTAGAGCATCTATCAGCGTCGCTTCTGGGTCCCTGGACCTGGATCCGTAACAAGGAAGCTTGGCGTTCTGGCGAGACGCCATGAGATCCAATTCTGGTGTGCCCCAATGATGAACCAATTGAGCAAACACCTCCGGATGGAGTTCCCACTCCCCCGGATGAAAAGTCTGACGACTTAGAAAATCCGCCTCCCAGTTCTCTACACCTGGGATATGGATCGCTGATAGATGGCAAGAGTGATTCTCTGCCCAGCGAATTATCTTGGAGACTTCTAACATCGCTAGGGAGCTCCTGGTCCCCCCTTGATGGTTGATGTAAGCCACAGTCGTGATGTTATCCGACTGAAATCTGATGAACCTCAGGGTTGCTAACTGAGGCCAAGCTAGAAGAGCATTGAATATTGCTCTTAACTCCAGAATATTTATTGGGAGGAGTTTCTCCTCCTGAGTCCACGATCCCTGAGCCTTCAGGGAATTCCAGACTGCACCCCAACCTAGAAGGCTGGCATCTGTTGTTACAATTGTCCAATCTGGCCTGCGAAAGGTCATACCTTTGGACAGATGGACCCGAGATAGCCACCAGTGAAGAGAATCTCTGGTCTCTTGATCAAGATTTAGCAGAGGGGACAAATCTGTGTAATCCCCATTCCACTGACTGAGCATGCATAATTGCAGCGGTCTGAGATGTAGGCACGCAAATGGCACTATGTCCATCGCCGCTACCATTAAGCCGATCACTTCCATGCACTGAGCCACCGAAGGGCGCGGAATGTAGTGAAGAACACGGCAGGAATTTAGAAGCTTTGATAACCTGGACTCCGTCAGGTAAATTTTCATTTCTACAGAATCTATCAGAGTTCCTAGGAAGTAAACCCTTGTGAGGGGTGATAGAGAACTCTTTCCCTCGTTCACTTTCCACCCATGCGACCTCAGAAATGCCAACACTATGTCCGTATGAGATTTGGCAATTTGGAAGTTTGACGCCTGTATCAGGATGTCGTCTAGATAAGGGGCCACTGCTATGCCCCGTGGTCTTAGAACCGCCAGAAGTGAGCCCAGAACCTTTGTAAAAATTCTTGGGGCTGTAGCTAACCCGAAGGGAAGAGCCACAAACTGGTAATGCCTGTCTAGAAAGGCAAACCTTAGGAACCGATGATGATCTTTGTGAATCGGTATGTGAAGGTAAGCATCCTTCAAATCCACTGTGGTCATGTACTGACCCTCCTGGATCATAGGTAGGATTGTCCGAATAGTTTCCATTTTGAACGATGGAACTCTGAGGAATTTGTTTAAGATCTTTAGATCCAAAATTGGTCTGAAGGTTCCCTCTTTTTTGGGAACCACAAACAGATTTGAATAAAATCCCTGTCCTTGTTCCATCTGTGGAACTGGATGGAAGTCCAGAAGATATCCCTGAGATATGATCTCCAACGCCCAGGGATCCTGAACATCTCTTGCCCACGCCTGGGCGAAGAGAGAAAGTCTGCCCCCTACTAGATCCGTTGCCGGATAGGGGGCCGTTCCTTCATGCTGTCTTAGAGGCAGCAGCAGGCTTTCTGGCCTGCTTGCCTTTGCTCCAGGCCTGGTTAGATTTCCAGGCCGGCTTGGATTGCGCAAAAGTTCCCTCTTGTTTTGTAGCAGAGGAAGTTGATGCTGCACCTGCCTTGAAGTTTCGAAAGGCACGAAAATTAGACTGTTTGGCCCTTAATTTGGCCCTGTCCTCAGGAAGGGTATGACCCTTACCTCCAGTAATGTCAGCAATAATTTCCTTCAAACCAGGCCCGAATAGGGAATGTTAAGTAATTTAGACTTTGAAGTCACGTCAGCTGACCAAGATTTAAGCCATAGCGCCCTACGCGCCTGGATGGCGAATCCAGAATTCTTAGCCGTTAGTTTAGTCAAATGAACAATGGTATCAGAAACAAAAGAATTAGCTAGCTTAAGTGTTCTAAGCTTGTCAAGTATTTCAGTCAATGGAGTAGCTGTCTGAAAGCCTCTTCCAGAGACTCAAACCAGAACGCCACAGCAGCAGTGACAGGAGCAATGTATGCAAGGGGCTGCAGGATAAAACCTTGTTGAATAAACATTTTCTTAAGGTAACCTTCTAATTTTTTATCCATTGGATCTGAAAAAGCACAACTGTCCTCAACAGGGATAGTGGTACGCTTTGCTAAAGTAGAAACTGCTCCCTCCACCTTAGGGACCGTCTGCCATAAGTCCCGTGTGGTGGTGTCTATTGGAAACATTTTTCTAAAAATAGGAGGGGGGGGGGGGGGGGGGGAACGGCACACCGGGTCTGTCCCACTCCTTAGTAATAATTTCTGTAAACTTTTTAGGTATTAGAAAAACATCAGTACACACCGGCACCGCGTAGTATTTATCCAGTCTACACAATTTCTCTGGCACTGCAATTGTGTCACAGTCATTCAGAGCAGCTAAAACCTCTCCAAGCAACACCCGGAGGTTCTCAAGCTTAAATTTAAAAGTAGACATATCTGAATTAGGTTTCCCCGAGTCAGAGACATCACCCACAGACTGAAGCTCTTCCTCAGCTTCTGCATATTGTGACGCAGTATCAGACATGGGCCTTAAAACATCTGCGCGCTCTGTATTACGTCTAACCCCAGAGCTATCGCGCTTTCCTCTGAATTCAGGCAGTCTGGCTAATACCGCTGACAGGGTATTATCCATGATTGCCGCCATGTCCTGCAAAGTAATCGCTATGGGCGTCTTTGATGTACTTGGCGCCATTTTAGCGTGAGTCCCTTGAGCGGGAGTCAAAGGGTCCGACACGTGGGGAGAGTTAGTCGGCATAACTTCCCAACTCGTCAGAATCCTCTGGTGATAATTCTTTTAAAGATAACAGCTGATCTTTATTGTTTAAAGTGAAATCAATACATTTAGTACACATTCTCCTATGGGGTTCCACCATGGCTTTTAAACATAATGAACAAGGAGTTTCCTCTATGTCAGACATGTTTATACAGACTAGCAATTAGACTAGCAAGATTGGAAAACACTTTAAATCAAGTTAACAAGCAATATAAAAAAAAAAACGTTACTGTGCCTTTAAGAGAAACAAATTTTGCCAAAATTTGAAATAACAGTGAAAAAACATAATTTATGCTTACCTGATAAATTCCTTTCTCCTGTAGTGTAGTCAGTCCACGGGTCATCATTACTTATGGGATATTAACTCCTCCCCAACAGGAAGTGCAAGAGGATCACCCAAGCAGAGCTGCTATATAGCTCCTCCCCTCTACGTCACACCCAGTCATTCGACCAGGAACCAAACGAGAAAGGAGAAACTATAGGGTGCAGTGGTGACTGGAGTATAATTAAAAAATTTAGACCTGCCTTAAAAAACAGGGCGGGCCGTGGACTGACTACACTACAGGAGAAAGGAATTTATCAGGTAAGCATAAATTATGTTTTCTCCTGTTAAGTGTAGTCAGTCCACGGGTCATCATTACTTATGGGATACCAATACCAAAGCTAAGTACACGGATGACGGGAGGGACAGGCAGGATCTCTATACGGAAGGAACCACTGCCTGAAGAACCTTTCTCCCAAAAACAGCCTCCGAAGAAGCAAAAGTGTCAAATTTGTAAAATTTGGAAAAAGTATGAAGAGAAGACCAAGTTGCAGCCTTGCAAATCTGTTCAACAGAGGCCTCGTTCTTAAAGGCCCAAGTGGAAGCCACAGCTCTAGTAGAATGAGCTGTAATCCTTTCAGGAGGTTGCTGTCCAGCAGTCTCATAGGCTAAACGTATTATGCTACGAAGCCAAAAGGATAGAGAGGTAGCAGATGCTTTTTGACCTCTCCTCTGTCCAGAATAAACGACAAACAGGAAAGAAGTTTGTCGAAAATCTTTCGTTGCCTGTAAATAAAATTTCAGGGCACGGACTACATCTAGATTGTGCAGAAGTCGTTCCTTCTTTGAAGAAGGGTTAGGACACAATGATGGAACAACAATCTCTTGATTGATATTCTTGTTAGTGACTACCTTAGGTAAGAACCCAGGTTTAGTACGCAGAACTACCTTATCTGAATGAAAAATCAGATACGGAGAATCACAATGTAAGGCTGATAATTCAGAGACTCTACGAGCCGAGGAAATAGCCATTAAAAACAGAACTTTCCAAGATAACAGCTTGATATCAATGGAGTGAAGGGGTTCAAACGGAACACCCTGTAAAACGTTAAGAACTAAGTTTAAGCTCCACGGCGGAGCAACAGATTTAAACACAGGCTTAATCCTGGCCAAAGCCTGACAAAAAGCCTGAACGTCTGGAACTTCTGACAGACGCTTGTGTAAAAGGATGGACAGAGCTGAGATCTGTCCCTTTAACGAACTAGCAGATAAACCCTTTTCTAAACCTTCTTGTAGAAAAGACAATATCCTAGGAATCCTAACCTTACTCCATGAGTAACCCTTGGATTCGCACCAGTGTAAGTATTTACGCCATATCTTATGGTAAATTTTCCTGGTAACAGGTTTCCTAGCCTGTATTAAGGTATCAATTACTGGCTCTGAAAATCCACGCTTTGATAAAATTAAGCGTTCAATTTCCATGCAGTCAGCTTCAGAGAAATTAGGTTTTGATGTTTGAAAAGACCCTGAATTAGAAGGTCCTGTCTCAGAGGCAGAGACCAAGGTGGACAGGATGACATGTCCACTAGATCTGCATACCAGGTCCTGCGTGGCCACGCAGGAGCTATTAGAATCACTGATGCTTTCTCCTGTTTGATCCTTGCAATCAAACGAGGAAGCATCGGGAATGGTGGAAACACATAAGCCATCCTGAAGGTCCAAGGTGCTGTCAAGGCATCTATCAGGACCGCTCCCGGGTCCCTGGACCTGGACCCGTAACGAGGAAGCTTGGCGTTCTGGCGAGACGCCATGAGATCCATATCTTAAAAACAGAGATAGATGTGGCGCTAAAGATCTTGATAAAGGCCGGTACACGCCTGAAACGCGTAGATGCAACTTTGAACTACTACCACTATCCATCAGAGCGCTCTGAGATTGTCCGGATTTCAAATTTCCCGCAGCAATACCGACAGGGGGAATCCCCACACTGATTGGAGGATTTCAGCCACGTGACGCTCGACCTGACGTCACACGCCAAACGTTTGCCGACGAAGCACCACGGCAGACAGGCTAACAGAAAAAAGCTGCGAGAAGGGACTTAGCTACCCGGTCACTACATACAGGAATCGACCGAAGTGTCTGGTGAGTCTCTGAATCTAAAAGAGAGCCTGCCCAGAGGTATTTGTCCTGCAGCGCAAAAGGTATTATCATTTAAACTTTCATAACTTGTCAGCTTAGATTGGGGATTCCTGTTGACTGTCTGGATACATTGAATTACTACAGAAACTAACGGGTCTCTTTGCTCATTTGACCTTCTAAATCAAATCCTTTTTTATTGTTGGATTTCTATATTTGACAATCATTTGCTAAGTGGACATTTCAGCCTTACCCACATTGATTTACGCTTAAGGGAAATCAGCTCCTCTTTTTTAGATATTACCAGTTTTTTATTATTAAATTAAACCACCGGTGGTTCATTTAGTGTTATTGTATATCATTTTTTATGTGTATTCCTATGTACCTTTAACTTTTGCTATCGATTGATTTTAACAAAGTATTAATTTCAAATATAAAGTATTAATTTCAAATATAAAGATTCTGAGATTTTACTAATAACTTTTGAGTCCGCTGTTTATTAATAACTTTTGAGTCCGCTGTTTGTTTTTTCATCATTTTTATCATATTTATGTATAACAGTTATTATCAATATTAGGTATTTCTCTTGCCGTATCTTTAGTATATACCGTGCTGCACTTAGCGCCACATCTATCTCTGTTTTTATCATTTGGGTTCTCATTTAGATTGCCTCCAGAGTGCAATCTTATTTTGATGTGTGCAGGTATTTTTAGTGCTTAGAAGTTTTAATTTATTTTAATATGAGATCCATATCTGGTTTGCCCCAACGTCGAAGTATTTGGGCAAAGACCTCCGGATGAAGTTCCCACTCCCCCGGATGAAAAGTCTGGCGACTTAGGAAATCCGCCTCCCAGTTGTCCACTCCTGGGATGTGGATCGCTGACAGGTGGCAAGAGTGAGACTCTGCCCAGCGAATTATCTTTGATACTTCCATCATCGCTAGGGAACTTCTTGTCCCTCCCTGATGGTTGATGTAAGCCACAGTCGTGATGTTGTCCGACTGAAACCTGATAAACCTCAGAGTTGCTAACTGAGGCCAAGCCAGTAGGGCATTGAGAACTGCTCTCAATTCCAGAATGTTTATTGGAAGGAGACTCTCCTCTTGAGTCCATGATCCCTGAGCCTTCAGGGAATTCCAGACAGCGCCCCAACCTAGAAGGCTGGCGTCTGTAGTTACAATTGTCCAGTCTGGTCTGCTGAAGGGCATCCCCCTGGACAGATGCGGCCGAGAAAGCCACCATAGAAGAGAATCTCTGGTCTCCTGATCCAGATTCAGCGTAGGGGACAAATCTGAGTAATCCCCATTCCACTGACTTAGCATGCACAATTGCAGCGGTCTGAGGTGCAGGCGTGCAAAAGGAACTATGTCCATTGCCGCTACCATTAAACCGATTACCTCCATGCATTGAGCCACTGACGGGTGTTGAATGGAATGAAGGACACGGCAAGCATTTAGAAGCTTTGTTAACCTGTCCTCTGTCAGGTAAATTTTCATTTCTACAGAATCTATAAGAGTCCCCAAGAAGGGAACTCTTGTGAGTGGTAATAGAGAACTCTTCTCCTCGTTCACTTTCCACCCATGCGACCTTAGAAAAGCCAATACTAACTCTGTATGAGACTTGGCAGTTTGAAAGCTTGACGCTTGTATCAGAATGTCGTCTAGGTACGGAGCTACCGAAATTCCTTGCGGTCTTAGTACCGCCAGAAGAGAGCCCAGAACCTTTGTAAAGATTCTTGGAGCCGTAGCCAACCCGAAGGGAAGAGCTACAAACTGGTAATGCCTGTCTAGGAAGGCAAACCTTAGATACCGGTAATGTTCTCTGTGAATCGGTATGTGAAGGTAAGCATCCTTTAAATCCACAGTGGTCATGTATTGACCTCTTTGGATCATGGGTAAGATTGTCCGAATAGTTTCCATCTTGAATGATGGAACTCTTAGGAATTTGTTTAGGATCTTTAAATCCAATATTGGTCTGAAGGTTCCCTCTTTTTTGGGAACCACAAACAGATTTGAGTAAAACCCTTGTCCGTGTTCCGACCGCGGAACTGGGTGGATCACTCCCATTAGTAAAAGGTCTTGTACACAGCGTAGAAATGCCTCTTTCTTTATCTGGTTTGTTGACAACCTTGAAAGGTGAAATCTCCCTTGTGGAGGAGAAGCTTTGAAGTCCAGAAGATATCCCTGAGATATGATCTCCAACGCCCAGGGATCCTGGACATCTCTTGCCCAAGCCTGGGCGAAGAGAGAGAGTCTGCCCCCCACTAGATCCGCTTCCGGATCGGGGGCCCTCACTTCATGCTGTCTTAGGGGCAGCAGCAGGTTTTCTGGCCTGCTTGCCCTTGTTCCAGGTCTGGTTAGGTTTCCAGCCTTGTCTGTAGCGAGCAACAGCTCCTTCCTGTTTTGGAGCAGAGGAAGTTGATGCTGCTCCTGCCTTGAAGTTACGAAAGGCACGAAAATTAGACTGTCTAGCCCTAGGTTTGGCTCTGTCTTGAGGCAGGGCATGGCCTTTATCAGAGATAATTTCTTTCAAACCGGGCCCGAATAAAGTCTGCCCCTTGAAAGGTATGTTAAGTAATTTCGATTTAGAAGTTACATCAGCTGACCAGGATTTTAGCCACAGCGCTCTGCGTGCCTGAATGGCGAATCCGGAATTCTTAGCCGTAAGTTTAGTTAAATGTACTACGGCATCAGAAATAAATGAATTAGCTAGCTTAAGGGTTTTAAGCTTAAGTGAAATCTCATCTAATGTCGCTGAGTCAAGGGTGTCTTCCAGAGACTCAAACCAAAATGCAGCCGCAGCCGTGACAGGCGCAATGCATGCAAGGGGTTGTAATATAAAACCTTGTTGAACAAACATTTTCTTAAGGTAACCCTCTAACTTTTTATCCATTGGATCTGAAAAAGCACAGCTATCCTCCACCGGGATAGTGGTACGCTTAGCTAAAGTAGAAACTGCTCCCTCCACCTTAGGGACCGTTTGCCATAAGTCCCGTGTGGTGGCGTCTATTGGAAACATTTTTCTGAATATAGGAGGGGGTGAGAAAGGCACACCGGGTCTGTCCCACTCCTTAGTAATAATTTCAGTAAGTCTCTTAGGTATAGGAAAAACGTCAGTACTCGTCGGTACCGCAAAATATTTATCCAACCTACACATTTTCTCTGGGATTGCAACTGTGTTACAATCATTCAGAGCCGCTAACACCTCCCCTAGCAACACACGGAGGTTTTCCAGCTTAAACCTAAAATTTGAAATGTCTGAATCCAATTTATTTGGATCAGATCCGTCACCCGCAGAATGAAGCTCTCCGTCCTCATGCTCTGCATATTGTGACGCAGTATCAGACATGGCCCTAGCATTATCAGTATACTCTGTTCTCATCCCAGAGTGATCTCGTTTACCTCTAAGTTCTGGCAATTTAGACAAAACTTCAGTCATAGCCATGTCTTGCAAAGTGATTTGTAATGGCCGCCCTGATGTACTTGGCGTTACAATATCATGCACCTCCTGAGCGGGAGATGCAGGTACTGACACGTGAGGCAAGTTAGTCGGCATAACTTCCCTCTCGTTGTCTGGTGAATGTTGCTTAACATGTACAGATTGACTTTTATTTAAAGTAGCATCAATGCAATTAGTACATAAATTTCTATTGGGCTCCACCTCGGCTTTTGAACATATTGCACAAAGAGTTTCCTCTGAGTCAGACATGTTTAAACAAACTAGCAATTAGACTAGCAAGCTTGGAAATACTTTTCAACTAAATTTACAAGCAATATGTAAAAACGTTACTGTGCCTTTAAGAAGCACACAAAAACTGTCACAGTTGAATAACAATGAACCGGATTAGTTATATAAATCAAAATTAGCAAAGGATTGCACACATTAGCAATGGATGATTAAGCCTTAATATCAGAAAAAAACGTATAACAATTGACAATATAAAACGTTTTTATCACAGTCAAGCACAGTCTCACAGGTCTGCTGTGAGTGATTACCTCCCTCAAAACTAGTTTTGAAGACCCCTGAGCTCTGTGGAGACGTCCTGGATCATGCAGGGAGAAAAAGACAGACTGTGACTGAATTTCTGATGCGTAGTAAAAGCGCCAAAATAGGCCCCTCCCACTCACACTACAACAGTGAGGGGAGCTCAGTAAACTGTTTTAATTTAAAACAACGACAGCCATGTGGAAAATAAAGCCCAAAACAATTTTCACCAAGTACCTCAGAGAATTAAACGATTTAACATGCCAGCAAACGTTTAAAATCAAATATATGAAATGTCTTTAAAAAGCCTGCTGCTAGTCGCTCCCACTGCAAGTTAGGCTAAAAGATATATGCATACAGTATTTTCCCAGTGAAGTGCCATTCCCCAGAAATACTTAAGTGTTAACATATATACATGTCAGCCTGATACCAGTTGCTACTACTGCATTTAAGGCTGTACTTACATTATATCGGTATTAGCAGTATTTTCAAAGTCAATTCCATTCCTTAGAAAATAATATACTGCAACATACCTCTTTGCAGGTGAACCTGCCCGCTGTCCCCTGATCTGAAGTTACCTTACTCCTCAGAATGGCCGAGAACAGCAAACGGATCTTAGTTACGTCCGCTAAGATCATATACAAAAACTCAGGTAGATTCTTCTTCAAATTCTGCCTGAGAAGGAAACAACACACTACGGTGTCGTTTAAAATAACAAACTTTTGATTGAAGATATAAAAAACTAAGTTTAATCACCACAGTCCTCTCACACATCCTATCTATTAGTTGGGTGCAAGAGAATGACTGGGTGTGACGTAGAGGGGAGGAGCTATATAGCAGCTCTGCTTGGGTGATCCTCTTGCACTTCCTGTTGGGGAGGAGTTAATATCCCATAAGTAATGATGACCCGTGGACTGACTACACTTAACAGGAGAAAAGGCAGTTAAACTAACAAAATATTTACAGTGTATGTAACAAGTTAGCAGAGCATTGCACCCACTTGCAAAGGGATGATTAACCCCTTAATACAAAAAAACAGATTAACAAAACGAAAAACAGTGATTTAATAGCGACTAGTATCAGGCTTGCTATCAGAGGTATATACTCTGATTAATGTGCAATATAAAACGTTTGCTGGCATGTTTAATCGTTTTTATATATCTTTTGGTGATAAAACTTATTGGGGCCTAGTTTTTTCCACATGGCTGGCTTTACTTTTGCCTAGAAACAGTTTCCTGAGGCTTTCCACTGTTATAGTATAAAAGTTACAGTTGGTGCAGTTAAAATTACAAACTGTGACATTCAGCTTCCCTCAGCAGTCCCCTGAATGCTATAGGACATCTCTGAAGGGCTCAAAAGGCTTCAAAAGTAGGAGCTGTGGCAGTTGTTATGACTGTTTAAAAAACATATATTTAGGCTTTAACTTACATTAATCCGGTATCAGCAGCATTTTCTAGCAAATTTCATCCCTAGAAAAACTTAACTGCACATACCTTATTGCAGGATACCCTGCACGCCATTCTCCCTCTGAAGTTACCTCACTCCTCAGACATATGTGAGAACGGCAGTGGATCTTAGTTACTTCTGCTAAGATCATAGAAAAACGCAGGCAGATTCTTCTTCTAAATGCTGCCTGAGATAAAATAGTACACTCCGGTACCATTTAAAAACAATAAACTTTTGATTGAAGAAAAAACTAACTATATTTTAACACTTTCCTCTAACTACCTCCAGCTATGTTGAGAGCTTGCAAGAAAATTACTGGATATGGCAGTTAGGGGAGGAGCTATATAGCAGCTCTTCTGTGGGTGATCCTCTTGCAACTTCCTGTTAGGAAGGAGAATATCCCACAAGTAATGGATGATCCGTGGACTGGATACACCTAACAAGAGAAATTATATTTATTATTCATTGCATTACTAACATATATAGCATATTTAGATATCTGAAATTACTTATGTTTTTAAATGACTAAATTAGTCATCAATTATACTGCATTTTTTGCATTTTGTAGAATCATACAATAATAATGTCCCTTTCTTTTCGATATATTTTTCATTTTATTTCCTGTGATCTAAAATTACACCTTTCCCTATACACATAAGTCTATGTCCCTTCTAAAGTTTACACCATAAGGTATGGATGTATTCAAGGTAAAAATCCAATATACCTCTCTTAAATTGAGTTTGTTTTCTCTGTTACCTCCCCTATTCCAACGGGGAATATGGTCTATATCTTGTAAGGATAATAGTGTGGAGTCAGAATTGTGAAATTCCTTAACATGTCTTGCAATAGGGGTATCGGAATCAGGATCCCCTATAGATCGTATATGCTCAAGGAAGCAGTCTTTGAGGGGTCTCTTTGTTCTCCCTACGTATTGCTTAGTGCACCCCCTACAGGTCAAAAGATAAATGACATGTGTAGTGGCACAATTTATATAAAACTTAATGTGATGGCTGTTTTTAGTGTGTGTTGAGGTAAAATTTTCACCTTCCTTTACATAGTCGCAAGTTTTACATATTGTATGCCTACATTTAAAAAACCCTTTTCTCTGCTTAAGCCAGCAAGTTTGATTAACTTTAGGCAAGTCAGAGGGTGATACAAAATTACCAATTGTTTTTCCTTTTTTAGAGATAAACTGACAACCCTCATTGACTATCTTTTGGAGTATTGGATCTGTATGTAGGATAAGTAGACTTTCCTTAAATATTCTGCAAATACCACTGTATTCCAGACTGTAAGTCGTAATAAATTTTGGTTTGTCACTTATTTTTTCAGAATTTTTATCTTTATACTGCATTAGTTGATCCCTAGGTATAAAGTCAACTTCTCTATGAGATTTGTCTAAAGTTTTCTGGTTGTATCCTCTTTCTTTGAGTAATTTTGTCAGCCTGTCTTTTGTAATTCTCCTCGTTAGTACAGTTTCTTTTAGCTCTTATAAACTGTCCCTTGGGAATTCTTTGTACTGTACCTGCTGTTGTTTTCCTGTATAGATCAGTCTCTATCACCCCTGTGAATGTATTTCCACTGATAGTAATATCCAAAAAGTTAATCCTGTCCTTATTCTGTTAACCCACCAATTTGATGTTACAATCGTTATTATTTAGATAGACACAAAAGTCATCCACAATGTTCTATGTGCAATCCATTATAAATATCAGATCATCAATATATCTGGCAAAAAAATCAATACTGTCTCGATAAGGATTTCTATCTCCAAAGACGTGGAACAGCTCCCACCATCCCATAAAGAGATTGGCGTAGCAGGGGGCAAATTTTGCCCCCATCGCTGTTCCACATCTCTGGAGATAGACGTGGAACAGTTCCTGGGAGTGTAAATTTACCAGGTGATTTTGCTGCGCAGCTAACTTCTGCGGTTTCTGCAGCCATATCTGCCTTACCTATTGCTGGTAAGAGAAAGAGGAAATCTAAGAACATATCTAATCCAAGAGTTCTAATTCTGTCAAGGTTGCGTTAGCCAGCCTGTCTCAGTTATCTGAGGATCATTCCTCAGGGGCTTCTGAGGGCGAGATCTCCGATTCCGAAATGGCTGTTGCTAGCACAGCTGATTCAGAGGGGGGTAATTGTAGAATTAATCTTGAACTCCTCCATCTACTCTTGAAAGAGATACTAGCAACATTGGATGTCTCTGATTCTACTGTCGCTGAGACTCCTATGAGGTCAAACTCAGAGTTTTTTATATCAAACCTTCCTCTGTGGAGGTGTTCTCGGTTCCAGACCGCATGTCTGACTTTATAACTCAGGAATGGGAAGAGCCAGGGATTGCCTTTTTCAATGTTCCCCTTTTTTAATAAATTAAAAGTAAAAGACTCTGTGCTTGACTTGTGGCACAACGTGTCTAAGGTAGAGGGCGCTACTACCTCTCTAACCAAGAGAACAACTATTCCTCTTGAGGATAGCTCCTCGTTCAAGGACCCTATGGAAGCTGGAAGTTTATTTAAGAAAGATGTATATTCATCAAGATTTACTTTGGCAACCATTTGCAAGTGTTGCTACGGTTGCAGGGGCAGCTTTTTATTGGTGCGACTCCTTGTCTGACCTAATTTCTGAGAGACTACTATAGAGGAGATCCAGGATAGGATCAAAGCTCTACAGCTGGCTAATACCTTTATCTGTGATGTCAGCATGCAAGTTGTTAGGCTGGGAGACAAAATTTCTAGCTTTGCGGTTCTAGCTCGCCGAGCTCTGTGACTAATATCTTGGTCTACGGATGTTAAGGGTAGCTATAATTCTAATTTTCATTCATTTCTCAACTTCAAAGGACAAAAGTCTATCTCTTATTCTTCCAAGCCGGAGCAGTCTAGGACATCTTGGAAGTCCAGTCAGCCTTGGAATAAGGGGAAACTAACCAAGAAAATTTCCTCTGAATCTAAGTAAGCATGAAAGCCCCCCAGATCAAACCTTGGATCAGGTAGGGTGCAGGCTTTACAAGGTTGGATCAGGAAGGGTGCAGGCTTTCCTTTTTTCGGCAGGCTTGGATCCGTGATGTCCCAGATCCTTGGGCTGTGGAAGTAGTACCCTAGGGATACAGGATAGGATTCAAGTCTTGTCCCCCCAGGGGCAGATTTATCCTGTCAAGCTTATCTGCAATCCAGGTGAAGAGAGAGGTCTTCTTAAACTACTTAAAGGCCCTATCTTCTCTGGGAGTGTTCTCCCAGTTCCTGTGGTAGAATAGGGTCAAGAAATGTATTCAAACCTTTCTGTGGTTCCCAAGAAGGAGGGAACTTTCCATCCCATATTGGACCTCAAGTGTCAACAAATTTATCAAGGTTCCGCCCTTCAAAATGGAGACTATTTGTTCCATTCTTCCCTTGGATCAGGAGGGTCAGTTCTTGACCTCCATAATCCTGAAGGACGCAAATCTACATGTTCCTATTCACAGGGAACATCTCCAATTTCTTGGGTTTGCCTTTCTAGAAAATCATTTCCAGTTTGTTGTCCTTCCCTTGCCACAGCCTTGCCACAGCTCCTCTGATCTTTACAAAGGTTCTAGGGGCCCTTTTGGCGGTGGTCATATCTCAGGGAATAGCGGTGGCACCATCATTTCATCTAGCAAGATCTCACTCAGACACTCTGTCTATGAAGTTTTTTCTGACAGAGGTCAGACAATCCAAAATTCTTGCTTCCTCTCTTTCTTTTCAGTCCTCTATTCGTCCATCAGTGGCTCTGTGTATGGAAGTTATTGGTCTAATGGTTGCTTCCATGGACATTCTTCCTTTTGCATGTTTCCATCTGAGACCTCTACAGTTTTGCATGCTCAGACAATGGACCGGAGACCACTCGGATCTCTCTCAGAGGATAGTCCTAGACTTTTTCACAAGAGACTCTCTATCTTGGTGGATTTCTAGATTTCTAGGCATCATCTGTCTCAGAGAACTTGCTTCCTGAGACCATCTTGGGTGATTGTGACTTTAGGATTCCAGCCTGTCGGGCTAGAGAGCAGTTTGGGGTTCTTTAAAGACTCAGGGTCTTTGGACCTGAGAGGAGTTTTCTCTCCCAATAAACATTTTGGAACTGAGAGCAAGCTTCAATGCTCTATCAGCTTGGCCTCAACTAGGTTAGATTTGATTTATTAGATTTCAGTCAGACATATATATATATCAATAGATATAGATCAACCGCCAGGGTTGACCGTGGAGCTCCTTAGTTATGAAGGAGGTGACTCCCATTCTCCAGTGGGCAGAATCTCACGATTGTCTCTTTTCTGCTACCCAGGGGTGAACTACTGGGAAGCGGATTTTATGAGCAGACAGACCTTTCCTCCAGGAGAGTGGGCTCTCCATCCTAAAGTATTCTCAAGGAGATCCCTCAGGTGTAGGGTTCCAGAGTTTGATCTGATGGCGTCTCGTTTAAATGCCAAGCTTCCAAAGGTATGGTCTAGATCAAGAGATCCTCAAGCAGTTCTGATTGATGCTCTGGCGGTTCCTTGGGTCTGCGATCTAGCATTTTTGTTCCCTCTGTTTGTCCTCCTTCCACGAGTAAAAGCTTGTATCAAACAGGAAAGGGCGCCTGTGATTCTAATAGCTCCTGCCTGGTCTCACAGGATCTGGTTCGCAGATCTGGTGTAGATGTAATTTCTTCTCCCTTGGAGGTTGTCTCTGAGGAAGGACCTTTCTACTTTGGATCTCTTCCCCCTCTCATATATAGATTATCTGAAGCTGAAAGCTTGGAGATTGATCGCCTAGTTTTGCTAGGCGCGGTTTTTCTAAGAAGGTCATTGATACCATGCTCCGAGCTCGTAAACCTGTTACTCGTAAGATTTACCATAAAGTATGGCGTAAATATCTTTATTGTTACTGTCTATTCTTTTTCACTAACGTTTGGCAGATCCACCAGATGTTCAGTCTTTTGTTCAGGCCTTGGTCAGAATTAGTTTAAAAAAAAAAAAGGAATGAAAAGCGCCAAACTGACCACCCTGTGAGCTGTTTTGGAAAGGATATTCTCACAAATTATTCTTAGGTATGGAAGAAGAATGGGGGTTTAAAACAGCGCTTTACCTGTACTGAGTACTGGATAGCTAGAGAGGTGCACCAATAAAAATAACTAACTTAATTTAAAATTATAGATTTATATAACCATAAATTAATATATATTCTTGTACCAATTTATTAAACCAAATTAATTAATCAGAAGTTTAAGATAAATATAATGATAAAAATAAAATGAAGAATAAATGCGTATTTATTTACCAAACTTTATAGTATTCTAAACATAAAAATAATCTCTACTATACATAGAAAATTAATTACACACAAAGGACATCTCCTCACTACCTTTAAAAAGTATTAAAAGGTTTTGGAATTTATATTAACCACCTTATATAAAAACACCTAGATCGCTGAATATTTAGACTCTGGTGATTTGTATCAAATCACCTTATGCCACCTTATTCGTTATAGTGTATCAGCATGAACAGCATTAAACTCCAGTTTTTTTGCAACAATTCAGCGTTAAACTTCAGTATTCGTGCAATAAATAACTCCAGTATTTGCAACAAATGACATTTGACTGAGAGTTTATAATGTTCGTACTTGCATTCAAACTGATGTTAGTTATATGGAAGATGATATTTAAAAGTTCACAAAAGTCAAAGTTTCACATCCAAATTAGTGTAGCGGGTAAGAAACAAACACTGCTGGCCGGAAAACAGACAATGGTGGCCGATATATTGAAAGTTCAGTGCAATGTGCAGCGGGTTATATGTAAATAAACACTGTTTGTCATTGAGTGTTGGTTGTTCAGTATGATGTCGACATATAAAGTGGGTATACTTTACCGGTCCCCGAATTGTTGGTTTACCGTTTCATCAGTGGTCTGGCTTCAGGCCAAGGTTGCTTTTGAATCCTCCTCTCGCCTCTCGTTTTTCGGTTCTCTGTTCAAACCTGTGCAGCTTCTGTCACTCGAGTAGGCGGATTGATTCCTGGGGCTACCGGTTCTAATTTCCTTCCACTATGTTAATATGTCGAATCAGAGATCACAGTGTTGGATTAATTCTGTAACTTCTTTGATAAAAACTCTGCGCAGAGTATAATAAAATGTAAAGTTATCTTCATTAACCCTTGATAGTGCATCAACGTGTTTCGCCTATAGATAAGGCTTTTTCAAGACTTTTATACAAGGGAACTCTTTACTGTCTTTAAATAACCCGCTTTCATTACTGATTGGCTTAAATTTTCTTCCAATAGGATTTGGACAATTTAAGGTGGTATTGTCTTATTTTGTTTTTAGCCCTAAAAGGTGGTATATATAATACTTCTCTTTATTATTTAGAATAGTTGATTTTGTTCATAAACATGTCGCTATATTTACAATCTTAAAGGTGATATATGCAACACTATTAAAACTAATAAGTAATAGTTATAAATATCTTAAAGCTATGATAACTTATTCATATAGTGCTAACAATACTTAAAAATTCAGGGTATGTGGGGGCATAGGGGTTAATAGTTGGATACTTGCGGTGGATATGTGGCCACATAGGGGTTAATAGATAGATACTTGTGATGGGTATGTGGCGGCATAGGGGTTAATATATACTTGTGTTGGGTATGTGGCAGCATAGGGGGTTAATAGGAAACTTGCGGTAGGTATGTGACGGTATAGGGGTTAATAGGATAGATACTTGCGGTGGGTATGTGGCGATTTAGATCTTTATTAGTGTAGTGTTAGTTTGAGCAGCAACAATGCACTACTGTAAGCTAGCTGGTGATTGTGGACATACACATTTGTCTCTTGCTATTGGCTTACCAGATGTGTTCAGCTGGCTCCCAGCAGTGCATTACTGTTCTGGAGCCGATTTTAACTATGCATTTTAGCCCTTTGCAGGGGTTAAACACATAGTTACATGCGCAACAGGGAAATAATAAAATGCTCTAACAAATCAGAACATTATTTGCACTTTATGTAAATATGTTTCCTTAACAACAACAAAAAAGGGAAAGAAAAAACACAGAACATAGTTTGCGGTCACCTTCCATGGGTCATATTCCAGTGCTCGCAGTGCCAGTGATGACGTCTTGTACTGGATAGATTCACACACATAGGAGGAGTGGGTAGGACGGGGATCCACAAGCTCAGGATGATTACAAATCCTCTGCAGCTGCATCAAGACATGAAGAACACTAACAAAATGCCCTCCTTTCAGAGCATCTTGAGTTCTATGGTAAAAAGAGAAATAAATTAATTGTTTATAGTTGTTTTAAAAATTAGATTTGCAGGGAAAGACTGATAATAGAGTTTCTGTGGGCATACAAATTAACAAACATTAAGGGCTAGATAACAATTGGAGTGATAAATAAACAGTCTTTACAAGTGACTGGTTATTGCTACCACAAGCTCGCACTAGCAATTAGAACTTATAAAATTAACCAGAGATCAAATTTCTGATTAATTTTATAAATGTGCTCCAAATGCCCACAAAATACAATTTAATGTATTTTATTAAAAAAATAAAGATAGTAGCATCTTTGTTTTTAATAAAATAACTGCAAAGAGCAGTTATATGGGGATAAACGTGGTGGGTGTGGGTTGTTGGAAGAAAAAAAAAATGATGAAAAGTGCCTTTACATTGCGGTCTATGAGAACTGTGTGTTTCCTGTAAATATATATGTATATGCTTAAGTACATATATATATTTATGTGTTAATATGTGTATATACACATATAAATACATAAATATATATGTATATATTCATATACATATATATTTAAAAATGCTGCCCATCGCTGGGCTACTTACCCCCTAACAGCATGAGAACAAGGCTCCCATTGGAGCCTATGGAAGCATTATTTCATGAGCGCAATGCTTCCGTGCAATGTGGACGCGAGGTCACATTCGCATTGCACCTCACCTGTAATTACAAAGTGGAGTGCAAATATCGTTTTAGCGAAACCGATATTTTGCACTCCACTTAAAATCTGGCCCTAAAAAAGTCACATATCTACATACAAGCATAGAACCAGAAAAGACAGTTGAAAGCAAGTTGCAGTGAAAAGTGAAAGCTCTTCAATATCTTCAGTTGTTAACTTCAAAAATAAGCCACATTGGTATATCAAACAACAAGAGGAGGTATGAGAGAGACCACAGCAAGATCATCATGAGAGCAAGCTGAGCTACAGAAGGTTTCAGACAAAAGCATCTGAGGAAATGGGGGACAAAATATTTGGGGTGAGGGGCATTCCATAAAAACCTCAAGTTTCAAAGCATAATTTTCAATATTTAAATTTCAGCTTTATATGCACTACTAACCTCTTATTTATACTGTTCAGTTGGGTAGCTGTGGATATTGCCACATTTTCAAGAATACAACTTTGTCAGCAAAATAGTTAATTTGCACTATGGCATAACTATTTGCCTTTTTATACAAGTAACCTACCCAGGCTGCAGAATCACATCCTCATACAGAGCTCTCTGTCGACTGGACAGACGGCACTTAAGGACATGGTCATATTTTTTGGTTAGCTGCTTTTCAACTTCTCTTTTCGTCCTCCGTAAAATGAAGGGCCGTACTGTCTGGAAAAGATGAAAAACAGTCGAACAGCAGTTAATTACTAACCAATAGCAGGCAGTGTTGAAAATAATGATCATAGGGTATTCAAGGGCACTCTGTGACTGTGGAAATAAGCATACTAAAGAGCACTATGTGACTGTGGAATTAAGCATACTAAAGAGCACTATGTGACTGTGGAATTAAGCATACTAAAGAGCACTATGTGACTGTGGAATTAAGCATACTAAAGAGCACTATGTGACTGTGGAATTAAGCATACTAAAGAGCACTATGTGATTGTGAAATTAAGCATACTAAAGAGTACTCTGGACTGTGGAATTAAGCATACTAAAAAGCACTCTGTCACTGTCGGGTAACAGTGAGAAAGGGCAGGGAGTGACATCCTATCACAGATTTACTGAACACAGAAGGGAAAACAGCAGAGTAAGTTTTGGCTGCTCTGTGGATGTTTGCAGCTCTCCAGATTTATGGCCACAAACTCACAGCTCCATTAAACAGAGATCTTCAGCATGAGAAGGCAAGGTTGTCAGATAGTGACTTCCTCCCTGTAAGCACACTAGTTAGGGAGTAAGGAGAAAAACATAATTTATGTAAGAACTTACCTGATAAATGCATTTCTTTCATATTGGCAAGAGTCCATGAGCTAGTGATGTATGGGATATACAATCCTACCAGGAAGGGCAAAGTTTCCAAACCTCAAAATGCCTATAAATACTTCCCTCACCACACCCACAATTCAGTTTAACGAATAGCCAACTAGTGGGGTGATAGAAAAAGGAGTAAAAAGCATAAAAAAAGGAACTGGAAGAAATTGTGCTTTATACAAAAACAGAATTTATGTTTACCTGATAAATTACTTTCTCCAACGGTGTGTCCGGTCCACGGCGTCATCCTTACTTGTGGGATATTCTCTTCCCCAACAGGAAATGGCAAAGAGCCCAGCAAAGCTGGTCACATGATCCCTCCTAGGCTCCGCCTACCCCAGTCATTCGACCGACGTTAAGGAGGAATATTTGCATAGGAGAAACCATATGATACCGTGGTGACTGTAGTTAAAGAAAATAAATTATCAGACCTGATTAAAAAACCAGGGCGGGCCGTGGACCAGTCACACCGTTGGAGAAAGTAATTTATCAGGTAAACATAAATTCTGTTTTCTCCAACATAGGTGTGTCCGGTCCACGGCGTCATCCTTACTTGTGGGAACCAATACCAAAGCTTTAGGACACGGATGAAGGGAGGGAGCAAATCAGGTCACCTAAATGGAAGGCACCACGGCTTGCAAAACCTTTCTCCCAAAAATAGCCTCAGAAGAAGCAAAAGTATCAAACTTGTAAAATTTGGTAAAAGTGTGCAGTGAAGACCAAGTCGCTGCCCTACATATCTGATCAACAGAAGCCTCGTTCTTGAAGGCCCATGTGGAAGCCACAGCCCTAGTGGAATGAGCTGTGATTCTTTCAGGAGGCTGCCGTCCGGCAGTCACATAAGCCAATCTGATGATGCTTTTAATCCAAAAAGAGAGAGAGGTAGAAGTTGCTTTTTGACCTCTCCTTTTACCAGAATAAACAACAAACAAGGAAGATGTTTGTCTAAAATCCTTTGTAGCATCTAAATAGAATTTTAGAGCGCGAACAACATCCAAATTGTGCAACAAACGTTCCTTCTTCGAAACTGGTTTCGGACACAAAGAAGGTACGACTATCTCCTGGTTAATGTTTTTGTTAGAAACAACTTTTGGAAGAAAACCAGGTTTAGTACGTAAAACCACCTTATCTGCATGGAACACCAGATAAGGAGGAGAACACTGCAGAGCAGATAATTCTGAAACTCTTCTAGCAGAAGAAATTGCAACCAAAAACAAAACTTTCCAAGATAATAACTTAATATCAACGGAATGTAAGGGTTCAAACGGAACCCCCTGAAGAACTGAAAGAACTAAGTTGAGACTCCAAGGAGGAGTCAAAGGTTTGTAAACAGGCTTGATTCTAACCAGAGCCTGAACAAAGGCTTGAACATCTGGCACAGCTGCCAGCTTCTTGTGAAGTAACACAGACAAGGCAGAAATCTGTCCCTTCAAGGAACTTGCAGATAATCCTTTCTCCAATCCTTCTTGAAGAAAGGATAGAATCTTAGGAATCTTTACCTTGTCCCAAGGGAATCCTTTAGATTCACACCAACAGATATATTTTTTCCATATTTTGTGGTAAATTTTTCTAGTTACAGGCTTTCTGGCCTGAACAAGAGTATCAATAACAGAATCTGAGAACCCTCGTTTTGATAAGATCAAGCGTTCAATCTCCAAGCAGTCAGCTGGAGTGAGATCAGATTCGGATGTTCGAACGGACCTTGAACAAGAAGGTCTCGTCTCAAAGGTAGCTTCCATGGTGGAGCCGATGACATATTCACCAGATCTGCATACCAAGTCCTGCGTGGCCACGCAGGAGCTAACAAGATCACCGACGCCCTCTCTTGATTGATCCTGGCTACCAGCCTGGGGATGAGAGGAAACGGCGGGAATACATAAGCTAGTTTGAAGGTCCAAGGTGCTACTAGTGCATCTACTAGAGTCGCCTTGGGATCCCTGGATCTGGACCCGTAGCAAGGAACCTTGAAGTTCTGACGAGAGGCCATCAGATCCATGTCTGGAATGCCCCACAGTTGAGTAATTTGGGCAAAGATTTCCGGATGGAGTTCCCACTCCCCCGGATGAAATGTCTGACGACTCAGAAAATCCGCTTCCCAATTTTCCACTCCTGGGATGTGGATTGCAGATAGGTGGTAGGAGTGAGTCTCCGCCCATTGAATGATTTTGGTCACTTCTTCCATCGCCAGGGAACTCCTTGTTCCCCCCTGATGGTTGATGTACGCAACAGTCGTCATGTTGTCTGATTGAAACCGTATGAACTTGGCCTTTGCTAGCTGAGGCCAAGCCTTGAGAGCATTGAATATCGCTCTCAGTTCCAGAATATTTATCGGTAGAAGAGATTCTTCCCGAGACCAAAGACCCTGAGCTTTCAGGGGTCCCCAGACCGCGCCCCAGCCCATCAGACTGGCGTCGGTCGTGACAATGACCCACTCTGGTCTGCGGAAGGTCATCCCTTGTGACAGGTTGTCCAGGGACAGCCACCAACGGAGTGAGTCTCTGGTCCTCTGATTTACTTGTATCTTCGGAGACAAGTCTGTATAGTCCCCATTCCACTGACTGAGCATGCACAGTTGTAATGGTCTTAGATGAATGCGCGCAAAAGGAACTATGTCCATTGCCGCTACCATCAAACCTATTACTTCCATGCACTGCGCTATGGAAGGAAGAGGAACGGAATGAAGTGTTTGACAAGAGTTTAGAAGTTTTGTTTTTCTGGCCTCTGTCAGAAAAATCCTCATTTCTAAGGAGTCTATTATTGTTCCCAAGAAGGGAACCCTTGTCGACGGAGATAGAGAACTCTTTTCCACGTTCACTTTCCATCCGTGAGATCTGAGAAAGGCCAGGACTATGCCCGTGTGAGCCTTTGCTTGAGGAAGGGACGACGCTTGAATCAGAATGTCGTCCAAGTAAGGAACTACTGCAATGCCCCTTGGTCTTAGTACCGCTAGAAGGGACCCTAGTACCTTTGTGAAAATCCTTGGAGCAGTGGCTAATCCGAAAGGAAGCGCCACGAACTGGTAATGCTTGTCCAGGAATGCGAACCTTAGGAATCGATGATGTTCCTTGTGGATAGGAATATGTAGATACGCATCCTTTAAATCCACCGTGGTCATGAATTGACCTTCCTGGATGGAAGGAAGAATTGTTCGAATGGTTTCCATTTTGAACGATGGAACCTTGAGAAACTTGTTTAAGATCTTGAGATCTAAGATTGGTCTGAACGTTCCCTCTTTTTTGGGAACTATGAACAGATTGGAGAAGAACCCCATCCCTTGTTCTCCTAATGGAACAGGATGAATCACTCCCATTTTTAACAGGTCTTCTACACAATGTAAGAATGCCTGTCTCTTTATATGGTCTGAAGACAATTGAGACCTGTGGAACCTCCCCCTTGGGGGAAGCCCCTTGAATTCCAGAAGATAACCTTGGGAGACTATTTCTAGTGCCCAAGGATCCAGAACATCTCTTGCCCAAGCCTGAGCAAAGAGAGAGAGTCTGCCCCCCACCAGATCCGGTCCCGGATCGGGGGCCAACATTTCATGCTGTCTTGGTAGCAGTGGCAGGTTTCTTGGCCTGTTTTCCCTTGTTCCAGCCTTGCATTGGACGAAAATTAGGTTTATTTTTGGCCTTGAAAGACCTATCCTGAGGAAGGGCGTGGCCCTTACCCCCAGTGATATCAGAGATAATCTCTTTCAAGTCAGGGCCAAACAGCGTTTTCCCCTTGAAAGGAATGTTAAGTAGTTTGTTCTTGGAAGACGCATCCGCTGACCAAGATTTCAACCAAAGCGCTCTGCGCGCCACAATAGCAAACCCAGAATTTTTCGCCGCTAACCTAGCCAATTGCAAAGTGGCGTCTAGGGTGAAAGAATTGGCCAATTTGAGAGCACGGATTCTGTCCATAATCTCCTCATAAGGAGGAGAATCACTATCGATCGCCTTTACTAGCTCATCGAACCAGAAACACGCGGCTGTAGTGACAGGGACAATGCATGAAATTGGTTGTAGAAGGTAACCTTGCTGAACAAACATCTTTTTAAGCAAACCTTCTAATTTTTTATCCATGGGATCTTTAAAAGCACAACTATCTTCTATGGGTATAGTGGTGCGTTTGTTTAAAGTAGAAACCGCTCCCTCGACCTTGGGGACTGTCTGCCATAAGTCCTTTCTGGGGTCGACCATAGGAAACAATTTTTTAAATATGGGGGGAGGGACGAAAGGTATACCGGGCCTTTCCCATTCTTTATTTACAATGTCCGCCACCCGCTTGGGTATAGGAAAAGCTTCTGGGAGCCCCGGGACCTCTAGGAACTTGTCCATTTTACATAGTTTCTCTGGGATGATCAAATTCTCACAATCATCCAGAGTGGATAATACCTCCTTAAGCAGAGCGCGGAGATGTTCCAACTTAAATTTAAATGTAATCACATCGGGTTCAGCTTGTTGAGAAATTTTCCCTGAATCTGAAATTTCTCCCTCAGACAAAACCTCCCTGGCCCCCTCAGACTGGTGTAGGGGCATTTCAGAACCATTATCATCAGCGTCCCCATGCTCTTCAGTATCTAAAACAGAGCAGTCGCGCTTGCGCTGATAAGTGGGCATTTTGGCTAAAATGTTTTTGATAGAATTATCCATTACAGCCGTTAATTGTTGCATAGTAAGGAGTATTGGCGCGCTAGATGTACTAGGGGCCTCCTGAGTGGGCAAGACTGGTGTAGACGAAGGAGGGAATGATGCAGTACCATGCTTACTCCCCTCACTTGAGGAATCATCTTGGGCATCATTTTCAGTGTCACATAAATCACATCTATTTAAATGAGAAGGAACCTTGGCTTCCCCACATTCAGAACACAGTCTATCTGGAGACATGTTAAACAGGCATAAACTTGATAATAAAGTACAAAAAACCTTTTAAAATAAAACCGTTACTGTCACTTTAAATTTTAAACTGAACACACTTTATTACTGCAATTGCGAAAAAGTATGAAGGAATTGTTCAAAATTCACCAAAATTTCACCACAGTGTCTTAAAGCCTTAAAAGTATTGCACACCAAATTTGGAAGCTTTAACCCTTAAAATAACGGAACCGGAGCCGTTTTTATCTTTAACCCCTTTACAGTCCCTGGTATCTGCTTTGCTGAGACCCAACCAAGCCCAAAGGGGAATACGATACCAAATGACGCCTTCAGAAAGTCTTTTCTATGTATCAGAGCTCCTCACACATGCGACTGCATGTCATGCTTCTCAAAAACAAGTGCGCAATACCGGCGCGAAAATGAGGCTCTGCCTATGATTAGGGAAAGCCCCTAGAGAATAAGGTGTCTAAAACAGTGCCTGCCGATATTATTTTACAAAAATACCCAGATTAAATGATTCCTCAAGGCTAAATATGTGTATATATGAATCGATTTAGCCCAGAAAATGTCTACAGTCTTAATAAGCCCTTGTGAAGCCCTTATTTACTGTCTGAATAAAAATGGCTTACCGGATCCCATAGGGAAAATGACAGCTTCCAGCATTACATCGTCTTGTTAGAATGTGTCATACCTCAAGCAGCAAAAGACTGCTCACTGTTCCCCCAACTGAAGTTAATTCCTCTCAACAGTCCTGTGTGGAACAGCCATGGATTTTAGTAACGGTTGCTAAAATCATTTTCCTCTTACAAACAGAAACCTTCATCTCTTTTCTGTTTCAGAGTAAATAGTACATACCAGCACTATTTTAAAATAACAAACTCTTGATTGAATAAAAAAAACTACAGTTAAACACTAAAAAACTCTAAGCCATCTCCGTGGAGATGTTGCCTGTACAACGGCAAAGAGAATGACTGGGGTAGGCGGAGCCTAGGAGGGATCATGTGACCAGCTTTGCTGGGCTCTTTGCCATTTCCTGTTGGGGAAGAGAATATCCCACAAGTAAGGATGACGCCGTGGACCGGACACACCTATGTTGGAGAAAAATCATAACCACCATAAAAAGGGTGGGTCGCATGGACTCTTGCCACTATGAAAGAAATGAATTTATCAGGTAAGTTCTTACATAAATTATGTTTTCTTTCATGTAATCGGCAAGAGTCCATGAGCTAGTGACGTATGGGATAGCAATACCCAAGATGTGGAACTCCACAGAAGAGTCACTAGAGAGGGAGGGATAAAAAATAAAAACAGCCATTTTCCATTTTTCTCATAAATGCAAAGAAAAAACTTAAAACATAAGCAGAGGAATCAAACTGAAACAGCTGCCTGTAGAACTTTTCTACCAAAAACTGCTTCCGAAGAGGCAAATACATAAAAACAGTAGAATTTAGTAAATGTATGCAAAGAAGACCAAGTTGCTGCTTTGCAAATCTGATCAACTGAAGCTTCATTCTTAAAAGCCCATGAAGTGGAGACTGATCTAGTAGAATAAGCTGTGATTCTCTGAGGCGGGGCCTGACCCGACTCCAAATAAGCCTGATGAATCAAAAGCTTTAACCAAGATGCCAAGGAAATGGCAGAAGCTTTCTGACCTTTCCTAGAACCAGAAAAGACAACAAATAGACTAGAAGTCTTCCTGAAATCTTTAGTAACTTCCACATAATATTTCAGAGCTCTTACAACATCCAGAGAATGTAAGGATCTCTCTAAAGAATTCTTAGGATTAGGACACAAAGAGGGGACAACAATTTCCCTATTAATGTTGTTAGAATTCACAACCTTAGGTAGAAATTTAAATGAAATCCGCAAAACTGCCTTATTCTGATGGAAAATCAGAAAAGGAGACTCACAAGAAAGAGCAGATAATTCGGAAACTCTTCTAGCAGAAGAGATAGCCAAAAGGAACACTTTCCAAGAAAGTATTTTTTTTATCCAAGGAATGCATAGGCTCAAAAGGAGGAGCCTGTAAATCCTTCAAAACCAAATTAAGACCCCAAGGAGGAGAAATTGGTTTAATGACAGGCTTGATACGGACCAAAGCCTGTACAAAACAGTGAATATCAGGAAGCTTAGCAATCTTTCTTTGAAGCAAAACAGAAAGAGCAGAGATTTGTCCCTTCAAGGAACTTGCAGAGAAACCTTTACCCAAACCATCCTGAAGAAACTGTAACATTCTAGGAATTCTAAAAGAATGCCAGGCCAGGAGAATTTATGAGAAGAACACCATGAAATATAAGTCTTCCAGACTCGATAATAAATCTTCCTAGAGACAGATTTACAAGCCTGCAACATAGTATCAATCACTGAGTCAGAGAAAACCTCTATGACTAAGCACTAAGAGTTCAATTTCCATACCTTCAATTTTAATGATTTGAGATCCTGATGGAAAAACGGCCCTTGAGACAGGTCTGGTCTTAAAGAAAGTGGCCAAGGTTGGCAACTGGACATCCGGACAAGATCCGCATACCAGAACCTGTGAGGACATTCTGGTGCTACCAGAAATATGTCATCGTTCCACGATGATCTTGGAGATCACTCTTGAAAGAAGAATTAGAGGCGGGAAGATATAAGCAGGTTGGTAAAACCAAGGAACTGCTAACGCATCCACCAACTCCGCCTGAGGATCCCTGGATCTGGACAGGTACCTGGGAAGTTTCTTGTTTAGATGTGAAGCCATCAAATCTATTTCTGGAAGACCCCGCATCTGAACAATCTGAAAAAAAACACATCTGGATGGAGCGTCCACTCCCCCGGATGTAAAGTCTGACGGCTGAGATATTCCGCTTCCCAATTGTCTACAACTGGGATATGTACCGCAGACATAAGACAAGAGCTGGATTTCGCCCAAGAAAGTATCCAAGATACTACTTTCATAGCTAGGGGACTGTGAGTCCCACCCTGATGATTGACATATGCCACAGTTGTGATATTGTCTGTCTGAAAACAAATGAACGGTTCTCTCATCAACAGAGGCCAAACATGAAGAGCCCTGAATATAGCACGGAGTGCTAAAATATTGACTGGTAAACCTCGCCTCTGGAGATTTCCAAACGCCTTGTGCTGTCAGAGATCCCAAGACAGCTCCCCAACCTGAAAGATTTGCATCTGTTGTGACCACAGTCCAGGTTGGACGAACAAAAGAGGCCCCTTGAACTATACGATGGTGATCTAACCACCAAGTCAGAGAGAGTCGAACATTGGGATTTAAGGATAATAATTGTGATATATTTATATAATCCCTGCACCATTGATTCAACATACAAAGTTGGAGAGGTCTCGTATGAAAACGAGCAAAGGGGATTGCGTCCGATGCTGCAGTCATGAGACCTAAAACTTCAATGCACATAGCTACTGAAGAGAATGATTGAGACTGAAAGTTCCAACAAGCTGAAACCAATTTTATTTGTCTCTTGTCTGTTAGAGATATGGACACTGAATCTATCTGTAAACCTAAAAAAGTGACCCTTGTCTAAGGAATCAAGGAACTCTTTGGTAAATTGATCCTCTAACCATGTCTTTGAAGAAACAACACTAGTTGATTCATGTAAGATTCGGCAGAATGTAAAGACTGAGCTAGTACCAAGATATGGTCCAAATAAGGAAACACCGCAATACCCTGTTCTCTGATTCACCGAGAACTTTTGTAAAAATCCTTGGAGTTGTGGCTAGGCCAAATGGAAGAACGACAAATTGGTAATGCTTGTCTAGAAAAGAGAATCTCAGAAACCGATAGTGGTCTGGATTAATCAGAATATGAAGATATGCATCCTGTAAGTCTATCGTGGACATATAATGACCTTGCTGAACAAAAGGCAGAATAGTCCATATAGTCACCATTTTGAAAGTTGGCACTCTTACAAAACAATTCAAAATTTTCAGATCCAGAACTGGCCTGAATGAATTTTCTTTCTTTGGGACAATGAACAGATTTGAATAAAACCCCAGACCCTGTTACTGGAACGGAACTGGTATGATTACCCCTGAAAGCTCTAGATCTAAAACACACTTCAGAAAAGCCTGAGCCTTCACTGGATTTACTGGGACACGCAAGAGAAAAAATCTGCTCACAGGAGGTGTTATTCTGAATCCTATTCAATACCCTTGAGTGACAATACTCTGAATCCATTGATTTTGAAAAGAATCTGCCCAAATGTTTTGGAAAAACTGTAATCTGTCCCCTACCAGCTGAGCTGGAATGAGGGCCGCACCTTCATGCGAAATTGGGGGCTGGCTTTGGTTTCTTAAATGGCTTGGATTTATTCCAACCTGAAGAAGGTTTCCAATTGGAACCAGATTCTTTGGGGGAAGGATTGGCTTTCTGTTCCTTATTCTGTTGAAAAGAACAAAAACGATTAGAAGCTTTAGATTTACCCTTAGATCTCTTATCCTGAGGTAAAAAAAACTCCCTTCCCCCCAGTGACAGTTGAAATAATCGAATCCAAGTGAGAACCAAACAAATTGTTACCTTGGAAAGAAAGAGATAGTAATCTAGACTTAGATACCATGTCAGCATTCCAATATTTGAGCCACAAAGCTCTTCTAGCTAAAATAGCTAAAGACATAGATCTAACATCAATTTTGATGATATCAAAAATGGAATCACAGATAAAATGATTAGCATGTTGAAGCAAACGAACAATGCTAGACAAATCAGGGTCTGTTTCCTGTTGCACTAAGCTTTCCAACCAAAAAGTTGATGCAGCTGCAACATCAGCCATAGAAATGGCAGGCCTGAGAAGATACCCAGAATATAAATAAGCTTTCCTTAGATAAGCTTCAAGTTTCCTATCTAAAGGGTCCTTAAAGGAAGTACTATCTTCCACAGGGATAGTAGTACGTTTAGCAAGAGTAGAAATAGCCCCATCAACTTTGGGGATTTTTTCCCAAAACTCCAATCTAACTGCCGGCAAAGGATACAACTTTTTGAACCTAGAAGAAGGAATAAAAGTACCAGGCCTATTCCATTCCTTTGAAATCATATCAGAAATAGCATCAGGAACTGGAAAAACCTCTGGAGTAACCTAGGAGGTTTATAAACAGAATTTAAACGTTTACTAGTTTTAGTATCAAGAGGACTAGTTTCTCCATTCTATACTCCATCTTAAAGAGATAAGAAGATTTGTCAGTGTCAATACCTGACGTAGGATCTTCTGAATCAGATAGATCCTCATCAGAGGAGGATAATTCAGTATGTTGTCGGTCATGGGAAATTTTAGCAACTCTAGGAGAAGTTTTAAAAGACCTTTGACGTTTATTAGAAGGCGGAATAGACAAAGCCTTCTGAATCGCATCAGCAATAAAATCTTTTATATTAACAGGGATATCATGTACATTAGATGTTGAAGGAACAACAGGCATTGTACTAGTACTGATGGATACATTCTCTGCATGTAAAAGATTATCATGACAACTATTACATAACACAGCTGAAGATATAATCTCCGCTAACTTACAACAGATACGTTTATCTTTGGTAGAACTGTTATCAGGCAGCAGGAATCGAACAGTGGTTTCTGAGACAGGATCAGATTGAGACATCTTGCAAATGTAAGAGAAAAGACAACATATAAAGCAAAATTATCAAAAACAGCATAGCCGTCTGAGCATAAAAAAGGCAAGGAGCATATAGAAAGTGGGGTTTAAATAAATAATTTATTTGGCACCAAGTATGATGCACAACGCAAAATTAATTTTTTTGAAGCTAACAACATCCGGAAATTACAAATTTGTGTCAAGGAACGTACCTTTGTGCCCAAAAAAATCTCACGCCAAGAGTGACGCAATAAATATCAGCATTTTGCGACCTCACAAGCCTAATTTTGCCAGCGAAAATTATTGAAAAAGCAGTCAATTTGAAGAAAAGACTATACCCCAGGTAAGAAAAAATAACTTCCTAAATATATTTTCCCAATTTTGAAACTGATAGTCTGCAAAAGGAAATATACATAAACCTGACTCATGGAAAATATAAGTACAATACATATATTTATAACTTTATATTAATACATAAAGTGCCAAACTATAGCTGAGAATGTCTAAAAGTAATGAAAACATACTTACCGAAAGAGCGCCTCCTAAAAGGCTAAGACACTAGTAGTGACAAGATTATTTAAATAAAAAATATATTGAAATTCTATAGGGGTATATAAAATATTTTATAAGCTACTTATAGCTAAAATATACAAACAAGATACAAAAGTGGATCCACTTAAAATTAACAATAAAATATGCATATATCTATATAAAAAACAATACAATTGTGGTTAAAAACCACACCAATATACAATCTTAATCACAAAATAAATTACAATAAAACAGCTGTTGATGGTTGGATAAAAAATAAATATAAAAACATCAATTTACTGAGTAGGTGTCCATAAATATGTAGGTCCCAAACTTTAAATTCTTTCCAGAGAGTGAATGTCCAATATGAAGATTCTATTTTAAAACACTTATCCTTATATATCCCTCGATAAACGGTGAAATTATGAAATTTCACAATAATTTTTGAAATTTGATTTGAAAACCACTACGTTTTTCTTTTTTACACACTTCATCATTTCACCGTTTATCGAGGGATATATAAGGGTAACTGTTTTAAAATAGAATCTTCATATTGGACATTCACTCTCTGGAAAGAATTTAAAGTTTGGGACCTACATATTTATGGACACCTACTCAGTAAATTGATGTTTTTATATTTACTTTTTATCCAACCATCAACAGCTGTTTTATTGTAATTTATTTTGTGATTAAGATTGTATATTGGTGTGGTTTTTAACCACAATTGTATTGTTTTTTATATAGATATATGCATATTTTATTGTTAATTTTAAGTGGATCCACTTTTATATCTTGTTTGTATATTTTAGCTATAAGTAGCTTATAAAATATTTTATATACCCCTATAGAATTTCAATATATTTTTTATTTAAATAATCTTGTCACTACTAGTGTCTTAGCCTTTTAGGAGGCGCTCTGTGTATTTATTTTTAGCACTACATTCACCTTTTTGGGGGCGCTGGTACCCACAATACTAGGAGCTACAGACACAAGGTTGAGCGCTGTCAGATTTTAACAGATACTTACCGAAAGACACCCATCCACATATAGCAGATAGCCAAACCAGTACTGAAACAGTTATCAGTAGAGGTAATGGAATATGAGAGTATATCGTCGATCTGAAAAGGGAGGTAGGAGATGAATCTCTACGACCGATAACAGAGAACCTATGAAAAGATTTCCCGCAAGGAAAACCATAGAATTCAATAGGTGATACTCTCTTCACATCCCTCTGACATTCACTGTACTCTGAGATGAATTAGGCTTCAAAATGCTGAGAAGCGCATATCACAGAAGAAAAAGAAAATTTATGCTTACCTGATAAATGTATTTCTTTTTTGACACAATGAGTCCATGGATCATCTTAATTACTAATGGGATATTCACCTCCTGGTCAGCAGGAGGCGGCAAAGAGCACCCCAGCAGAGATGTTAAATAGCTCCTCCCTTCCCTCCCACTCCAGTCATTCGACCGAAGTTAAGGAAAGATGAGTCCACAGATCATCTTAATTACTAATGGGATTCAATACCCAAGCTAGAGTACACAGATGATACGGGAGAGACAAGACAGGGAACCTAAATTGAAGGCACCACTGCTTGAAGAACCTCTCTTCCAAAAGCGGCCTCAGCCGAGGCAAAAATGTCAAATTTGTAAGACTTTGAAAAAGTGTGAAGAGAAGACTAAGTTGCAGCCTTGCAAATCTGTTTCACAGAAGCTTCATTTTTGAATGCCCATGAGGAAGCAACAGCCCTCGTGGAATGAGCCGTAACCCACTCAGGAGACTGCTGTCCAGCAGTCTCATAAGCAAAACGTATGATACTCTTCAGCCAAAAAAAAACAGAAGTAGCCGTAGCTTTCTGTACCTTACGTTTTCCTGATAAAATCAGAAACAAAGAAGAAGACTGACGAAAGTCCTTAGTCGCCTGCATGCAGAAGTCATTCTCTCTGAGAAGAAGGATTAAGACACAAAGAAGGAACAACAATCTCCTGATTAAAGTTCCGATCCGAAACAACCTTAGGAAGAAATCCTAATTTAGTACGTAAAACTACCTTATCTGAATGGAAAATAAGGTAAGGAGACTCGTACTGCAATGCCGAGAGCTCTGACACTCTACGAGCAGAAGAAATAGCAACAAGAAATAAAACCTTCCAAGATAACTTAATATCTAAGGAATGCATAGGCTCAAACGGAGCCCCTTGAAGAACTTTGAGAACTAAATTAAGACTCCATGGAGGAGTAACTGGTTTGAACACAGGCCTGATCCTGACCAAGGCCTGACAAAATGGTTGTACATCTGGGACATCCGCCAGACGTTTGTGTAACAAAATAGATAAGGCTGAGATTTATTCCTTTAAGGAATTTGTCGATAAACCCATCTACAAACCTTCTTGGAGAAAAGACAAAAGTCTAGGATTCCTAACTCTACTCCATGAGTAGCCCTTGGATTCACACCAATAGAGATATTTACGCCAAATCTTATGGTAAATCTTTCTAGTTACAGGCATACGAGTCTGAATCACAGTCTCTATGACCGAGTCAGAAAATCTGCGCTTGGATAAAATGAAGCATTCAATCTGCAAGCAGTCAGCTTCAGAGAAACCAGATTGTAAGAAGGAAGGGCCCTTGAATCAGAAGGTCCTTCCTCAACGGAAGTCTCCAAGGTGGCAGAGATGACATATCCACCAGATCTGCATAACAATCCTGCGAGGCCAACCGATGCAAAGAAGATCACCGATGCCCTCACCTGCTTGATTCGGGCAATGACCCGAGGAGAAGAGCAAACGGAGGAAATAGCTGGAGAACACTTCCGGATGGAGTTCCCAATCCCCCGGATGAAAGGCCTGCCTGCTCAGGAAATCCGCCTCCCAGTTGTCCACCCCTGGGATGCGGATCGCCGTCAGGCAGCAAGAATGGGTTTCCACCCACTGAGCTATTTTGGATACCTCTGCCATCGCTAGGGAACTCCTCGTTCCTCCCTGATGATTGATGTAAGCCACTGATGTTATGTTGTCCGACTGGAACCTGATAAACTGGACCGAGGCAAACTAAGGCCAGGCCAGAAGAGCATTTAGATCGCTCTCAGCTCCAGAATGTTTATAGGAAGAACAGACTCTAGCTGACCCCCTGAGCCCTTAGGGAGCCCCATACTGCTCCCCACACTAGAAGGCTGGCGTCTGTTGTCACAATAACCCAAGATGGTCTGTGAAAGCAGGTTCCCTGGGAGAGATGAGCCAGAGACAACCACCATTGAAGAGAATCCCTTGTCTCCTGCTCCAATAGTATTCAAGGAGACAAATTTGTATAATCTCCATTCCATTACTTGAGCATGCTTAACTGCAGCATGAGGTGGAACCGAGCAAACGTGATGATGTCCATTGCCGTAACCATCAGCCCGATTGCCTCCATGCACAGAGCCACTAATGGACTGAAGGACTAGACAAGTATCGATAATCTTTGATTTCCTGACTTCTGTCAGAAAAATCTTCATTGATATGGAATCCATTATGATTCCCAAGAAAGTTATCCTTGTGCTTGGGACTAAGGAACTCTTTTCCAAATTTACCTTCCACCCGTGAAAACGCAGGAAGGTTAACACCATGTCCGTGTGAAATCTTGCTTGCTGTAAGGATGGCGCCTGGACTAGGATGTCGTCCAGATAGGGCGCCACTGCAATGCCCCGTAACCGAAGCACCACCAAAGCGTTCCCAGAACCCTTGTGAAAACTCTGGGAGCTGTGGCAAGACCGAAAGGAAGAGTCACGAACTGGAATTTTTTGTCCAGCAAGGCAAACCCTAGAAACTTGAGATGAATCTTGTGAATGGGCACATGAAGGTATACGTCCTTTAAATCCACTGTTGTCATACATTGACCCTCTTGGATCAAGGGAAGAATGGAACGAATAGCTTCCATCTTGAAATACGATACACAGAGAAATTTGTTTAGACTCTTGATATCTAAAATTGGTCTGAATGTTCCCTCTTCTTTGGTAACCACAAACAGATTAGGATAAAAAAACAGACCCTGTTCCTGTATTGGAACTGGAACAATCACTCCCAGGACTGAGAGGTCTCCTACACAGTGTAAGAACGCCTCTCTTTTTGCAGATAATTTTGAAAACAGAAACCTGCCTCTGGGAGGAGAACTCTTAAAGTCTAATTTGTATCCCTGGAACACTATTTCTATTGCCCAGGGATCCAGAACATCTCGAACCCAAGCCTGAAAGAAGAAGGAAAGTCTGCCCCCTACAAGATCCGGTCCCAGATCGGGGGCATACCCTTCATGTTGTTCCTTGATTTTTTTTTCTTTGTTTGTTTTTTTTAATTTCAAAAGAGATTATTTCCATCAAGCCATGTCCCAACAAGGTCTTCCCCTTGTAAGGAATCACTAAAAGCTTAGACTTAGAGCACATATCCGTAGAACAAGGCTCTAACCATAAGGCTCTGTGAGCTATGAGCTGCTCCCCGTTTGATAACTTTAAGGGAAGAATTCAAAATAAAGGAATTAGCCAATTTGAAAGCTCTTATCCTATCCAGGATATCATCCAGGTGAGTTTCTGACATAGTAGCATCAGACAACACATCAAACCAATATGCCCTCACACTAGTGACAGTAGCAGAGTAAATAGCTGGTTGCCATTGTAAGCCCTGGTGTACATCCCTTTTCTAATTTTTGTCCATAGGTCTTTTGAAAACACAACTATCCTCTAAGGGTATAGTAGTTGTATTAGCAAAGCTGGAAACTACTCTTTCCACCCTTAGCTGAGTCGGCTATGGGAAACATATTTTTAAATATAGGGGATGAGGTCTCTCCCATTCCTTATAACTTACTGGACGCCCTAGCATAGACTATGTCGATAGTGTCGGAGTTGCCCAGGGTAGTTAAAACCTCCTAAAGTAACTATTGGAGGTGTTCAAGCTAAAAAACTGAAAGAAAACAACCTCAGGATAAGATAAAGATATTACTCCATCTGAGTCTGAGAATTCTCTCTCAGATACTCCTGAAGTATCTTCCTCTTTCAGGTAATGGGGAAGAAACATTCGGAATAGCAACTACTGAATCAATCACCTAAATGATTGAAAATAATTCCTCTAGCAATGTTTTCTACCTCGTGGGAAAAACAGATAATGCATTAAAAGCCAGGTAACACAAAGTGGAGTGTGAGAGGAAACGCAGGGCACTGCATGTGGGCTATACATTTTTTGGGACACCTTAGGAGAAATATCTGGGATATCTTGACCCATGACAATAGGCTCCTAAGCAGCATGCGCCATAGGAGAAGTAGGTTCAGAACAAGTCTATCTTTATTAATTAGAAATCTCTCAATAAATGAGAAATACAAGCCTAAAACAATAAATCTCTCTCAGGGCCTCTTGTTCCATCATGAGTCACAAAGGATGAATTAAACAAATACACAGCTGAAATTCTTTTACTAAAAATTAACAGATAAAAAAATGTTACTGTCTCTTTAAATTTTTATTTTTGTGTGCAGAAATGAGTTAAATTAGCATGCAAATATTGTAGCACCTATTTACACCTCAGTTAAATCTTGCTGAGGTGCCCATCTGTCCATCAGTACCTAATACTTAAATGCAAGGAAACTCATTCAACACTTAGAACTTCATGTTCCTAAAAACGTAACTTAGTTCCTAAACAGATCCGGAGCGCAGCTATAGCGCTATCCGGACCCACATATATGAGAGCACTAAGTACTGTGCTAGAAATGAATAACAGCTCTACCTTCCGATGAACGGAATAAATGAAGCGTGTGCAGCCTAAGTCGGCCTCAAACATAGCTCCGCCCCTCGTGGGCGTGATAACACTCAATCTCTGAGTCCCATTATAGTAGGACACAGAAAGAAGTTGCCAATATAGACAGATAATCACTTTTGATCACAAAAACCAAAGAAAAAAGAAATCCTCTTAAAAAGCACAACTTAGAGGAGAATAACCTAGACAATCTATTCATACCTTTTATCACTAACTATAGTGTACAACATTCAGAGATAAAAAAGATACTTAAAAAACACTGGTATCTCCTAAAACAAGACCAAGTTCTAGGTCACAGATTAAAAAACCGTCCGGATGTTATTTTTAAAAAAACAAAAAATCTAAAGAATTGGCTTTCACCTAGCGAATTCAAAAAGAATAAAACAAAAAATGATAGAGATCTCGAAGGTGAAGCACTTGTTGGTTTCTACCCATGCAATTCATGCAAGTCCTGCAAATATAGCTCAAAAATAAAAGAAATTAAGTCCACTACGACGGGTCAGTTCACTAAAATTAGAGAACTGATTAGATGTACAGACAAAAACATAATCTATTGCATTCAATGCTCTTGTAAATTATTTTACTTCGGACAAACGAGCAGAATGTTAAAAGACAGAATACGTGAACACATATTAAAAATTGAACACGAATCTGTTGACACTAATCTTTATGCACATTTTAAAGAGAAACATTCTAGTAACCTGAAACATTTCAAATTCTGGGGAATTAAAAAGATAAATTTTGGCAATAGAGGAGGAAATATGAACACACTCCTCACCAAGAAAGAAGCGGAATTTATATACAACTATAAAAGTCTTCACCCGTATGGCCTTAATTCTGAATTAGACCTCAATTTTATAATCTAGACTTCAAAGTACCTTAATAAATGACATGCCTTTCAAAAAAAGATTTAACAATCAAAAAAAGATGTAACTCCTAAAAAAGATCTGACTTTCAAAAAAGATATGTCTTTCAAAAAAAGATATGTCTTTCAAAAAACGATATGTCTTTCAAAAAACGATATGTTTTTCAAAAAACGATGTTTTTCAAAAAACTATATGTTTTTCAAAAAACGATGTGTTTTTCAAAAAACGACATGTTTTTCAAAAAAAGATATGTCTTTCAAAAAAGGATATGTTTCTCAAAAAAATATATGTCTTCCAAATAAGGGTATGTTTTTGATATTATCATATTTCTATAGTATTTCACTTCAATATTTTTTAGAGTTAACCATACTCATGACTTAATCACCACTAAAAAAGTTTTTTGTTGCAAATACGTACTGCTCGTGGTTTTTTATATATATATATATTTTTTTTCATATTTTTCCATAATCTTTCATGGAAATATTTCATGTACAATTTTTTGTATTATCTCTGGTATATAGATCTACTGCACAATCTAAATGCTTTTACTCCAATCCTCATTAGTTCTAACATTCATCAAAATAGAACAAAATGTTGAGGTATTTATAAACATATAACGAATGTTGATTAAACTGTGAAAAAACATAATTTATGCTTACCTGATAAATTTATTTCTCTTGTAGTGTATCCAGTCCACGGATCATCCATTACTTATGGAATATATTCTCCTTCCCAACAGGAAGCTGCAAGAGTCCACCCACAGCAAAGCTGCTATATAGCTCCTCCCCTAACTGCCATATTCAGTCATTCGACCGAAAACATGCAGAGAAAGGAAAAACCATAGGGTGCAGTGGTGACTGTAGTTCAAATGAAAAAATTACCTGCCTTAAAGTGACAGGGCGGGCCGTGGACTGGATACACTACAAGAGAAATAAATTTATCAGGTAAGCATAAATTATGTTTTCTCTTGTTAAGTGTATCCAGTCCACGGATCATCCATTACTTATGGAATACCAATACCAAAGCTGAAGTACACGGATGATGGGAGGGACAAGGCAGGTACTTAAACGGAAGTTACCACTGCCTGTAAAAAAACCTTTCTCCCAAAAATAGCCTCCGAAGAAGCAAGGTATCAAATTTGTTAAATTTGAAAAGTATGAAGCGCAGGCCAAGACTCCGTCTTGTAAATCTGTTCAACAGAAGCCACATTTAAAAAAGGCCCAAGTGAAAACCACAGCTCTAGTAGAATGAGCTGTAATCCCTTCAGGAGGCTGCTGTCCAGCAGTCTCATAAGCTAAATGAATTATGCTTTTTAACCAAAAAGACAGAGAGGCTGCTGAAGTCTTTTGACCTCTCCTCTGTCCAGAATAGACAACAAACAAGGTGAACGTTTGATGAAAACTGTAGTAGCTTGTAAGTAAAACTTTAAAGCACAAACCACGTCCAATATTGTGTAATAGACGTTCCTTCTTTGAGGAAGGATTAGGATACAAGCATGGAACAACTATCTCTTGAGTGATGTACTTGTTAGATACCACCTTAGGAAAAAACCCAGGTTGGTACGCAGGACTACCTTATCCGTACGAAGGACCAGATAAGGAGAATCACATTGTAACACAGATAACTTGGAGACTCTACGAGTCGAGGAATTAGCTACCCAAAAGGAACTTTCCAAGATAAAGATTGATATCTATGGAACAAAAAAGGTTCAAACGGAACTTCTTGAAGAACCTTAAGAATCAGGTTTAAGCTCCATGGCGGAGCAACAGTTTTAAACACAGGCTTGGATCTAACCAAAGCCTGACCAAATGCCTGAACGTCTAGAATACCTGCCAGACGCTTGTGCAAAAAATAGACAGAGTAAAAATCTGTCCCCTTTTAAGGAATTAGCTGACAACCCTTTTCTCAAAAACATCTTGGAGAAAAGATAATATCCTGGGAATCCAGACTTTACTCCATGAGTAACCCTTGGATTCATAACAATCAGATATTTACACCATATCTATGTTCAATTTTCCTAGAGACAGGCTTTCATGTCTGTATTAAGGTATCAATGACTGACTCGGAGAAGCCATGCTTTGATAACATCAAGCGTTCAGTCTCCAAGCAGTCCATCTCAGATTGATTCTATTTAGATGGTTGAAAGGACCCTGAGGTAGAGGGACCTGTCTCAGAAGCAGAGACTGTGATGGAAAGGATGACATGTCCACCAGATCTGCATACCAGGTCCTGCGTGGCTACGCAGGCGCTGTCAAAAACACCAAAGCCCTCTCCTGCTTGGTCTTGACCTCCGGAGGAAATCCCACTCCCCCGGAAGAAAAGTCTGACGACTTAGAAAATCCACCTCCCAGTTCTCAACACCTGGGATATGGATAGCTGATAGACAAGAGTGAGTCTCTGTCCAGTGAATTATTGTAAGACTTCTAACATCGCTAGGGAACTTCTGTTCCCCCTTGATGGCTGATGTAAGCCACAGTCGTGTATATTGTCCGACTGAGTATGATGTACCTCAGAGTTGCTAACTGAGGCCAAGTCTGAAGAGCATGGAATATCACTCCCAGTTCCAGAATATTTATTAGAAGGAGGGTCTCCTCCTAAGTCCACTATCCCTGAGCCTTCAGGGAGTTCCAGACTGCATCCCAACCTAAAAGGCTGGCATCTATTGTAACAATTGTCCCATCTGACCTGCGGAAGGTCATACCCTTGGACAGATGGACCCGACATAGTCACCAGAGAAGAGAATCTCTGGTCTCTTGGTCCAGGTTTAACAGGGGGACAAATCTGTGTAATCCCCGTTCCTCTGACTGAGCATGCATAGTTGCAGCGGTCTGAAATGTAGACGTGCAAACGGTACTATGTCCCTTGCCGCTACCATTAAGCCGATTTCATTCATGTACTGAGCCACCGAAGGGCGCGGATGGGATGAAAAAAAAAAAAAAAAAAAAAAAAACACGGCAGAAATTTAGAAACTTTGACAACCTGGACTCCGTCAGGTAAATTTTCATTTCTACAGAATCTATCAGAGTCCCTAGGAGGGAAACCCTTGAGATTGGGGATAGAGAACTCTTTCCTTGTTCACTTTCCACCCATGTGATCTCAGAAATGCCAGTACTACGTCCGTATGAGACTGGGCAATTTGGATGTTTGACGCCTGTATCAGGATGTCGTCTAAATAAGGGGCCACTTCTATGCCCCGACCGCCAAAGCGACCCCAGAACCTCCATAAAGATTCTTGGGGCTGTAGATATCCCAAAGGAAAGAGCTACAAACTGGTAATGCCTGTCTAGAAAGGCAAACCTGAAAAACGATGGTGATCTTTATGCATCACAATGTGAGGATAAGCATCCTTCAAATCCATTGTAGTCCTCTATTGACTCTCCTGGATCATAGTTAAGATGGTACGAATAGTTTCCATCTTAAATGACGGAATTCTGAGGAATTTGTTTAAGATCTTTAGATCCAAAATAGGTCTGAAGGTTCCCTCTCCTTGGGAACCACAAACAGATTTGAGTAAAAACTCTGTCCCTGTTCCTCTCTTGGAACTGGATGGATCTCGTACACAATGTAAGAATGCCTCCTTCTTTATCTGGTTTGCAGATAATTGTGAAAGGCGAAATCTCCCCTTTTTTGGGGGGGGAATCTTTGAAATCCAGAAGATATCTCTGGGATATAAATTCCAATGCCTAGGGATCCTGGGCATCTCTTGCCCACGCCTGGGCGAAGAATGAAAGTCTGCCCCCTATAGGATCCGTTACCAGATAGGGGTCCGTTCCTTCATGCTGCCTTAGAGGCAGCAGCAGGCTCCTTGGCCTGCTTATCTTTGTTCCAGGTCCGATTGTCTCCAGACCGCCTTGGACTGAGCAAAAATTCCCTCTTGTTTTGCCTTAGAGGAAGAGGATGCCACACCTGCCCTGAAGTTTTTAAAAGGCACGAAAATTAGACTTTTTTTTTTTTTTTTTCTTTTTTTTTTGGCCCTTGATTTGGACCTATCCTGAGGAAGGGCATGACCTTTTCCTCCAGTGATATAAGCAATAATCTCCTTCAAACCAGGCCCGAATAGGGTCTGCCCCTTGAAGGGAAGTTAAGTAGCTTATTTATTAAAGTCACGACAGCTGACCATGATATAAGCCATAGCGCTCTGCACGCCAGTATAGTAAAAAACAGAATTCTTACCCGTTAGTCTAGTCAAATGAACAAGGCATCAGAAAACAAAGGAATTGGCTAGCATAAGCTTGTCAAAAATATTCATCCAATGGAGTCGCTTAACTGTAAAGCCTCATCAAGAGACTCAACCCAGAACGCCGCAGCAGCAGTGACAGAAGCAATGTATGCAAGGGGCTGCAGGATAAAACCCTGTTGAATAAACATTTTTTATCCATTGGATCTAAAAAGCACAACTGTCCTCGTCAGAGGTAGTGGTACGCTTAGCTAGAGTAGAAACTCTTCTCTCCACCTTAGGAACTGTCTGCCAGAAGTCCCGTGTGGTGGTAACTATTAGAAAACATTCTTCTAAAAAATAGGAGGGGAAGAGAACGGCACACCTGGTCTATCCCATTCCTTATTAAAAAAAATTTAGTAAACCTCTTTAGGTATTGGAAAAACATCAGTACACACCGGCACTGCATATTATTTATCCAGTCTACACAATTTCTCTGGCCCTGCGATTGTACACATTCATTCAGAGCAGCCAAAGCCTCCCTGAGCAACAAGTGGAGGTTCTCAAGCATAAATTTTAAATGTAGAAATATCAGAATCAGGTTAAATCATCTTCCCTGAGTCAAAAAAAAAAAAAAAAATCACCCACAGACTAAGCATATTGTGAGGTAGTATCATACATGGTTCTAAAAGCGTCTGTATGCTCTGTATCTACCCTCAGAACTAACTGCTTTCCTTTAATTTCAGGTAGTCTAACTAATACTGCTGCCAGAATATTATTCACCACCTTTGCCATGTCTTGTAAAATAAACGCTATGGGCGCCCTTGATGTACTTGGCGCCATTTGAGCGTGAGTCCCTGAAGCGGGAGTCGAAGGGTCTGACACGTGGGGAGAGTTAGTCGGCATAACTTTCCCCTCGACAGAATCCCCTGGTAAAAGAAACGCTATGGGTGCCCTTGATGTACTTGGCGCCATTTGAGCGTGAGTCCCTAAAGCGGGAGTCAAAAGGTCTGACACGTGGGGAGAGTTAGTCGGCATAACTACCCCCACGACAGAATCCTCTGGTGATAATGTTTTTAAAAACAAAAAATGATCTTTATTGTTTAACATGAAATCAGTACATCTGGTACACATTCTAAGATGGGGTTCCACCATGGCTTTAAAACATAATGAACACAGAGCTTCCTCTATGTCAGACATGTTAGAACAGACTAATAATGAGACTAGTAAGCTTGGAAAACACTTTAAATCAAGTTAACAAGCAAATATATAAAACGTTACTGTGCCTTTAAGAGAAACAAATTTTGTCAAAATTTGAAAAACAGACACAACAAACTGCCACAGCCAACAGTGGGAAGCTTCAGTTAACTGTTTCTATGCAAAATTTAAGCCAGCCATGTGGAAAAAACTTAGGCCCCAATAAGTTTTATCACCAAACATATGTTAAAAAACTATTAAACATGCCAGCAAACGTTTTAAAACACATTTTTACAAGAGTATGTATCTCTATTAATAAGCCTGATACCAGTCGCTATCGCTGCATTTAAGGCTTTACTTACATTACTTCGGTATCAGCAGTATTTTCTTAGTCAATTCCATTCCTAGAAAAATATTTTACTGCACATACCTTATCTGCAGGAAAACCTGCACGCCATTCCCCCTCTGAAGTACCTCACTCCTCAGAATGTGTGAGAACAGCAAATGGATCTTAGTTACGTCTGCTAAGATCATAGAAAAACGCAGGCAGATTCTTCTTCCAAATACTGCCTGAGATAAACAGCACACTCCGGTGCCATTTAAAAATAACAAACTTTTGATTGAAGAATAAACTAAGTAGAAAGCACCACAGACTCTCACGACCTCCTATCTATGTTGAGGCTTGCAAGAGAATGACTGAATATGGCAGTTAGGGGAGGAGCTATATAGCAGCTTTGCTGTGGGTGGACTCTTGCAGCTTCCTGTTGGGATGGAGAATATATTCCATAAGTAATGGATGATCCGTGGACTGGATACACTTAACAAGAGAAATCATGGTAAAACCCAGTCATATGACTTTCTCTCATCTAATCACATGACTTTCTCTCATCTAATCACATGACTTTCTCTCATCTAATCACATGACCCTCTCTGATCCAATCACAGAGAACCACAGTGTATTTAAATTCATGAAAGAACATAATGAGCATCTTGATAAAGGCCTGACTAGGCTGAAACGCGTAGAAATTTGCTCATAACGTGTGAAATTAAGTAGTAGGTAAGGTGGTTGATTTTTCTTGGAAATACCATCATACCCATGATCTACTTTCTTCTGTCCAGCACTGGAATCTGAATAATATGGACGCTGTTACAAACTCCATTTGCAATACAACTGCTTGACTTACATATGCGGTAGGTGTGGTGCATTGAGCCTCTTTAATATATGAATTGACTCTATATGCGTAATTCCCACCCATGACCCACATTTGTTAAAAGCAGTCTGATTCATTTTTACTTCAAAGAAACGAAGTCTGTCGTTGCTTATCATTACTCCTGCACTCTGACCTCCTGACCGGAACCGGTCCACAGCACGGGACATCCCGCAAATACGGCTGTGAATGTGTCTTTGAAATTTAACTCACAGTCATTGGATATAAGCCAGAGGATTTTGCAAGCTTTTCGCTGTTTTAAAAACAACGCAGAGGGAATTTTCCAAGTCATACCTGCATTCATATAAACAGCTGGATCAGACACTCTAATCACTGGCCTGGTTGTGAAAGGACGGTAACATTGACTCTGTTTCAATTTTAACATTGTGTTACTTTGCAACATATTATTATTTTTATAGTTACTTATAGCACTACACACTGATGTTTTATAATTTATGCTGATTCTCATCCTATTTTAATTGTACTATTTTACTTTGTATCAGATGCCGGCATTGCTTATTGTAATATAATTATAAACAAATATAAACTTTTTTATTATACTCTTGTGTAATCCACATTCCTTATATAATTCTTTACCTCTCATATGCTGTTTTTTACAGCGTGTTCCCATATCCCCTTGTTCTTTTTCTATTTTGGTTTGATGTTGGGAGGTGCACTTACCTTTTGGGAATAGCATTTGAGATTTGAGCGTTGTATCTTATACCTACCCTGTTGTTCCCATTATAGTAGTGCCCAGAGATTGAAGATTGCGCAGCTCAAAACGGCGCCAAACTTAACCCCGCCCATCGTGGGCATTACAACACACAATCTCCCAGTCGCCATTATTATTTTTAGAGATAGGCCCCCGGGAGATAACTGAACCTTTCATTGTGTATCTGGGGGCAGATTGTAATACCTTATGTTAGGTAGTACACCAAACAATCACCTCTTCTTAGCCCTTTAATATCCAGCTCGGTCCAAGTGATTAAACACTTTGTCTATATAAGCCCCCAGAGAAGCTACCTTCTAATCTCCTCAGCCCCAGTGCCTGCTAATAACATGCTGTCACAGGATCCCCTCCCTTTATATATATATATATATATATATATATATATATAGATAGGAGTTTATGTCCCAATAAAGTGCTACACTTCCTCTGTCCAGAATCCTTTCTTCAGACCCAGAATAAAAAAGTCTTCACTTACCTTTAAAATCTGCCTTACAGCAGGGCAGCTCAGCAGGTTTAAGAGGTCCTCTCTCTCCCATAGCCCTGTGGATAAAGATAAAGCCTGAGTAATCTTACTTAAGCTATCAGGATTAGGGCAGCATCAATGTATGGGAGGCGCAGTGAGAATTATGTCCCACAAGTTCCCATTGCTCTAAAGCCACCATTGCTCTACTGAAGAGACTGATTTGGACTACGGCTACACCCTAGAACAAAGCAGCACAATCTTGTACTACTTTAAAAATAATAAACTCTTGATTGAAGAATCTATACTAACACCTCACTTTACCACTTCCTATCACTAACGTAGGCAAAGAGAATGCCTGGAGTAGGAGGGAAGGGAGGAGCTATTTAACAGTTCTGCTGTGGTGCTCTTTGCCGCCTCCTGCGTACCAGGATGTGAATATCCCATTAGTAATTAAGATGATCCGTGGACTCATCGTGTCATAAAAAAGAAATCAAGCACAAACTTACTTCACCACCTCCATAGGGAGGGAAAGTTTGTAAAACTGAATTGTGGGTGTGGTGAGGGGTGTATTTATAGGCATTTTGAAGTTTGGGAAACTTTGCCCCTCCTGGTAGGATTGTATATCCCATATGTCACTAGCTCATGGACTCCTGCCAATTACATGAAAGAAACCCTTGCTCTCTAACTAGTGTGCACAACGTCCGTATTCATATGCAGTGAAAGCACTACAAGTTTCTGTCTCCTTTTTATGAACATTAGCAGAAAAATAGCTAATGTATGTATATGGCAAACTTTATCTACACTGAAAGCTTAATTTAAATAGCCAATATTTTATATTGTATAATGTCCCTTTAAGCATACTAAAGAGTACTCTGTGACTCTGGAATTAAGCATATTAAAGAGTATTCTGTGACTGTGCAATTAAGCATATTAAAGAGTATTCTGTGACTGTGGAATTAAGCATATTAAAGAGTATTCTGTGACTGTGGAATTAAGCATACTAAAGAGCACTCTGTGAATCTGGAATTAAGCAAACTAAAGAGTACTCTGTGACTGTAGAATTAAGCATACTAAAAATACCCTGTGACTTTGGCATTAAGCACACTAAAGAGTATTCTGTGATTGTGGAATTAAGCATACTAAAGAGTATTCTGTGACTGTGAAATTAAGCATACTAAAGAGCACTCTGTGAATGTGGAATTAAGTATACTAAAAAGCATTCTGTGACTGTGCAATTAAGCATACTAAAGAGTATTCTGTGACTGTGGAATTAAGCATACTAAAGAGTATTCTGTGACTGTGGAATTAAGCATACTAAGAGTATTCTGTGACTGTGGAAATAAGCACACTAAAGAGTACTCTGTGGCTGTGGAATTAAGCATACTAAAGAGTACTCTGTGACTGTGGAATTAAGCATACTAAAGAGTATTCTGTGACTGTGGAACTAAGCATACTAAAGAGCACTCTGTGACTGTGCAATTAAGCATACTAAAGAGTACTCTGTGACTGTGCAATTAAGCATACTAAAGAGTACTCTGTGACTGTGCAATTCAAGTCAAGTCAAGAATACTTTATTAGCATGACATTATTACACGTGTTGCTAAAGTAATATGTTACAATAAAACAGATCAATAACAATTTATAAAGTAGGAGTATAGTGGGTAAATATGATAGTTCATATAATCTGATTGGGGGTTCTGGTCATGTGACAGTCTGCTACATATTTTGCTACTATCCTTGTAGCTTTGTTTTTTTTCTCCTAAGAGTACACATAGCCTTTCTTGGTCCGACATCTGTGGGAAGTCTGTTACTTCTTTCATTATTTTTGGGAAGTATTTACCCCTTAAGAGTTTGTATCTTATACAGTACAAGAGGAAGTGCGCTAGCATACTAAAGAGTACAATGTGACTGTGGAATTAAGCATACTAAAGAGTACTCTGTGACTGTGGAATTAAGCATACTAAAGAGTACTCTGTGACTGTGGAAATAAACATACTAAAGAGTACTCTGTGACTGTGGAATTAAGCATACTATAGAGTATTCTGTGACTGTGGAATTAAGCATACTACATACTAAAGAGTATTCTGTGACTGTGGAATTAAGAATACTAAAGAATACTCTGGACTGTGGAATTAAGCGTACTAAAGATTATTCTGTGACTGTGGAATTAAGCATACTAAAGAGTATTCTGTGACTGTGGAATTAAGCATACTTAAAGGGCCATAATACCCAAATGTTTAAACACTTGAAAGTGATGCAGCATAGCTGTAAAAAGCTGACTAGAAAATATCACCTGAACATCTGTAAGTTTCTCAGTAGCCACATCCCATTGTAAAGGACTTCTAAGCAGCATATCAGTATGTCTGTCCCGGAACAGAGGAAGGGGTGAGCTTACGTGCACTCTCATCTTATTTCCCTATTAAGTTTAAAGGAAGTATGCTATGAAATCTCATGAGATCACAGTAAAAGAGTTAATGACCTCAACACTGCTGATGCTGATTGGCTGCTGTTCATTTCTTCATTTATTTATTTTTTACCTGCAGCTGGGCTGCGGCTGAGTATAACTTTTTACACAGAATTTACTCTGCTGAGCTGAGGAGATTGTGAGGTAAAATATCTTCCTTTTTTACATAGAGATGCTCAGGTGATATTTTCCTGTCAGCTTTTCAAGTGATTTAGCATATGAGTATTATGTCCCTTTAAGAGTATTCTGTGATTGGAATTAAGCAAACTAAAGAGTACTCTGTGACTGTGGAATTAAGCATACTAAATAGTATTCTGTGACTGTGGAATTAGGCATAGTAAAGAGTATTCTGTGACTGTGGAATTAAGCATACTAAAGAGTATTCTGAGACTGTGGAAATAAGCACACTAAAGAGTACTCTGTGGCTGTGGAATTAAGTATACTAAAAAATACTCTGTGACTGTGGAATTAAGCATACTAAAGAGTATTCTGTGACTGTGGAATTAAGCATACTAAAGAGTATTCTGTGACTGTGGAATTAAGCATACTAAAGAGTATTCTGTGACTGTGGAATTAAGCATTCTAAAGAGCACTCTGTGACTGTGCAATTAAGCATACTAAAGAGTACTCTGTGACTGTGGAATTAAGCATACTAAAGAGTACTCTGTGACTGTGGAATTAAGCATAATAAAGAGTATTCTGTGACTGTGGAATTAAGTATACTAAAAAATACTCTGTGACTGAGGAATTAAGCATACTAAAGAGTATTCCGTGATTGTGGAAATAAGCATACTAAAGTGTATTCTGTGACTGAGGAAATAAGCATACTAAAGAGTACTCTGTGACTGTGGAAATAAGCATACTAAAGAGTATTCTGTGACTGTGGAATTAAGCATACTAAAGAGTAGTCTGTGACTGTGGAATTAAGCATACTAAAGAGTATTCCGTGATTGTGGAAATAAGCATACTAAAGTGTATTCTGTGACTGAGGAAATAAGCATACTAAAGAGTACTCTGTGACTGTGGAAATAAGCATACTAAAGAGTACTCTTTGACTGTGGAATTAAGCATACTAAAGAGTACTTTGTGACTGTGGAATTAAGCATACTAAAGAGTACTCTGTGACTGTGGAATAAAGCATATTAAAGAGCACTCTGTGACTGTGCAATTAAGCATACTAAAGAGTACTCTGTGACTGTGGAAATAAGCATACTAAAGAGTACTCTTTGACTGTGGAATTAAGCATACTAAAGAGTATTCTGTGACTGTGGAATAATGCATACTAAAGAGTACTCTGTGACTGTGGAATTAAGCATACTAAAGAGTACTCTGTGACTGTGGAAATAAGCATACTAAAGTGTATTCTGTGACTGAGGAAATAAGCATACTAAAGAGTACTCTGTGACTGTGGAAATAAGCATAGTAAGAGTATTCTGTGACTGTGGAATTAAGCATATTAAAGAGCACTCTGTGACTGTGCAATTAAGCATACTAAAGAGTACTCTGTGACTGTGGAATTATGCATAATAAAGAGTATTCTGTGACTGTGGAATTAAGTATACTAAAAAATACTCTGTGACTGAGGAATTAAGCATACTAAAGAGTACTCTTTGACTGTGGAATTAGGTATACTAAAAAATACTCTGTGACTGAGGAATTAAGCATACTAAAGAGTACTCTTTGACTGTGGAATTAAGCATACTAAAGAGTACTCTGTGACTGTGGAATTAAGCATACTAAAGAGTACTCTGTGACTGTGGAAATAAGCATACTAAAGTGTATTCTGTGACTGAGGAAATAAGCATACTAAAGAGTACTCTGTGACTGTGGAAATAAGCATAGTAAGAGTATTCTGTGACTGTGGAATTAAGCATATTAAAGAGCACTCTGTGACTGTGCAATTAAGCATACTAAAGAGTACTCTGTGACTGTGGAATTAAGCATACTAAAGAGTACTCTGTGACTGTGGAATTAAGCATAATAAAGAGTACTCTTTGACAGTGGAATTAAGCATACTAAAGAGTATTCTGTGACTGTGGAATTAAGTATACTAAAAAATACTCTGTGACTGTGGAATTAAGCATACTAAAGAGTACTCTTTGACTGTGGAATTAAGCATACTAAAGAGTATTATGTGACTGTGGAATTAAGCATACTAAAGAGTACTCTGTGACTGTGGAAATAAGCATACTAAAGAGTATTCTGTGACTGAGGAAATAAGCATACTAAAGAGTACTCTGTGACTGTGGAATTAAGCATACTAAAGAGTACTCTGTGATTGTGGAATTAAGCATAATAAAGAGTATTCTGTGATTGTGGAATTAAGCATAATATAGAGTATTCTGTTCTGTGATTGTCAAATTAAACATACTAAAGAGTACTCTGTGACTGTGGAATTAAGCATACTAAAGAGTACTCTGTAACTGTGGAATTAAGCATAATAAAGAGTACTCTTTGACTGTGGAATTAAGCACACTAAAGAGTACTCTGTGACTGTGGAAATAACCATACTAAAGAGTACTCTGTGATTGTGCAATTAAGCATAATAAAGAGTATTCTGTGATTGTGGAATTAAACATACTAAAGATTACTCTGTGACTGTGGAATTAAGCACACTAAAGAGTACTCTGTGACTGAGGAATTAAGGATACTAAAGAGTAGTCTGTGACTGTGGAATTAAGCATACGAAAGAGTATTCTGTGATTGTCGAATTAAACATACTAAAGATTACTCTGTGACTGTGGAATTAAGCACACTAAAGAGAACTCTGTGACTGAGGAATTAAGGATACTAAAGAGTACTCTGTGACTGTGGAATTAAGCATACGAAAGAGTATTCTGTGACTGTGGAAATAAAGGGACATAAAACTCCAAATTACTCTTTCATGGTTTAGATAGAACATTACATTTTAATCAACTTTCCAATCTGCTTCTATTATCAAATTTTCTTTCTTGTTATCCTTTGTTGAAAAGCAGGAAAGTAAGTTCAGGAACGTGCACGTGTCTGCAGTACTATATGACAGCATTTTTGCAACAATGTTATACATTAGCAAGAGCACTAGATGTCAGCACTATTTCTTATCATGTAGTGCTCCAGACATGTGCTCGCTACCTATCTAGATATCTCTTCAACAAAGAACAACAAGAGAACAAAGCAAATTTGATAATAGAAGTAAATTAGAAACATTAAAAAAAATATTCTTTATCTCAATCCTGAAAGAAAAATATTGGGTCCCTTGTCCCTTTAAGCATACTACCTACATTTTTGGGAGAAACAGAAACAACATCAATTACTATACCAGATTAAAACTAAAAAACTCACTCTGTGTAACATAATAAAAAGCTTGTGGCAATTTTCCTGGCTTTCTTCACTTCCAGATTTAATGGGAAAATCGAGGTATGCTTTAGAAACTCCTGGAACGAGGAAGTGCAACATTGTCCAGTGATCCTTCCATGTGTTCTGTAGAGGAGAATCCCTAAGAAGCAGCCGGTGCTGACTGTGAATATAGCAAACAAAACCTAATTAGCCGTGCTTACATTAACATGTTATACGGGCTGCATAAAGGAACAATGAGGTGATATTAGAAACTTTGCATAAGTGTAAAAAGGATTCTCAATACATGTACATGTTATAACCAGATTTCATGCCCTAGCTTTCCTAAACTAGTTTAATTTACAGGACAGACTTCTGGCTAAGAGGATTTGAAAGGAGGATAGTTTGGTTACATTGTGCTTCTCTTTAATAACATTAAACACATGCTGGTTGCTGGATTAATGGACGGCGATGTTAACATGTTAAACAGGTTCATTCTCCAAGAATGTGTAGTAAAATGCTTGAATTAATAATCTTCAACATTTCACTTTCATTGTAATCTGATTCTGTCATAATCATTTGCCCTAGTAATGTGGTAGACCACTAGCTGTATCTGTGTCTATTGTGTTTGCTAAACCATTCTTGTTAACAATTGTATCCAAATTATTCAAATCAGCAAACAGTCCATCTTTTAAGAATACATTTCTATCAGAAAACCTTGGTAGGTTGAAAATGGCTTCCCAGTGCTTCTCTGTCATATTTCTAATCTGATGAACTTCATCCAGAACTAAATGCTTCCATCTCATCTTCATGAAAGCTTGGCGGCCCTTAAACAGCTGCTTGTATGAGGTGATACAGATGTTAAAGCTGTTTGGCTCCTTCCATTCCTAGAACATAAATGAGTTGAACATGTTGTTAATATTATCATTTACACAGCCATCTGTTTACTATAAATGTATCATTGTTTTTATCATTACAGCCAAACTAATACATATTCCAAGAGAGGAGAAAGAGTATTGTCCAAAACAATGACTCAAGGAACTGACCCGGCACGTGACACAAACAAAAATGTGTGTTACCCCAAGCCCTTATATGTTATCAATTATAATATGAAAATAATTATTTGGGGAACTTCTGGGTGGTGGCCATGACAGCTCACAAGACTGCTGCTCCAGACCTCTGAATTAATCTGCACAAAAACTAGACTTTACCTACTCATCAGGTATTGATTTGTACTGTAGGCTTTACAGTAGAGACAACGCTTTTGAATAAAGCTATTTTTGTCTGAGTTTTTTTTATTAATTTCAGCTTTCCGGAGAACTTCAAAGGCTATGGCCTACTAACTACCCTATGGCCTACTAACTAACTAGCAACCTAAGTTATGCAGGAGACAGAACTTTGTGTCGACCTTAGGAGCCTAGGTATCCAGCGATAAAAGATGGAGCTCATTAACAAAATTTTGCTCGAGTGTGGTCATAAATAATTTATCAGGTTAATTAGCTATTCATCTTAGTTATACTATATTAACCCTTTGAGTGCTAAGCACTTTCCCACCTGGGTGCTAAGGTTTTCTTAAAGGGTTTTTTATTTTTAAAAATATTTTTTTTAACTTTTTTTTTATTTATTCCAAGACTTACACTGTTGGAAAGGTTAGGCGATTACCTTTCCAACGGTGGGTCTTGGGGGTCTGTAGCTGCTTAGATGCCTAAGATACAGGCTTCTAAGCAGCATGCCCCCTGCTCCTATATTTAACATTGTTAATGTTAAATAAAGTTGTGCGGTGACGTCATCACGTTTATTGTGCGTGACTTCACCACGCAAAACATGGGGTAGGAGGGGGTGGGAGCCCCCAGATCTCCCTCAAGTTGGGGGAGTGCTAGTGACGGCTCTGAGCCGTCATTAGCACCAGAGTGGGAAACTCTGTGACGACTCAGAGCCGTCATTAGCACTCAAAGGGTTAAAGGGACACTAAACCCAAAATGTTTCTGTCATGATTCAGGTAGAGAATACAATTTTAAACAACATTCCAATTTACTTCTATTATCTAATTTGCTTCATTCTTTAGATATCCTTTGTTGAATGCACATGAGTGAGCCAATCACACGAAGCATCTATGTGCAGCAACCAATCAGAAGCTACAGATGCTATCTAGATATGCTTTTCAGCAAATGATATCAAGAGAATAAAGCAAATTAGATAACAGAAGTAAATTAGAAAGTTGTATAAAATCACATGCTCTTTCTGAATCATGAAAGAAAAAATGTGGGTTTCATGTCCCTTCAATCTGATAATCATCTTTTCAGATAACTAATTACTCTCTACCTCTAAGGGAATTGATATCCTTACACTATTAATTTCTTACGTAACTGGTCATTTATGCCTATTGACTAGTTATTTGCTCGAGTCTTTAAATCTCATGCAAGTATCAGCATATATCCCCAGCCTGGCTTTACTATAATGTCCCATATTTTGGTGCACACTTGTTATCTATTGTAGTTGTTTTCCTTATTAGACATAATATAAAAGGATACAAAACCCAATTCTTTAATGATTCCGATAGAGCATGCAATGTTAAGCAACTTTCTAATTTACTCCTTTTATAACTTTCTTCGTTCTCTTTCTATCTATATTTCAAAAGCAGGAATGTAAAGCTTAGCCACCAAGCAGCAAGTGCTATCCAGGGTGCTGAATCTAAAATGGGCCAGCTCCTAAGCTTTAGATTCCTGATTTTTAAATAAAGATAGCAAGAGAACGAAGAAAAAACATCATTTATGCTTACCAGATAAATTCCTTTCCTTGCGGATAGGGAGAGTCCACGGCTTCATTTGTTGGGAAATACAAAACCTGGCCACCAGGAGGAGGCAAAGACACCCCAGCCAAAGGCTTAAAGATCCCTCCCACTTCTTCATTACCCCAGTCATTCTGCCGAGGGTACAAGGTAAAGTAGGAGAAATATTAGGGAATAAATGGTGCCAGAAGAATAAAATAAATAATAGGGGACCACCCATAGACAAGAAAAAACGTGCGGGGGCCGTGGGCTCTCCCTATCCGGAAGGAAAAGAAATTTATCTGGTAAGCATAAATTATGTTTTCCTTCCTAAGTTAGAGAGAGCCCACGGCTTCATTGCTTACTGTTGGGAAAATTATACCCAAGCTCCAGAGGACACTGAATGAATAATGTGAGGGAACAAAAAGGAAGAAACAGACCCTATTCTAAACATCAAACTTGTAAAATATTGTATGTAAGGAGGACCATTTTCTTATTCATCGGCTCTCTGATCGAAGAACTATCCTCAAGAGGTATAGTTGTGTGTTTAGCATGCGTAGAGATAGCACAATCCACATTAGGAATGGAGTCCCACAAATCCAGTTGAGAGTCCAGGACCGGGAACAACTTTTTAAAAGTAGACAAGGGGGAAAAGGAAGAACCAATTCTTTCCCATTCGTTCTTATAATGTTCGCCATCTTAACCGGCACAGGAAAAGTCAAAGAAACTTTCCTGTCTCCGTAAACTCTGTCTAATTTAGGTATCATAAGTTCTTCAGGCAGCGAGGCCTCTGGAACCTCTAACGTAGACAGAACCTCCTTTAATAAAAACAGCAAGTGCTCAATTTTAAATCTAAAGGACGGTTCCTCCGCAGCAGGAGGCTTAGACGCTAAGGACTCCGACCCAGAAAGTTCCCCCTCTGAAGCTATAGATGTTAACTCCTCATTGGATAACTGGGACATAATAGCTAAATTCGATAAATATTTAGATGACTCTGGGTCAGGAGAGCTATATTTAACCTTTCTCTTGCGTTTATTAGAGCGAGGTAATGCAATGAGGGCCGCAGACACAGTCGTTTGTAACTGCGCGGCAAAGTCCGCAGGAAGAAGGCCCCCTCCAGATGGAGGATTAGATGTGCTACAGGGAACTGCATGTGGAGTGGATAATGTAGAAAGGGTAGTAATCTCACGGGACGCCAAGTCCTGAGAGGTAGACGGCTCAGGGGGACTAAGAGCCTTAGCAGCCTTGTCTCCCTTCTTAGACTTTATAACGCTGTTAAGGCATGTGGAACATAATTGAGTGGGCAGGAAAACCACGGCCTCCTTACAATATAAACAGGTATGATTTAGTATAGAAGGAGTACCTTCTAACATGTCAGAGTCCTCCATAGCTCAGGTTTTTCTTTTTTTTTGTTATAGAAAACTGCACCTTTATACTCCCAATGGCTGGGGCACTCACCACCTCCTGGACCCAGACAGTTAACAGAGGAAACGCTCTCCTCAGGTTCAAGTCTCAGCCAGAATGGAGGACATGAACATAGACCACACCCGGTCACATGGAGTGCAAGACAGTACTTCCCTTGTTATTACAAGTACAGCAAGTAATAGGAGCTGTGCAACACTTTCAAAAACGAAAGTGAAACCTGTTTGTTCCAGTCAAAAACACAGCCCAGGAAAAAAATCACACAAAGCAGCATGTAAATAATGAATACACTGATTAATTAACCCCAACTGTTCAATAAATCCCCTTCAGAGGATATTAACCCTGGATCATATAAGGTATAAAGGAGCCACACTGTGACCCTGTTATAGCATTTTAGGTATAAAAATTGAAACAATCTTACCTCCAGGATCCATACTGTGGAACAGAAAACAGCCTCTCAAGTGTGACAGTCTTATAGCAGCGCTCCTGACATGGACTTGAGTGAGAGAAAGCATGCAGTGAAACTCGTCAACACTGATTGCTTAGGAGTTGTTAGCAGTAGTCTAGATGGTTTCGCGGAAAAAACTTTCCCTGCATCTCCAGACTTTAACTTTCATCAATACTCTCACTGAGAGATTGACATGACTACTTAAAACTCCAGTCCTATCTCAAAGGGCAGATACACTTTTTCAGGACTCTCCAAATCTTCTGACACCTCTCTGGCACCTCCTAACGTGACGAAAGGCAAAGAATGACTGGGATAATGAGGAAGTGGGAGGGATATTTAAGTCTTTGGTTGTACTGTCTTTGCGTCCTCCTAGTGGCTAGGTGTTGTATTTCCCAACAGTAAGGAATGAAGCCGTGGACTCTCCCTATCTTAGGAAGGAAATTGATAATAGGAGTAAATTAGAAAGTTGCTTCAAATTGCCTGCTCTATCTGAATCATAAAAGAAAAAATTTAGTATCTCTTTAAGTTACGTACTTTGAGACCCAAGAGAGGTATCCTTTATTTGAGATAACCTTCTGTTACTTATATTCTTAGTAGGTCCAAAAGTGGCCTCATGTGTCATTTAGAAAGTTTACAAATTGATTAGTATACTGCTTGTATATTGTTTTCTTGGAATTTCTTTCTTGAAATATACATTGCGAACTTGAAATTTTGTTCTATACAATGCAACCTGGGTTGCACTTGCTGATTGGATGGCTAAATATAGCCACCAATCAGCAAGCCCTATCCAGGGTACTGAATCAAAAATAGGCCGGCTCCAAAGCTTTCATTCCTGCTTTTTCAAATAAATATACCAAGAGAATAAAGAAAAATTGATAATAGGAGTAAATTAAAAGGTTGCTTAAAATTGCATGCTCTATCTGAATCATGAAAGAAAATATTTGGGTTTACTATCCCTTTAAGGTGGGGTGGGGGCAGCATGACTACATGTTAAAGTATGGTGTGGTCAGACTTAAACTGAACTAAGGAAGTTGTAGTTAAAGTGTGGTGGGAAATCAGTAGAGAAGTGGTTAGACCACTATCAGCTAGATTACGAGTTTTTGTGGTGCTAACGAGCAGTTTAAGCTCACCGCTCACCTACAAACAACAATGGTATTACGGGTTTTTAGAAACCCGGCATTAGCCACAGAAAAGTGAGCGGAGAGCAAAATTTAGCTCCACATCTCACCTCAATACCAGCTCTGCTTACGGTAGCGGTGAGCTGGTAAAACGTGCTTGCGCACAATTTCCTCATAGGAATCAATGGGGCAGATTCTGCTGAAAAAAAAATTAACACTAACCCCCTGAAGATCACCCTACCTTGAGACGTCTTCACCCAACTGGGCAGAAGTGGTCCTCCAGACGGGCAGAGGTCTTCATCGAAGCCGGGCAGAAGAGGTCCTCCAGACGGGCAGAAGTCTTCATCCAGGCGGCATCTTCAATCTTCATCCATCCGGCGCGGAGTGGGTCCATCTTCAAGACATCCGACGCGGAGTATCCTCTTCATCAGACGGCTACTGAAACAATGAAGTTGAATCCTATTGGCTGATTGGAACAGCCAATAGGATTGAGCTTGCATTCTATTGGCTGATTGGAATAGCCAATAGAATGCAAGCTCAATCCTATTGGCTGATTGCATCAGCCAATAGGATTTTTTCTACCTTAATTCCGATTGGCTGATAGAATTCTATTAGCCAATCGGAATTCAAGGGATGAAGACTTCTGCCCGTCTGGAGGACCACTTCTGCCCGGTTGGGTGAAGACGTCTCAAGGTAGGGAGATCTTCAGGGGGTTTTATTAAGGGGGGATTGGGTGGGTTTTATTGTATTTTTTTTCAGGGAAAAACATAATTTATGCTTACCTGATAAATTTATTTCTCTTGTAGTGTATCAGTCCACGGATCATCCATTAGTTGTGGGATATTCTCCTTCCCAACAGGAAGTTGCAAGAGGATCACCCACAGCAGAGCTGCTATGTAGCTCCTCCCCTCACTGCCATATCCAGTCATTCGACCGAAACAAGCCGAGAAAGGAGAAACTATAGGGTGCAGTGGTGACTGTAGTTTAATTAAAATTTAGACCTGCCTTAAAAGGACAGGGCGGGCCGTGGACTGGATACACTACAAGAGAAATAAATTTATCAGGTAAGCATAAATTATGTTTTCTCTTGTTAAGTGTATCCAGTCCACGGATCATCCATTACTTGTGGGATACCAATACCAAAGCTAAAGTACACGGATGATGGGAGGGACAAGGCAGGAACTTAAACGGAAGGAACCACTGCCTGTAGAACCTTTCTCCCAAAAACAGCTTCCGAAGAAGCAAAAGTATCAAATTTGTAAAATTTTGAAAAGGTGTGAAGCGAAGACCAAGTCGCAGCCTTGCAAATCTGTTCAACAGAGGCCTCATTTTTAAAGGCCCAGGTGGAAGCCACAGCTCTAGTAGAATGAGCTGTAATCCTTTCAGGGGGCTGCTGTCCAGCAGTCTCATAGGCTAAGCGTATTATGCTCCGAAGCCAAAAGGAGAGAAAGGTTGCCGAAGCTTTTTGACCTCTCCTCTGTCCAGAGTAAACGACAAACAGGGCAGATGTTTGACGAAAATCTTTAGTAGCCTGTAAGTAAAACTTCAAGGCACGGACTACGTCCAGATTATGCAAAAGACGTTCCTTCTTTGAAGAAGGATTAGGACACAATGATGGAACAACAATCTCTTGATTGATATTCCTGTTAGAAACCACCTTAGGTAAAAACCCAGGTTTGGTACGCAGAACTACCTTGTCTGAATGAAAAATCAGATAAGGAGAATCACATTGTAAGGCAGATAACTCAGAGACTCTTCGAGCCGAGGAAATAGCCATCAAAAACAGAACTTTCCAAGATAAAAGTTTAATATCAATGGAATGAAGGGGTTCAAACGGAACTCCCTGAAGAACTTTAAGAACCAAGTTTAAGCTCCACGGGGGAGCAACAGTTTTAAACACAGGCTTAATCCTAACCAAAGCCTGACAAAATGCCTGGATGTCTGGAACCTCTGCCAGACGCTTGTGCAAAAGAATAGACAGAGCAGAGATCTGTCCCTTTAAAGAACTAGCTGATAAGAAAGGACAATATCCTAGGAATCCTAACCTTACTCCATGAGTAACTCTTGGATTCACACCAATAAAGATATTTACGCCATATCTTATGGTAGATTTTCCTGGTGACAGGCTTTCGTGCCTGTATTAAGGTATCAATGACTGACTCGGAGAAGCCACGCCTTGATAGAATCAAGCGTTCAATCTCCATGCAGTCAGTCTCAGAGAAATTAGATTTGGATGATTGAAAGGACCTTGTATTAGAAGGTCCTGCCTCAGAGGCAGAGTCCATGGTGGAAGAGATGACATGTCCACTAGGTCTGCATACCAGGTCCTGCGTGGCCATGCAGGCGCTATCAGAATCACTGATGCTCTCTCCTGTTTGATTTTGGCAATCAGTCGAGGGAGCAGAGGAAACGGTGGAAACACATAAGCCAGGTTGAAGAACCAAGGAGCTGCTAGAGCATCTATCAGCTTCGCTCCCGGGTCCCTGGACCTGGATCCGTAACAAGGAAACTTGGCGTTCTGGCGAGACGCCATGAGATCCAGTTCTGGTTTGCCCCAACGATGGACCAGTTGAGCAAACACCTCCGGATGGAGTTCCCACTCCCCCGGATGAAAAGTCTGACGACTTAGAAAATCCGCCTCCCAGTTCTCTATGCCTGGGATGTGGATCGCTGACAGGTGGCAAGAGTGAGACTCTGCCCAGCGAATTATCTTTGAGACTTCTAACATCGCTAGGGAACTCCTGGTTCCCCCTTGATGGTTGATGTAAGCCACAGTCGTGATGTTGTCCGACTGAAATCTGATGAACCTCAGGGTTGCTAACTGAGGCCAAGCTAGAAGAGCATTGAATATTGCTCTTAACTCCAGAATATTTATTGGGAGGAGTTTCTCCTCCTGAGTCCACGATCCCTGAGCCTTCAGGGAGTTCCAGACTGCACCGCAACCTAGAAGGCTGGCATCTGTTGTTACAAAGTCCAATCTGGCCTGCGAAAGGACATACCCTTGGACAGATGGACCCGAGATAGCCACCAGAGAAGAGAATCTCTAGTCTCTTGATCCAGATTTAGTAGAGGGGACAAATCTGAGTAATCCCCATTCCACTGACTTAGCATGCATAATTGCAGCGGTCTGCGATGCAGGCGCGCAAATGGCACTATGTCCATTGCCGCTACCATTAAGCCGATTACTTCCATGCACTGAGCCACTGACGGGCGTGGAATGGAATGAAGGACACGGCAAGCATTTAGAAGTTTTGATAACCTGGACTCCGTCAGGTAAATTTTCATCTCTACAGAATCTATAAGAGTCCCTAGGAAGGAGACTCTTGTGAGTGGGGATAGAGAACTCTTTTCCACGTTCACTTTCCACCCATGCGACCTCAGAAATGCCAGAACTATATCTGTATGAGACTTGGCAATTTGAAAGCTTGACGCCTATATCAGGATGTCGTCTAGATAAGGAGCCACCGCTATGCCTTGCGGTCTTAGAACCGCCAGAAGTGAGCCCAGAACCTTTGTAAAAATTCTCGGGGCTGTGGCCAACCCGAAGGGAAGAGCTACAAATTGGTAATGCCTGTCTAGAAAGGCAAACCTTAGGAACCTATGATGATCTTTGTGAATCGGTATGTGAAGGTAGGCATACTTTAAGTCCACTGTGGTCATGTACTGACCCTCTTGGATCATGGGTAGGATGGTCTGAATAGTTTCCATTTTGAATGATGGAACTTTGAGGAATTTGTTTAAGATCTTTAGATCCAAGATTGGTCTGAAGGTTCCCTCTTTCTTGAGAACCACAAACAGATTTGAATAAAACCCCTGTCCTTGTTCCGTCCGCGGAACTGGATGGATCACTCCCATTACTAGGAGGTCTTGCACACAGCTTAGGAATGCCTCTTTCTTTATCTGGTTTGCTGATAACCTTGAAAGATAAAATCTCCCTTGTGGAGGAGAAGCTTTGAAGTCCAGAAGATATCCCTGAGATATGATCTCCAACACCCAGGGATCCTGAACATCTCTTGCCCACGCCTGGGCGAAGAGAGAAAGTCTGCCCCCACTAGATCTGTTTCCGGATAGGGGGCCGTTCCTTCATGCTGTCTTGGGGGCAGCAGCAGGCTTTCTGGCCTGCTTGCCCTTGTTCCAGGACTGGTTAGGTTTCCAGGCCTGTCTGGAATGAGCAACAGTTCCCTCTTGTTTTGAAGCGGAGGAAGTTGATGCTGCTCCTGCCTTAAAATTTCAAAAGGCACGAAAATTAGACTGTTTGGCCTTTGATTTGGCCCTGTCCTGAGGAAGGGTATGACCCTTGCCTCCAGTAATGTCAGCAATAATTTCCTTCAAGCCAGGCCCGAATAAGGTCTGCCCCTTGAAAGGAATATTGAGTAATTTAGACTTTGAAGTCACGTCAGCTGACCAGGATTTAAGCCATAGCGCCCTATGGCGAATCCGGAATTCTTAGCCGTTAGTTTAGTCAAATGAACAATGGCATCAGAAACAAATGAGTTAGCTAGCTTAAGCGTTCTAAGCTTGTCAATAATTTCATTCAAAGGAGCTGTATGGATGGCCTCTTCCAGGGCCTCAAACCAGAATGCAGCAGTGACAGGCGCAATGCATGCAAGGGGCTGTAAAATAAAACCTTGTTGAATAAACATTTTCTTAAGGTAACCCTCCAATTTTTTATCCATTGGATCTGAAAAAGCACAACTGTCCTCAACCGGGATAGTGGTACGCTTTGCTAAAGTAGAAACTGCTCCCTCCACCTTAGGGACCGTCTGCCATAAGTCCCGTGTAGTGGCGTCTATTGGAAACATTTTTCTTATTATAGGAGGTGGGGAAAAGGGCACACCGGGTCTATCCCACTCCTTGCTAATAATTTCTGTAAGCCTTTTAGGTATAGGAAAAACATCAGTACGCACCGGCACCGCATAGTATCTATCCAGCCTACACAATTTCTCTGGAATTGCAACTGTGTTACAGTCATTCAGAGCAGCTAATACCTCCCCAAGCAATACACGGAGGTTCTCAAGCTTAAATTTAAAATTAGAAATCTCTGAATCAGGTTTCCCCGAGTCAGAGATGTCACCCACAGACTGAAGCTCTCCGTCCTCATGTTCTGCATACTGTGACGCAGTATCAGACATGGCTCTTACAGCATTTGCACGCTCTGTATCTCTCCTAACCCCAGAGCTATCGCGCTTGCCTCTTAATTCAGGCAATCTAGATAATACCTCTGACAGGGTATTATTCATGATTGCAGCCATGTCCTGCAAGGTAATCGCTATGGGCGTCCCTGATGTAATTGGCGCCATACTAGCGTGTGTCCCCTGAGCGGGAGGCGAAGGGTCTGACATGTGGGGAGAGTTAGTCTGCATAACTTCCCCCTCGACAGAACCCTCTGGTGATAATTCTTTTATAGATAAAGACTGATCTTTACTGTTTAAGGTGAAATCAATACATTTAGTACACATTCTCCTATGGGGCTCCACCATGGCTTTCAAACATAATGAACAAGTAGGTTCCTCTGTGTCAGACATGTTTAAACAGACTAGCAATGAGAATAGCAAGCTTGGAAAACACTTTAAAACAAGTTTACAAGCAATATAAAAAACGTTACTGCGCCTTTAAAAAACACAAATTTTGAAATAACAGTGAAAAAAGGCAGTTACACTAACGAAATTTTTACAGTGTATGTAATAAGTTAGCAGAGCATTGCACCCACTTGCAAATGGATGATTAACCCCTTAATACCAAAAACGGAATAACAAATGACAAAAACGTTTTTTAAACAGTCACAACAACTGCCACAGCTCTACTGTGGCTTTTTACCTCCCTCAATACGACTTTTGAAGCCTTTTGAGCCCTTCAGAGAAGTCCTGGATCATGCAGGAAGAAGCTGGATGTCTGTGTCTGTAATTTTTCTGCGCAAAAAAGCGCGAAAATAGGCCCCTCCCACTCATATTACAACAGTGGAAAGCCTCAGGGAACTGTTTCTAGGCAAAATTCAAGCCAGCCATGTGGAAAAAACTAGGCCCCCAATAAGTTTTATCACCAAACATATATAAAAAACGATTAAACATGCCAGCAAACGTTTTAAATTACACTTTTATAAGAGTATGTATCTCTATTAATAAGCCTGATACCAGTCGCTATCACTGCATTTAAGGCTTTACTTACATTACTTCGGTATCAGCAGCATTTTCTAGCAAATTCCATCCCTAGAAAAATATTAACTGCACATACCTTATTGCAGGAAAACCTGCACGCCATTCCCCCTCTGAAGTTACCTCACTCCTCAAAATATGTGAGAACAGCAAAGGATCTTAGTTACTTCTGCTAAGATCATAGAAAACGCAGGCAGATTCTTCTTCTAAATACTGCCTGAGATAAACAGTACACTCCGGTACCATTTAAAAATAACAAACTTTTGATTGAAGAAATAAACTAAGTATAAAACACCACAGTCCTCTTACGACCTCCATCTTTGTTGAGAGTTGCAAGAGAATGACTGGGTATGGCAGTGAGGGGAGGAGCTATATAGCAGCTCTGCTGTGGGTGATCCTCTTGCAACTTCCTGTTGGGAAGGAGAATATCCCACAAGTAATGGATGATCCGTGGACTGGATACACTTAACAAGAGAAAGAGCTGATTACTTTGGGGAAATGCCCCACAAAAAAACCTTTTAAGGGCTATTTGTAATTTAGGGTAGGGATTTTTATTATTTTGGGGGGCTTTTTTATTTTTATTAGGGGGATTAGATTAGGTGTAATTAGTTTAAAAAAATTGTAATTATTTTAATATTTTCTGTAATTTAGTGTTTGTTTTTTCCGTACTTTAGATAATTGTATTTAATTGTAGTTACTTTAGGGAATTAATTTAATTATAGTGTAGTGTTAGGTGTAATTGTAACTCAGGTTAGGTTTTATTTTACAGGTACTTTTGTATTTATTTTAACTAGGTAGTTATTAAATAGTTAATAACTATTTAATAAATATTCTACCTAGATAAAATAAATACAGACTTGCCTGTAAAATAAAAATACACCCTAAGCTAGCTACAATGTAACTATTAGTTATATTGTAGCTAGCTTAGGGTTTATTTTATAGGTAATTAGTTTTAAATAGGAATAATTTATTTAATTGTAGTAATTTTATTTAGATTTATTTAAATTATATTTAAGTTAGGAGGGGTTAGGGTTAGAACTTTAATATAGTGGCGGCGACGTTGTGGGCGGCAGATTAGGGGTAAATAATTGTAGTTAGGTTGTGGCGACGTTGTGGGCGGCAGATTAGGGGTTAATAATTGTAGTTAAGTTGTGGCGACGTTGTGGGCGGCATATAAGGGGTTAATAATTGTAGTTAGGTTGTGGCGACGTTGTGGGCGGCAGATTAGGGGTTAATAATTGTAGTTAGGTGTGGCGATGTTAGGGACGGCGGCAGATTAGGGGTTAATAAAATGTAACTAGTGTTTGCGAGGCGGGAGTGCGTCGGTTTAGGGGTTAATATATTTATTATAGTGGCGGCGATGTCCGGTTCAGCAGATTAGGGGTTAAAAAATTTAGCACTTTAGTTAAGAGTTTTATGTTACGGCGTTAGCCCATAAAACTCTTAACTACTGACTTTTAAATGCGGTAGGAGTCTTGACAGGAGAGGCTGTACTGCTCACTTTTTCCAAGACCGGCGTTAGGAAAATCCCATTGAAAATATGGGATACGCAATTGACGTAAGTGGATTTGCGGTATGTTCGAGTCGCGGAAAAAAAGTGAGCGGTACACCTGTACCTGCCAGACTCGTAATACCAGCGGTAGTGAAAAAGCAGCGTTAGGACCTCTTAACGCTGCTTTTTTACCCTAACGCAAAACTCGTAATCTAGGTGATTGTTAGCTCAATGTGGAGGTTAATTTCTTTCTTCAGTAGATCCCATAGAAATTAACAGTCATTACTATTACATGGGAGCTCACACATAAAGCAGCCAAGAATACATTTGAGTGACAGCACCACTTAAAAAGAACAAAAAAGCTTTATTCACAATTATTATGAATAAATATCTCCCAAATTAAGCATTTTGCCACTTCCTGTATGCTCCTCTGTAGTTCAATAACAAAAACATAATTTATGCTTACCTGATAAATTTATTTCTCTTGTAGTGTATCCAGTCCACGGATCATCCATTACTTATGGGATATTCTCCTTCCCAACAGGAAGTTGCAAGAGGATCACCCACAGCAGAGCTGCTATATAGCTCCTCCCCTAACTGCCATATCCAGTCATTCGACCGAAACAAACAGAGAAAGGAGAAACCATAGGGTGCAGTGGTGACTGTAGTTTAATTAAATTTTAGACCTGCCTTAAAATGACTGGATACACTACAAGAGAAATAAATTTATCAGGTAAGCATAAATTATGTTTTCTCTTGTTAAGTTTATCCAGTCCACGGATCATCCATTACTTATGGGATACCAATACCAAAGCTAAAGTACACGGATGATGGGAGGGACAAGGCAGGGATTAAGCGGAAGGAACCACTGCCTGAAGAACCTTTCTCCCAAAAACAGCCTCCGAAGAATTAAAAGTATCAAATTTGTAAAATTTTTAAAAAGTGTGAAGCGAAGACCAAGTCGCGGCCTTGCAAATCTGTTCAACAGAGGCCTCATTTTTAAAGGCCCAGGTGGAAGCCACAGCTCTAGTAGAATGAGCTGTAATTCTTTCAGGGGGCTGCTGTCCAGCAGTCTCATAGGCTAGGCGTATAATACTCCGAAGCCAAAAGGAAAGAGAGGTTGCCGAAGCTTTTTTTGACCTCTCCTCTGTCCAGAATAAACAGGGAAGATGTTTGATGAAAATCTTTAGTAGCTTGTAAGTAAAACTTCAAGGCACGGACTACGTCCAGATTATGTAAAAGACGTTCCTTCTTTGAAGAAGGATTAGGACACAATGATGGAACAACAATCTCTTGATTGATATTCTTGTTAGAAACCACCTTAGGTAAAAACCCAGGTTTGGTACGCAGAACTACCTTATCTGCATGAAAAATCAGATAAGGAGAATCACATTGTAAGGCAAATAGCTCAGAGACTCTCCGAGCCGAGGAAATAGCCATCAATAACAGAACTTTCCAAGATAAAAGCTTAATATCAATGGAATGAAGGGGTTCAAACGGAACTCCTTGAAGAACTTTAAGAACCAAGTTTAAGCTCCATGGGGGAGCAACAGGTTTAAACACAGGCTTAATTCTAACCAAAGCCTGACAAAATGCCTGGACGTCTGGAACTTCTGCCAGACGCTTGTGCAAAAGAATAGACAGAGCAGAAATCTGTCCCTTTAAGGAACTAGCTGATAATCCTTTGTCCAAACCCTCTTGGAGAAAGGACAATATCCTAGGAATCCTAACCTTACTCCATGAGTAATTCTTGGATTCACACTGTGACAAAACCAATCTCGCCACTGTACATTGGAGGGCCTGTTATGGAACATTCTTTGGGCTGGAGGTACATGGGCTTAAGGATACCCAGAGACTGCATGGAAATATGGAATTTTATATGCTGGACACCCCATGTACTTTCATACCTCTGTCTTATGTCTATGTCACCCTGTATCCATAAATACAGGATGGGTACAGGGTGTGAGTGCCCCTTGTGGGAGCAATTGTGACTCTATAAGCAAAGTGGGCAAAAAAAAGACTTTATAGCTAATAAGAACTGTTCCTATATTCTGTAATAAGATGTATTCTATGTATGTTTAAGATCTGATTGTGTCTCAGGAGTCTGTCTGGGTAAACTGATTGTGTCATTGTGTGATTATGTTAACTAGACTGCCCAACATCAGATTGTCTGAGTAAACGTTCTTCCCTAGTTAATTAACTTAATATGTTAATCTGTTTTACCTGTGAATAGACAATTGTTTGATGCATTGTTCATATGTTTGCTTTACTGTTAAACCAATGCCCTTTGTAACCTGAAGCCAGGGTGTATAAATCTGTGTGCTGCCTTCAAATAAAGCATATATTCTGTTTAAACCTGAAAACTGGCTGGTTTGTGAATTGCTGATTCCCTATGCAGGACGTTGTTCCCTGGTATTAACCCTTGGTACACTGTTGGTACCGTAACATTGGTGGCAGCGACGGAATGAACCTTATCGCCCAGAAGAGCAACTACACAAGCCAGTAACCTCAGGAAGAGGGGGATTATTACAATACTGACTAAGATGGAAAAGAGAAAAGTAAATTTTGCAGCTTTTAAAAACTTCCTGGAAACAGAAGGAGAGATTGATGGGTACCTTGCGGATTTTGAGAGGCAATGTGCACTACACAAGGTACCCGCAGAGGACTGGGTCACGATATTATCTGGAAAATTATCCGGCCGGGCCAGAGAGGCTTTTCGGGCCATTCCAGATGAGGAAGTCAGGGATTATAATACTGTAAAAGAGGCTCTGCTCTCCAGGTATGCGGTTACACCGGAGGCATACCGGAGACGGTTCAGAGACACTGTTAAATTAGCTGGAGATTCCTACCTTGAGTGGGCATGTAAGGTGCACCGCACAGCAGCTCACTGGATAGCGGGGTGCCAAGCCATATCTGGGGAAGAGGTGCTGCAGCTATTCCTGTTGGAACATTGCTTCGACAAATTACCCGCAGGAGTTCGAGAGTGGGTTCGGGACCGTAAACCCTCCACCCTGCAGGAAGCGGCTCGCTTGGCAGATGAGTATACGGATGCCCGCAAACTGGACATTGCTACCACTAAGCCCCCTGCTAGAGTGGAGTACAGACCCCCAGTCACCCCAGCAGCTGCCAGTTACCAAACCCCGGCGCACCGCTATACCACACGGCCTCCGGCCACGAACTACCCTCAGAGAGCCCTGTTCAATTCGCGGGGCTACTCACAACCTATTCGGTGCTTTAGATGTAAGCAACTAGGGCACAAAAGACCAGAGTGTCCCCTAAACGCAGCGAACCAAGCGCAGTCCTGGAGAAGACCCGCCGGCGGAATCCCACGTAATCCTCAGCCTGCGGCCCGCTACGTAGAGGCGCAAGAATGCTGGAGCATCCTACATGAGGCAGACCTTGTGCAAGCTGCCCACCGGAATAACCGGCAACTGGTTAAAGTGAATGGGAAGAAGGTCAGTGGTCTACGGGATACTGGTGCTACCATGACCTTGCTTCAAAAGAACTTGGTGTCTGAGAAACAGTACACTGGAGACACTGTGGCTGTGAGGGTAGCAGGGGGCGATGTGTTCAGCCTACCTGTTGCCAGGGTACATTTGGATTGGGGAGTGGGCGCTAGACCTGTGAATGTGGGGGTCAAGAAGGACTTACCTGCTGATGTTCTTCTTGGAAATGACTTGGCCCCCCTTGTTTCTGCCTACGCTCCTATGGGTCCCGCTGATGTTAACTCTGTGACTACCCGTGCCCAGATCCGTGCAGCAGAGACTGACCCACCTGCTGCTAAGCCCCAGGACGCTGAGCTCAGTAAATCTCTATCCGCTATTGATATGTGGAGGTCCCGTTACAATGCGCTGATGAAGGAGAAGAGGAGCGCAGAGGAAAAAGCACGTTTAGAACAGGAATCTCTGCTAGACAAGCTGCACCGACAAACTGCAGAAAACACCAGCTTGAGAGTGGAACATGAAACATTAAAGACAAACTTAGTGACACTGGAGGAGAAGCTGACGCTGGCTCATAGTGAGGTGCAGCAACTCAAGGGCACCCTATGTCAGTATGAAGGGATTGTGGATACCTATAAAGAGCAGGTACAGAAAACTCGTAAAGAAGCTGATGGGATTTTGAAGGACTGTTTGGCCCTGGTCTGGGCACTGAGGAATTTGAACCCTTGTTTGTATGGACAGGAATTCTCTCTCATAACGGGAATATAGATGGATTGTCCCAGCAAACTGACATGCCTACCAGGCGCTCTGGTGGTATATGCCACAGTATATACCCTGGACAGCCGAGCATGACAAACCAGAGGGAGAGGAGTTTGATGGTCCTGTCCCCCAGCAACACGGCTGTTTAGCCAAAGGGGAGACGATTGGTCTCCCCCTCCAGCAGCACAGCTATGTATCCGAAGGGGAGACAGTCGGTCTTCCCCTCCAGCAACCAGGCTCCCATCAGGCTACTTCCATGGTAGTGCTGGCACCCGGGCAGAGTACAGCTGGTCTCTGCCCACCTCGCAACCCACCAATTCAGCGTACCAGTCCCCCACACAGCTGTGGTGAGGCACCTGGACATGGACAAGTTTTCCCCGTACTCAGGTGTAGTAACCATTTATTGTGGGTGGGCTGTACTACTAATTGTGTTTTATGGGTGGGTTGCTGGACTAACCAGGGCACTGACCGGCAGGAGGTCAGATACCCTGTTAGTCTGTTTGGAAAAGGGGAGAGATGTGACAAAACCAATCTCGCCACTGTACATTGGAGGGCCTGTTATGGAACATTCTTTGGGCTGGAGGTACATGGGCTTAAGGATACCCAGAGACTGCATGGAAATATGGAATTTTATATGCTGGACACCCCATGTACTTTCATACCTCTGTCTTATGTCTATGTCACCCTGTATCCATAAATACAGGATGGGTACAGGGTGTGAGTGCCCCTTGTGGGAGCAATTGTGACTCTATAAGCAAAGTGGGCAAAAAAAAGACTTTATAGCTAATAAGAACTGTTCCTATATTCTGTAATAAGATGTATTCTATGTATGTTTAAGATCTGATTGTGTCTCAGGAGTCTGTCTGGGTAAACTGATTGTGTCATTGTGTGATTATGTTAACTAGACTGCCCAACATCAGATTGTCTGAGTAAACGTTCTTCCCTAGTTAATTAACTTAATATGTTAATCTGTTTTACCTGTGAATAGACAATTGTTTGATGCATTGTTCATATGTTTGCTTTACTGTTAAACCAATGCCCTTTGTAACCTGAAGCCAGGGTGTATAAATCTGTGTGCTGCCTTCAAATAAAGCATATATTCTGTTTAAACCTGAAAACTGGCTGGTTTGTGAATTGCTGATTCCCTATGCAGGACGTTGTTCCCTGGTATTAACCCTTGGTACACTGTTGGTACCGTAACACACACCAGTAAAGATATGTACGCCATATATTGTGATAGATTTTCCCGGTAACAGGCTTTCGTGCCTGTATTAAGGTATCAATGACTGACTCGGAGAAGCCATGCTTTGATAGAATCAAGCGTTCAATCTCCATGCAGTCAGTCTCAGAGAAATTAGATTTGGATGATTGAAAGGACCTTGTATTAGAAGGTCCTGTCTTAGAGGCAGAGTCCATGGTGGAAAGGATGACATGTCCACTAGGTCTGCATACCAGGTCCTGCGTGGCCACGCAGGCGCTATTAGAATCACTGATGCTCTCTCCTGTTTGATTTTGGCAATCAGTCGAGGGAGCAGAGGAAACGGTGGAAACACATAAGCCAGGTTGAAGAACCAAGGCGCTGCTAGAGCATCTTTCAGCGTCGCTTCTGGGTCCCTGGACCTGGATCCGTAACAAGGAAGCTTGGCGTTCTGGCGAGACGCCATGAGATCCAACTCTGGTTTGCCCCAACAATGAATCAACTGAGCAAACACCTCCGGATGGAGTTCCCAATCCCCCGGGTGAAAAGTCTGACGACTTAGAAAATCCGCCTCTCAGTTCTCCACGCCTGGGATATGGATTGCTGACAGGTGGCAAGAGTGAGTCTCTGCCCAGCGAATTATTTTTGAGACTTCTAACATCGCTAGGGAACTCCTGGTTCCCCCTTGATGGTTGATGTAAGCCACAGTCGTGATATTGTCCGACTGAAATCTGATGAACCTCAGTGTTGCTAACTGAGGCCAAGCCAGAAGAGCAGTGAATATTGCTCTTAACTCCAGAATATTTATCGGAAGGAGTTTCTCCTCCTGAGTCCACGATCCCTGTGCCTTCAGGGAGTTCCAGACTGCACCCCAACCTAGAAGGCTGGCATCTGTTGTTACAATTGTCCAATCTGGCCTGCGAAAGGTCATACCCTCGGACAGGTGGACCCGAGACAACCACCAGAGAAGAGAATCTCTGGTCTCTTGATCCAGATTTAGCAGAGGGGACAAATCTGTGTAATCCCCATTCCACTGACTTAGCATGCATAATTGCAGCGGTCTGAGATGTAGGCGCGCAAATGGCACTATGTCCATTGCCGCTACCATTAAGCCGATCACCTCCATACACTGAGCCACCGAAGGGCGCGGAATGGAATGAAGAATACGGCAAGCATTTAGAAACTTTGATAACCTGGACTCCGTCAGGTAAATTTTCATCTCTACAGAATCTATAAGAGTCCCTAAGAAGGAGACTCTTGTGAGTGGGGATAGAGAACTATTTTCCTCGTTCACTTTCCACCCGTGCGATCTCAGAAATGCCAGAACTATCTCTGTATGAGACTTGGCAATTTGAAAGCTTGACGCCTGCATCAGGATGTCGTCTAGATACGGAGCCACCGCTATGCCTCGCGGTCTTAGAACCGCCAGAAGTGAGCACAGAACCTTCGTAAAGATTCTCGGGGCTGTAGTCAACCTGAAGGGAAGAGCTACAAATTGGTAATGCCTGTCTAGAAAGGAAAACCTTAGGAACCGATGATGATCTTTGTGAATCGGTATGTGAAGGTAGGCATCCTTTAAGTCCACTGTGGTCATGTACTGACCCTCTTGGATCATGGGTAGGATGGTCCGAATAGTTTCCATTTTGAAAGATGGAACTCTGAGGAATTTGTTTAAGATCTTTAGATCCAAAATTGGTCTGAAGGTTCCCTCTTTTTTGGGAACCACAAACAGATTTGAATAAAACCCCTATCCTTGTTCCGTCCGCGGAACTGGATGGATCACTCCCATTACTAGGAGGTCTTGCACACAGCGTAGGAATGCCTCTTTCTTTATCTGATTTGCAGATAACCTTGAGAGATGAAATCTCCCTTGTGGAGGGGAAGCTTTGAAGTCCAGAAGATATCCCTGAGATATGATCTCCAACGACCAGGGCTCCTGAACATCTCTTGCCAACGCCTGGGCGAAGAGAAAAAGTCTGCCCCCTACTAGATCCGTCGCCGGCTTTCTGGCCTGCTTGCCTTTGTTCCAGGACTGGTTAGGTTTCCAGGCCTGCTTAGATTGAGCAAAAGTTCCCTCTTGTCTTGAAGCGGAGGAAGTTGATGCTGCACCTGCCTTGGAATTTCGAAAGGCACGAAAATTAGACTGTTTGGCCTTTGATTTGGCCCTGTCCTGAGGAAGGGTATGACCCTTACCTCCAGTAATGTCAGCAATAATTTCTTTCAAACCAGGCCCGAATAAGGTCTTCGGCATAACTTCCCCCTCGACAGACCCCTCTGGTGACAATTCTTTTATAGATAAAGACTGATCTTTACTGTTTAAGGTGAAATCAATACATTTAGTACACATTCTCCTATGGGGCTCCACCATGGCTTTTAAACATAATGAACAAGTATCCTCTGTTTCAGACATGTTTGTACAGACTAGCAATGAGACTAGCAAGCTTGGAAAACACTTTAAAGCAAGTTAACAAGCAATATAAAAAACGTTACTGTGCCTTTAAGAGAAACAAATTTTGACAAAATTTGAAATAAACAGTGAAAAAAGGCAGTTACACTAACAAAATTTTTTGGAAAAAAACTAGGCCCCAATAAGTTTTGTCACCAAACATATATAAAAACGATTAACATACCAGCAAACGTTTTATATTACATTTTTATAAGAGCCTATTAATAAGCCTGATACCAGTAGCTATCACTGCATTTAAGGCTTTACTTACATTAATCCGGTATAAGCAGCATTTTCTAGCAAATTCCATCCCTAGAAAAATATTAACTGCACATACCTTATTGCAGGAAAACCTGCACGCCATTCCCACTCTGAAGTTACCTCACTCCTCAGAATATGTGAGAACAGCCATGGATCTTAGTTACTTCTGCTAAGATCATAGAAAATGCAGGCAGATTCTTCTTCTAAATACTGCCTGAGATAAACAGCACACTCCGGTACCATTTAAAAATAACAAACTTTTGTATAAAACACCACTCTCCTCTTACGACCTCCATCTTTGTTGAGGGTTGCAAGAGAATGACTGGATATGGCAGTTAGGGGAGGAGCTATATAGCAGCTCTGCTGTGGGTGATCCTCTTGCAACTTCCTGTTGGGAAGGAGAATATCCCATAAGTAATGGATGATCCGTGGACTGGATACACTTAACAAGAGAAATAAATATACAAGTAACATCCTTAACAAAGCCTGTTAAATGGTACTATATGATAAAAGTCTTTAAACATATTAAAATGTATTTAATAATATACAAAATCAGGTATATTTTAGAGAACAATTGGCTGAACTGAAAATAAGTATCTACAGTGAAAAGGGCCATGAGTTATATGGTGACAAAAACATTTTTAGATTGGTACATTTTGATTGTTAAAATAAACAATACTCTACCTGTCTCTTTTTCCGCAGTTCCTTTTGCTTGCCAAAATATAGGAGAAGTTTTAACCCAGGGCACCAACGCTTAAATTCAAGCTCCCACTTCAGAATCTTACAGCTACGTACCACAATAAGATGAGGGCCCCAGTTACCTGAAAAATAGTTATTCATATAGATTTAATATTATGACTGTCCAAGTTAATGTCCACAGAGCTTTTTAATAAGCTTTCACTTCTTCACACTGCACTGCTTTTTTTAATCATTAAGATAACATAATTTATGTAAGAACTTACCTGATAAATTCATTTCTTTCATATTGACAAGAGTCCATGAGCTAATGACGTATGGGATATACAATCCTACCAGGAGGGGCAAAGTTTGCTAAACCTCAAAATGCCTATAAATACACCCCTCACCACACCCACAATTCAGTTTTAAAAACTTTGCCTCCTACGGAGGTGGTGAAGTTTGTGCTAAGATTTCTACGTTGATATGCTCTTCTCACCATTACGAAGCCCGATTCCTCTCACACACAGTACAGTGAATGTCAGGGGGATGTGAGGGGAGTATCACCTATTGAATGCAATGGTTTTCCTCGTGGGAGATCTATTTCATAGGTTCTCTGTTATCGGTCGTACTGAATCATCTCCTACCTCCCTTATTCAGATCGACAATATACTCATACTGATAACTGTTTCAGTACTGGTTTGGCTATCTGTTATAAGTGAATGGGTGTCTTTCGGTAAGTATGTTTTCATTACTTAAGACACTCTCAGCTATGGTTTGGAACTTTATGCATTAATATAAAGTTCTAAATATATGTATTGTACTTATGTTTGCCTTGAGTTAGGTTTATGTATATTTCCTTTTACAGACTATCAGTTTCAATTTGGGAAAAAACATATTTAAGAAAATATTTTTCTTACCTGGGGTATAGTCTTTTTTCAATTGACTGCTTTTTCATTAAATTTCGCAGGCAAAATTAGGCTCGCAAGGGCGCAAAATGCCAACGTTTATTGCGTCATTCTTGGCGAGATAATTTTTTGGGTGCGAAGGTACGTCCGATGACGCAATTTTGTCATTTCCGGCATCTTAGTTGACGCAGAGTTCCTTGCACAACGTTGCGTCTACAATGACGCGAGTGTGTCATTTCCGGATGTTGTTACCGCCAAAAAAATTACAGTTTGCGTTGTGCATCATACTTGCCGCCAAATAATTTCATTATTTAAAACCCCATTCCTATATGCCTCTTGCCTTTTTCTATGTAATTATAGGCATTTTGAGGTTTGGCAAACTTTGCCCCTCCTGGTAGGATTGTATATCCCATACGTCACTAGCTCATGGACTCTTGCCAATAACATGAAATAAATGATTGTGCTCTTTCTTTGGACCTTCAAATGCCCTGTATAGTTGCGTGATGTGAGAGAAGTATAAGCATTTCACCAAGATCGCAAACATTCCCATATATGCCTTTATTTCTCTCTGACCTCATCCATGCAACTGAACACTTCACTCCTCTTCTTTGAGAATATTCCCGTATCCAAAATAAATGCATCTGGATGCATGTGTATATATGATAGATGGAGCTAAGCCAGCAGAAGTGACATTATATATTGCCATAGCTTTGCTCATTAAAAACCTGCCTACGCTAAAGTAGATATATCTATTTTGATCAAAGGAATTTCTATACTTTAATACTCTGTAAAATGTCCTTTTTTAGAACGAAAAACAAAATGTATGTTTACCTAATAAATTAATTTCTTTCATGGTGATGTGAGTCCACGCAACATCACATGTAGGATTACACTCCAGTCCACTAGAAGCAATAACCCCTGACACACCATAGCTTTAATACTTCCAACTCTCTCATAATCCCTCATACATATGCTAAATAGACAGAGAAAACAGATGAGCAGGAAAAACAAAACAGGGCAAATGAAGTGCAAAATAAATACTGCAGCAAACTGTGGACTCTCACCATCATGAAATAAATTAATTTATCAGCTCAGCATACATTTTGTTTTCTTTCATAAGATGGTAAAAATCCACAAAACATCCCATGAGGGGTGCTATACCCATGCAGTGAAGTCCACAAGACCATCATGAAATAGGGTGGGACAACAATTAAGGCAGGTGAGTTACTGATCAGGAAATGCAGCCCTCAGAGCTGTCCAGCCAGCAGCAGCCTCTGAAGAGACATAGACGTCAAAGTGATAGAATTTTGTAAAAGTATGTAAAGAAGACCATATAGCTGCCTTACAAAGGAAGTCTCATTACGAAAGGCCCAAAAGGTGGTAACTGTTGTGACCTTGTCCAACTGGAATCGATTAAAGGATTCCTGTCTGAGATTTGCAAAAAGTTCATTAGAAACCAAATTATGGGCTAGATTATGAGTGGAGCTCTAATTGCCGCTCTCGCTCACACGCTAACTCCGCTCGACTTATGCTCTTTGTGCCCATCGGGTATTGCACGTATTATAGGTTGAAAGTAAATATTTTTAGATTGCACACTAACCCAACACATGTAAAGAGCAGAAGGAAGAATATTGCTTCCGCATTAACGTACTCTCCCATAGACTTCAATAGAGAGAGAAAAGTGGAAAAGCCTAACACCCATACTTAACCCAAATCGCTATAAACATCCTATTCTAATACGCCCTAAACTGCCACATAGCCCACCACAAAGTCTCCCCTACACTATTAATTACCCCTAACCTGCCACATAGCCCACCGCAAAGACTCCACTACTCTATCAACCCCTAACCCGTCACATAGCCCACTGCAAAGTCCCCTCTACTCTAAGAACCTAACCTTACCTGAAAAATAAAATAACCTAACATTACAGATTTATTTATTTTTACCAAAAATAAAAACATAAATTATGCTTACCTGATAATTTCCTTTTCTTCCATTGGAAAGAGTCCACAGCTGCATTCATAACTTTCGGTTTCTTTAGAGGGCACTCCATCTATGGGGAAGCACATAACCTCAACGAGACCCACTGCACCCCCAAGAGAGAGAGAGGTTACGCCCAGAACCCAAAGGTGAATGGTAACCCAGGACCCTCAGCTTGTAAACCTAGGGGGCTAGCTACAATGCCAACCAAGATCCTGAAGATGACAACGCATCTCAGAAGCCACTCCCAACAGGGCCAGCCCAAGCATCGGTAGGGCTTGAAAGCAGAACAGAAGAACCCCAACACTAGCTCAAAAACGAGCGGAAGAATGGCCACAGCCATCCCAACGGAGCACGGGTGCCAACCCGACTCCCTAGAAACAGACGACAAGGCCGTAGACCCAAAGGAATCTAACAAAAGGCCCACCATATTCTCGACACAGAGCCAGCAAGACTCCAGTTGGAACGTAACAACCCAGAGAAAAACACCCCTCTCTGAAAGGTTAAATCTCAGTTCCAATCTCCTGAATCCAAGAGAATCCCTAGAAAAGGACCACACCTCCATAAGAAGGAGAATAAGCCCCCCACCCTAAGAAAAGGGATGGGGCCAAAATGGCAGAACTTGGAAGGAATCCCCCTAAGGAAATTAGCTTGCTAACACACATCCAATGTGCAATAGCTGCAGCAGAGAGACTGCAAACCCATTCGCCTGCAGAGCAGTGAATCCATAAGGTTACCACAGCAAGCTGACCAAAGGAAACCGACCATTAAGGCGTAAGTCCAGCCCAATGAGAATCAGCACTCAGACAACCTGGCCAACCGTGACCAGGTCAATTAGTCCAAGTAAAAGGACATAACCCAAGTTCCAAGGAACTGGGCAACCCCGAACCAGCCCTAGAGCCAAAAAGTCACGCAACAACGCCACAAAGGAAAACACTGAGCGTAGCCTCAGCAACCGGAAGCACCAGGGAGAAAACAGATCCGAGCCCACAATTGTTTAAACAAACAATATCCAAGAACTTAACACCCCATCTGATATAAAAAAACAGACCACAGGGAGATATCAATGCAATATCCAGATCAACCCAGATAACAAGATAACTTGCAAGTCCCGACCCAAGGAAGCGACCATCCCTTGCCAAAGTCCAATGTTCCAAAGGAGCTAAGGCGTTAGAAGTTGTACAACGACACTAGAGCCCATAGACTCTCAAACAGCCGCAGGACAACAAACACTAGAGCAAAGGCTGGTTTCCACATCACCTCCATACAATCAGAGGATCATAGAGAGAAAAGGACGCACAGCATCCCCAGCTTCGAGCAGAGCCCAAGAAGACCACGCCCAGTGCCCCTAACAGGGAACAACCATATCCCGGAGGGGAACCCAGGTCTCTAAAAGGAGACCTAACTCACATGGAGACAAAAGAGGAAGACCAAAAGGTCTCATAAAAAAACAGCTAGACAGTACACAGTCAATGTGCAATAGCTGCAGCTGGTCACATTCTAAAACCCATCTGCTGCAAGGCAGCTGAACTACCCAATAAACTACTAGCTGCTGAGAACTAAGTCCAGAAGGACAATTCCGAGAGCCTCAAAAGAAAAAAGGCCAAAGCACCCAACTCGGCGACAAGAGGGCGCAAGCCCGCCAATCCTCCACTACATGGGAAGGAGCTCTAGGGTCTGTAGGGTCTGACAACCCCAGACACAAGAGAGATAGACGCAGCGGAACTCCACTGACCCAGTTATCCAAATTGAAGGCTATAAGGACTGAGACAATCCTTCCTGCCTCACAGACCCACCGGTCCTCTGGAATGCTTAGTTGAACGCAGAGGATAACGTGAGCACTACCTCTACCAGCCAAGTAGAGCGCGCCACGGACCGAACAGCTACCAGACAGAACTGAACCCAAACAGGACAAGCCTACAATCCGGGTCCTAACCGTCAAGCTGCATAAATCCTCCCTCAGAGGGGAAGAAGGAAAACAGACAGGACATCCTATCGGATGAAAATAAAATACAGGCAAACCGTAGGTTAACGCCCAAAAAGAAACAGGCCTACAGCAGGATCAGCCAAACGGAGCCCTGATCTTCCAAAAAACTGGAAAAGATCTCAATACATGGACAATCAGGAGATTACATCATCCCCACATGTCTAATGAGGTGCGCCATTCGAAGAGCAGACTGAGTATTGCCATATCCGATAAGGATAGGGTCGTTCAATAACTGAAAAAACATGTCTGAGTAACATGCGAAGGCGCACAATTCTGTAACGAAAGACTCAACACTCAGGGACAGTCGCACCAGCATGGAACTGTACAGTCCAAGGTGGAATGCCCTGGACAAAAGGAACAGCGAACGGAAGGCACGACCCTGTCCTCAAACTCTATTCAATTTAGGAAATAAAGGTTCATCAGGCAATATGATTTCTGGAACCCCTGAATTCGCCAAAAACTTCCTTTAGAAGAAGCGCAAATTCCTAAAACTAAAGTCTTGTTCCACCGCAGCTGGAGGTTGAGAGGCAGCAGACTCTGACTCAGAAAGTTTATACTCTGAAGTCTCAGAAAGAACTTCATCCTCGGATAACCCTCTCAGTTAAATCCAAATATTATTTGATGTACTCTGGGAAGGAGTGCAATATGTAACCTTTCGCTTGCGCTTAACAGGGCGAGGTAAAGCATTAAGGCCGCAGACACCGCTGTCTTAACTGCGCAGTAACGTCTGGAGAAAAAAGGCCCCCTCCAGATGGAGGATCAGCAATGCTACGGGAAAACTGCATGTGTATAGAGATAACAATGTAGGGAACGCACCTCACTGAACGACAACTCCTCAGAGGTGGACGGCTCCGTGATATCAAACATGTTTGATATTATCACATTATCAAGGCATATGGAACATAATTGAGAGGGGGAACTAGGGCCTCCTCCCCATATAAATAGGAATTGCTCTTTAGGAAAAGAGGGAGTGCCCTCTAAAGAAACCGAAAGTAATGAATGCAGCTGTGGACTCTTTCCAGTTAGGAAGAAAAAGTTATTCCTATTCTAAACTGAAAAAAATAAAGAACCTATACTAACATTATACTACAGCCTTTGTAGGGCATTGCCCTAAAGTGACAGCTCTTTTTCATAAAAAAAAAAAATCCCAAACACCAATCTACAAGTAATCCCCACCCCCCAAAATAAAAGGCTATCTAAAAAGAACTACTGAAAAGGGCATTTGGCTAGGCATTGTCCTTAGAAGGGCATTAGGAATTTTTTCTGCCCAAAATTAAAAAAACATAATCTAAATTAAAAAATATACGCCCAAAAACACTACATCCCAAGGATGGTGCTCACCAAGTTAAATCTTATCTTTATCCATCTTATCTTCCTTCCCCGACGTCCTCTTCATGCGGTCTCCAGCTGCACACAAAATTTTGAATGAAAGCTTTTTCTATTAGCTGGTTTAAATTTGAAATTGAAAATCAGCTAATAGGAATGCAAGGGTACCCTTATATGAAGGGGGTACCTTGCATTCAAAATTAAGTGTGCGGCTGGTGACTTCATGAAGAGGATGTCAGAGACAAAAAAGAAGATGGATGGAGATAAGAAGACCTCCGCCAGGATGAAGATAAGAAGAGTGCCACCGGTATGAAGATGGACCACCGCTGCCCGGATTCAACTGTGGTGAGTTCCATCTTTGGGGTGTAGTGTTTCTTTGGGTGGGTTTTCAGGGAACATAACAGGTTTGTTTGGGTTTTTATAGATTAGGGTTTTTTATTTTGGGCCGAAAAAGAGCTTAATGCCTTTCTAATTAGAGTAGTTATTTTTTAAATAGCATTTTTTATTACTTGTAGATTGGTGTTTAGGATAATGCCCTAAAAAAAGGCCCTTTTCAGGGATATTGCTGTAGTTAAGTGTTAGTATAGCTTTTTTTTATTTTTGGTGTGTTTTTTTAAGTAGGGTTTTAGATTAGACATAACTGTTTTATATTTTTGGTATAAAAGTTTTTTTCTGTAATGTAAGGTTATTTTATTTTTCACGTAAGGTTAAATTTTGTTTTGTTTTCTAAGGTAAGGTAAGTTTTTTTTTGTTCTTTAATGTACTGTTACTTTGTTTGTTTGTTCTTTAAGGTAAGTTTAGGGGTTTTTTTTTCCACCTTTTAATCTTGAGGGACTTAATACAGGAGGAATCTTTGTGGAGGATGTTTTGATTGAAAGCCGAACAATTACCCCAATAAATAACAGATATCTCAGGCCTCCTAAAAAAGACTCAATCGGGACTCCTAAAAAAAAAAAAAAGACTCAATCTGCCCCCTACAAGATCTTTGTATGGAAAGGGAGCTACAACTTACAGACTCTGATGTGGGAGTTAGCTTGTTGGATTTGGATCGGGTAGGGCTGAGTTTCTAAGGGATTTTATGGAAACCTGCCCTCCGGATAGAAGGTGTTTTGATTTTTAGATTAAGAAAGGAGTAAAAGCACCTTGCAGACCTAATCTTGACTTAAGTCTATTTTTTTATTTATTTTATGGCAGGAGATAACAGCCTGCTCTTAGATACAATGTCAGCAGACCACGTGAGCCATAAAGCTTGTCTAGCCAAAAACAGCCAAAGCAGCATTTTTCACATCTATGTGTATAATTTCTACAGATGCATCACACAGAAAGCTGTTTGCTGTCCTGATTGATTTTAAGCTATCCTGGATCTCTTCCAGAGTATCTCTTCAGCAACAAGGTCTGAAAGGTTGTCACAAAAGAAAGCGATAGCCGCAGCTACAAAAGCTACACATACTTGGTCTAAACATTAAACCCATTAACTAAAAGGCTTGTCTGTGAATGCTTTATGTCCATGGCATCTTTAAAGGAGGTACTGTTCTCCAAAGGAATTGTAGTCAGTCAAGCAAACGTGTATATTGTTCCATCCAGCAGGTAAAACTTCCTGTAGCAGCGAGTGGATATGCTCAAACCTGAAATTAAAGTACACATCCTCCACTTCTTCAGCACTAGGCTCCCGAGTTTCTGAAAAGTCATCCTCAGGAGAGATGTCAGATTCACTTGTGCCCCTATTCTCTGTGGGATATTTAGACAGGTCACTCCTGAGGAATGTCCCTGATGAGATAAAGGCATGCCCTTTATATGTGTCTGAGTTCAACTGCTGGACTCATGACAGTCTTCAACTCAATAAGAGAAGAATTAATATATTTTTTAAATTTAGGGGATAGTTCTGTAGAAGCCCCTTGGGAATAGCCTTGATGGGCTGCAATCCCTTGAACGCTTTGCTTTAAGGGCAGCACAGCATTAAACTCTCCAGGCTTTGACATAGACTCAGCACAAGAGTTACACAGCTGAGCAGGTAGACACACCAGAAAATCCTTACAAAGCAAGCATAATTGAGAATGGGTTAAGTTATTAGTAGATCGCCCTTCCAAAGGGTGAGCAAATTGTCCAGAGTGTGAGCTGCATAAATGATAGATGATAAATTTCTGAGAAGCACATGAACAGTATAAAGGCACACAAATGGTTATCCCCAGATGGGGAACTGTCATAACAGGGGTTTGATGAAACAGGTTTTTGATGTGTCTTCTGGATTAGGGCATACAATCGGCGAGATTACGAGTTCTGCTAACGCTGCTTTTTATCTAACGCTGGTATTACGAGTCAGGCAGGAAAGGGTCTACTGCTCACTTTCTTTCCACAACTTGAGGCTACCGCAGATCCCCTTACATCAATTGCGTATCCTATGTTTTCAATGGGATTTGCCTAACGCTGGCATTACGAGTCTTGGAAGAAGTGAGCGGTAGAGCCTCTACCGACAAGACTCCAACCGCTAAAAAAAGTCAGTAGTTAAGAGTTTTATGGGCTAACGCCGGAACATAAAGCCCTTAACTACTGTGCTATAAAGTACACTAACACCCATAAACAAGCTATGAACCCCTAAACCGAGGCCCCCCCCACATCGCAAACACTATAATACATTTTTTTTAACCCATAATCTCCCGCTCCGGACACCGCCGCAACCTACATTATACCTAATCTGCTGTCCCTAACTTCACTGACACCTATATTATATTTATTACCCCCTAATCTGCCCCCCCCCAACGTCACCGCCATCTACCTACAATTATTAACCCCTAATCTCCTGCCCCCAACGTCGCTGCTACTATAATAAAGTTATTAACCCCTAAACCTAAGTCTAACCCTAACCCTAACATCCCCTTAACTTAAATATAATTTAAATGAATCCAATTGGCTGATTGGATGAGCCAATAGAATGCGAGGTCAATTCTATTGGCTCATCCAATCAGCCAATCGGATTGAAGTTCAATCCGATTGGCTGATTAAATCAACCAATCAGATTTTTCCTACCTTAATTCCGATTGGCTGATAGAATCCTATCAGCCAATCGGAATTCGAGGGACGCCATCTTGGATGACGTCATTTAAAGGAACCTTCATTCAGACTTAGGACAACGTACAAAGAGGATGTCTCCGCATCGGATGGATTCAAGATGGCTCCGCTCTGCTCCGGTTGATTGAAGACTTAAGATGCCGCTTGGATGAAGACATCTCCCGCTTGGAGGACCTCTTCTGCCCCAATCGGATGAAGACTTTTGCAGCTCCGGATGTCCACTTCTGGCCCATCGGTGCCCGGCTGGGTGAACACGGCTCCAGGTAGGGTGATCTTCAGGGGGGGTAGTGTTAGGGTTTTTTAAGGGGGGATTGGGTGGGTTTTAGAGTAGGGGTATGTGGGTGGTGGGTTGTAATGTTGGGGGGGATTGTATTTTTATTTACAGGTAAAAGAGCTGATTACTTTGGGACAATGCCCCGCAAAAAGCCCTTTTAAGGGCTGGTAAAAGAGCTGATTACTTTTTAATTTAGTTTAGGGTAGGGAATTTTATTATTTTGGGGGGGTTGTTATTTTATTAGGGGGCTTAGATTAGGTGTAATTAGATTAAAATTCTTGTAATATTTTTAAATTTTTTTAAATTTAGTGTTTGTTTTTTTTGTACTATAGTTTAGTTTATTTAATTGTATTTTATTTTAGATAATTGTAGTTAATTTATTTAATTAATTTATTGATAGTGTAGTGTTAGGTGTATTTGTAACTTAGGTTAGGATTTATTTTACAGGTAATTTTGTAATTATTTTAACTAGGTAGCTATTAAATAGTTATTAACTATTTAATAGCTATTGTACCTAGTTAAAATAAATACAAAGTTGCCTGTAAAATAAATATAAATCCTAAAATAGCTACAATGTAACTATTAGTTATATTGTAGCTATCTTAGGGTTTATTTTATAGGTAAGTATTTAGTTTTAAATAGAATTAATTTATTTAATGATAGTAAATTTATTTAGTTTAATTTAAATTATATTTAAGTTAGGGGGGTGTTAGGGTTAGGGTTAGGTTTAGGGGTTAATAACTTTATTATAGTAGCGGCGACGTTGGGGGCGGGAGATTAGGGGTTAATAATTGTAGGTAGGTGGCGGCGATGTTATTGAGGGCAGATTAGGGGTTTATAAAATTTATTATAGTGTTTGCGAGGCGGGACTGCGGCGGTTTAGGGGTTAATACATTTATTATAGTGGTGGCGAGGTCCGGTCGGCAGATTAGGGGTTAATAAGTGTAAGGTTAGGGGTGTTTAAACTCGGGGTTCATGTTAGGGTGTTAGGTGTAGACTGTAGAAAGTGTTTCCCCATAGGAAAAAATGGGGCTGTGTTAGGAGCTGAACGATGCTTTTTTGCAGGTGTTAGGTGTTTTTTTTTCAGCCAACTCAGCCCCATTGTTTCCTATGGGGATATCGTGCACAAGCACGTTTTTCCAGCTTACCGCTACCGTAGGCAACGCTGGTATTGAGAGTTGAAGGGAAGCTAAATTATGCTCCACGCTCCCTTTTCTGAGGCTAACGCAGCCATTCAGACAACTCGTAATACCAGCGTTGGCTTAAGGGTGCGCTGGAAAAAAAGCCTCGTTAGCACCACGGGTCTTTACCGACAAAACTCGTAATCTAGGCGAATGTTTTTAAAGAGGGCTAGGAGGAGCAAAGCAGCCTTAATTGCAGTAACATTTATATTCACCTGATTTTTTCAAACTTTGCCAATTGTTTCTCTGTTTTTGGACTCCTTGTTTAGACTTTGCTCAACCTTACTTGTGTTCTTTTTTTTACCAGCTTGTTTTTTATTTTGTTACTGATTTGGTACTGTATTTGTTTGAGCTGGTTTTGATTTTAGACTATTTGACTACATTCTCTCTGTCTATTCTGTCCCTGAAATCATTGCCCTGTGATTGCTGTGTTCTGAATACCTGCTGTAATTCCCTGTAACTGAAGTCCTCAATTCTGTGTGAGCTGCACTACAGGTATTGTTTAACTACTATTTGTATTTTTTTTATTCGTCAGTTTTGCAGTGATTTGATTGTGCTTATTTCCTATTTCAGTACCCCCCTGAAGTGCTATATTCATCTAGAATATATGACCAAAACTTATCTAAAGTTATATTCATTATTCCCAGAATTTGCACACTTCTCATACGCCCAGATTACGAGTTTTTTGGTAATAGCGGTGCGGTGCTAACGAGCCTTTTTTTCTAACGCTACCTTAAGACAATGCTAGTATTACAAGATTTTTTCAACCCAGCGCTAGCCGCAAAAAGGTGAGCGTAGAGCAAAATTTAGCTCCACATCTCACCTCAATACCAGCGCTGCTTACGGTAGCGGTGAGCTGGCTAAACGTGCTCGTGCACGATTTTCCCATAGGAAACAATGGGGCTGAGCCGGCTGAAAAAAACCTAACACCTGCAAAAAAGCAGCGTCCAACTCCTAACGCAGCCCCATTGATTCCTATGGGGAAAGTAAATTTATGTCTACACCTAACACCCTAACATGAACCCCGAGTCAAAGCACCCCTAATATTACACTGATTAACCCCTAATCTGCCGCCCCCCACATCGTCGCCACCTACATTATAATTATTAACCCCTACTCTGCCGCTCCGGACACCGCCGCCACCTACATTATACTTATGAACCCCTAATCTGCTGCCCCCAACATCGCCGAACCCTACATTCTATTTATTAACCCCTAATCTGCCCCCCAATGTCGCCGCAGCCTAACTACATTTATTAACCCATAATCTGCCGCCAGCAACGTCGCCGCCCTATAATAAAGTTATTAGCCCCCAATCAGCCAATAGGATTGAGCTCGCATTCTATTGGCTGTTCCAATCAGCCAATAGAATGCAAGCTCAATTCTATTGGCTGATTGCATCAGCCAGTAAGATTTTTTCTACCTTAATTCCGAATGGTTGATAGGATTCTATCAGACAAACGGAATTGAAGGGACGCCATCTTGGATGACGTCACTTAAAGGAACCTTCATTCTTCAGTCGCCGTCGGATGGAAGAGGATGCTCCGCGTCGGATGTCTTCAAGATAGACCTGCTCCACTCCGGATGGAAGAAGATAGAAGATGCCGCCTGGATGAAGACTTCTGCCGGTCTGGATGTCCTCTTCTGGCCGGATCGGATGAAGACTTTCGCCCCTCTGGAGGTCCACTTGGGCCCGGCTGGGTGAAGACGTCTCAAGGTAGGGAGATCTTCAAAGGGGTAGTGTTAGGTTTTATTAAGGGGGGATTGGGTGGGTTTTAGAGTAGGGTTGGGTGTGTGGGTGGTGAATTTTAATGTTGGGGGAGGGTATTGTATTTTTTTTTCCAGGTAAAAGAGCTGATTACTTTGGGGCAATGCCCCGCAAAAGGCCCTTTTAAGGGCTATTTGTAATTTAGTATAGGGTAGGGATTTTTTTTTATTTTGGGGGGCTTTTTTATTTTATTAGGGGGATTAGATTAGGTGTAATTAGTTTAACTTAGGTTAGGATTTATTTTACAGGTAAATTTGTCTTTATTTTAACTAGGTAGTTATTAAATAGTTAATAACTATTTAATAACTATTGTACCTAGTTAAAATAAATACAAACTTGCCTGTAAAATAAATATAAACCCTACGCTAGCTACAATGTAACTATTAGTTATATTGTAGCTATCTTATGGTTTATTTTATAGGTAAGTATTTAGTTTTAAATAGGAATAATTTATTTAATTGTAGTAATTTTATTTCGTTTTAATTAAATTATATTTAAGTTAGGGGGGGTTAGACTTAGGGTTAGGTTTAGGGGTTAATAAATTTATTATAGTAGTAGCAACGTCGGGGTCGGCGATGTTTGGGACTGCAGATTAGGGGGTTAATAAAATGTAACTAGTGCTTGCGAGGCGGGAGTGCGGCAGTTTAGGGGTTAATATATTTATTAAAGTGGCGCCGATGTCCGGTCGGCAGATTAGGGGTTAAATCATTTATTTAAGTGTTTCCGATGTGGGGGGGGGGGGCTCGGTTTAGGGGTTAATAGGTAGTTTATGGGTGTTAGTGTACTTTGTAGCACTTTAGTTAAGAGTTTTATGTTACGGCGTTAGCCCATAACACCTCGTAACTACTGACTTTTAAATGCGGTATTAGTCTTGACAGGAGAGGGTCTACCACTCACTTCTTCCAAGACTTGTAATACCGGCGTTAGGCAAATCCCATTAAAAAGATAGGATACGCAATTGACGTAAGGGGATTTGCGGTAAGCTCGAGTCGCGGAAGAAAACTCGTAATACCAGCGGGCGTTAAAAAGCAGCGTTGGGACCTCTCAACGCTGTCTTTTAAGGAAAACGCAAGACTTGTAATCTAGCCGATAGTTTTTAAAGGGACATAAACCCACATTTCATGATTAAGATAGAACATAACATTTTAAACAACTTTCTAGTTTACTTCTATTATCATATTTTCTTTGTTTTCTTGTTATCCCTATTTGAAAAGCAGAAATGTAAGCCCAAGAGTGTGCACGTGTCTGCAGCACTTTATGGCAGCAGTTTTGCAACAATGTTATACATTAGCAAGAGCACTAGAAGCACTATTTCATGTCAAGTAGTGCTTCAGGCATGTGCACGCTACCTACCTAGGTATCTCTTCAACAAAGAATAACATGAGAATGAAATACATTTGATAATAGAAGTAAATTGGAAATGTTTTAAAAATTGTATTCTCTGGGGTCCATTTATTAATGTGCGGACGGACATGATCCGATATAGCGGACCATGTCCGCCGCACATCGATAAATGCTGACAGCTATCATTGCAGCAGCAGTTCCTATGCACTGCTGGTGCAATACCACCCCCTGCAGATTCGCGGCCGCTAGCAGGGGGTGTCAATCAGCCCGATCGTATTCATTCGGGCAGATTGCTATCCGCCACCTCAGAGGTGGCAGACGAGTTAAGGAGCAGCGGTCTTAGGACCGCTGCTTCTTAAAATTCGCTTCAGTCGGAACTGAAGCGGAGTGGGTCGGAGGCAGCATCTGCTGCTTCTTAAATAGACCCCTCTATCTGAATAAGGGTTACAGAAAATGTGTACTGTCACTTTAAGTGCAAAAAACAGCCTTCTGTAAAGTTAAATTAATTAACAACCGCTAGGTTTTAAATAAGTTCTGATGAGTTTGAGTGTCTCACCCCTCCACCAGTCCTGAGCATTATCTCTTTGCTTAGAGATAATGGCCACTGCACAGTAGTGAGAAGAGAGGAGAAGCAGGAAGGCAAGCTAAAATGGCACCAAAAAGTTAACCCCTGATGTACCCAAGCGGAAGAAACATCAGAAATAAAAACTTTCCTGCATGCCCTGGTGAATATCTGCGTTAACTCTGGTGTGTGAGCTAAAGCCAATAGCAGTAAATGTAAGGTAACCCATTTTTTTTAACATACTTTAAAAAGTACCCAAAACTGCCCAAACCTACTGTATAAGTTGTGTGGTGTATGTGTATATGCCCCCAGGCTATGTGAATTGTGTGTACATGTTCAGCCGGAGGGCTGTTTAGGTGCATAGTACTTACATGTCTGCACCTTCGTCTACTGTGCTTAACTCATTGCAGTCAACTGCTTCCAGACAGACACATACAAGGCAGTGCAAGCACGGGGGCCAAGGATCACACAAGGAACAGCATCTACAACCCAGGGAATTGGCAGAAAAATCCACATTTCACCTGGGGAGAACTGTAGATCAAACAAGGAGCAGCACATTGTAGACCAGAGGATTGGCAGATAAAACTAAATATATATTTACCTGATAAATGTATTTATTTCCGGGCATAGAGTGTACACAATTTCATTCCAATTACTAGTGGGAATTCAACTGCTGGCCAGCAGGAGGAGGCAAAGAGCACCCCAGCAGAGCTGTTAAGTGTCACTTCCCTTACCCATAATCTCCAGTCATTCAGCTGAAAGGAAATGGAAAAAGAAGATAACACAAGGGTATAGAGGTGCCTGAGGTTTATACCAAAACATGTTGCCGTCTTAAATGTAAGGGCGGGTCATGGACTCTCCATGCCCAGAAAGAAAGAAAATTATCAGGTAAGCATAAATTTTGTTTTCTTTCATATGGCATGGAGATTCCACTATTTCATTGCAATTACTAGTGGGAACCAATGCCCAAGCTAGAGGACACAGAATGAAAGGGAGGGAGAACAAGACAGGCGGACCTAAACAGAAGAACTCAGCCAAGGCAAAAGTATTAAATTTGAGAATGTGAAAAAAGTATGCAATCAGGACAAAGTGGCTGCCTAGCAGATTTGCTCCACAGATGCTTTATTTTTGAAAGCCCAGGAAGAAGAGACAGCCCTAGTGGAATGAGCCGTAATTCTCTCAGGAGGCTGTTGTCCAGCTGTCTAATATGCTAATCGGATAACACTTCTCAACCAGAGAGAAAAAGCAGTAGAAGTGGCCTTCTGACCCTTACATTTACCAGCGAAAACAACGAACAGGGCCGTAGACTGCCGAAAATCTTTAGTTCCTTGTAGATATATTTTAGAACACGCAAAATTTCCAGGTTGTGTAACAGACGTTCCTTTTGAGAAGAAGGATTCAGACAAAAGGAAGGAACAACAATTTCTTGATTGATGTTGCGATCTGATACCACCTTGGGATAAAAAAACCCAGCTTAGTACGAAGGACCGCCTTATCCGCAAAAAAAAAATAAGCTAAGGAAAATCACACTGCAGAGTCGAAAGCTCAGAAACTCTGCGAGCAGAAGAAATAGCAAGAAGAAACAAAATTACCCAAGATAACAACTTGATGACGACCGAATGCATTGGCTCAAATGGAGCCTGCTGCAAAACTTTAAGAACAAGGTTAAGGCTCCAAGAAGTAGCAACTGGTTTAAACGCAGGTCTGAATCTGAACAAGGTCTGAACAAAAGATTGAACATCTGGCAGATCTGCCAGACGTTGGATCAAAAGAAAAGACAGTGCAGGAATCTGACCCTTCAGAGTGCTGACTGACAAACCTTTCTCCAGGCCCTCCTGAAGTAAAGACAAAATTCGGTGTACCCTTACGTCTAACAGGCTTACGAGCCTGAAGCATGGAAACAATGAACTTCTTAGAAAAAAACACGCCTAGACAAGACTAGACATCCAAGGTCCAAGCAGTCAGCTTCAGAGAATCTCGGATTGGGAGGAGGAAGAGACCCAGAAGTAGAATGTCCTTCCTCAAGGGCAACCTCCAAGGCTGAAGAGAAGACATCTTCACCAGATCCGCAAAAAAGATCCTGTGAGACCAGGCAGGAGCTATAGAATTACCAATGCTCTCTCCTAGGAATGCACCGAAATTTCGGCCGCAGAAAGTTTCGGCCGAAAATTGCATTTTTGGCTATTTCGTTTTTCGTTTTTTTTGCCTGTTATTTTCGGTAAAATTATTGTGTAGCATGTTTCAAATGTGATGCTAGCCTAGAGCTGCTGTTTAAGGTTATTACTTGACTTACTGTTCTGCATATAATGAGTTTTCTAGGACTATACTTTATTTGGATAATTGGTAAAAAAAACTGTTAAATATGATTCTGTTACATAGAACTAAATGAAGAATAATACAGTATATTGATATTTATAATTGTTTTAAGTAGGGATGCACCAAAATTTTGGTCGCAGAAACATTTTGGCTGAAAATTGCATTATTTTTTGCCTGTTTTTTTTTTCTTGGTAAAATTGTGTAGCATATTATTGTTTTAAGATATTTTTGTCCAATTTTAGTGTGTTACTTTCAATAAAAGTGTGGGCTTTTTTTATTGGCTCTAATTAAGCAAAAAAAAAAATAATTTGAAAAAATACATTTTCGGTATCAGTTTCGGTTTTCGGCCAAGTGCATCCCTGATTTTCGGATTCGGTTTCGGTCCATAATTTCCATTTCGGTGCATCACTACTCTCTCCAGCTTGATACAAGCAATGACTCGAAAAAGGAGAACAAACGGAGAAAACAGGAATTCAAGACTGAAGCTCCAAGAAACCGCCAGAGCGTTGATCAGAGCGGCTTGTGGATCTCTTGATCCAGAACCGTACCTTAGAGGTTTTGCGTTTAGCTAGACACCGTCAGTTCCAACTCCGGAACCCCCCTCCTAGAATAGGGACATAAAGATACACATCCTTCAGGTTTATGGTAGACATAAAATGACCTTCCTGAATTAGGGATAGAATGGAGCGTATAGTCTCCATCTTGAAAGATTGAACCTTGAGAAATTTGTTGACACACTTGAGGTCTAAAATAGATTGAAAAGTCCCCTCTCCTAATTGGGAACCACAAAGAGGAATGAGTAGAATCCTTGACCCAGTTCCACTACCGGAATTGGGACAATCACTCACTGAGAAGATAGGTCCTTTACGCAAGTTAGAAAGGCTTCTCTCTTCACCTGGATCGTCTATAACCCGATAGCTAAATCTTCCCCAAGGGAGACAAGACTTGAACCCTATTATGTATCCCTGAGTTTATACTACTTCCCCTACCCAAGGATCTGGGACATCGCGGATCCAAGCTAGCTGAAAGAAAAAAAGGAAGCCTGTTCCCTACTTGATCCAAGACTGGATAGGAAGGCGACCCTTTCATGCTGACTCAAACTCAGATGAAAGATTCTAGGATTGTTTCCCCTAATTCCAAGGAACACTGGACCTCCATAAAGTCCTGGATTGCTCCAGCTTGGAAGAAGAGGAGAAAGACTTCTGAAGTTGCGAAAAAAATAAAAATGAGATTCTGGCGACCCTGAGTCTAGCCCTCTTGTCTTGAGGTAGAAAAGATCATTTTCAACCAGAAACGTTGGAAATAAACTTGGTCAGACCAGGTCTAAATAAAGTAGAGTCCTAAAAGGTAAAGACAGAAGTAAGGACTTGGTAGCTACTTCGGCAGACCAAGATTTCAGCTGCAGAGCTCTGAAAGTAGAACATAAAAGCTAAATATTTTGTCTTCCAGCCAAACAACATGGATGCTGGTATCACAGATAAAAGAACTATCCAGCATTAGAACCTTAATACTATACTTGATCTCCTCTATGGAAGATGCTTCTTAAATTAGGTCGGACAAGGAGACAAACCAAAAAGAGACAGCCCCTGCAACTGTAGCAATACTTGCAACGGGATGCCATTGTAAACACAGATGAATATAGGTCTTTCTTAAGTAAGCTTCCATCTTTTTATTCATAGGGTCCTAGAAAGAGGAACTTCCATTCCTACACATACATTTGATTTGTCAAACAGACAAAAGAAAAGTCAATAAGCAGACCTAAGGCTCATAATTCCCCGGTATATGTCTACTGCAAAGGATAGGGAAATATTAAAAAGGAACATTCAGTCCCTTCTTAAAAAAAAATTAAAAATTTCCATTTAAAATGTACAGCTGGCAACGGCTTATAACATATCCAGTATATTTCTTCCATAATAAAAAGGAAACAAAATATCTGTAGTAGACTATTATAAACTGCCAGCAAGTGTTCTTGCTTCCTACCCCTTTAAACGGGGGCTGGACCTAGACCCTGCTGCCCGGGCGCCCGGCCCCACTCCCCCGGGGGGTCGATAAAAGAATCAGAGAATATAGCCCTCAGTTAGGACTATATATATATATATATATATATATATATATATATATATATATATATATGTGATGTACAGTCACTAGAGGCAGGTGAGGCAGTGCTTCACCTCTCATATGGGCAAAAATATATTATTATTTTTTTTTATTGGCTTTTAAAAAAAAATTGCAATTTTTTTTCCCCCCAGCATTTTTTTTCCACAGCAACATGTTGTGCAATGGAGAGGCACAAGCAGGTCTGCCCACCATTACACAACATGCTGCGCCACCTACTGGATGAAAGTGGTTAAGATCATTGCATGGCCCATAACTGCTTATTTGAGGCAGTCCTATTTGGGCTGAACCAATCCAGTGAGAGGCATTAGTACGTGGAACTTAGGGTTGGGGCTGGATGTTTAATCATATAAAACAAAACAAAAACGGAAAAAAAATACTTTAATTTATTTTGTTGCTGCCCTGTTCAGCTGTAAGCTTTTATTCAATAAAAAAAGAGAGTTCTGTTCTTCCCCTCCAAGTGCAGTGGAACGTTCCACTGTCACTTCCTTACAGACTACAGAGAAGGAAGAGATGCAGACTCAGAGCAGTGTTTAGCCACATTTTATTAAAGTAAGTTCTGCAACCTTAGATTTTACTGAAAGGGATTCTGTTAGTGAAAATTATAATTTAATGAATGTGGTTTAGTGTTTTTTGTTTTTTTACTCTTTTACAGCAGTTTAAGGATCGTTTTTGTATTTTGTTTACTCAAACTTTACACCCAGCAGCTTGCCTCTGTACTGCACACTAATATATAGTCTCACTTTATGAACTCTCTGTAGCTCTGCTGTTTGTATGGATGAGTTGTTATTTGACAAGAGTAAGCTAGACCAACAGCATGGTAATGTAAAATGAAACCAATCAATTTAGAATGAGTTATAGCAAATATTCTCCATGGCTCCGGTAGCTATAGTATTTCATGTAACCCAGTGATTCCTTAGGTGTATGTTGGACAACCCTGATGTAGACAACAAATAATAATTTATTAATGCTCCCATTCATATGTGCTGTTCTGTTTCAGATATTTAAAATAGATTGTAGACTATTAGCATTTGATAGTCACTTAAAATAGTACTTAAAAATGCAGTGGTCCCTCTCCCCCCCCCTTGTGTTTGTGTGTGTGTCTCTCTATCTATTTATCTATCTCTCTCTCTGCTTATGTGTCGTTCTCCCCCATGGTCTCTTTCTCTCTCTGTCTCTCTTCCTCCCCCTCTGACTCTCTCATCCCTTATGTGTCTCTCTAACCCTCTGTGTGTGATTGTGTCTCTCTCTCTTTTTCTAACCCTCTGTGTGTGATTGTGTCTCTCTCTCTTTCTCTAACCCTCTGTGTGTGATTGTGCCTATTTCTCTTTCTCTCTCTCTAACCCTCTGTGTGTGATTGTGTCTCTCTCTTTCTCTCTCCCTCTAACCCTCTGTGTGTGATTGTGTCTCTCCCTTTCTCTCTATCTAACCCTCTGTGTGTGATTGTGTCTTTTTCTCTCTCTCTAACCCTCTGTGTGTGATTGTGTCTCTTTCTCTCTCTCTCTCTAACCCTCTGTGTGTGATTGTGTGTCTCTCTCTCCCTTTCTCTCTTTCTAACACCTCTGTGTGTGATTGTGTCTCTCTCTCTCTTTCTCTCTCTCTCTCTCTCTCTCTCTCTCTCTCTCTCTCTCTCTCTCTCTCTCTCTCTCTAACCCTCTGTGTATGACTGTGTCTCTCTCTCTCTCTAACCCTCTGTGTGTGATTGTCTGTCTCTCTCTCTCTAACCCTCTGTGTGTGATTGTGTCTCTCTCTCTTTCTCTCTCTCTAACCCTCTGTGTGTGATTGTGTCTCTCTCTCTCTAACCCTCTGTGTATGATTGTGTCTCTCTCTCTAACCCTATGTGTGTGATTGTCTCTCTCTCTAACCCTCTATGTGTGATTGTGTCTCTCTTTCTCTCTCTCTAACCCTCTGTGTGTGTGATTGTGTCTCTCTTTCTCTAATCCTCTGTGTGTGATTGTGTCTCTCTCTTTTTCTCTCTCTCTAACCCTCTGTGTGTGATTGTGTCTCTCTCTCTTTCTCTCTCTCTAACTCTCTGTGTGTGATTGTGTCTCTCTTTATCTCTCTCTCTCTAACCCTCTGTGTGAGATTGTGTCTCTCTATCTTTTTCTCTCTCTCTCTAAACCTCTGAGTGGTGATTGTGTCTCTCTTTCTCTCTCTCTCTCTCTCTCTCTCTCTCTCTCTCTCACCCTCTGTGTGTGATTGTGTCTCTCTCTTTCTCTCTCTCTCTCTCTAACCCTCTGTGTGTGATTGTGTCCCTCTTTCTCTCTCTCTCTAACCCTCTGTGTGTGATTGTGTCTCTCTTTCTCTCTAACCCTCTGTGCGTGATTGCGTCTCTTTCTCTCTCTCTCTAACCCTCTGTGTGTGATTGTGTCTCTCTCTCTAACCCTCTGTGTGTGATTGTGTCTCTCTCTCTCTTTCTCTCTAACCCTCTGTGTCGCTCTCCCTCTCACCCCGTCTCTCTCTCCCTCTCCCCCCGACTGCTTTTCTGTGTTTCTGTCTACCTTTTATTTATTTAATTAATGAATTGGTAGTGCCAAGCGCCCCACCATCTTTAAATTTCACCAGCCGCCACTGGATCAAGACATTTTTATATTTACTGAATAATGAAGGAATCTATAAGCATAATCTGCAGCATTAAAGTAAAAAGTATGCTTTAAACATATATTTTAATGGGCCTGGATTTCTAGATCTCATAATCGGAGCAAGCATTTTGTTATCTGGCAAGAGTTTCTGTTACAATCCTTTAGACTAAAATCAGATGTTTACTAAGTTGACCAGTTTTCCAAGACACAATTTAAAGGAACATGAAACCCATATGTTTTCTTTCATGATTTAGAAACAGCATGCAATTTTAAACAACTTTCCAATTTACATCTATTATCTAATTTTCTTCATTCTTTTGTTATCCTTTGTTGAAAATCATATCTAAATATGCTCAATAGCTGCTGATTGGTGGCTGCACATAGATACCTCGTGTGATTGGCTCACCATGTGTATTGCTATTTCTTCAACAAAGGATATCTAAAGAATGAAGGCGTATCCTAGCCACTGCCTCACCAGCCTCTGGCATCACCGCACGTCACTGATATATATATATATATATATAGTCATAATTCTCTGTCTTACATAAGTCATCAGAAGAGGAGAAGTACCTTTATGAAAAGAAGGTAAATATCCACCTCTGGATGAAAATACAGAAAAATTACACAGAATCCCTAAATATAATATATGTCCTATAAAGAAGCTACTATAACAGAGAAAAACAATCTCTAAGAAGGAGATTGAAATAATCCACATTCACAGAAAGTGAAAAATTATAGTAAGCCCCTCAGGAAATATACTGTAGGAAAAACAAAATAAGCATGCAGATTCCTTGAGCTGTCACCAGATGGCGGCAAATACAAGGTAAAGTGAGGAGAAAGATGCCCTGAAATAAAACAGGAATATTTCTGAATTATAAAATAAAAACAAATATTTTACTTTTAAAAAACTGGTTCTCATACTCATTGAGGATATCCTAATAGCAATATAAACTAATGTACACAAACATTAGAGAGAACTGTACATTTTATGGATTCCACTAAAGAAAAAGACAGAAAGCAAATCATATAACATAGTAAGACTACATTTTGATAAAAAACATTCCCTGAGAAGAATAAGGACTGTCAGCAAAAAACAAGGTCCCACAGGGAGGAACGCGCTTCTCTGCATAAACAGTTCAGAGGAAGGCGCTCAGATCTTAAACTGCAGAATTGCCTCCTGTAGAACATCTCTATATTAGCTCTATTATTATCTCTATATTAGCGCGCCATCTTTCAAAAAAAAAAAAAAGCATAACACTTTTGAAATTACTAAGGCGGCACAGATAAACCATAAGCCCACATAAATCATACCTAGATGGCGCATCCAAACCCCAGCACCGTACACAGGTACTTCCAGAGTTTACTAGGCTGAGGAAGCTAAACAATCCTATCACACAAGTGATAGACAAGCGCGCAAAAATGGCAGACCTCCGCTAAATAGTGCTTCATTTTTCCTGCGTCACAGACAGAAAACATTACAAAAGGTAATTAAAAGCATAGAGAACTTGATTAATCTATAGAAAAATGCCCAGCCCTCTAAAAATTCCATTATAAGTAGACACCTATAACAGACTAGGACTCTAGTAACAATCAACTAGTATTATGTCCTAGCGGTTGAAATGACGATACAAAATGTTTTCTAAAAACCGTCACTAGATGGCAACAAATATCCATGGATGCTATGAAAACAGAGAGACCAGTTTTATTTAACTAAATTAAAAAAAACGGTCGACACTACAAGAAATTTGAGCCCCACACATATCTCAGAGCCCCGCACCTTCTTGCATTGAATATTAAACACTCTAAATCTGATTAGATCAGATTGATTGAAAGACTGGTAAACAGCACTAGTTTCATTAAAGGGACAGTAAAGTCAAAACAAAACTTTCATAATTCAGATAGGGCATGCAATTTTAAACAACTTTCCAATTTACTTTTATCATCAAATTTGCTTTGTTCCCTTGGTGGTATTTTTGAAAAGCTAAACCTAGCTAGGCTCAAACTGATTTCTAAACCGTTGAAAATCGCCTCTTAACTCAGAGCATTTTGAAAGTTTTTCACAGACAGTGTTAGTTCATGTGTGTCATATAGATAACATTGCGCTCACTCCCGTGAAGTTATTTAGCAGTCTTCACTGATTGACTACACTGCATGTCTGTCAAAAGAACTTAGATAAGGAGGCTGTCTGCAGAGGCTTAGATACAAGGTAATCACAGAGGTAAAAAGTATATTGATATAACTGTGTTGGTTATGCAAAAACGGGGAATGGGTAATAAAGGGATTATCTATCTTTTTAAATATGAAAAATTTTGGTGTATACTGTCCCTTTAATACCACCATCACGGACCAAAAGCTTGCTGCTTTTCTTCTAATCGCATATTTAAATGATTACAGAAAGGTTCCTCAAACTGCAGAGAGCAGCTTGAAGCTACATAAAGCTTAATTGGGCCAAACACACCCCCAACAGCGGGAAGAGTCGCAGACTGCAGAGAGCAGCTGAAACTGTGACTTAAAATGGCACCGCCTCATAGAGGAAAATTAAAGTGTGCATATCGTGCTAACTTAAGTCCGATGTCAAAACACCTTAAACAAAAACCTTAAAAGAGAAACAGGGCTTGCGTAACAAAATCATTTTACATTCATCTCAAGCCGTGGCCCAAAAAATTCTTATACCCCACATATCTTATGATGAGAGTTCAGAGGTCCGTTAACTTCTGCAGTTGTTTACTTAACATAATTTCATTATATTATAAAACAGTTTCTCAATAGTAGTCACAAAACAGCGTGCAAAGACCTCCTCCTGTAAACACAGGTGCTGCTGCTGACAAAGGAGATCTACTGGCATTAACTGCTTCATAATATAAAATGCCTCTAAAACTACTAAATTAGTATCTGCCCTCACAGAGTTAAATTAAAAAAGGCAAAAGTCTCCCATCCTGAGCCATTATGCCCCCCTCACTTAGGCTACAAGCCATTGAGGGGTAAGGGAATCCAGGGACTCACCAGTCTTGCAGCTTTCTCAGCAGCCCATGGTCTAACAGAAAATCCTTATCCTGTCAGGGACCTTGGAGCTTTAGCTGCAGGGCAGAAACCTTATCCCAGGTATGACAGATCCAGACGGCCTCTGACAGGAACCTGGAGAAAAACAGAGTATCCAACCCTGGTTTTCTATATAGGGGTAGCATAAATGTTGGAAGTTAAGCAAGGACTACCTCACCGTCTTCCAACTGCTAAAAGCCACCCTCCCACCATCATAACCCCAATCTTTGCTTGCTGGGAAAAGTAACCATTAAAGGATTAAATATCTTCAGACACCATCTTCGCACGTCCTCCCGATGATAGCGGCAAAGAATGACTGGGGATTATGGGTAAGGGAAGTGACCCTTAACAGCTCTGATGGGGTGCTCTTTGCCTCCTCCTGCTGGCCAGGAGTTGAATTCCCACTAGTAATTGGAATGAAATTGTGTACTCTCCATGCCATAGGAAAGAAATCTGTGTTTCGCCTAAGACACATTTTCTCACTGGGAAGATTTTCACTACATGGCTGAAACTCCTGTCCTTTCCTTTATCCTTTCTAGGCTCTCTGAAGAGGAAATGGATCTCAGATTGGTTAGAGAACCCCTATCAATGATGTGTAGATCAGCACTTCATAATTTACCTCACACCATCTTAGAGGCAACAATTTGAATGAGAGATTATGGGAGAGTGGGAGGGATTAAAGCTCTGGTATGTATGGGGTGTATTTTTCCTCCTCCTAGTGGACTGGAGTGTAATCCCATATGTGATGTCTCGTGGACACTCACAATCTTATGAAATTTCCCCTTAAGTGACCGTCTAAACAGTATTACTACTAGAGATGTCAAACTTGGTGGTAAATTTTCCCAGCTAGCCCTTGTTGTGGTAAAATTACCAGCTTCCTCTGGGTAAGATAGAAGGGCTATAATTTTAACAGCATGAAACCTGGTTAGATTTATCCATCATAACTGTAATATGCTGAATGGGATTAATGCTGAAAGAGAGCAAGTATTTCTTAGTCCATATACTGTGTCTAAGTAAAAGTATTTACTATAGTCAGAGGAGATGGAGCAGGACATGCAAAAGAGCTCTATCATTTTACATAAATCTATTTGATTAATTTCATGAATTGGCTTGTGTTTATGGAACATATGTGGAGTTAATATGTTGGCTTGCAGAGAATAGTAAAAATTTAAATTATGCTTACCTGATAATTTTCTTTTCTTCTGACGGGAAGAGTCCACAGCTGTATTCATTACTTTTGGGAATTCAGAACCTGGCCACCAGGAGGAGGCAAAGACACCCCAGGCAAAGGCTTAAATACCTCCCCCACTTCCCTCATCCCCCAGTTATTCTGTTGAGGAACAAGGAACAGTAGACGAAACATCAGGGTGAAAAAGGTGCCAGAAGAAGAAACTAAACTACGTCCACCTCATCGATAAAACACGTGCGGGAAGCTGTGGACTCTTCCCGTCAGAAAAAAAGAAAATTATCATATATATAAATATAAATAATAATAAATATACTTAGATTTTGCAAAGGCGTTTGATACAGTGCCACATGAGAGATTAATGCAAAAAATTAAGGGACTGAGAATAGCTGAAAATGTTAGCTCATGGATAAATAACTGGATAAAAGAAAGGGAGCAACGAGTAGTAGTAAAGGGATCATACTCAGATTGGACAAAGGTAATAATTTAGTCCTCCAGGGATCAGTACTGGGCCCTGTTCTTTTTAATATTTTTATAAATGACTTGGAGCAAGGATTAAATAGTATCATCAGCAAAAATAGAGATGTCGCTAAGTTAAGTAAGGTCATTAGGTCAGAGCAGGATGAACTTTCGTTACAAAAGGACCTGCAAAAATTAGAAGTATGGGCAGGTACGGGAAAATGCAAGGTTCTACATTTTGGAAGTAAAAAACAAAATTTATGCTTACCTGATAAATTTATTTCTCTTGTGGTGTATCCAGTCCACAGATCATCCATTACTTGTGGGATATTCTCCTTCCCAACAGGAAGCTGCAAGAGGATCACCCACAGCAGAGCTGTCTATATAGCTCCTCCTCCAACTGCCACTACCAGTCATTCGACCGAAGACAAGCAAGAGAAAGGAGAAACCATAGGGTGCAGTGGTGACTGTAGTTTAAAAATAAAACACACCTGCCGTTGACTGGATACACCACAAGAGAAATAAATTTATCAGGTAAGCATAAATTTTGTTTTCTCTTGTAAGGTGTATCCAGTCCACGGATCATCCATTACTTGTGGGATACCAATACCAAAGCTATAGGACACGGATGAAGGGAGGGACAAGGCAGGTGCTTAAACGGAAGGCACCACTGCCTGCAAAACCTTTCTCCCAAAAATAGCCTCAGAAGAAGCAAAAGTATAAAATTTATAGAATTTTGAAAAAGTATGAAGCGCCGCCTTACAAATCTGTTCAACAGAAGCCTCATTCTTAAAAGCCCATGTGGAAGCTACCATTCTAGTAGAATGAGCTGTAATCCTTTCAGGAGGCTGCTGGCCAGCAGTCTCATAAGCTAAGCGTATTATACTCCTTAGCCAAAAAGAAAGAGAAGTTGCCGAAGCCTTTTGGCTTCTCCTCTGTCCAGAATAGACAACAAACAATGCAGATGTTTGACGAAAATCTTTAGTAGCTTGTAAATAAAACTTTAAAGCACGAACCACGTCAAGATTGTGTAAAAGACGTTACAACAATCTCCTGATTGATATTTTTATTAGATACCACCTTAGGTAGAAAACCAGGTTTGGTACGTAACACTACCTTATCGGAATGAAAAATGAGATAAGGAGAATTACATTATAAAGCAGATAACTCCGAAACTCTTCGAGCCGAGGAGATAGCTACTAAAAACAAAACTTTCCAAGATAAGAGCTTAATATCTATGGAATGCAAAGGTTCAAACGGAACCCCTTGAAGAACTTTAAGAACTAAATTTAAACTCCAAGGCGGAGCAACAGGTTTAAACACAGGCTTAATTCTGACTAAAGCCTGACAAAACCCCTGCACGTCTGGAACCTCAGCCAGACGTTTGTGCAAAAGAATAGACAGAGCAGAAATCTGTCCCTTTAAGGAACTTGCTGACAAACCCTTCTCCAATCCATCTTGGAGAAAAGATAATATCCTAGGAATCCTGACCTTACTCCATGAGTAACCCTTGGATTCACACCAATGAAGATATTTACACCATATCTTATGATAGATTTTCCTGGTGACAGGCTTTCGCGCCTGTATTAAGGTATTAATGACCGACTCGGAGAAACCACGCTTTGATAAAATCAAGCGTTCAATCTCCAAGCAGTCAGCCGCAGAGAAATTAGATTTGGATGGTTAAAAGGACCCTGAAGTAGAAGGTCCTGCCTCAGAGGCAGAGTCCATGGTGGAAAGGATGACATGTCCACCAGATCTGCATACCAAGTCCTGCGTGGCCACGCAGGTGCTATCAAAATCACTGATGCTCTCTCCTGCTTGACCTTGGCAATCAGACGAGGGAGCAGAGGAAACGGTGGAAACACATAAGCCAGGTTGAAGGACCAAGGCGCTGCTAGGGCATCTATCAGCGCTGCCTTGGGATCCCTGGACCTGGATCCGTAACAAGGAAGCTTGGCGTTCTGGCGAGACGCCATGAGATCCAGTTCTGGTTTGCCCCAACGTTGAATCAACTGTGCAAACACCTCCGGATGGAGCTCCCACTCCCCCGGATGAAAAGTCTGTTGACTTAGAAAATCCGCCTCCCAGTTCTCTACTCCTGGGATATGGATAGCTGATAGGTGGCAAGAGTGAATCTCTGCCCAACGAATTATCTTTGAAACCTCCAACATCGCTAGGGAACTCCTTGTTCCCCCTTGATGGTTGATGTAAGCTACAGTCGTGATGTTGTCCGACTGAAATCTGATGAACCTCACTGCCGCTAGCTGAGGCCAAGCCTGAAGAGCATTGAATATCGCTCTTAATTCCAGAATGTTTATCGGAAGGAGAACCTCCTCCTGAGTCCATGACCCCTGAGCCTTCAGAGAGTTCCAGACTGCCCCCCAGCCCAGAAGGCTGGCATCTGTTGTTACTATTGTCCAATCTGGCCTGCGGAAGGTCATACCCTTGGACAGATGGACTCGAGATAGCCACCAGAGAAGAGAATCCCTGGTCTCTTGATCCAGATTTAGTAGAGGGGACAAATCTGTGTAATCCCCATTCCACTGACTGAGCATGCAGAGTTGCAGCGGTCTGAGACGTAGGTGGGCAAACGGCACTATGTCCATTGCCGCTACCATTAAGCCGATTACTTCCATACACTGAGCCACCGAAGGGCGAGAAGTAGAATAAAGAACACGGCAGGAATTTAGAAGTTTTGACAACCTGGCCTCTGTCAGGTAAATCCTCATTTCTACAGAATCTATCAGAGTTCCCAGGAAGGAAACTCTTGTGAGAGGGGATAGAGAACTCTTCTTTTCGTTCACTTTCCACCCATGAGACCTCAGGAATGCCAGAACAATGTCCGTATGGGACTTGGCAATTTGGAAATTCGACGCCTGTATCAGAATGTAGTCTAAGTAAGGGGCTACTGCTATGCCCCGCGGCCTTAGGACCGCCAGAAGTGACCCCAGAACCTTTGTAAAGATTCTTGGTGCCGTAGCTAGCCCAAAGGGAAGAGCCACAAACTGGTAATGCCTGTCTAGGAAGGCAACCCTGAGAAACCGATGATGATCTTTGTGTATCGGAATGTGAAGATAAGCATCCTTTAAGTCCACGGTAGTCATGAATTGACCCTCCTGGATAATAGGTAGGATGGTTCGAATAGTCTCCATCTTGAAAGATGGGACCCTGAGAAATTTGTTTAGGATCTTGAGATCTAAGATTGGTCTGAAGGTTCCCTCTTTCTTGGGAACCACAAATAGATTTGAATAGAATCCTTGCCCCTGTTCCTCCTTTGGAACTGGGTGGATCACTCCCATAACTAGGAGGTCTTGAACACAATGTAAGAATGCCTCTCTCTTTATCTGGTTTGCAGATAACTGTGAAAGGTGAAATCTTCCTTTTGGGGAAGAAGCTTTGAAGTCCAGAAGATATCCCTGGGACACAATTTCCAACGCCCAGGGAACCGTTACCGGATCGGGGGCCAATCTTTCATGCTGTCTTAGAGGCAGCAGCAGGCTTCTTGGCCTGTTTACCTTTGTTCCAAGCCTGGTTAGGTCTCCAGACCGGCTTGGACTGGGCAAAATTTCTCTCTTGTTTTGTATTAGAGGAAGATGATGCCGCGCTCGTTTTAAAGTTTCGAAAGGCACGAAAATTAGTTTGTTTGGTCCTTAATTTGTTAGACCTATCCTGAGGAAGGGCATGACCTTTTCCTCCAGTAATATCAGAAATGATAGGGAATATTGAGAAGCTTAGACTTTGAAGTAACGTCAGCTGACCAGGATTTAAGCCATAGCGCCCTACGCGCCTGAATAGCAAAACCTGAGTTCTTAGCCGTTAGTTTAGTTAAATGAACAACGGCGTCAGAAACAAATGAATTGGCTAGCTTAAGCGCTTTAAGCTTGTCAAGTATATCATCCAATGGAGTTTCTACCTGTAAGGCCTCTTCCAGAGACTCAAACCAGAAGGCCGCAGCAGCAGTGACTGGGGCAATGCATGCAAAAGCCTGGAGAATAAAACTTTGATGAATAAACATTTTCTTAAGGTAACCCTCTAACTTTTTATCCATTGGATCTAGGAAAGCACAACTGTCCTCGACGGGGATAGTTGTACGCTTAGCTAGGGTAGAAACTGCTCCCTCCACCTTAGGGACCGTTTGCCATAAGTCCCGTGTAGCGGCATCTATTGGAAACATTTTCTTGAAAATAGGAGAGGGAGAGAACGGTACACCTGGTCTATCCCATTCCTTAGTAATAATTTCTGAAAACCTTTTAGGTATTGGAAAAACATCAGTGTAAACAGGCACTGCATAGTATTTATCCAATCTATACAATTTCTCTGGTACTATAATGGTGTCACAGTCATCCAGAGTAGCTAAAACCTCCCTGAGCAACACGCGGAGGTGTTCAAGCTTAAATTTAAATGTTGACATATCAGAATCAGGTTGAAGCATCTTCCCTGAGTCAGAAAAATCACCCACAGAAAGAAGCTCTCCTGCCTCAGCTTCTGTATATTGTGAGGGGATATCAGACATAGCTACTAAAGCATCAGAGTGCTCTGTATTTTTTCTAGCCCCAGAGCTGTCTCGCTTTCCTTGCAACCCTGGTAGTTTGGACAATACCACTGTAAGGGTATGATCCATAACTGCCGCCATGTCTTGCAAAGTAAACGCCATGGGCGCGCTAAATGTACTTGGCGCCTCTTGAGCGGGAGTCCCTTGAGCGGGAGTCAAAGGTTCTGACACGTGGGGCGAGTTAGTCGGCATAACTTCCCCCTTGTCAGTTTCCTCTGGTGATAAATCTTTTAAAGATAGAATATGATCTTTATAACTTAAAGTAAAATCAGTACATTTGGTACACATTCTAAGAGGGGGTTCCACAATGGCTTCTAAACATAATGAACAAGGAGTTTCCTCTATGTCAGACATGTTTAAACAGACGAGCAATGAGACCAGCAAGTTTGGAAAACACTTTGATAAATGTAAACAAGCAAAAAATAAAAACGGTACTGTGCCTTTAAGAGAAACAAATTTTGTCAGAAATTGAAAAACAGTGATAAAAAGCAGTAAATCTTACGAAATTTTTACAGTGTGTATAATAGACTAACAGAGCATTGCACCCACTTGCAAATGGATGATTAACCCCTTAGTTTCAAAACCGGATCAAAAAAACGATATAAACGTTTTTCAACAGTCACAACAAACTGCCACAGCTCTGCTGTGGCCCTACCTGCCCATATAACGACTTTGAAAGGCACAAAAACCCTTTAGAGAGGTCCTAAGTGTTCAGGGGACTCCTTCAGGGAAACTGGATGTCTCAAGCTGCAAAATCTAATGCGCATTTAGGCGCGAAAATAGGCCACTCCCAAACTGTATTCACAGTGAGAGGCTTAACAAAACTATCCCTAGGCAAAATCTAGCCAGCCATGTGGAAAAACTGGGCCCCAATAAAGTTTTATCACCAATATGTATAAAAAAACGTTTAAACACTTCCAGCAAACGTTTTATTTTTCAGTAATGTGAGAAAGTAATAAGAATATTACCTTTTACAGCAAGCATGATACTAGTCGTTATTAAATCACTGTAATCAGGCTTACCTTAAATAAATCCGGTATTAACAGCATTTTCTAGCATATTCATTTCTCTAGAAAAATTTAAACTGCACATACCTCATAGCAGGAGACCCTGCACGCCATTCCCCCAGCTGAAGTTACCTCTCTCTTCAGTTATGTGTGAGAACAGCAATGGATCTTAGTTACAACCTGCTAAGATCATCAAAAACCACAGGCCGACTCTTCTTCTACTTTCTGCCTGAGGCTAAAATAGTACAACTCCGGTACCATTTGAAAATAACAAACTTTTGATTGAAGATAAACTAAATAAAAACACCACATCTCTAGCTACTTCCTTTCTTGTCGAGAGCTGCAAGAGAATGACTGGTAGTGGCAGTTGGAGGAGGAGCTATATAGACAGCTCTGCTGTGGGTGATCCTCTTGCAGCTTCCTGTTGGGAAGGAGAATATCCCACAAGTAATGGATGATCCGTGGACTGGATACACCTTACAAGAGAAATAAGCAGGCAGCATATTATTTAAATGGGACAAGACTTAGCCAAACACAGGAGGAAAGAGATTTGCGGGTAGTAATAGATAACAAGCTAAAGATGGGTGCACAATGCAGGGCAGCGGCTTCAAAGGCTAATAAGATACTAGCATGTATTAAAAGAGGCATTGATTCAAGGGAGGAAAGCATAATTCTGTCACTATATAAAGCCCTGGTAAGACCTCACCTTGAGTATGGAGTGCAGTTCTGGGGACCGATCACAAAAAAAAAATATTGCAGAACTAGAAAAAGTTCAGAGAAGGGCCACAAAGCTAATAAGAGGATTGGAGAATTTAAGCTATGAGGAGAGGCTAGCCAAACTGGGTTTTCATTAGAAAAAAAGGTGCTTGAGAGGTGACATGATTACTTTATATAAATATATTCAAGGCCCATATACAGAGATGGCAGAAGCTCTGTTTATTCCAAGAAAATTGTTTGTGACAAGAGGTCACAATTTAAGGTTGGAGGAAAGGAGATTTAATCTCCAGCAACGGAATTTTTTTTTTACTGTAAGAGCAATAAAATTGTGGAACTCATTACTAAAGGAGGTGGTGAATGCCAATACCCTAGATACATTTAAAAATAGTTTAGATACATTTCTGTCTATAAATAAAATTCATAGATATGATTGCTAGTATTAAATGGGTCACCTTTTAGTGGGATTATTTAAGTTTAACTGGAGCTTTTTGTAAGTATTTTAGATTTGTATAGGTTGAACTCGATGGACTTCAGACTTTTTTCAACCTTATCTACTATGTTACTATGTTAGACCCCACTCCGAGAAACGGACCCAGCCCAAAAAGGGCTGGTAACGTCCGCCTCAAGAGAGAACGGAGGGCCTAAGAGGAACGAACCTCTAACCAATTACTAGAATCAGGCATGCTACCACGACTGCCAAACAGCTAACGAGCACACATTCCAGATGCAATAGCTGCAGCTGGTTGCAAACTGCAAACCTTCCGCTTGCTAGCCAGCTAGGCTAACCATCCGGCTACTACAGATGGCCCATAATAGATACGTTGTGCACAAGTCCGGAACCATTGCACATTTCCCTTCCCTAAAGAAGGAGCACTCCAAAAAAAGGGAGATAGGGCATTGAGCTATAAAGATACCCTAGTACCAGAGCCAGTCTCCATAGCCTCTAGTACACAAGGGAGGAAGAAAAACCCTCGAACGAGAAGATAGGACCCACAGGGGACCACTTCCCCAGCAGTAGACAGGGCGAAGAGGCTTAAAGAGAAACGGTAAGCAATGCCATTGAGCATTAACTTAACGAACATTATCACCAACTCAGTTGAGACAAACAACATCGACTCTAAATGCAAAAGTTACCACTGGTGACAACTAAAATATGCATCCGAAAAACATCAAACTAACCTCCAGGCAGGAACCAAAGATCCCCTGAGAGAAAAAACAACCCCCTGAAAGGACAAGCGGACGTTCAAAACCCTAAGATTCGAAACTGAATGACACAGGACCGAATCTAACGATCCGGACCAAAAACTCAGGCAAGAGACATGGCCCTTAGCCAGGTCCCCTGAAAACCGGGGCAGGCCGTATGACCTGAGGAAACCCCAGGTTGCCTCATACGGAGAAGAGCACTCTAGATAGTGCATTTGCAAGAAACTCAGACCAAGAGCATAGACAAATATCTAGGCAGGTCTAAGAGATGGCAACCCATACCCGTAGGTGGAGCTGAACCCTGGACCCTCTGCAACCCCAGAGAGCTTCTAGAGATTCAAGTGCAATACTCCAAGAAAAATTATCTCCTTATTGCAATTTGTAACACAAAGTGAAGAGACAATCATCCACAGCTGGATTCAAATTCTCCAGGGACCCCGAAGGTCACCAGGGACAGGGCTCCATATAATAGAGAACATCCAACAAAAGCTGGATTAAAACTCGCAACCGTAGCCATGTGGGCAACTCGCAACCCACTAGGCTACCAGGCAGGCTGAACAAGCCCCTTAGACGAAGAGCCAAATTCCTCCCAGGATCCCCCTCCCGCAAATCCCTGTACCACACAAGGAAGACCCTAGAAAACCCCACAACTCCTCTGCGGAACGAACCAGGGGCGGTTGCCGGGAAAAAAAGGGGGAGAAACTAAACCCCTGTGCTCCCTCTTATGAGAGCGTGCAAGATGCAGACACAAGGGAAGATGGACATATCTGCACTTCCAAACTCAGATGACCGGACCACCCTAAAAGATAAAAAAGCAGTCCAAGCAACTTCGATAGGTACCGGTGACTACCACAAGAAAAACAGACACCCAAAAGATACCAAGATAGAATGAAAAAACGTCATCCAAACTGGTACCCGGGCTGTCCAGCAGTCATCCAGACCTCCAAACCCTTGGGAATGGGGAAACTCCGGTTCCGAGACCAAGGCCCTCCAGAACCCACGAGGAGACATAGACAGGTCCACATCCGGACCCCAAGCTAAGGAAAACGGTAGCGGAACAAACCCACCGACACTCCGTTCACTGCAGATGAGGAGCAGGTTGACGTATAAGAAAACGAAAACATAACACGAACACTTCATCAAAGGGAACAACTCAACACGCAACAAGGTAGCCAACACACCGGCACCAGGTGAGTGACATGAACCATAAGGAACAGCAGCTACTGCCCGACCAGTACCTGCCTGGTACAAGGAACTCGCCTAAACTGTCCAAGGTCCAAGAAAAAAAACGAAGCCCCAAAGGGATCGATAACATAAACTATAATCATATAGAACGTGCAGCTTCCAAGGAAGTGCGCCCGCAACCACAAAATCGCAAGTATCAGTTCCAGAGAAGAAATGTTCCCAAAACTGACATGAGCTTCATAAAACAAATAAAATATATGCTAACCAGATTTAAATAAAAGAAAGGCAGCCCCTGAGGGTGAACGCCCAAGGAAAACGGCATGCCAACCAGACCAGCCGATTAGAGGCCCCATCCTCCCAAGCTCAGAACTGGAACAGATACTGTAAAGAAAGAAAGAAAAAACTGAGACGTTAAAGAGATTGTCTTCATCCCTACACGTCTAATCCAGGTTGTCATCCGGCACAGAAGACCGACGATTCCTCGGCCCAGTAGGGCTGGAATCCTCCAGCACCGCCAAAACATGCCTTAGTAGAACACGCAGACCTGCCAGTCTAAAACGGAAGGCAAAATTATCCCCCGCCGGGTCAATGGACACCCCGGCCCCGAGGGTAGGGCCCCTGAAGCCTCAGAGGCCATC